>NC_084795.1:49166982-49838982 GCF_963169125.1 Humulus lupulus | reverse complement strand
TGTCGAAGTAAAATTGAAAAGTCTTCAGCACAAATCAGAAAAAAATATGGTGATAGAGGATCCACCTTGTCTCAAACCTCTTGATGAGATCACTTCTCCATATATACTAGGCTATTAATTTGAATAGAGTATCGGACCGAAGTTACACACTCATTATCTTGTTTACCCAGGCCGGTCCGAACCCCATTCTTAATAACTTTTTTTCCACAATAATCCATTCAATTAGATCATATGTCTTACTCATATCTAATTATATTGTGCATAGCACTTACTCCCTGCCTTTTTAAGTTTTAAACTATGTAGGCATCCATGCTATTAATGCATTGTCTGTAACGAGTCTTCCTAGAACACAAACACTTTGAGAAATACTCATGATAGATGAAAGAAATGGTTTTTAAAGACGAGAGAATATTATATCTTAAAAAGTGACAAAAACAAAAGAAAGTCTATATGTGTATGCTACACTAGAAGTTATAACTTTTAAAGTTAAAACCTTACATTTTGTAAACGTATATACTTTACTTGAATTGCAATATAATAAGATTACAAATAATTTAAAGGATGATGATTGTACACTTATTACCCTAATGCTCTCTCAAGAACAAAAATTGGAAGGATAAGTATTTTATAATCCGTGAGTTTATGCATGTGGAATTCAAAATAAGGCTGTCAATAATGTCTGGCAATCTATATATTCTTCATGCTCAAGATACCGTGATGAAGACATCGGCTGAGGATATAAATTATATACAAGATGAGTACTCTTTCGCAGATCGTATATGACGAAATAACTTAGCAAATATCGTATCGAAAGTTTATATTTTAATTTGTGTGGTCGGTGGGAAGTTAGTTCATTTGGTTTGATCATAAATTTATGCATGTTTCATAGCATCTTCAATTAGGTATCACTATCTTCATTTTGCTTAATCATTTTGTTGTGGCCAGGATAATAATTTGGTATATTGCTACTAGGGAAAACTCCTTGGTTTTGTGGTTGATGAGTTTAGCTAGGCTCGTTATTCCATCTCTGGAGACCGATACAAAATGTGGCGATTATTTCTTTTAATGATTTTCTCAGAGTCATCAAGCTTTTGAGACTCCTATCATACCAATCATAATTAAGCATGATACACATAAATTTGGTTTGATGTAATCTTGTATTTGATGGATGATTCTTCCCTTTATTAATAATATACAACAACACGTGTTGCTTAATTAAGTTGCAATTTCATGGTCCCATCTAATCAAACATTAAAGATTATGTATACATATAGAAGGATTCCATTGAAAGATAAATTAAATATTATACGAAAAAGGGTAATAATTAAGCTGGGTCAAGTGAGAACTGTCTGAACTACTAATTCTACTAGCTAGTTACCGAAATTGCAAGCAAAAAATTAAATATATGCAATTAACATCTCGTGGTCAAATACTCAAACTAGTGTTACTTTGAGCAAATACGTTAGCCGATATTTAACATAAGATCCAAAAATATTTTTTAAGTAATCATGTCCATGTGCTTGAACAAGATTTTCTTTTTCTTTCTTAGACAAAGTCTTGAGAATGTATTAATTAATTAGATTTAGACCTACAACACCGGCATACGCATCGCTTCACAGCTTGGTAGGCTAATTAAAACGGTTAATATATATTTGACTCCATCGATTTCGTCTTTTAGTATCATTGTATAATCTTATTTCATTTTCATATCGTGCTATAATTCGGTATACTAAGTACAATCAAATATTCGAAAATTTTGTGTTCTTCTAACTTTTCTCACACGGCATATTAGAATATAAATTTACACTACTAGTCAAGATTTATTATACACATATTTGTTGTCGAAAACTCAACCAAAATGTATATTCACCGAAAATATGTGAGACAAAATTACTCAAGATAAATCAATTGTGGATATTGTCTGGTGATATATATATATATATTTATATATATTTATCTATTTTTATTAAATAGATAAATCTTTGCTTGCTAGCTTCTTTTTACTTTCGAAAGATTTATTAAGGCAGCGTTGCGACACTTTGCATGCAATTAATGCTTCAGTATTTAAGCATGAATAAAATGTTATCCTAAAAAATGACTAAAATCTTTTCTTGGGGCATTATATAGTAACAAAGTGTAAATTTTGACCAAATTTGATAAAAATAATCCATCTAGTCTGACCACCCGAGTACGTCCTCTTTTTCATCATTAATCTTGTTATACACGGTCCTAAATTTCAAATCAATTTGCTAGAGAAGACTAGTATCTTTTAGGAGTGTAAATGGGGTGGGTCACCCCCTCCGTGCAAAAGACCAGTCCCGACCCGATAAGACATTGCCCCAACACGAACCGACATGATAAGTATTTTGAATTGGGCCGAGTCAGACCTGCCCCAGATGAGTCAGGACTGATCATACCCGATCCGGTTCAAATATTTTTATTTTAAATGAATTTTTTTCAAAATTTTTAAAAGTTTTTATCATATATATGTATAAATTGTTTTAAAGTAATTGAGTTTTTTTATAAATTTTATTTTAAAACTTCATTTTAAATTTTTATCTATTATAAACTATGACGTTTATAATATTTAAATAATACTAGGCATAAAGCATATTTGCATGTAAATTTATACTAGCTATGTGTTTATGTGTATCGTTACTTATTAATTGTAAAAGAAATCAAATTTATAATTCATTTTATAAAATTTATATATTTACATATATATTAATTGTAAAAAAAAAACAGTAAATGGGTGGGGTTCGTACCCAATCTGCTTGAATCAATAGCAGGATAGGGGGTCGGCACCCCGCTCCCAATACCGCCCCAAACAAACCGGGGCAAAGCTGCCTCGTCGAGACCTGCCCCGATTAACCGATCCATTTTGCCATCTTTGGTATATTTTTTGTTGTAATAATTTGTAGTATAGATATGCATATAGTTATTTTATTGTATAATCTTTTTTAATTGAAGCTTGAAAATATTTTTGAAATGAAATTGGCATAAATGTATATGTTTAGTTTAAGGGTAAATACCACTTTGGCCCATGTGTTGTACAAAAGTTATCAATTGGACATTCTGTTTTGTTAAATGACAATTTTGACTCTTCATTTTGCAAAATAGAACAAAATAATACCTTGAGCTCAATTTAGGTCAAATAATTTTTCAATATAACCAAAATGCCCTCATGTTTTATTAATTAATGAATTAATTAAATTGGTTCTAAACAAAAAAAAATAATTTAAAAACAATATTTAATATTAAAAAAATAACATAAATATTTTTCAATAAATTAATCAAATTTAATTAAAAAACAATAAATATAAAATTAAAAAAAATACAACCAATTTCAATAAGTATTACACAAAGTCCCTTAATATTAAATAAAACAACCCTAAAAAGAAATTAAAACAAAACAAAAAGAAAACTTAAATTTGTTCTTTCTTCTTCTTCGTCTTCTTCTTCAATTCTAGTTATTGGGGTGGGTGGGGAGTTTCAGTCGGTGAAGGAACTCAAGTGGGTGAGGGCAGGAACTCAGATCCGAACATCGACTAAGGGAGGAACTCAGGCGGGTAGCTTAGGAACTGAAACTTAGGAACGAGGGTTGGGGGACGACGACGACTTGCTTAGGGGTTCTCTAGGAGGAGACTTTGTGATGAAAGGGCTTAACGGGGGAGAGGCTCGACAGATCTAAGCTTCATAGAGGGAGGGGATCGACATATCTGAGTTTTGTAGGCGGAGGCTTCACAAGGGGGTTTGAGCTTCATAGGCAGAGGGCTTCACATGGAGGGGGCTCCGCGACAGTGTGCTTCATGAGTAGGCTTTATCAATGCTTTGATGTTCATATTCTAGGTTTTAATTTTCATATGCTTGGGTTTTTTTTTATTTCTTTATTCTACTAAGAAAGAATGTGTAATCATGCTTTTTGATGTTTTGATGTTCATATTATAAGTTACTGTGTCTTTTGATTTTGTTTAAAAAAAAATTGTTTGTAAAATTGGGTTTGATTTTTTTTTTATTGAAGTGGTTGTATTGATGTAGATTATGGATTTGAATGATGAACTTAAGAACGTATTTTTGGTTTTGATTTTGATGAATTTCTAGGTTTTAAGGATGAAGAACAAGTTATGAAACTTAGGTTTTAAGTTTATTGTTTAGGTTTAAATTTCTTAAATAACTTTTTTAAAGTTATAATTAATTAAAGGGTAAATATCATTTTAGACATTGTGTTGTGCAAAAATTACTGATCGGACCCTCTGTTTTGTTAAATGACAATTTAGACATCGCGTTTTGCCAAATGGAACAAAATGGTACCCTGGACTAGATTTTGGTAAAATAGTTTTTGAATATGACCAAAATACCACTGAGTTTTATTTTTTAATGAATTAATTAAATAATTAAAAATATATTTTAAAATAAAAAATTATTTAAAATAATAAAAAATTAACACATGCTTTTTATAAACATAAAATTAAAAATTAAATAATAAATTAAAACCTAACTATTAATTAAAACAATAGAAATCATTCTTTGTTCTTAAGTTCATGCTGAACCTAGGTTTATAAACAAAAATCTTCATCAAACCTAGGTCATACCCGTGCCATTCCAGGTTTTATCATCTTAAAATCAAACTCAAAAACTCATAAATCAAACCCAGATTTCATCATATCAAAATCAAAATAAAAAATCAAACCCAAAATTTATCATCAAATTTCTTCTCAAATAAGTAATATACACATATTAACAATTCCTCCATAAAAAAATATCAAATCCATTGAATTTCATCATCACATTTTAAATCCAAATTTCATCATCTTTGTTTTCTTCTTCTTCCTCAAAAATAAATCAAAAGAACACTAAATGCATAAAAGAACAACAAATTTTTTTTTTTGTTGTTATTACCAGTTTAAGAACACAAAATGTACAAGATCTGGATTCTTTTTGCTGCAACCATCGACCTGTATCAAAGACCATCATCGTCTTCCTCTTTATTGTGTAGAGACTGAGTCTAATGATTTGAGCCTCCGACACGAGTTCATCGATCTGGTTCATGTCTTCTCATTGGTGAGTCCGGAGAAGCACAAACCCAGAATTGTGTATCAGCTTGTGAACCATATCAGACCCATGGATTCGAACTAGATCAAAAAAGCCAAACAAACCAAATACCCATTTCAAAATATGATATCAAAAGACCCAAATAAAATGCACTCTAGTAAATGACCCAAATCAAGCAAGACCCAAAACGACACCCTCAATCCGAGGACGATGACTCCAACAAAACAAAAATCTTCTTGATTAGCTATGGTGGGGTTTGTGTTTCCACTGCAACTTCTTCTGCAGAAAATTTGTTCCCACTACAAGTTTGAAGTCGACGTTGTTCTTCCCACGACGATTGGAACTCACTAGCCTAAGCAGCTACTCGATGATGGGTCAGGATGACTGCGACTGGTGAGATGAGTCTGGGCGATTGCGGCTGGTGGTCAGAGATTGGAGAGATGGAGGGTGGCTAGGGCTTATAGGAAGAGAGAGAACAATGAAGAGGGATGACAAAGAGATAGATTTTAGTTTATTATTTTTTTTAAATAAAATATTTTGAATTAAACTTTTATATGTTTTTAATTATTTTTAATTTTAAAATCAATTTATTAATTTTTATTTAATATGTATTTTTAATTATTTAATTAACCCATAAATTTATAAAATTCAAGGGTATTTGGTCATATTTAAAAAAAATTGACAAAAATTGAGTTCATGGTATAGTTTTGTTCCATTTTGCAAAACGCATGGTTCGAATTGTCATTTAACAAAATAAAGAGTCTGATCGGTAACTTTTGCACAACGCTGGTCCAAAATTATGTATTTAACCTTAATTAAAATATGTTTTCATTATAATTTTTAAAAGTTTAAATTTATTAGATTAACTTATTTATAAAAGTAGGGGTATTTTGGTCCTATTGAAAATTTATTTGACCAAAATCTGACTAAGGGTATTAATTTGTTCAATTTTGCAAAACACAGGGAGTGAATTGTCATTTAACAAAACATAAAGTCCAATCAGTAACTATGGCACAACACATGGTCACAAATGGTAATTACCCTTAGTCTAATTAAAGGGTAATTAGTGACTAAAGTCCATGTTCTTAATTTACAAGTGTAGTAAAGTCAATTGCCCCATAAAAATTCTAAGAAATAATTTGTTTTATATGTTAATTGTAGAATATTTGATATTCTCAAAAAAAATTATAGAGAAATCGGAGGCAAAAGTTCATCTTCTTTTAAAATTGAAGCATTTATATGTTATGTAGATAAGAGTCTTAAATGCTACACTTGTAAAAGAAAAGAGACTTTAGCCGCTAATTACTCTAAATTAAAATATTGAAACCATAATATTTTTGACGGAAGCCTGTGAATTAAATTATAATTCTAGATTAATATTACCCATATTGTCATAGCATTCCTGCAACATTTGTTATCCCAAAATTTCGTTCGGTGACGTAGAAATAGGATGGGAGAAGTGACAATACATGGTCTGTAAATGATTCATTAATAGTCAATAAATGTGTTGACTAAAGAAGTGAAAAGGTTGGGAGTTGACCTGTGGAGTTGTATTATTACTGGTCAGGAAGTAAATTTAGTCGACCAGAGATGTGTCATGCTAGACCAAAGATGTGTCATGCCCAACCAGTAATGTGTTTTGGCCAACCAGTCACTTCAGTGATGTGATATAGCCGACCAGTCATCTCATAGATGGGTTTCATCCAACCAGTCATCTCATAGATGGGTTTCATCCGACTAGTCGTCTTAGAAATGAGTTTTGTCCGACCAGCTATGTCAAATTGAAGGAGTAGCTGACCGGATGTGTCAGAATCTCAGGAGTTAACTGCCCAGTGACTTCTTTATAGAATCTTAGTAACTACTTCAACCTGAATCACTCGTAACTACCGTGCGAATCTCTCAGATTTCCCGAAGTAATAACTATATTGTTGTAATTTGGATTTATTTATTATTTTATTAATTAAAGTTGGTTGAAACAACTAAGGACCCTGTCAAAACGGGATATTTTTCATGCACGATCCATGAGCCTATAAATAAAGAGCTCATGACATCATTTTAAGGGGCTAGTCTTTTGAAAGAAAAAAGAGCTCTCTAGTTTTGAGAAGTTGGGGCTGTTACTTGTGGCATTTTCTAAGAGAGCTTAAAGAGAGAAAGCTTGTATTCTTTAGAGAGAGAAACTTTGTATTTTTCTACTTACACTTGAGAAACTCAGTTGGCTCAGGTCCATCTGATCTTAAGTGTAGGCCACATATATCACAACTCCAAGTGAATTAGGCTATTACCAACAAATTGGGGCTGAACCACTATAAAATTATTGGTGTCATTATTTTCTATGCAAGACTTGCTGTAGTTTTGACGTCTACTTGTCGTTGGCCAAAATCGTGGTCAACAACATTGACTAGAGAATTTATGTTACTTTGTCTTACCTACCTCCCTTCTGAATTATGTAATAATTATTTATGTTTTGTTCACAATTTACTCTTTTGATGGTGTAACTAATTGATAATTTTTATTGTCATGAATTTTTAAAGAATTTTACTTTTTAGAAGTAAAAATAAAGGTTTTTAAATTATTATTTGAATTTTATAATTGAAAAGAGCTTTCTAAATAGTAAAAATATTTTTTATAAATTTATTTATTTTTATTAATTATAATAAAAATAAATTAAGAAATCAATGATATTTAATATTAATAAAATAAGAAATATAAAATTTCATAAAGTTCAAATAAAAAAAACTCTTATTTTTTAAAAGAACTTCTTAGACTAAAAAAAGTAACCATATTTACTTCTCTATAGATAGTTTTTAAATTCATAAGACACTTTAGAGTTTCAAATTTTGGGATATGTTATAATATAGCTGATATTTTGCCAAAATTTTGGTAAATTTGGAGAAATCATTATAAAACTAAATAATTATTTAATTTGTACTTTTATCATTATTAAATAGATAAATTAAGAAATACAGCTTTAATAAATTTGATAACTGAATTAAATTAAACTTTAATAAATATAAATAGTAAAATAAGCATTAAATTATTTTAAAATAATAATTATTGATAAATTTAATAATTAAATTAAGAAATGAGATAAACCTTTTAAAAACACATTATCCAAAAAAAAAAATAGTAATAAAAGAGAGTACAAAATTTAATAATAAATAAAAATATTATTATTTTTAACAATTTTTTAGAAATAAATTATTAATAAATTAACTTTTGAAAAATAGCATTATTCATAAATTTAACAATTATAAGAAGAAAAAGTAAGTTTGAGGCTTAAAAAATCTGGACAAATACAAAACTATGAAAATAATTACTATTAATTAATTAATTACATTGACACTTAATTAAATAATAATTAAAATAAGAATTAATATTAATATTAATCTTAATCTTAACTATAATAACATACTTAATAAAAATAACAGTAATTCTTAAATGACGTAAAATCTTAAACATTTGAAAATAAAACAATATAAAACATCATAATTTATAGGGGATATCATAAGAGTTCATAAATAAATATTTGATTTTTATTGTTTTTATTTGGTGAAAAAATTTGATTACCAAAAATAGGAGGGACGAGTTATATATTATCACATAGTGATAATTATTCTTAGTCACGAAAAGACTTAAATCCGTTCGGAGAGGCTGAGTCAGTAAGGACTCTTAAATACGCTTCTCTGAATTATCCAGGACTTTTTTGGTCGGCATGGATAGTTTGTGTTTATTGTGTACCTATAATTTGATTTATTACTTATTTTATTGTTTTATTAGTAGATATTTCGACATGTGTCTCCTTATTTGTTCTCATAAGTGGACAACCTTAATTTTATTCTGCACACTTATGAGAACCATGGGAGGTGCTACCAATTTTTTTTACATAAATGAAACAATTTTAAGAGTTTAGATCAAATTATATATATACAACAAACTTAAATGAGACAGGTTCTTTACCATTTTAGAAGTGGGGTGAAAATGTGGATTATCACACACACACAGTAAATAAAACTTAATGGTAGTTTATTTTTGTACCATAGATGGCAATCGATAAAAGTTGGACGACATTGAGAAATCAATTGTAACACCCTAACTTCTCATAACCATAATACCGAGAATCAGAGTTGGATCATAAAACATAAATGTTGCTCTTTTATTGAAAAATATCATAAAGCAGAAGAATCCCATTTTTTACTTAAATACAACAACATTAAATTTAAATAAATAAAATGCTAATAAAGAAACTAAAAACATAAACACTAGATCTTTTCCAACAACTATATAGCCCTCACGAATACACCAACAACTATTCAGGTCCAAATCGCCACCGACCATTCTATCATTTAATTACCTTGATTTGTACAAGTATACTATAAGGAGTGAGCTTCTAAGTCCAGTAAAGAAAATGCATACAAAACAATCATACAATTATATATAGCACAAACAATTTATAACATCATAAGGCTATATAATTCCATAATGACACTATTCTATCAAAGATAACTATATCATATAACACCATAAAAATATTCTAAATCATACACTAATATTGGTCATAATCATAATAGCTCATAACAAATCAAACAAGAGAAGATAAAGTGCTTATAAAAAGGTTTGGCATTCAAGCCCCGGACATCACTTAAGCCTATCATACAATTTTTGGCATCCAAGCCTACCAGACATCACTTAGGTCCTTCATATAGTTCTAGACATCACTTAAGTTCAGCCACACTTATCTTCTTGTACCTGAAATGTTAGGGTCATACATTTACTTAACATCAAAATCTATAATTATCTAATTTTTCTTACCTTGAGTGTGGAGAAAAAGAAGAAAAAGAGATTGCTCGAAAGTGCTAGTGGATTTCGTCCAATTCTTATACATAAAATGAAAGACTAAACTAAAGTCTATAACAATAACTAAAATTACAAGATCTAAACCTTATAAAAGTTGTACCTTCACCCTAGAACGAGATATCAAGACTTCCAAAATCCTGAGCCTTCACAACAACATTTATCCTCAACACAAATAGAGTTTAATCTTGACAAACTTATGGTATTTTATGCTATATAAATGGTTATGTGGCTTAGTGTGTTTCATCTGTATGGAAAAATATTTAGCAAACGATGAAAATGGTGTATGCTTGGAGCTTTTTTGTGTGTGAAAAATGAAGACATAAATTACTCTAATTATAGGCTCTAAATCTCAACCTTCTTCCTTATTCCTCTCCATACCAATTCAACAAGTTTTCAAATTTCAAGTTTCCCTCTCCCTATGTAGTTTCAGCTACCCCTTTATAACCTATTCAAAATGCTACAAGCACTCACTTGATGCCACACACACTCATATGCAACAACATGTGGTCAAAGTCACTAGTCTCTCTACATAGTCTCCCACTCTTACACCTTGTGTTTTTCAAATTTGAATTTCTTCAACATGCTTCAACTATTACCTATCTTCTCTATATTGTTGTTGACTCCCACAAACTTAGTCTTTTTCCTCTCCCCTTAGTAAGCTTAGATTAACACATAACTACTTAACTTAAATTAGTCCCCAGGCCTATGACTAGTCTTGGTCTCCAACCAAGTAAAACTTGATTCCTAATTACAAGCTTTTCATGCCACCTATAATTTAATATTTGAAAATTTTCAAACTAGACTTTTCATGCCACCTATTATTTAATCTTTGAAAAAATTTCAAACTAGTTATTCCCTAGTGTATTTCGGCCAGCTCTAGTAATTCAATTTATTGGGTCTAAAGTTAATACCGCATGTACACCATATCTATCACCATATAACATGTGTACATATTTTATACTTTCTTATTTCATTAAAGGAAGCTATATACTAATTTAGTGATAAGCTTATAATTTCCACAAAATAAATAACCTCCATAAAATACTTAATAAGAATAATTATGGTTACCCAAACTATAATTACTTACTAAGTCATAAAATCATATCTTATTCTAAAAATATTCAAAAGCAATCTTTCTAATTTCTACCACTCAAGTAAAAACTATAACATAAAAAAGAAATCTAAGGTTGTAATTAAGGAGCTTATAAGAAAGTTAATAACCTTGGTTACTACATTCTTCCACCCTTAAAAAAATTTCATCCTCGAAATTTTACTTACCAAAAATCTAGGGATACAGTTTCCTCATATCATCCTCCAGCTCCTACATTGCTTCTCTTTCAATGCTATGACTCCATAGGATTTTGACTATAGGGATACTCTTGGATCTCAACTTCTTAGTTCCCCAATCTAGAACACGTACTGGTCGTTCTTTTATAACTTAAATCATGCTTCAGCTCTAGAGCCTCGTAATTTAGCACATGGGATGGTTCAGATACATACTTCCTTAACATAGATATGTGGAATACATTATGCGATTCAACTAACGATGGCGTCAAGGCCAACCGATATGCTACTTGTCCAACTTTGTCAAATATCTCAAAATGACCTATAAATTTCTAGCTTACCTTCCATTTCTTTCCAAAACGCATAATCCCCTTCATCGATGATACTTTTAGAAAGATTTTATCACCTACTGCAAAAGCAACACCTCGCCTCTTAAAGTCAGCATAGCTTTTCTGACGACTTTGAACAGTTATCATCCTTTGTCGTATATTTTTTATCGCCCCCGTTGCTTCTCTTACGGCTTTGGGTCCCATGTATCGTCTTTCACCCTCCTCGTCCCTATGAAGTGGTAATCGAAACAATCTTTATTGAAAATAAATTTATTTACAAACTAGAAAAGTTCTACTAGTACTTTTAAAAATAAAACTAATTATCATGCACTTATTCTAATCCTCTATGTCAGACCCTTCCTCTATCATGTCTTGAGTAAGATCCTCATAATCTTCTTAAGTGTTAATAAAGCGTGAGGTGAAAGGGATATTACTAAGGAATCCTGCTCTAAGGTTGTTGGCTAACTGGTGTGTTCTTTCATCTATTTCCCTATTTGGTAGATCAATATCCTTGATAATTCTAAAATTACGGGAAAATATATCCATAAATATATCATATATGTCCTTGATTGGTATGCTTTCGTCATACAGAACTTCATTCCAAACTATCTTCAAACTTGGTCCAGCTAGTGGTAGTTTTGCAGAGTGCATGAGAACTATACATTTCTCATGGGATTTAAGTAGTCCGGAGTGATTGGCAATATTCCTTTCCATCTCCTTATGGATTCGATTTATCCTAAGAAATACTCTTTTGAATTCTGTCTCGCCATCTCGGTATGGTATTCTTCTTATTGCTTTAATAGCGCTAATGACATTTGGGTTCCTGGTGCTAAGTTCTGTAAACCATTAAAAATCATTATTTCACATATACAAAACAGAACACAAAGTCAGTATACTTACTTGGTAACAAGTCGGTCTCCATTTTAACTATCGTGTGTATATCATAAGAATGTTCGAGACCAATATAGTCCTAGCTCTGATACCACTTGTAATGCTCAAACTTCTCACAATCATAATGCCGAACCAATGATGGATCATAAAACATAAATGTTGCTCTTTTATAGAAAAATATCATAAAGCTGAGGGATCCCAATTTTTACAATAAAAAGATTTGTCTTTAACAAAATTAAATACATAAACGTTTAATTTAAATAAATAAAATGCTAATAAAGAAACCAAAAACATAAACACTAGATCTTTTCTAACATCATAAGTCCATATAATTCCATAATGACAATATTCTATCAAAGATAACTATATCATATAAAACCATATAAATATTTTAAATCATACACTAATATTTGTCATAATCATATGGGTCATAATAGTTATAGCTCATAACAATTCAGGCAAGAGAAGATAAAGTGCTTATAAAAAGGTTTGGCATTCAAGCCTCGGACATCACTTAGGCCAGTCATACAATTTTTGGCATCTAAGCCTACCGGACATCACTTAGGTCCATCATACAGTTCTGGACATCACTTAGGTCCAACCACACTTATCTTCTTGTACTTGAAATGTTAAGGTCATACATTCACTTAACATCAAAATTTATATCTATCTAATTTTTCTTACCTTGAGTGTGGAGAAAGAGAAGAAAAAGAGATTGCTTGAAAGTGCTAGTGGATTTTGTTCAAACCTTATACATAAAATTAAAGACTAAATTAGACTCTATAATAATAACTAAATTTCTAAAATCTAAACCTTATAAAAGTCCTACTTTCACCCTAGAACAAGATATCAAGACTTCCAAAATCTTGAGCCTTCACAACAACGTCTATCGTCAACACAAATAGAGTTTATTCTTGACAAACTTAGGTATTTTATGCTATATAAATGGTTATGTGGCTTGGTGCATTTCGGCTATATGGAAAAATATTGAGCAAAAGATGAAACTTTGGGAGAAAGCAAATATAAAAAATGGTGTATGCTTGGAGCTTGTTTATGTGTGAAAAATGAAGAGGTGAATGACTCTATTTATAGGCTCTAAACCCCAAACTTCTTCCTTATTCCTCTCCATACCAATTCAACAAGTTTTCAAATTTCAAGTTTCCTTCTCCCTATGTAGTTTCGGCTAGCCCTTTTATTTACCTATTCCAAATGGTATAAACACTCACTTGATGCCACACACACTCATATGCAACAACATGTAGTCAAAGTCTCCACTAATCTCTCTACATAGTCTACCACGCCTACACCTTGTGTTTTTCAAATTTGAATTACTTCAACAAGCTTCAACTCTCACCTATCTTCTCTAAATAGTTGTTGACTCCCACAAACTTACTATTTCTCAGCTCGCCTTAGTAAGCTTAGATTAACACATAGCTACTTAACTTAAATTAGTCCCCAGGCCTATGACTAGTCTTGGTCTCCAACCAAGTAAAACTTGATTCCTCATTATAGGCTTTTCATGCAACCTATTATTTAATCTTTGGAAATTTCTAACTAGTTATTCCCTAGTGTATTTCAGCCATCTTTAGTAATTCAATTTATTGGGACTACAGTTAATGCAACATGTACACCATATCTATCACCATATAGCATGTGTACATATTTTATAACTTCTTATTTCCGTAATGAAAACTATATACTAATTTAGTCTTAAGCTTTTAATTCCCACAAAATTAATAACCTCCATAAAATACTTATCATAATAATTATAGTTACCCAAATTATAATTACTTACTAAGTCATAAAATCATATCTTATTATAAAAATATTCTAAAATAATCTTTCTAATTTCAACCACTCAAGTGAAATCTATAACATAAAAAAAAATATCTAAGGTCATAATTAAGGAACTTATAAGAAAGTTAATAACATTGGTTATTACATCAACACGAGGATGCTTATTGGAATGGTCTCCAAGCCTTCTTGTAAATGGAGAAGGAACACGTAAATTGCAACGACAGAATCATATATATGTGTGTTAGATGCTTGAATATTAGACTACAAAGTGTTGATATGGTAGAGGCTCGAGTCATTGATAGGGGTTCTCAAGAGAATTATCAACAGTGGGTTGACCACAGAGAAGTGGAAATAGATGTTGTCGATGACGTAGTTAAGAAGAATGAAGACATAGATAAGATGAGAGACGTCATTGACGATTTTGTATTATCGACAAATACAGACGAAGTAAATGGTGTAGAACAAAAGTATCCTACAACGCAGGGTACAAAATTGTTGGGGCTCGCCATCATGAAAAAGTAAGTAAAAATGTTAACACAATTAATTTTTATTAAGTTATAAATTCCAAGACATTATGTTTATATGTTTAAGACGAACCAACACGTTATTGAGGATTTTAAGGATTAACACTGCAAGAAAGAAACAAAACAATTAGTTACAAAGCTGCATAAACAGGTGATGTAAGTTTACCTAATTGTATTTGTGTTATTCATAGAATTTTTTTTTGAACTCTCTAACGTTTTCCTTAAGATAGGAAAAATTGAATGCCGATTTTCTATCACAAAGTCAGCAAACATCTAATTTTTCCTTGAATGATAATGGTTCGACTATAGTTGACCAAGTCAAGCTGCTACAAAAAGTATTGGGATGAATGCGCAGTCACAAGCGAGAATTGGGCCGTAAATTGGGGGGGGGGGGGGGGGGTCAGAGGCATCCTTTAGCCATCTTTCTCAATACACCCAGTCTCAGGTGCCTTCTCAATAATCGTCTGTTGAGAACCGTGATTTGATGGAAATGATAAAGAATTTGTTTAACCAAATCTATTAATTGTCTCAATATCTTCCAATTGGAGATCGTCGTTGTAATGCCATGCGTCACTATGACTGCTTCCTAGAATGACGACTGGCCCTGCAAACCAACACGAGTCTTTCCAGCATGTTTTGTCCTCACTCGCATGCTTCTTGGGAAAACCTCCCAGGAGGTCACCCATCATGAGACTACTTCAGGTCAAGCACGCATAACTTTGGAGTTCTCAAGTGTTGGGCTACTGAAAAGAAGATGCATCTTGTTGGCCTAGGTAGTACCCATCAATCCATTTAATCCCTCTTCAACTGTGTAGTTCCATACCTACATAGTCTTAGAATCATCACACTTAACCTTCCCAATGCGGTGTGAGATTGCACAAATTTTACCTGGTCTTTCCCTCTGTGGATCACGGGATTCTGACTGTCACTATCACCCTCCCCAGATATTGTTTTGGCTCCTAGACCTGATAGGAGGCTACACGGTGTACAGATTGGTCGCCAGGGCAGCAATGAGAACTGAAAGACATACCCACAATGTGCTAGATGTAGAAGACGTCATTCGGGGGAGTATCGGGCAAAGGCCTGCTTTTTATGTGGGATTGTGAGGCATCGCAAAAAGGACTGCCCAAGAATGAAGAAAGAAGAACCAAAGAAGGCAGACAGCTCGACTCCAACTCGAGTGTTTTCATTGACGTAGGCTGAGGCTAAGGCAAGGCCCTCAGTGGTTACAGGTCAGCTTTCTAGTGCTTACAGAATGGCCTCAGCAGAGTTGTCACCAGGGACAAAGCCAGTGTCTAGGGCACCTTACAGAATGGCCTCAGCAGAGTTGAGGGAACTCAAGGTAAAGTTACAGGAGTTGTTGGATCTGGGTTTTATCAAACCCAGTTTCTCGCCAAAGGGTGCGCCAGTTTTATTTGTGAAGAAGAAGGACGGTTCTTTGAGGATGTGCATAGACTATAGAGAATTGAATAAGTTGACCAATAAGAACAGGTATCCTCTGCCAATAATACATGACTTAGTTGACCAACTTCAAGGTAAAATGGTGTTCTCAAAGATAGATCTTCAATCTGGTTATCACCAGTTGAGGATTAAGGAGGAAGACATACCAAAGATAGCCTTCCATACTAGTTATGGGCACTATGAATTCTTCATTATGTCATTTGGTTTGAACAATGCCTCAACATCTTTCATGGACTTAATGAACAGAGTGTTCAAGGACTATCTGGACTGATTCGTGATCGTCTTCATCGACGATATCTTGGTATATTCACAATTAGAGGAAGAGCATGAGCAACACCTCCAGTTGGTCTTGCAGAGACTGAGAGAGCACCGATTATTTGTGAAGTTCAAGAAATGTGAGTTCCGGTTACCTCAGGTGACTTTCTTGGGTCATATTGTTAGTAGAGAAGGGATTTAGGTAGACCCAGCTAAGATTAGGGTTGTTAGGAATTGGCCGAGGCCAAGAAATGCCTCTGAGATTTGAACCTTCCTTGGATTGGTAGGCTATTATAGGAAGTTTGTGGAAGGATTCTCAAGAATAGCTACCCCACTGACAGAATTGACCCGTAAGAATCATAAGTTTACATGGTCAGACAGATGCGAGAACAACTTCCAGGAGTTAAAGCAACGACTGATTACAGCCCAAGTCTTGAGTCTTCCGACTGATCATGAGAAGTTCATGGTTTATTGTGATGCTTCGAGACAAGGGTTAGGATGTGTCCTCATGCACGCATAGAAGGTAATTGCTTATGCATCACGCCAGTTGAAAGATTATGAGCAGAGGTATTCTACCCATGATCTCGAGTTGGCAGAGGTGGTCTTTGCATTAAAGGTATGGAGGCATTACCTTTATGGAGAGAAGTGTGAGATATAAACAAACTACAAGAGCCTCAAGTACTTCTTTACTTAGAAGGATTTGAATATGAGGCAGAGGTCTTGGTTGGAACTGGTGAAGGATTGTGATTGTGATATCTTTTATCATCCAGAGAAAGTCAAAGTGGTGGCAGATGCCCTAGGTCGGAGAGGTCCAGGGCAGTTGTATAGTTCGAGGAAAATATCCAAGGAGTTGGTAGAGGATATGACCAGAGCAGGGATTGAGTTAATAGTGGGCTAGTTAGCTAATATTACCTAATAGTCTACTCTTCTAGAAAGGATAAAAGATAGTTAGTTATAAGAGCACTGTTGGTGAAGATTAGAGAGGACGTCCTAGCTGGAGCGACTAGGGACTATACAGTATCAGATATGGGTTTGCTAAGATATAAAGGTCAGATCTGTGTTCCAACGAATGGTGTTATTAGACGAGAGATTCTGGATGAATCTCATACTACCCCGTATACTTTGCATCTCGACACCACGAAAATGTACCAAGATCTGAGAACTTTGTATTGGTGGCTGGGGATGAAGGGTGATGTAATAGAGTGCGTAGCCAAGTGTCAGATGTGTCAGTAGATCAAAGTTGAACATCAGAGACTAGAAGGGCTAGTATAGCCCTTGGACATTCCAGAGTGGAAGTGGGAAGACATCGCAATGGACTTTTTGGTGGGATTTCCCAAGACGGTAGGTCAGCACGATTCGGTATGGGTGATTGTAGACAGATATACTAAATTGGCTCACTTTCTACCGGTGAAGATGACTTATATAGTTGACCAGTAAAAGAGATATTACGTCTTCGTGGAGCTCTAAGGTCGATCATGTTGGATTGGGACCCCACATTTACTTCCAAGTTTTAGGGAAGTTTGTAGAAGGCAATGGGCACGCAGCTGAAGTTTAGTACAACCTATCATCCTCAAATTGATGGTCAGTCTGAAACAACTATCCAGATACTGGAGGACATGCTGAGAGCATCTGTACTGGACTTTGAGGGGTCCTGGAGTAAATATTTACCTCTGATAGAGTTTTCCTACAACAACAGCTACCAGGTAACCATAGGAGTGGCTCCTTATGAAATTTTTTATGGTAGGAAATGTAGATCACCTATTCACTAGGATAAGATGGGTGAGCATAGATACTTGGGTCCTGAGGCAGTCCAGAGGACCAATGAAGCCATCGAAAAGATCAGAGTTCGGATGCTTGCATCACATAGTAGACAGAGAAGTTATGCGAATCTGAAGCGCAAGAACGTGGAGTTCCAAGTGGGAGACTACGTCTTCCTTAAAGTCTCACCACTCAAGGGGGTGAGGAGAGTTGGGAAGAAGGGCAAGTTGAGCCCTAGGTACGTTGGACCTTTTGAGATCCTGGAAAGGATTAGTCAAGTGGCATATAGATTGGCGTTACCTCCGACATTGTCGGCCATGCACAATGTGTTCCATATTTCGATACTGTGGAAGTATGTATCTGATGAGGCTCATGTACAGAGCTATGAAGATCTGGAGTTGTAGACAAACTTATCATTTGAAGAGCAGCCAATCCAGATATTAGAGAGAAAGGGAAAGGTCCTGAGGAATAAACCCATACCTTTAGTTAAGGTATTATGGAGGAACAACAAGGTCAAGGAGGCGACATGGGAGTTCGAATCAACCATGCGGGACCAGTATCCCGAGCTGTTCAGGGAAAATTTTGGGGACGAAATTCCTATAAGGAGGTGATAGTTGTAACATCCCAAATTCCCTAATATGACTTAGTGCCTAGATTAGGAGGCCGGGAGGCAATAATTGTCTTAATTGTGTGCTAATGTACAATGAGCACGTCATTATGTGAATTATATTATAATATAATTATTCTTTCATGTTCAGAAATATTAAATTTGCGTGTGGGCCCGTTTCATATAAGAAAGGCATTTTAGTAATTTTGACCCGTTGATGGTATAATTGTAAGTATATGTGTGTA
Source organism: Humulus lupulus (assembly GCF_963169125.1). Taxonomy (NCBI): domain Eukaryota; kingdom Viridiplantae; phylum Streptophyta; class Magnoliopsida; order Rosales; family Cannabaceae; genus Humulus; species Humulus lupulus. Next base: position 49,819,925 of record NC_084795.1, on the reverse strand, counting down.
TGATTGAGACCACATTATTATGTGGATATATTTCAGTTACTCTATGTGAGGTGATCCTGGTGAGCAAGTTAGCGGAAAAGTCACAATGGGGTTAAATACTCGGCTCGGGGTGAGCCTAGGGGTATTTTGGAAATTTAGTACATTACCGGGGTTTATCGGGTAATGGGAGATTAAATGGTTGTTATTTTTTAGATAGTTGGGGATTTAAAGGAACACTCGATGATTTGACAGGAAGTGGCAATTGACGAAATTTCCCTTGATGGCACTAGAGGATTTAAGATAGTCTTGAGGGCATTTTGGAATTTTTGGCAAAAAGGGATATGTTTGGTCTTAGGCAGCTAAGACTATAGAAACACTTAGAAAGAAACAGATACTTCAGCTCTCTCTCTCTCTCTATCTCATAGCTCTCATTCCCTCTTGTGGTGCTTGAAGGTTTGAGGAAATTTAGAGGATTCTAGACTAAGGGATTGAAGGATTGGACTGGATGAGCTGGGGAATTCATTCAGGGTTGAGCATATCTTAGAGGTAAAGGCTTGAACTTAGTATTTTTATGTCCATTCTGTTGAATTCTATGGGAAGGTTAGAGCTTGCATGATAAAGGGTTCAAGGATTGATTTGGAGTGTTTGATGAGTTTTCGATCAAGTTTTGAGTTAGGTTTTGTTGTTCGAAAAGTGTTAAATTGGTTATGGGAACTGAATTGAGGTTTTAGGTTTGTTTTGGAGTGATTTGTGTTGGGTTTTACTGAATAAAAACCCAAGAAGCCTGGGTTCGAAGAGGGCGGGCCGCAGCCCTGTTCTGGGGGTTTTTGGGGTGTCGTGGCCCTCTTGAGCCCAGGGAGCCAGGTGAGGGCTCTGTCGCGAGGGTGCACTGTGGAGCCTGTTAGGTAGCACCACGGTGCATGTTTAGTTAAAAGGGAGGCTGGGCCTCTGTCTAGGGGCGGGCCGCGGCACAAGGGCTTAGGATTGCGACGCTTAAGGGGTTTTGAAACCTAAGAGGGTTTTTGAGTGCAGGTACTCAACCCTAACTGCTCGGGATCAATCCTATTATCTAGTTTAGTGGAATTCGATGTCCCAAAGGCTAAGACTCGGTCCGGAAGCCTTTCTTTACTCGTTATTGATGGGATTCTTTATCATGGTTGTGACTAGGTCATCGCTTGGGGCTCGGATCAGGGATCATACTTAAGGGTCGTTCATTGGTAGCTTGTACTTGGACCAAAGGTAAGAAAGCAGCACCCAGAATATGATATACATGATTAGGGCTTGGGCCAACTGCTAGACTTAGTCTTATTTGGGCGTTGGCCCTGTAAATGTGCATGATTATGATTATGCATGTGTATATATGTTTCAATGTATTGTAATACATTGTATCTATATGTGTGATAAATGTATTATTTTATTGTCTGTTATGGCAAGGAAGCTAGGTTTATAAACCGAGGATTTGTTGTTGTATCTGGTTAAAGATCGGCTTACTAGTCGAGGGCATACTCGATTTAAGGGGCTCGACTTATAAGTCGAGAGTATCCAAGGCTCGATTTATAAGTCGAGGATCTGCAAGACTCAGCTTATGAGCCGAGACCGGCATTACGAGCATTGAGCGCAGGCCGCTATGGCTGGGCCATCTTGGGAGTGCACCAAGCACTTGACTGGCTCAGATACCATAAGAATAAAAAGGGAGTGCAACAAACACATGTGCAACCCTAAGGTTGCTGATCTAAATAGTGTTTATGCTTAGTTCTAGTTATTACTGCTAAACCTGTTGTATTATTCCATGAATTGTTTGAATATGTTTTCTTTCTGAGTCTTTTGGCTCATGGGTGCTTTGTAGTGCAGGTAAGGGTAAGGGAAAGCTTGACCAGCCATGAGTTGGAGAGCGATAGCAGTGACATGTACATATGCAGTTCACTCGACTGCCACGGCCGAGAAATTTCAAGGAAGCTAGGGTTAGACCTAGTTTTGCTGCCTAGGTCAGCTTAATGAAAATGTTTATGACTTGACCAAAATTTTAAATATCTGAACCCTTAGTGGATTAATCACATGTTTAGTCCAAATGAATCGTTTAGCGAGTCCGGCACTAATTTTAAACACACATGGTAACAGACCCTAATTAGTAAGGTGTTACAGTTGTCCACCGAACTTTCCTAATGCATTGTCTCAGCCTCCACAACTTTTATCGTTTCAACCTTCATTCCATCCTGACATGTCTAGAGCTTCATCTTCTCATCAACCCTTGACCCATCCCTACATGTATGAAGCATTGCCATCACAACCTATGACATTTCCTTACATGTTTGGAGCAACACATCACAACCTCCATCTGTTTATCCTTACATGTTTGCTGGAGCATCGTCGATGCAACCTTCGGTCCATCTTAACATGACTAGAGCTTCATCTTCACATCAACATCCGACCCATCCTATATCTTCGTGGCACTGTCCTCACTACCCATGGGACTTCCTTACATGGTTGGAGTATCATCGTCACAACATCCATCTTCTTATCCTTGCTTGTTCAGAACATTGTCATTGACATTACCTGCACAATATATGTGGTCGATGTTGCCATTGCCATCGCATCAGTCATGGGAAGATGATATGGAGGAGGCTACTAATTTAGGACATGGAGAGTAGTATATTATTGTTAAATAATTGTTACATTTTATTATAATTAAGAAAAGTATCATTTTGACCCTTGTGTTTTATCTAACTACGCGATCGACCCTTGTGTTTTATTAAATGATAATTCAGACCATGCGTTTTACAAAATGGATCAAAATAGTACCCTAAACCCAATTTTTGTTAAAATATTTTTAATTATAAGATCAATTCTTGGATCATTAGAGATGCGATGGGTTCACAGAAGCAGAGAATGGATCGAAGAGCTGAGAATGAAATATTATATTTAAAAATATTTTGACTAAAATCGGGTGTATGGTACTATTTTGATCCATTTTGTAAAACACAAGATCCAAATTGTAATTTAACAAAACACAAATACCGATTGTGTATTTTAAAAAATACAGGGGCCAAACTGGTATTTTCTCTTATAATTATGGATATTAATTTGACTTTTGTTATGTTAATCAAATATTTTGAATCTACGATATAATATTTTCATTTTCAATTATTTACATTTTTATTATTAATTTTTTGTTTTTTAAAGAAAATTTATATTAGAGGTAATTATTCATACATTAGCGGTGATTGTCGTTTGCAAAAAATAATCTAACACTTTGCAATTACTATATTATTAGGGACGATATTTTTTATCGCCTCTAATAATGATTATTAGCGTGTCACCCTTAATAGCTACTAGTGGCAACAACTGGAATCTTTAGAGGCAACAGTCGCTATACACCTTCTTTTATATGGATGCTAAATTGAGAAATATTGTATTGCAAATATAATTGAATGTACGATAGTTATATTAGGAAAGTGCGCGTTATTTTCTATCCATATTTTTTATATGCTATATATATACTACATGCATGCATCTCTGTTCAATGCTTTCATCATGGTATTAGTTATCTCTGATGTTTGATGTTTAATTTGATTGGTAATCAGTAATAAATATATACTCTTATTGTTGATATATACGGTTGTATTAGTTCAGTGTTTTGCTTTTAATATAAAAGATAAGTATATTTTCCTTTGTAAATTAAAGTTAAGAAAATGTCATCTTGCTGCAAAAGTCAAAATATAAGTCAATGATATTAACAAACACTAACTTTAGCAATTTCCTAGATGGGACTATTAATAATGGGAAATTTGACTTTTAATGCATTAAGTGGTATTGTATGACAAAATGATACTAAGCTAAAAAAACATCATATTTTTATTTTAGTATTCTTTGGATTCCAAAAAATGCCCCTATCATAAATTTCCCACTCTTTTTCTCTCATTGACTTCTCCCTCTCTATCTCTCACGTTTCCCCTCTCTATCTCTGCAGCTTAATCTATACAAATTTTCGAGCTTGGATTTTAGGGACAAGTTGTGAATCCTTTCAAGGCAAGAACTTCATTTTGGATTTCGGATAAAAATCGTAGGGGTAAGTATATATTTGTTATATGTAGTGAGGAAACTTATTTATCAACGTTGCTTTTGCTATTTCGAACAGATATGTGTATGCATTCATGTTTTATTGTAATTTTTCACTGCCTGAATGGATTTTCGTTCTTTTCTTGGTTTTTTTTTCTGAGTTTTTTGTCTGCCTTGATAGGACTCGATGGTCCTCGATGGACCTCGATAAACCCTCATATGTTTATATTATTTGTCTACCTCGATTTTCCTCGATGGTCCCCAATGGACCTCGATAAAACCCTCACACATTAGGGAAAATGACTACCTCGATAAGACTCGATTGTCCTCGATGGATCTCGATAAAACCCTCACATTAAGGGGGTTAATGGCTTCCTCGATGAGACTCGATGGTCCTCGATAAAAACCTCAGAGTTTTAGGAACAATGGGTACCTCGATGAGACTCGATGGTCCTCGATGGACCTCGATAGAGGCAAAGAACTTTATTTATGTAGTGTATGCCTCGATGGGACTCGATGAGTTGACCTCGACAGGTTGACCTCAATATGAATCGATTTTTTGCTGTTTGATATTATAGTTTTAATTTTTGACCTTTTATTTTTATTTTTTTGATATAGATTCATCTGTTTCTATATTTATTGCATTCAATGGTGTTTGTGAATCGGAAAATAAGGATTGGATTTTCAGGGATGCTAAAAATCAAGTTCTGCCTTTGGAGAAGGGTGTAACATATGAGCAACTGTTTGACATTTTGTACGATGAGCTTGAAGTGGATAAATGTGTGCATGACTTGAAAATTGAGGTCTTGTACACATGCCTATCACAATCCGTCAAACCTAGCGTTATAAAAAATAATAGGCATGTACGTGCATTCATTGGGTTAACATCGAAATCTGTAGAGAAGTTGATTCCTCTATATGTGACATTGGTTAAGAAGGGAGGTATAATAAATGCATCGACTCCTTCTTTTTTTTTGCTCGAACCCTCTTTCTTCTTTGCCTCGTAATGCTTCAATTGCTTCTGCATGTCCTTGTGAAATCCTCTAATAACCTTCTTGAAGGACAGCTTCCCCCACTGATACCTGAAAAAGTAGTCAAGATCATCAACCATCTTCAAGGAATCACCCCATATCGTCGTTGTCTTCTCTGGGGCATTCAGTACCCCATCTATCAAATAGCACAAACCCAGCTTAAATGCATCTTCTGGGTTTTTCGGGACCTTCAAAGCATCTTCCAACTCGCCGAAACTAACCTTCGAATTACCATTAAAGTATTCATGGATGTTCCGATCACTTGAAAAATGTTCTCTCAACTCGTCTAGAGACGGGATGTTCCCAAAATTCAGCCCGGTGACTATGGCAAACTCTAAAATCTCAAATTTGCAAATAATGTTGCCTAAGTAGAAGTGGTCATCTTCATCCTTCTTGCTTTCCACCTTCCGCAACATAAGCTGATCCAGCAGAACCCCAGAAAAACTTAACGACTTATCCTTCAAGTACTGTCCCAACGGGCATGCCTGTTCCCATTCAATTAGCATGTGCCTCTTAAATTGCTCTATAAGGGTTTCCAAGTAAGCACTACCCATATAGGTGACACGACCAGAAAGTGCTTCTCCAATGTCACAATCAATTCAGGCATTTGAAAAAAAAAAAAAAACAAAAAAAATGTTAAACAATCTGGTAACTATCTAATCCTATCAAGGCAAGTGCTTGATAAGCCATAAGTCTAATATCATCGAGTCGGATATAGTCCTATCGAGATAGGTGCTAAAAAAATAATCCATAGGCCTAATATCATCGAGTCCTATCGAGACAGATGCTAAATCATCCATATGCCAAATATTATCGAATCCTATCGAGGCAGATGCTAAAATCAGCCATAAGTCTAATATCATCGAGTCTTATCGAGTCCTACCGAGGTAGATGCTAAAATCAACTATATGTCTAAAATATCATCGAGTCCTATCGAGACCCATCGAGGCACAATCAAATCCATAACCTGACATATATTATCGAGTCCTATTGAGGCGCATAAAAAATCTTGAAAAAAAAACCCAGATTTCTTCATTCCCCAGCCCCTATCTATTCTATGAACAAAAATCAACAAAAAAATGAGGCACATACACCTATTACAGATTAAAAAAGGAAATCCTTCACTTTCGTTTTCTTTGGGATTGTTTCCTCAAAGCTTGGTCTGTTTGCTCGACGTTTTCTCCTTTGCCTTCTCTGATCGTCAACTCTGACAACATCCGAGCCACAGATGCTTGGTCGTGGAAGACAATGCTTCTCCAATTTGCTTGGGTTCTGACGGATTAAATTGAGTTTGAAGTTTTTTTCCTTTGGACTAAGAAAGTGAGAGAGAGAATAGAGAGAGACCGAGAGAATACGGAGAGACTGTGGGAAACAAATGCCAAGAATATTTTGGGTACTAAGGTAAATGTTAAGTAAATCCCCTTATAAACTCAGTTCATATTACAACAGAAATTACAAGTTTGCCCCTTGGCCAAATATCAGTACAGACACTTTACAAAGACTCGAACAACTTCAAACAACTTTCAGTTACAAACAAGAATCAACAGAATCAAGAAAGCCTAACCAATTTACAACTCAGCAACTTAAACTTACCCTCAAGTATTTACATCTATATATACTAAGGAGATAAAGTCAGAGAGGGACTACAAGATACGAAGCTTCATTTTTGTCCATTCCATGCTGAGCTAGTGAGAGAGTCTAGAGAGAGAAGCTCCAAGAAGCTCAGTTGTTTTGTACATGCAAAAGATAGAACAGAAACAGAGTTAGAAAGAGTGAGAAAAGAAAGAAAAGTCAGAGAGATAGAAAGATCAGATTATCAATCAAATACTGTGATTCGAAATCTGAAGCATATACTGTGTAATACCTATTGTGATTAGTGAAATCTCAAGCACTCTGAGGTAGCTTGACGGAGACGTAGCCCATCGTTCTGGGGTGAACTCCGAGATCAATTTCTGGTGTTTCGGCTCACACTCTCTGTTTGTTTCTCTTAAACTCTAGCCCTAATTTTTGTTATCCTTCTGTGTGTGCCCGTGTTCTTGATATAAAGGGTTATATCGATTTATGAATTTCTGAGTTAATAAACTCAGTGACTATTTTTGCTTGTGAAATCTGTGTTGGGCTGGACTGGGCCTTAAATAATTTTGTTTTTCAATTTTGCCATTTTTCATGGACGCATGAATTAAATTGCAAGAATACCATAAACTATATTTGTGTATTAATTTGTTTCTTGGAGTTGGAAGCTGCAGATTCCCAACAGTGGTATCAGAGCCAGGTTTCTTGGCAAGATTCAAGACACAAATTGATACAATTAACAAGCAAGACTGGAAGAAATTGATAATCAAGAACAGGAGGAAGTTAATCCTCAAAATCAAGGGGGTTTTAATCCACAAGAATCTGACAGTGATATTGGAGATTTAGTGGATGTATCACTGAATGATCAACCTGAGATTCCTATTCCTATCCCTGATTTAAATTCTAATATAATCACTATGAGTAGTTTTAAAACTGACATTGATAAGTTTGATGGCTCAGGTGACTATAGGATTTGGAGGAGAAAGATCAGGTCTTTATTGGCACAACAAAAGCTGCTAAGAGTTTTGGAAGAACCCATTGAATGGCCAGAAAATACAACCAAAATCCAGCAGGAAGAATACTTGGAAACAGCCACTGGAATAATCATTTTTAATTTGAGTGATGCAATCATCAGATTAGTGGACAAAGAAGAGACTCCAGCAGGAATATGGAGAAAGCTAGAAGAACAATTCCAGCAGAAGTCTTTAACCAATAAGATTTTTCTCAAAGAAAGAGTCTTTGGTTTCAAGATGAACAGATCCAAGAATCTTGAACAGAATCTAGATGAGTTTCTGAGAATGCATATAGAATTAGCAAATTCTGGTGAGGATGAGTCTTTAAGTGATGAAAATCAGGCAATCATCATCTTAAATTCTCTGCCAGAATCTTACAGGGAAGTTAAAACAGCCATCAAATATGGAAGGACTTCTATAACCCTAGATGAAGTTATCTCTGCCCTAAAATCGATGGACTTAGAATTAAAGAATGATAAGCTAGGCAGTTCTAGTGGGGAACTAAACCTAAGCAGAGGAAGGTCTCATCAAAAGAAGCCATGGAACAATAGAGGGAGAAGTCACAGCCGAGATCCTAATAGAGGTGGACAACAAGGAAGAGGCAGGTCTCAATCTAGGGGTCCTAAGGATTCTAATGGCTGCTTTCACTGTGGAAAACCAGGACATTTCAAAAGGGATTGCTACTTATGGAAAATAATTAATAAGAATAAGTCTGATGACCAAAACAGTGATGTGAATCATGGAGAGAACTACTTCTCAAAACAGAAGGAAAAACAAACAACAGCAAACTTGAGTGATGGCTATGAAAGTGGAGAAGTTTATAGTGTTGCTTCTAATTTTAAAAATGAATGGATTCTTGATTCAGGTTGTACTTTTCACATGACTAATGATAAATCTTTACTTACTGATTTCAGGGAATCTAAAGGTGGAAAGGTCATTCTAGGCAACAATCAAACATGTCACATTGAAGGTTCTGGTACTGTTAATTTCAGAATGTTTGATGGTGTGGTAAGGTCTTTGACAGGGGTAAGACTTGTACCTAATTTAACCAGAAATCTAATCTCTATAAGTGTTCTAGATGACCTTGGTGTTGTGAGTAAAATTGAAACAGGTACTATGAAACTAAGCAAAGGTTCTATGACCATAATAAAAGGCTACAAGGAGGGAGGTCTTTACTATCTAAAAGGGGAAACAGTTTCAAATTGCCACAACACAGTAGAAAATTCACCTGAGGATTCTAAAGCTACTCTATGGCATAGGAGGCTGGGACATATCAGTGAAAGAGGTTTGAAATTAATGAGTGATCAGAATCTTTTATGCAAAGATAAAGTAAGTAAAGTTGATTTTTGTGAGCATTGCATTTTGGGTAAGCATCATAGACTTAAGTTTAAAATTGGGACACATAAATCTAAAGATATACTAGAATATGTACACTCTGACTTATGGGGTCCAGAAAAGGTTACTACACATGGTGGCTGTAGTTATTTCTTGTCTATAGTTGATGATTACTCTAGGAAGGTTTGGATATTTCTTTTAAAGCATAAAAATGATGCATTTGCCAAGTTTCAGGATTGGAAAATTTTAATGGAAAATCTGACTAACAAAAAGGTCAAGACTCTAAGGACAGATAATGGCCTAGAGTTTTGCAATGATATGTTTGACTCTTACTGTAGGAAAACAGGTATTCAAAGGCACAGAACAGTGAGACTAACACCACAACAGAATGGTGTGGCAGAAAGAATGAACAGAACTATCCTAAACAAAGCAAGATGCATGTTGTTTCAAGCTGGATTAGCTACTGGTTTCTGGGGAGAAGCTGTGCTCACAGCAGCTTACTTGATCAACAGATGTCCATCAAGTGCTGTGGAATTTAAAACGCCAGAAGAAAGGTGGTCTGGTAAACCACCAGACTTATCACATCTAAAAGTCTTTGGATGTGCAGCATATGCACACCAAAGCACTGGGAAGTTAGAGCCTAGAGCTCTAAAATGTGTTTTCTTGGGTTATCCTGAAGGTACTAAGGGCTACAGATTATGGGTAAGGGAGAAACCTGGTTTAAAAACTATAAACAGTAGGGATGTAATTTTTAATGAAAATATTTTTCCATGCACTACTACTAACTCTAATGTTTCAGGAAATAGCACTAATATTAATTCAGCAGGAAACACCATCAGTTTTGATTTAAGGCCAGCTATTTCAGGAGATGCTTATGATTCAGGACATGTTGAATTAGAGGAACCAGACCAGGATACGGGTCAGGTGGAACAAGGAAGTGATAGTGTTCAGATGGAACAGCATGAAAACCAAGAGGAAATCCCAACTGAGAACATGGCAGAATATCAATTGGCCAGGGACAGGGTTAGAAGGGTTCCCAAACCTAATCCTAAGTACAGTTTTAATATCTGGAATGAGGATACAGCTTATGCATTATTAATTACTCTAGAAGGGCAGAAGATAGAACCAGAAACTTATGAAGAAGCTATTAAATGCAAGGATGCAACTAAATGGAGTAAGGCAATGGATGAGGAAATGGACTCCTTAAAGAAGAGCAAGACCTGGATATATGTTTCTAGACCTAAAGAGAAGAGTATAGTGCAATGCAAGTGGCTGTTCAAACAGAATGAAGGGAGGAGCAAGGATGAACCAATGAGGTACAAGGCCAGATTAGTGGCTAAAGGGTTCACTCAGAAGGAAGGAGTTGACTACACAGAGATTTTTTCCCGTGTAGTCAAGTACAAAACGATAAGACTAATGCTTGCTCTAGCAAATCAATTCAACATGGTGATTGATCAGATGGATGTCACTACTGCGTTCCTACATGGTGAACTAGAGGAAGATATTTACATGGAACAGCCTAAGGGTTATATAGAAAAGGGAAAAGGACATATGGTATGCAAGCTAGTTAAATCCCTATATGGACTAAAACAATCTCCCAGACAATGGAATAAGAGGTTTGATGCCTTCATGACTAAGCAAGGTTTTTCTAAGAGCTATTATGATACTTGTCTATATTACCATGGAAGTAATATCAAGGATGTCATCTACTTACTGTTATATGTAGATGACATGTTGATAATCAGCAAAGAAAAATCTAAGGTAGACCTGGTTAAGGAAATGCTTAAATCTGAGTTTGAGATGAAGGATCTAGGTATTGCTACTAAAATCCTAGGGATCTCTATTGTAAGGGACAGAGGTAAAGGGGTTTTAAAGCTGTGCCAGGAAGACTACATACAAAAAATTATTGAAAAATTTCATATGACTAATGCTAAGAAGACCAGTCAGCCTATTACTAGCTAATACAAGATTTCTAGAGATGAATGCCCTAAGACAGATAAAGAGACAGAAGAGATGAGTAGAGTACCCTACTCTAATGCTGTTGGATCTATTATGTACCTAATGGTTAGTACAAGACCTGAGATTGCCTATGCTATAAGTGTGCTAAGTAAGTATATGGCTAACCCTGGAAAATTACACTGGCTGGCTATGAAATGGATATTCAGGTACCTAATAGGAACTACAGATGTTGGTTTAGTTTTTAAACAGTCACAAAACCCAACTCTAGTAGAAGGATTTTGTGACTCTGACTATGTTGGTGATAAGGACACTAGAAGATCTACCTCTGCTTATTATTTCCTAGTTGGGGGAAACTGTATAAGTTGGAAAGTTTAATTACAACCAGTGGTTGCACTATCAACTACAGAGGCAGAATATATTTCTGCAATAGAAGCTATTAAGGAGGCTGTTTGGATTAAAGGTGTACTAAAGGAACTGAATTTACTAAAAAGTATCCCTATAGTCTATTCTGACAACCAAAGCAGTATACATCTCTGTAAGAATCCTGTTTTTCACGACAGAACCAAACATGTTGAGATTAAATACCACTTTATCATAGATAAGGTGACTCAGGGAGAGGTCACAGTGGAAAAAGTTCCCACTGAGCACAATCCTGTTGATATGGGAACTAAAGTGGTACCCCTAGCTAAGTTCAAGCATTGTATGAACTTGCTAGGAATCGACAAAGGAGACTGACCTTAAGGGTCATCAAGCTATGACCCTCAGAGTGCTATAAACCATCATTGCTCATAAGGAGATTTAGGTGGAATTTGTTAAGTAAATCCCCTTATAAACTCAGTTCATATTACAACAGAAATTACAAGTTTGCCCCTTGGCCAAATATCAGTACAGACTCTTTACAAAGACTCGAACAACTTCAAACAACTTTCAGTTACAAACAAGAATCAACAGAATCAAGAAAGCCTAACCAATTTACAACTCAGCAACTTAAACTTACCCTCAAGTATTTACATCTATATATACTAAGGAGATAAAGTCAGAGAGGGACTACCAGATACGAAGCTTCATTTTTGTCCATTCCTTGCTGAGCTAGTGAGAGAGTCTAGAGAGAGAAGCTCCAAGAAGCTCAGTTGTTTTGTACATGCAAAAGATAGAACAGAAACAGAGTTAGAAAGAGTGAGAAAAGAAAGAAAAGTCAGAGAGATAGAAAGATCAGATTATCAATCAAATACTGTGATTCGAAATCTGAAGCATATACTGTGTAATACCTGTTGTGATTAGTGAAATCTCAAGCACTCTGAGGTAGCTTGACGGAGACGTAGCCCATCGTTCTGGGGTGAACTCCGAGATCAATTTCTGGTGTTTCGGCTCACACTCTCTGTTTGTTTCTCTTAAACTCTAGCCCTAATTTTTGTTATCCTTCTGTGGGTGCCCGTGTTCTTGATATAAAGGGTTATATCGATTTATGAATTTCTGAGTTAATAAACTTAGTGACTATTTTTTCTTGTGAAATCTGTGTTGGGCTGGACTGGGCCTTAAATAATTTTGTTTTTCAATTTTGCCATTTTTCATGGACGCATGAATTAAATTGCAAGAATACCATAAACTATATTTGTGTATTAATTTGTTTCTTGGAGTTGGAAGCTGCAGATTCCCAACAGTAAATAATATGACTGAAATGAGACTCATATAGTGATAGAGTATTTTTTAAAATACATTCTCCTTATATGCATTAAAAGTTAAATTTCCCTTAATATATGCAATCTTGACAATTTACATCAAATAAGGATCACCTTTTCAAAAAATAAAAAGTAAATTGATCAATGGGACCATTAATAATGTAGGCGACACAAGATTTCACTCAAGAGTCGACTTTCTTTCCATGGATAAAAAACTAAAAGATTCTGGAAAGTAGTACTGTCAGTTTTTTGGCCACATAATTTAGAAATCAGTAGACAAAGGGCCAATCATATCAATACAAAAGAAGTCTTGTAAATTTTTTGGACTCTAGCTTGATATTTCTGCTAATTCATTAATTATGTCTTCAATGTGAGGCCCTAGCTAGCTGTTTCTTTCTACTTTTCTTCTTATTCATAAGTCTATGAAATGAAAAGTATGTATGGTTTTCAACAAGCTTTTTTGTAATTACTTTACATGTCCCAATTAATAAACTTAAACAAATGTGCATAATAATTTGGGGGAGTATCATGAGACTGAGCAGATGTGCGTCCCCCAGTTATAGCCTTTTCAGGGTTCTAATACCATTTGATAACTTTTGATAAAGTTGATAGCTACGCTGGATGAATTCATAAAGGAAAATAAAAAATATAATAAACATTGATAGTTCTTTTCTCTTCTATATGGCCATTTTGGATATTAATTAAAAAGAAAAGAAAAACTGTTCTTTCACATCTCTTTCTACGCTTCTCATCATTCCAAAATGCACCATTTTTCTTTTGTCAATATGATCATATTGTTCCTTGATGCAAACCTTTGTGGTATCATACATATATACTTATAATAGCTATATCAATGTTTTCTACCGTATTAATATTTATCTAGTTTGGTGAATCTTAAGTTGAAAACCTATTATATATATATAATATATATATATATATATATATATATATATCAAGGAACACTGAGCTTGAAGGAAATGATAATACATTTTTGTGGATCTCCGAAGTGTAAAGCACTTTACCATATAATGAATGATACATGTAATAATAAGTAATCATAAGCGGTGCATGATGGATGAATCATGAAGCATTAGCCATTAACAAAGAAGTTCTAACCTAAATTTTGAGAGAATAAGAAAACAAAAATATATACTAATTAATTGTGAAAGTAAATCATAGTGTTAATGTATAGATATATTATTATTATTATTATTATTATTATTATTATTATTATTATTTGGGTAGGTTTATAGAGTAGTGCCACAAGTCTTAGTCAATTAATTGGTGTGAATATATATATATATATATATATATCTTAAACCTCTTTAGTGGCACAATGAGTGTAATAGATGCCTAAAGTCAGTCCAAGTAAAGTAATATATTTTTTTTATTCTTTAAAATAAAGGCCATGCACAAATTTTATGCAATTTATAATTGTTTGCTTGTAAATAAATAAATAGTTAAGTCATTCTTTTGTTGCCCTCTTTGAATTTAAAATGTCTAACGAGTGATGCACACAGCAATGAACAAAGTGTTCATATTAATTAGGCTATGTATTTGGTTAAAAAATTCTTTTTATTTATAGTTTATTCCTAATTATGGACGATCCCATACACTTCTTTTTTTTAAAAAAATAATAATAAGCTAGTGTGAAGGTACTAATTGGTACTTTAACTTTTTCATTAACTTAACTATTATTTTCCGTTCTTTCTAGAAACTTTTAGTGCCTCCCACTCATACTGTTTCCACTCACTATTTTCCTCCTAATTTTCTTTCAAACCAAACAAATTTTTTCCTTCTTTCCAATCCCATTTTAGTTATCTTTGTTATCCTATGATTCTTCTAACAAGTCAAATATCTAAGAGCAATTCAAATAGAGTTTGATTGAGAATGAAAGACTCAAGCACGAATGGTTAGATGAACCAAAGTTTGAAGATTGGCCGTTATTTAATTCATTTGCTTTTGTTTATTTATAATTTTTAATAATATTTGTTATAGAGTATTTTTACCCAACTTGTGAGAACAAACTCCCTATATACAATCATGTGATTTTGCCTTATTCGATCTCGCTAACAATATTTTATCATTTGAGAATTTACTAGTTGGAACATATACGCGAGTATGCAATTACAGGTCACCATTTTAAGTTATAATATGCGAAAACAACCTCGTTCGTCTCAAAGGTACAAACTCTCATTGTCAAGCCATATCTTATGAGAGTGAAGAATCAAACAAAGCAATACAAAGATAGAGTAGAAATGAGCTGTTAGAGTTGAAAACCCCTACAGAGTGATACTGGATATTATTTATAGAGGAATTAGTTTCATTACAAATAACAAACTTGTGACTAACTCTACAAGTTCAGCAAATCTGTCATAACAGCTAAGCAACAGTCCTAACCAATTTCTAACGGATTGGGGTTCTGTTGAGAATTTCCTAACTGAGTCTCAACAGTCCACCTCAATCGAAAAGGAGAGATCACCACTTGAAGCTTATCTCTGAAACGGAGGAATCGCTCAACAGACACTACAAAAAAAGTTGTTTTTACCAAGAACGAGTTCTCGATAGAAGTATTTTCAGAAAGGTGGGACTTATTCGTGGGCTGGGAAAATGTTAAGTGTTTATACCGAGATCGTATTCTCGGTATAGGGTCATTACATATCCCAGACACACGCGACCCCTTCTTCTTCTTCTTCTTCTTCTTTCCCTCATTTCTCACAGAGTCGTTTCTGCTTCGCATCTCTCACTAAAAAAACCCCATTTCCCTTTCACTAAACCTCCATTTTTAGGTCTGATTCTCTCAAAAAAATTTGGGTTTTCTCTCTATTTCTTAAGGTAAAGTATATTTTCTTCATTTATATATATTTATATGTATTTCTATAAAATAGTAACCCATTTTATTGTTTTGTGGATTTTTTGTTTGAAGGTGTTGTTGGTGCGATTTTTCTTCATCCAGTGAAGGAGTTGAAGTTGGCCTGCTATTTTAATATTCAAAGGAAATTTGTTTTTAAGTTTTACTTTTGTTGGATTTCAATTTTATTAGCTTTATATATATATATTTATATAAAAGTTGTTGTTTTTTGTATAGATCTTAGGTATTTTTTTTAATATATTTTGTTTTTTATATAAATGAATCAATATTAGTATTAATAAAAATCTGTTATTATATTAGGGTATGATTATTTTTAGTTTTTTAGCTTTTTAAATATAAAATAAATAAATATTAGGGTGTGAATGTTTTTATTATTAGATTTTAAAAATGTTTATTAGTGAAAATGAGATTAGGGATTAGAAAATTGTTAGATGGTTAATTAGTATGTTTTTTTGGTATTAAAATAGATTCTTTGTTGTTTTGGTAACAATTATGTACAAAATTAAATTTAGTAGATTATAGAACTTATAAATTTGTATTGCTCTGTATATGTCTGGGACTGGATATTTTTTATGTGTTATTTGCAAGTTTTTAAATTTTGGGATAGATGACAATACAGTCGTTATGCTGCCGAATTTTACATAGAATTATAAAATTTAGAGATTTTGTGAATATTAATAAAAAGTACTCAATAAACATTTTAATAGGTTTAGTAAAAAAAATCCTAAAGTAAGTAAATAACATTCAACCAAATCTTAGAAATTGTGTGAAAATTAATTAAATTATTCAATAAAGTAAAAGAAAAAAAATTATTTAATTAATATTTATAATTCTTACTATTTATTGTAATTAAAATTAAAATTAATATTTGAAGTTAGAAAAAAGAAGTATGTCAAATTTAAATAATGTTAATAATATTTACACTTAAATATATTGGAGTTAGATATCATAAAACAACATAATTAACTTCAAAGAGCATAAAACATTATAAAAATAATATTTAATTTTATTTGTTTTTCTTTGGTAATAAGAAATTATTACCAACGATATGATGGTGTGTTATTATCACCTACCGATAATTTTTTATTCTATTAGTGGTCATCACAAGAAGCCTTAGACCCGTTCGGAGAGGATGAGTCATTGAAAACTCTTAAATTTGCCTCTCTCTAAATTAGGACACACACACAAATTGATTGTAAGTTTGATGATAAATGTTTCGTGCAGTGCTACACTCATACAATGTCGATCGATAAGAGCTGAATTAATTTGACAGATCGATAATCTGATGAGTATGAGACTGGTGTGATGGATTTTCTTCAGAGAGCTAGGCAGTGCGTTGACTCAAGGGGATTGGTGAAATGTCCGTGTAGGAGGTGTGCCAACGTTGAATTTCAGACGATTGATGTATTAGAAAATCATCTCTTTGTAAATGGTTTTCTACGGAAATATACCAATTGGCATTGGCATGGAGAGGATGAAATAATACCAATGAGGAAAGTGATAGATCAAAATGATGAAGATGAAATGATGGATGTTCTCAATGATGTTATGCAAAATGACAATGACGAATATGAAGAGAATGAGCGCGATCAAGAGATACCTACAACAGACTACAGGGGTTGGTAACATTATAACGATTTGTTGCTGAGATCGAGGCTCTATTATTCCCTGGGTGTCAAAATTACACATCATTGAATTTCCTAGTGAAGTTGATGCAATTCAAAGTGTTAGGAAAAATTCCCAACAAAATATTTGATGGAATGCTAAAGTTGTTACATGATGCATTTCCAGCCCCAAATAAGCTTCCAAAATCGCATTATGCAGCGAAAAGGGTGTTGCGTAAACTTGGATTGGGCTACGAGTCAATCCATGTCTGCAAGCATGATTGCGCACTGCTTTGGAAAGAACATGCTGGAAAAAGCAAATGTCCTATTTGTGAGGAGGATCAGTGGGTGGACAAGAACACCAAGGGCAAGAAAGTGCCTCATAAAGTGATGTGTTGTTTTCCTTTAACCCCTAGGTCAATGCGAAAATATGCATCGAGGCACATTGCTCAACATATGGCATGGCATCATGAGCAACGTATAAAAGAAGATGGTATATTGCGTCATCTTGCTGATGGGAAAGCTTGGAAGGACTTTGAACGAAATAACACAACGTTTGCAATGGAACCCAGGAATGTGCACCTTGGATTGGGTGTAGATAGATTCAATCCCTTTGGTATATGAGTCTTTCGTATAGTATGTGGCCAGTTGTGTTGACGACATATAACTTGCCACCATGTTTGTGCATGAGAGAAACTAATTTTATGTTGAGTTTATTAATTCCGGGACCTCATTCACCAGTAAAATATTTTGATGTTTTCTTAAGACCATTGATTGATGAGTTAAAAGAATTATGGGTGACTGGTGTACAAACTCGAGATGCAGTCGGTGGTAGTTTCTTCACTCTTCAACAATTATAAATGTAATTTTAATATCGATTAATTTAGTAGATATGGCTAACGTTGTTGCTCGATCTCACGGGGGTGATGGTGGAGGATGTGATCCTCCACGTCAGATATCTTAGCTGATTGTGAAAGAGGTAATACATTACACATTGATACACTCCTTAAATTTTAACAGTTAATTTTAAAATACTAAATGTTCATACAATAACGCCTCCAAACAAGTGTGGACGCCACAAAGGATTGAACATGCGGGAAAAAAGGGAAAAGTTGGGGCATCCTCTCCCTCTCGAGTGGGACGTGCGAGGGAGAACATATAAAGAGATCGAAGATTACAACTCAAATTTCTCAAGAGAGCTGGGATTACTTGTTCGACAGTACGGAGATCCAGATTGTCCTCAATGGTCAAAAGTACCAAATGCCTCGAAATAAAGAATACTTGCATATTTGGAGGTACGTAGTTTCTGTATTTATGTTAATTCCATTTAATTATATATCATATTTACTAATAAATGTTTGTAATTTAGGATAATTTGTTTGATATTGGGCGTACCAGATATGGACAAGGGCACATGCCTAGGATCTTGAGAGGAATTGATACATCATGTGCTAAAAATTATTCTGATTGGAAGTACAATATTAACAAACATTTAACGATTAATGGGCCAGAAAATCGTTATGGTGGATGCACAGATACGCAGTGGCAAAAAATCATTGAATTTTTCTGACGCCCTGAAATTATGTTATAAATTTCTTGCTGAACTTAACTCTCTTAATTAAGTATATTACTAACATAATCCTTTTGCAGAAACGTTCTGGGGTCAACAAGGAAAATAGGAAGAAACTAAAAGAGCTTAGCTACCGAGGTTCTCAATCAATCCCAGCGCTGCGCTATAAAAAAGTTAGTTAATTAATTCTTTTTAAGTTTGTTTTTCATATTTACGTTTAAATATTATTATTTTTTTAAAAATATGTACGTGACAACACAATTTAGAGACTAGGAAACTTGAGCCGATCCAGGATAGCTGGATGGATACTTACCATAAATCAAGCATAGGGTGGGTGACAGAAACAATAAAAAAAACTTGGGTGCGTTAAGATATTTTAAACATTTTTCAAAATTTCAATTGTTTGTTTACAATACATAATTACATTATATATTGTATTACAGGAGGAATTGCGTGCATATCACGACACACAGTAGACACAGACAATTGATACTGAGAGTTCCACACCAGTTTCAAGTGCGCCTGAAGATGACGACTTATCTTTGGTACAAACTGTCTTCGAAAAATGACGTGGCCACCAAAAAGGATATGGACGTATCCTTAACATAAGGGACCGAACTCCATTTACTATTGATCCTTCACAAACTAGAGATGACTGAGATGACAAAGCGTGTTCGACAATTAGAGGAGCACATACGGACTCATTGTATCACCCCGGGATCTCAATGTGCCCCACCACCACCTGATGATCCTGATGTTGGAGCACTGATTCAGTAGGACTTATGTATGAGTTTTATTACTATGGACTATTACATTTTCATGTTTAGGACAACTCTTTCTTTTGATTAAGTAAACGTACTCTTATGTTTTTATTTATATGTTTAACATAAGTGTTTTAATTTTAATCTACTGTTTTATATTTCGAGGTAGATTTTAATGAGGTAGAGACCAAAACACATATGACATGGGCTGATTTCGAGGTAGATTTTAATGAGAAGTATTATAACAGTGCTATACTAACTGCCAAGATGAATGAGTTTAGCAGATTTTACCAAGGAAATTAATCAGTGGCAGAGTATACTAGAAAATTTGATCGTTTAGCCAAATATGCTCCAGAGATGGTTCTTAATGAGACTATCAGAGTTGTATGCTTCATGGAAGGACTGAAACCTGAACTGGCAAGAGATGTTGATATGGAGCATATTGGGCCAATGACTTACTCCTAGGTTGTAGAGAAAGCTAAACAACGAGAAGAAATATTATACGAGTATGAGTATCTATAATCATAAGGATTCTCCTTCTAATAAGGACTCAAATGGTAATAAATGAAGTGGTCAAGATTTCCATCCTAAGTCAAATCAGAATAAAAAGCCTAAGAATGACCAACAAAACAAGCAATTTGGGCAACAACAGTGGGCACAATGTCAAAAATGTGGTAAAAATCATATAGGAGAATGTAGGGCAAAAACTAAGGGTTGTTACAAATGTGGCAAAAAGGATCATTTTATCAAGAATTTCCCTCTTTGGAAGAATCAACCAAAATATGGGGAGCCTTAGAAGACCAATTCAAGGATATTTGTGATTTCTCATACTGATGCAGAGGCTAGTAACACACTAGTATCAGGTGAAATTTCTATAATTGGCATTCCCACTTATGCATAAAAAGATTCAGGTGCCATAAATTCATTTGCATCAATGACATATTCAAAAATATTAGGGAGATCATTTGAAAAAAATTCAGAACGGCTTAGCACAATGTTACCATCTGGGGAGATTTTGTATTCTAATCAATGGTTAAGAGTAGTTCTAATTTATATTGATGGTAGAGAATTATATGTTGATCTAGTGGTGTTAGAAATGCATGATTATGATGTGATACTGGGTATGGATTGGCTTTCCAAGTATAATGCTACAATTGATTATAGAAGGAAAATTGTGCTATTCAAGCCTTATAATGAGGGTTCGCTTATGTTTTGTTGGCACATTATCAAGGACTAGTGTTCCTTGGATCTTGACAATGAAGGCAAAAAGGTTATTAGAAGGTGGTTGTACTGGATACCTTGCTAATGTGACAGACATTTCTATGGAACCAAATTTGAAACCTGAAAATTTATTGATAGTTCGAGATTTCTTAGAAGTGTTTCTAGAAGACCTACCAGGATTGCCACCAGAAAGAAAGATTAAGCTTGTGGTTGAATTACTACCTGGCACAGCCCCAGTATCTAAGACACCTTATAGAATGGCACCGGCTGAGTTGAAGGATTTAAAGATACACTTATAGGAACAACTAGATAAAAAGTTTATACGGCTAAGTTTCTCGCCATGGGAGCCTAATACTATTTGTGAAAAAGAATGATGGATTGATGCAGATGCATATTGATTAGAGAGAGTTGAATAAGTTAACAATCAAGAATAATTATCCACTGTCGAGAATTGATGACCTCTTTGATCAATTACAAGGAACAACAGTGTTTTCAAAGATTGATTTGAGGTTGGGATAGCATCAACTGAAGATTAGGGAGGAAGATGTACCAAATACTGCATTTCGAACTCGATATGGTCACTATGAGTTCTTAGTGATGCCATTTGGGTTGGCTAATGCTCCAGCTGCATTCATGGACTTAATGAACATGGTATTTAAAGATTATTTGAAGATCACGAGGCAGTTGACGAATGCTTCAGTCGCACCACTAACGCAGTTGACAAGGAAAAATCATAAGTTCGAATGGACTGAGGCTTGTGAGAAGAGTTTCCAAGAATTGAAACGAAGATTAATTTTTGCTCAAATATTTATTATTCCATCTAAATCAGGAAGATTTGTGATTTATAGTGATGCCTCAAAACAAGGATTGGGGTGTGTGTTGATGCAAAATGTCAAGGTCATAGCTTATGCCTCTCGGCAATTGAAAAGTTATGAACAGAAGTTCCCAACTCAGGATTTGGATTTGGCAGCAGTTATCTTTGCATTAAAAATTTGGAGACATTATCCGTACATCGAGAGGTGTGAAATATATACAGATCACAAAAGTCTCAAGTATTTCTTTACTCAAAAAGACTTAAACATGAGACAAAGGCGCTGGTTGGAGCTAGTAAATGATTATGATTAAGAGATTTTGTATCATCCTTGAATGGAAAATGTTCTTGCAGCTACACTTAGTAGAATGTCTCCAAGTAGTTTATCGATTTTGATGAGACTATCAAACCCACTTCAAGAGGTTATTTGTAGAGCTGGAATTGAGATGGTAACAAGAAAATTGTCGGTGATGACTCTTCAGTCTACATTGTTGGAAATAATCAAGCAAGGTCAACTGAAAGATTCTTGCTTGGTTAATAAGAAAGGGGAATTAAAAAGCAGGAAGATTGGTGATTTTCACATTTCAAGCGATGTAATGTTAAAGTTCAAGGAAAGTTTTTGTGTTCCTAATGAAGAAGATTTAAAGAAAGAGATCCTCACAGAAGCTCACAATACTCTGTATTCAGTACATCCAGGTTCGACTAAGATGTATAATGATTTGAAAAGATATTACTAGTGGCCTAATATGAAAAAGGATGTGGTGAAGTTCATAGCCAAGTGTCTGACTTGTCAACAAGTAAAAGTTGAACATCAGAAGCCTGCTGGTCTACTACAACCAAATACAAATACCATAGTGGAAATAGGAAGAAATTACTATGGATTTTTTGGTTGGATTTCAAAAGACTTCTAAACAGCATGATGCTATTTGGGTTATAGTGGACCGATATACCAAATCAACTTACTTTCTTCCAGTACGCATGACTTTTACTATGGATCAATGGGCTGAATTATATGTTCAAGAGATTGTTCAATTGCATGGGGTGCCAATATCTATTATCTCAGATCGGGATGCTCGATTCACGTCATTGTTTTGGGAAATTTTGCAAAGAGTCTTGGGCACAAGATTGAAGTTTATTACAGCATATCACCATCAATCTTATGGACAGTTTGAAAGAACCATTCAAACTCTTGAGGATATGCTTTGAGCTTGTGTCTTAGATTTTCAAGGATCATGGGACCTCTAATCGAATTTTCTTATAACAACACTTTTCAAGCAACAATTGGTGTAGCCCCATATGAAATGTTGTATTGTAGAAAATGCAGGTTGCCTATCCATTGGGATGAAATGGGTGAAAGAAAATATCTTGGTTTTGAATGGTCAGAAAGACGACAGAAGCAATAGAGAAAAAAGTAAAAAGAATGTTAGCTTCTCAGAGTAGACAAAAGAGTTATGCGGATAAAAAATGAAGGGATGTGAAATTTTCCATTGGAGACAAGGTATTTATGAAAATAGATCCAATGAAAGGAACAATGAGGTTTGGAAAGAAAGGGAATTAAGTCCGCGATTTATTGGACCCTTTGAAATACTTGAGAGGGTGGGAGAAGTAGCCTATAGACTTGCATTACTACCAGCATTGTCAAATGTGCACGATGTTTTCCATATTTCGTTATTAAGAAAGTATATTCCAGATCCATCCCATGTGCTGAATTACGAGCCACTAGAGGTTGAATAAGACTTTACATATGAAGAAAATCCAATCCATATTCTAGATAGAAAAGAAAAATATTTGAGAAATAAGAAGATTTCTTTGGTAAAGGTGTTATGGAGAAGTCCAAATATTGAAGAAATAACATGGGAAAGAGAAGAAGAATTGAGTTCAAAGTATCCAAAATTATCTGGGTAAGCAAATTTCGAGGACGAAATTTTTATAAGTTGGGGGAATTGTAATATCCACTTTTTTAACTAGTTACAAGAGCTAATAATTACATGATTGCGTCATATTATATGTAAATTTAAATTGTGCATTGTAACGTCCAAATTTGCTAATAAGTCTTAGTGCCTTGATTAGTGTGTCGGGAGGGCATAATTGGATTTATACATGGAACTAATTCAACATATGTGTGATTATGTGGCATATGTGAATTATATGGTAATATGAATATATATATGTGCATGTTTATGTGTATTAAATATGCATGTGGGCCTGTTCTTGTTAATAAAGACATACTTGTAATTTTGACCCGTTGAGAGTATAAATGTAATTATATGTGTTATGTGATTGAGAACACATTATTATGTGGATATATTTGCAATATTTAGCTTAAGGTGATTCTAGTGAGCGTGTTAGCAGAAAAGTCACAACGGAGTCAAATACCTGGCTTGGGATGAGCCAAGGGGTATTTTGGGAAACTTAGTTCATATTCGGGATTTATCGGGTAATTGGTAGTTATTTGGTGATTAATTGGTTATGTCGGGATTAATTGGGAAGTTATAGTATTGTTTGAGGATTAGCGAGAAATGCGGTCAATGACCGTTTTTCCTTTAAGGGCTTTGAAGGGAAACTCTTAGAGGAGGGGCATTATGGTCCTTTTCTAGCCTTGGATGGACTTAGTTAGGCTAGAGGACCTTAGAAACTAAGGGAAACAGAACCAAAAACAACACATAGCTCACACACACACACACTCTCTCTCTCTCTCTCTCTCTTGAGCCTTGGGAAGCAATTGAAATTTTGGAGAATTAGCTTGGGAATCTAAGAGGTTAAAGGCTGGGATTAATTGAGGTTCAGTTCAAGGGGTCGAAATCACTACTGAGGTAAGCTTTACAACCTGATTTTATTGTGAATCTTCTGACTAGTTTAGGTTTTGACTGAGTTTTAGTGGTAGCTTTGGGTGTTGAGTTGGGGTAAGATTTGTGGTTGGTTTCTAGGGTAATTATGATGCATGTGATGTGTTTTTGAGAGCTCTAGACTCAATTTTGGCTTTGGTTTATGGTTAGGGTGAGTTTTGATGATTTTGGTTTGGGGAAAAAGCAGGAAAAACATTGGAATTTCTAAGTTCGCGGGGCCACTCCGCGACCCGTATGAACTCAGAGGCCTAGGGGATTCGCTGAACCGCCTTAGCGCTGTAGTGCTAGGTAGGTCACGTCACGGCACGTGTCAAGGAAATACACCTGGGAGGCTCTCTGAATTGTAGAGGGTCGCGACTCTTTAGCGAGGGGGGGGGGGGGGGGGGGGGGAGCTCGCAGCTCAAACAGGGAGTTTTGGTCAAATAGGATTTTTAAGCTCGGTAACCCTAATTTGAAGGCTCAAGAAGGATTCTACTACCAGGTTTAGTAGAATTCGAGGTCGTGGAGGATAGTAAGTAACTTTGAAGCTTTTAATTAGTTTAGATCTTGATGATTACAGTTGTTGCACTGTGACTAGGATTTACCGCTAGGGCTCTAGAGTAGGGATCGTGCTTGGGATCACCATACACTATCTGCTCGGGACTCGAGGTAAGAAAACTGCACCATGGTTGTGGTCGGGGTTCAGACCCCTGTTATTGGATATGCCTGTTGTTATAATGTGATTATTCGATTAGGCATTCTTGTATATGCTGCATCTGATTCTCTATTATGCAATCTATATGTTTTATTATATTTAATCTAAGAGTCTGTCCTAAGGGAGCCGAGACCGACTTCAAGCGTGCGGAACGCAGCTTGGCCTAACAGAATTGGGGTCGATCATAAGATCTGAGAGCTTGCCCTAAGAGAGGCAGGCCCCAACGTCACCTTAATAAACAGAAGTGTCAATTGTGCTTGTCTAATAGTATTGATTGCTAAAATTGAATTATGTGAGTGTTTGATTAGGATTTTACTGCTATGTTTATTGTTTATATATTGTTGCTCATTTGAATCTATTGATTTAAGTTTTCTTGATGAGCCTTGGCTCACGGGTGCTATGTGGTGCAGGTAAGGGATAGGGGAAGCTAGACCAGCCATGAGTTGGAGAGCTGTAGGGGCGGCATGTGCAGCTGCTTGACGCCACAGTCGAGGAATCAACAGGGACTAGAGCCGGCTTACGTTGTAATTATTTTTTTGGAGTTGTAAATGCCTTATAAACACTTATTTTTGGGATCCCGTGTATAAACTCAAACTTTTTAATGAAAACAACTATTCCTATGATCAAAATCTTTAAACCCTAATCCACTAATTATCCTTAGTTACACGTTTAAATCCAAATGACTTGATTAGCAAGTCCAACACTATTTAAAATACACAGTGTAATGGTCTTGGCTATCCAGGGCGTTACATGAATTTTTCTTCGAAATGCATTTTATATTACTGAGGTTAATACCTGGTTACTTTCTTTATGATTATATTATTATAAATATTTATCTTCTAAGTCTTTTGCAATGAAATGCTCAAAGTTTGCTCTTTGGTACAAGATTTTCTATGTGTTGGTATAAGTATTTAATATTTTGTGAATATTATAATCAGTCTGGTGTTATAGTTGACACTGTTGTTAGTTTGATTTTAGTTTACTATTGTATTTTGTCTTGTTGTTTGGATACATTATTGATATATATGTGTGTGTGTGTTATCTATAAACCATACGTGTAAGTTTAAATTATAAAAATAGTCAAGCTTTTAGATAAGGCAATCATACTATCCTTATCTATATAAATATATATATATATTATTATTTAAATATAATATTATTTATCTGTGACGACCATAAGATAGGGTACTTTTGCCACATACTCGTAATGTCAGGGTTTACGAGTACGTTAAGCACTTAACCAAACAAATTAATTATAATGATACTATGAAATACAAAAAAATTTAAAACTTTTATGGAATATTATTAATAGAACTATCACACGTATGAATATTTTACATTTAAATATAACAATACAAAAAAAAACCCTAAACCACCATTGCATTGCTACTGAGTCCGTGCTCCACAATTTGTCAAACATCTAAAGCCACACCTGGAAAAATGTTGGAAAATAACATAATGAGCTAACGCTCAGTAAGTAAATCTCATGCATACACATACACATGAATGTCGTGAGTTTGAAGTGCACATATACTTATATACTAACTTATAATAATTATGCATTTCCTTTATTGATTATGGACTTTCAAACTTTACTTTTATGATTTTTCTTTTACTTTCACATGTTTATGGGCCCATTATCTCTTGTGCACATTGTTTGATTTAGCTAATGCCTACAGGGCTTGTTACACATATAATATAAAATCTCATGGGTTCTCCTCCGGCTAGCCATCATCGCAGCTATGCTCATCGTATTACTCATATCATCACTGCCATAGTTGTCATACTTATTACACATATAAATGGAGGAGAAAGATGGGAACATGGAAAACATATCTTAATGGTCAACTCTAACCTAGCTTGCACTAGTAGGCTGCCACTATAAGCCTTATAGACCTTCGTCTTCTGCACTGAACTTACTTAATTGCTTCACCGAAACAGTGGCACCATTTTTAACATCTTATTATCACTTTGTTTAAGCATTGTTGTCATTAGAATGTTTAACTTTACATAGGACTTTTCAAGGCATTTCATAATTTTTCTCGTATTCTTATGCATGGTCTTATATCACAGAATAATGTATCACATAATTTTACATGTCATGCATAATGCTGATGCTGAAATGACAATGTTCATGTTCATGATTCATGTTTGATGTTTGATGTTCTTCACTCAAGGCACTGTATCACATCTCATATGACTCAAAACATATTTAGTCATAATATATGAAGCTTTGGGTTGGTGGCATTGTTATACCTTAACGTAGAGCTATGGCTTAGGTCTAAGGTTTCCAAGCTAAAAACTTAAAGGCTTCATATATCATAGCCGGTAAAACAATCATGAACATAGAAGGTAATCCACATATGCATCAACATGAGAACACATACTTGCACATAACTCATATCAAACTTACGAATTAAGACAACTTTCACATATCACAAAATTCATCTATTATATGTCATAAAATCCATAATGATATTCATACCACACATAACTCATATAAACATTCATCACATACTCATCAGATGCATCATCATCTCATACTTAACTCATCAGACATACACAATCAATGTAGTCATGCATCTCACACTTAAGCACAAAATGTGAAATTTACTTACCTTAGGTCCTTAGCTTATTTTAAAACTGCTCACCAAGAATCAATCAATCCAATCCATATAAATCTTAATCAAGGTACATCATTTATTAAATTCTATCAAAATTGTAAATATACACTATTGATATCATATATTAACAATACCAGAAATCACATAAATAATAATAATAATAATAATAACTTTTCCACATCACATCTATTATAACATTAATAACAAAATACCTCAATAACAATATGTTTGTGAATGTATATAATTTTAACATAAAATAATTTATTCAAATAATCATTTTATTAAAAGAAAATATATTTTTAACATAAAATTGTAATGATTAATATAATGATAATAATATAAATATAAATATTTATATTACTATTAATTAGCCATAAAATCTCACATTCATAAATAAATATAATTTCTACAAAATTCAATGTTCTTACAAATATCAATAACTGTATGAAAATGATATTCTATATTATCTTAGTATTCAAATATTAACAGGTATGTTTTAAATATTTATAAATCGCAAGCACACGAATCGTTCATATAGAATAGTGATCGTGTAAGCAAGGATGTCGAACCCAAAGTAGTTGTCTAAAATCGAAAAGAAAACTATTTTAAACCAAAATTAATAAATTCTAACCTAGCTCCAAAGATTGATGAGATTTTTGTATCAAGAAAATAAAATAAAAAATAATAATAAAGATATTAAAGACAATATATATACTTAAATTAATAATTGTAAACAAGATGGTAGATGAAATATTATTAAGATAATAGAATCTACAAAATATAAGTTCAATAATATTTAAAAGTACATTGATTCCCAAGTTTCAATAATAGTATAAATTAATCAAACCATCACTTATTCAAATTAGATGTTCTATTTAAGCACAAGTTTTTTATAAAAATATAGGATCTATCTTCACTTTTAAAAATTATAATTTTAAAACATTTAGTGTAAATCAATCTAATGAAATAACAAATAAATCAATGAACATTATTTATAAGGCAAAACATAATATTTTTGTTCTAAGCATTAAGATGTGTACAATTTAATGACACATCTTGCACAAAGAATATTATGCTTTTGCACTAATGAGGAACAAAGTGTAAATATGAGCTAACAATAAAAAATACATGATATTTAAGATGAAATAAAATATTTGAAGAAGAAAATCCATAAACTTTATTGCACAAAATGGGAAATCAGCATACAAAATAAACACTATCTAGTTACATATTGTTTCATCATCACCTTAATAATCTTAAAAAGATTAGAAACTCATAACTAAAATAGCAAATACAAACTAAAAATTACAAACATAAATAGGAAAAATTGGCGGAGAAACCCCCAAATTTTTCCTCTAAAAACTCATAGGAAAAATGACCAAAAAAAGAAAAAGATGAAGAGAATTGAGAGGTTTTGAAAGTGTAGAACTTGTGGTATGGTAACCTCTCCCAAAATTAGCGCTCTCAAATGATCTTCAAAACTCTCTATTTATAACCAAAATGAGAATATTAAAATAATCAATTTAAATTAATTAAATTGATTAAATTAATTGAATTAATAATAATATGGAAAATAGGGGTATATTATAGGGTGTAATGATGATGTTATGGGGTAAAATGTGTAGAAAATTTTGGGTAAAAAGTTGGCATTTTTGGCAATTGTGGGACAAGGGAACATTGGTGCCTTTGTTGGGCTCAAGGGAGAAAAAATGGCAACTTTGTGGCTATGGCAGGTGGGTGGGAAGGGGAAATCGTGGGGGCAGCTGCTGGATTGTGGTGTTGGTGCTGGGCCGAAGAAGGGCTACTAAGGTTGGCTGCTGTGAGGTTGGGTCGTGGAGCAATGGTGTAGGTTGGTTTTGGGCCCAAAGAAGCAATTGGAAGCTGCTGGGGTACGGCTGGGAAGGGTGGAACTTGGCACGTCGGCTGAAGAGGTTGGGCAAGTGAGGTGCTTCAGTTAAGTGCTTCTTTGGCTGGGTAGTTGGGAAGTGTGAAGCGTTAGGTGCAGCTAGGCGTGATGGGCTGCTGAAGAGTGGCAGGTGGGCCCATGGTGGGAAGGAGCTTGGGCTTGGCTGGGCAGGAGGTCACTGGTGGGCTGCGTGGGAATTGGGCCACAGCTAGAGGTTTCCTTTTAATTTCTTAAAAATACCACTTTTTTTTCTCTTCTCTTCTTGGATTTCAAGAGCAAAAAAAAACCAACATAATTCCTACAAAATAAATATAAATTAAGTCATGATAAAATATTTTCAATTATAAAATAAATCATATTAATTCTTTGAAAATATTAATTAAAACGTAATTTACTTAAACATTCAAGCTCAAAAATGCATGTTTTTACTTCTAACTTAACAAGACTAATTTCAAATAATTAAGCTACAACATATTATAATAAAATATCTATAAAAACACACAAAAATATATAAAATCATGATAAGACTTATAAATTCAAAATTACTTAAAAACTTAATAAATTAATTAAAAACTCAAGAACTAGGCAACAATTAGCATAAAAATGTGGTAAAATATTTTTCTAGTCCTCGATCAAAAGGAAAATTAAAAACACACTTTTTTTTAATTGGTGATGTCAAATGTTTTTGTCAAAAATTACATAATGGAAATAGTTCAAAGAAAATTACAAATAAAAGTAAAGTTTATGTAATTAATTAAAAAGTTAATTTTTTTTCAAAATAGATATTAACATGCAAATACAAAAACATCAAATCATAATGTGAACATTAGACAAGCTTATGCAAACAAAAATAAATTAAATCTCAAGAGATAATCAAGCAAATTCTAAGATTTTTCAAAAAAAAAAAAAAAATTGGAGATTTAAAGAATTTTATGTTTAAATAAACTATATCTAAATATCACAAATTCGAATAGAATAGAAAAGTGACATATTATGAAAAATATATATTTAAACAAAACTAACTTTAAAAATTAAAAGTAAAGTTTAATAATAATTTATATTTTTCTAATAACTAAGAACAATTTTAATCATAATTCTTATCATTAGAAAATAAAAAACACCAATATTTTTTTTTTCAAACAAAACAAAGAAAATAATTTTTTTTAACATTATATAACAAATGAAAATCACATAAAAACCAAAAGAAACACAAATAAAGAATTTTTTTTTTAATTTTACAACAAATGAAAAACATGCATAAACACAAAGAAAAACACATAAACACTACCTCCAAACTTAAATGAAACATTGTCCTCAATGTTTAATAAAATGGAAAAAATTAAGAAATACTCCCTTTGATGAATGCTTCCTTGATTTGGCTCTTTTGTTTTCTCCTCTTCTTTTCTTTTTGGGCAAGAAGTTTCCTTCAAGCTTTTTGGAATTTGAAAAACATGAAACATAACACACAACAAAAGTGAAATATAAAATGAAACATGAAAAGTATGGGTTGCCTCCCACAAAGCGCTTTAGTTTATAGTCTTTAGCTCGAGTATAAATTTTTTTTCTTTTAACCTACACTCAATCGATGGTGTAAAATTTCATTAGTAGGGTAAGTTATGACTTTGATGCAAATGCCATAAATAATAATTGATAACATCACACCTACAAGAAAATTAGAAATATGCAATTTTAATGGAATATCAATAAAATAAGAAAATTGCATATCTATATTATACTCCTTTTCATTTTGAGTAAATATACAATTTTTTTTAATTATGGGCTCTTGAGATATAATTATATATTTTTCATTTTCCTCATGAGCCTAAAAAATTATATCATTCAACTCTTTTGTTTCATTAGGGTGTTGAATGCATATTACAAGTTTTTCAACAACTTCACTCTCCTTTTCATTTTCAATTTGACTATTTGGATTGGGAATGGGTTGGTTTGGATAAGCTTGTTTTTCCGACTCTATAATAGTTGCAAGTTTTCCTACTATTGTCTCAATTTTTTAGATTAACTGAGAATGGGCTTTTAAGATTTGGTAGGTCGATTGGATGAACTGAAGTAGGGTATCCTCTAAAGTTGGGCTCGTTTCTTGTTGAATGGGATACGATAAGTCGGATTGGGCATGACTTTGATTAGGTATGTTGAATTGATGCTCTTTATTAATTGGAGATTGGGTATGACTCCATGAAAATTTTGGATTATAGGTGGGGGTAAATGGGATATCAAAGGATTCACCGTAATCATGCATATCATTAGTTTCTCCATAATTTAAATTTGATTGCACATAATAGCTATACTCAGAATTCCAACTATAATTAAAATGATTCATATGGTAAAAACTAAATGATAAACTATTTTTTTTAAAATGGCAATTAAGGTAAAAAGAACAAGGAAATAAAATTAAGAGAACAAAAACAATATTAAGATGTTAAACAAAATTTAGGAGGCACAAGTGCCATCAACTAATAACCATATAATAAAATAAAAAGTTAGGAGGCACAAATGCCATCAACTAACAAATATATAAAAGAAATACAATTACAACAAAGTTACAACAAAATTAGGAGGCATAAGTGCCATCAACTATAAAAATTAAAAAGATAGATAGGAGGCACAAGTGCCGTCAACTGTAAAAATTAAAAAGAAAGATAGGAGGCACAAGTGCCGTCAACTACAAAAAACAATGAATATAACTAAATAAGTAAACTTTTTATGGGTATTAGAACCGTCCCAAATTTTCTTTTTATCTTTTTTTTTATATTTTTGTATATATGATAGAAAAATATCCAAGAGAGCATTCTGATCTTCAAAGGAAACTCGCGTAGAGGCTGACTCATTGGCCAACATAAAACAGCAACCTGGTGAGTCCTTGAAAGCATATCTAACCAGGTTCACCAACATTGTAGCACGAGCTAGAGAAATTGATGATAGCGCCAAACTCATGGCAATGAGAACGGGAATCCTAGTAGGAGGCGATTTATGGTAGGAGCTCTAGTGAAAAGGAGTTAAAAGTGTAGATGTGTTCTTGGCCTGGGCTTGGGAATGGTTAAACTTGCACGAGGCGTGATCTATTGTCGCATAAACTAGTGATCTATTGTCACATAAACTAGTCAAGTCCCTATTCAGCCTATTGGAGCAGTGACAGATGTTGCAGCTACGGCTCAACCACTTACCCAAAATAACCAAGCAGGAAACAATAAGAGGAAAGGGAATGGTGAGGGCAACCAGAGCGACACAAAGAAGAACTATCCCGAGGAGAAATTCAAGCCCATCTATGCCACCTACACTGACTTGATGGATACACAAGAACATATTTTCCTAGAGAACTCTAATCGCCTTCCATGGAAGAAACTAGAGCCATTGCGACACCAGAGAGCGAAGAGAGATCCTTCTAAGTTTTGTCGATATTACAATGACATCGACCATAACACTAATAATTGCCGACAATTGAAGGACAAGATCGAAACTCTCATTTGGGCTAGACCATTAGCCCAGTATGCCCAAAACTGAGTTGCTCCAAATCAATCAACCAGACAGAATTCTCGTCCAGCTCCAGAAACTCTGATTGGTCAACTGAGGAATCAGATGGATTAGGGGAACCAAGTTGACCCTCCTTCAATAGTAGGAAGAGATATAACCACTAATTCCAGAGGACCTCACTTGGCGAGCATGAGTAGTGGGGCCCAAAAGAGGTATATACGTGAGCTGAAAACTCACAACGACATTGAATTTATCTCGGAGCAATGGTTATGAAAACAGCTACGGTTGGAAAAACAACCAATCGTTTTCACGAAAGAGAACGCTAGCCACGTTCAGTTCCCACATAATGACCCGCTGGTGGAAACCATTCAGCTCACCAACCGAAGGGTACGAAGGATACTAGTTAATAATGGAAGCTCAGTAAATGTGTTATTCATGTCCACCTTAGAAAATATGGGATTATCCGTAACCTAACTTAAGGCGACCTCAATGACACTGACGGATTCTCAGGTGAAGGAACAGCAGCCATAGGGACAATCGGACTGGTGGTTACGCTAGGGGATGATATACGAAATGTTTCTAAAGTACTCGAGTTCATTGTAATCGATTGTCCGGCTGCATATAACGTGATTTTGGAACGACCCGCGTTGATGGTTTTTAAGGCCATCACCTCGATCTGATACCTGGCAATGAAGTTTCCCTCAACTTCAAGTACATGCACTGTAAGAAGAGACTAGCTCACTGCCAGAGAATTATATAGCATTGCCATGAAGGGAAAATCACAACCCGGGAAGCAGGCAATGGTCATAGTCGAGGGAGGAGAGGAGTCCTAAGTAATGGAAGTTACACATGGGATGGAAGAACCTCAAGAAGGAGATAACGAGGTCGCCCAACAGGATGACATTGATCTGCGGTTAGGCAAGGATAGGTCTGAGCTCCAAGCTAAGGAGGAGCTCAAGGAAATCATTATCGACCCATAAACACCTTCAAGAGTTGAAAAAGTTGGGAAAATCTTGGAATTGAAAGGAAGAATGAGCTGGTCGAATTCTTAAGAAAGAACCTGGACGTCTTTGCCTGGTCGAATTCTTAATATTGCATACTTTGAATTTGGATAGGAATGTTCCTACAAAGTTCCAAAAAAAAAAGGTTTTTGGGAAGAGAGCGATCAGAAGCTTTAGAAGAAGAAGTGGCTCACTTACTTAAATGTGGATTTATCAGGGAAGCAAAATATCCAACCTGGGTTGCTAACCCCATTCTGGTCCCGAAGCCAAATGAAAAGTGGGGAACTTTCATTGACTTCTCCGATCTCAACAAGGCCTATCCTAAGGAGTGTTTCCCATTACCTAGAATTGATCAGTTGGTAGATGCAACAGTCGGTCATGAGCTCATGTCTTTCATGGACGCATATTCTGGATATAACCATATTGCGATGAACCCTGCAGACCAAGAGCATACTAGCTTCATGAATGATCATAATGTATACTGCTACAAATTATGCCATTCGGGCTAAAGAATGTTGGTGCAATGTACCAAAGATTAGTCAAAAAAATTTATGTCGAAGATATGCTCGTTAAATCAAAGACTGCCAGTAACCATGTGTCTGACCTGGAAGAATTTTTTGGCGTACTAAGGAGGTACGACATGAAGTTAAATCCCTAGAAGTCCACTTTTGGAGTCTCGTCGTGAAAGTTTCTAAGGTTTATAGTTAAAACAAGGGGGATAGAGGCTAATCCAGAGAAAATCATATCGTTATTGGAAATGCCTCACCTAGGTCGCATAAGGAGGTACAGAGTTTAACTGGAAAAGTGGCTGCCCTAAACCGCTTCATTTCAAAATCCACTGACAAGTGTCTCTCATTTTACAACTTGCTCAGAGGAAACAAAAAGTTCGAGAGGACCGAAGAATGCGAACAGGCGTTCCACGACCTGAAAGCTCACCTAGCTGAACCCCCTACTGTTGAAACCAACATCTGGAGAATTGTCCCTTCTCTATCTAGTTGTGATGGAAAATGCGGTCTGCGTGGTGCTAGTTCGATAGGAGAATGGGGCGCAGAAACTGGTGTACAACGTAAGTAAAAGACTTCTCAGAGCAAAGTCCTGATATCCATTAATAGAAAATCTCGTGTTCTATCTTATTTTGGCTTCAAGGAAGCTCAGATCATACTCTCACTCCCACACCATCCACGTCTTAACCAACCAACCTTTAAGGCAAGTCTTGCAAAAGCATGAAACGTTGTGACGTCTAGTAAAGTGGGCCTTCAAACCTAGTCAGTTCGAGATACTATATATGCCACGCACAGTGATCAAAAGTCAAGCCCTTGCTGATTTCATGGTCGAGTGCATAGGTTTTCAGGACGAGATGATAAGAGAACCGGTGAAAGAGTTGTCGAAAATATTCATTAATGGGTCCTTTAACGAGAATGGGTCAGGAGCTGGGAACTTCGGATCTCACCTGAGGGGCATCGATTCCATACAGCTCTTAGGTTTGGATTCAAAGCATCCAACAACGAAGCCGAGTAGGAAGCACTATTGGTAGGAATAAGGGTGGTGAAAGAACTAAAAGCAAAGGTGATCCAATGTTATAGTGATTTCCAGCTCGTGGTTAATCAAATATTGGGGGAGTATCAAGCTAGTAGTATCAAAATGGAAACTTACTTAGCTAAGGTTAACGTCAAGTTGTCTGAATTCGAGTTCAGCTCCGCTAAACAAGTACCCTGTAAACAGAATTCCAATGCGGTGCTTTGTCTCGACTTTTCACCACCAGTGAACGTAGTCCAAGGAAGACACACTGAACGTAGTCCCGGTGAAGTTCTTGGAAAAACCAAGCATAATAGAAGAATTGGTTGAGGTCGAAATGATTGACATAAAATCGACCTGGATGACCCCCATAGTGGAGTACCTCACAACCAGAAAGCTACCTGACGATCAAAAGGGCATAAGAAAATTGCTATATCAAGCTCTACTTTATGTTATGGTTGAAGGGACTCTATATCGACGAGGGCATTCGCTACCTCTCCTTCGGTGTGTTCTGCCCGAGGAAGCATAGACTATCTTGCAAGAAATACATGAAGGTTTCTATGGAGACCACGCTGGAGGGAAAAACTTGGCCCCAAAGTTTTTGAGACAAGGCTATTTTTGGCCTACGCTAATGAAGGACTCAGTCTCGTATGTGAAGAAATGTGACAAGTGCCAACACTTCGCCACAATTACCCAAGCAGTGCCCATTGAGCTAACCATGATCTCATCCCCTTGGCCATTTGCAGTATGGGGGATCGACTTGATTGGCTCCTTACCAACAGGATAAGAAGGAGTTTGTTATGTTGTTGTTACCATCGACTACTTCACGAATCGGGTTGAGGCCAAGCGTCTGGCGACCATAACCTCAAAGAGAGTCTTCGATTTCATCGTAAAGAATATCATATATGTCGATTTGGGCTCCCAAAGAAGATCATGTCTTACAACGGAACTCAGTTCGATAGTGATCTCTTCACAAACTTTTGTGAAAAATATGGCATAACCAAGAGTTTCTCGCCAGTGGCATACCCCTTACTCTCTAGCCTTTGGAAGTGAGGCTATAATCTCGATTGAAGCACTGGTGACGACCCATAGACAAAAAACCTTTGATGAAGATCAATACCACAAGTTCCTCAATGCATCCCTTGATCTGATCGAGGAGAAACGAGAAACGTCATAATTAAAGCTCGCCCATTATCAACAGAGTATCATGCTAATTCAACTTGAAGGTAAAAGGATGCAGACTCGGACTCGGTGATTTAGTTCTCCAGAGGGTGTATTTGGCAAGTAAAGATCCTAAGGATGGTGTGTTACGACCGAACTGGGAAGGGTAGTGCCAGATCGTGGAAATCCTACGAGAAGGGGCCTTTAAACTAGCTCGACTGAATGGAGAAGTAGTTCCACAAACCTTATAGCGTCCCAAATTTGCTAATAAGGCTTAGAGCCTTGATTAGAGTACCAGGAGGGCAATAATTGATTTAATTATGCTAATATGTGAATTTGATGATTATGTGATTAGAAATGTGTGTTTAGGTAAATTAAATATGCATGTGTCCCGTCTAGTTATTAGGGGCATACTTGTAATTTTATCCCATTGAGGGCATAAATGTAATATTTGTGTATATTGTGATTGATACCACGAGTGAGTGGTGATATATTTGTGATGTGCGATCCAAGACGGTCCTAAGGAGCAGTTTAGCTAAATAGTCACAACGGGGTCGAATACCTGGCACGGGAGGAGCCTAGGGGTATTTTGGGAGTACAGTTGGTGTTCGAGATTTACCAGGTAACGGGTAGTAATTTAGTAACTATTTGGACATGTCGAGATTAAATGGGGATTTATAGGAATACTCGAGGACGTAGCGGAATGTGGAATATGATGAAACTACCCTTGGTGGCACTTATGGATATAGATAGGCTTAAGGGGTACTATGGAATTTTGGCGAAGGGGATAGAGTTGGACTCCTTAGGCTGCTAGAGGGAGTTAGAAGGAAAGAGAAGGAATTTCCAACTCTCACTCTCTGTCTTACTCGGTTTTCTCTCCCTCTATTAGTCACTTTGGAAGCAGAGAAATTGTGGAGGATTCAAGCTTAGGAATTTGAGGCTATAGGCTTGCAAGGCTTGGAGAGATTCGAAGTTTATGGCAATTGAAGTTAGCTCAGGGCGAGATCAGAACAAAGGTAATCATTAAAGCAAGTCTTTGTATAACTTTCTCTGTTTTGTTAGAGTTTTGGGAATTAGAATTTTGGTAATTGAATTTAGAATATGCTAAGGATTTCTGTTGGATTTTTGGATGTTAATACTAGTCTCGTTGTTTGGATATGAATCCTAGGATTAGGTCTCAGAATTGGTGAGTTTAAGGGAGGTTGGCTCGTAAAAATGCATGGGAATTTTGGGTTTAGAGGCTCAAATCGCGGCCCTGTTCATGAGGCTCTGCAGCCCGCTTGAATATTTAGGCCAGGGGGGCTCGGAAAATTGTCCAGATGTCGTAGCGCAAGGTCTAGCACACTGAGGCCTATGTCCCTTAGCAGAGAGGCATTTTGCCTCTAACTTAAGCACGCGTGGCTCAAATGTAAATAATGGATGTTTGTGGGTTTTAAGCTTGGGAAGGGTTCTACTACCCGGTTTAGTAGAATCCAAGGACCCGGAGACTAGATTAATATTTTGAAGTTATCTATTGGTTTAGAATTTGATGAATGGTTATTATGAATGAATTGTGACTAGGTTTTCAATGAGGCTTGAGTTAGAAGACTGTGCTCGGGATCGTGGTATTCGGATAGCTCGGGACACAGGTAAGAAAAATGGTGTACCCGTAGAGCAGGGTGTGGCCCTATTGTAGAGTCCAAGAATTTTACTTAGCTAGTTGGATAGTAGTAGTAGTAATAGCTAGTAGTAAGTTATAGTATGTTTATTAATGTGGATTTGGGTTCAAGCCGAGACTTAGTTGAGCACTTGTAGCAACACTTATAGATTTTATAAGTTTAACCTATAGTTTAAGAATATTAACTATTACATAAGGTTTGATTTATATAGTTGTTTATAAAGATGATATTTATTATACTATAAGGTTTGGATAGAACTAATAAGATTTTGACACTCGTCATGTGCATGTTTATTGAGAAATTAAGTATTTTTGAGGAATAGATTTATAAAAAGAATATTTGAAAACCCCAGAATCTTCCAGCAGCTTTAAAATCGTTATAGGAATCAGTCAAAGCTATTTACTCAATTCAAATTAGGCTGAAAAAGTGCAATTATGTGTATAATATTTCAGCGTATGCCGATATATCGCACCTCTAGGGGCGATACATCGCCACTCGGGGAATACAAAAACATGTAACTTCTCATGAACTTTTGACGAGCCTCGGGAATATAAGCCCAGGCGATATATCGCCTACCATGGGCGATATATTGGCTCTAGGGCAAGATTTTCAAATGGTTTTGAAACCAAGCTCATTTTAATCTTTAACCTCTTAGCAAGCCTCTGGATCTTTTTGACCGAGTCTTAAGCCTCTACTGAACGAATATTCAAATGTTTTTCAATTAAATAGTCATTATTTTATTCAAGCTAAAAGAAAGATCTTTTCATTCTTGAACTCTATAAATAGGACCTAGTACCCAGCCATTTCTTTCATTCTTCAAGCTGAATTCAGAGCCTTCAAGCTGCTAGGTATACTTTAGAGTGTTAAACACTTGGGTTGGGGTTATAAGCTTTATCATCTTAAGTTTATTAAACACTTGGGAAGTAAGGTTAATAGTGTGTTTTTGATATCAAGGTGTAGTTCGGTTATAGAGCATTTAAAGGTATTCCTATTCCTAGTTCATTTCTGTATGTTTCATTAGTTTCTTATAGGTATTTATGTTCTTTGAACTTAAGATTTCTTGTCGGTAAGTTTCCTCTCGGTGGTTTAGTTCATTTATTTTCATCTCTTTCTTTTAGAATACTCACATTCTTATTGATGGTTTTTGGGAGTGTTCCAAAATCTCGTCCTTGTTCTCACATCCTGGTATTGGTAAGGAAAATAGGATAGTTTATATGTACTTATGTGTTCTGTTTATATGAAATATGTATTGATATGTTTATAATACGTTATGTTATGTTTTATCTAGGGCTAGTAGTTGCTTCGTGCTCTAGTGTTTATGTTTATAGTTATGATTTACCCTACCTCAAATATTAGATAGGGGACCTAGATGGGTTATCATAAACTATCATGTGATCTAACCTACCTCAGATATTAGACAGGGGACGAGATGGTTTATCACATGTTTTAATGGCCATTAATAGTGTAGTCCTATATGGTATACGTCTTTATAGTCATATGTTATATGTATATGTTATATGTTTATGTTTATATGCTTTTAGTAGATTTTCCTTGCTGGGCATTAAGCTCATTCCTTTATTTTTAATATGTGTAGGAAAATAGTTATGGCGGCGGAAAGATTCATGGTAGCTTGGGATTGTGTATTGAGGAAGAATGGATTCGGTGGACTGCGTGAACGATTCGAGGACGACATTGTGTTTAGTCATTTTAATTATGTTTTCTACGTATTTTTTTGCACTTGATTTTGTAATGAATTTATTTAAGATTTAAGTCATGCTTTATTCTATTTTTAAAACAATGGGATCTCATACCCCGCATTCATATATATTTCAACTTTTACTTTATAGTTTTTAATAAAGTTATGAATGTTTCGTATGTATGTTTTCTTAAGAATAGTGTATATGTATAGTAGTTTTAATGGTCCAAAGCCTTAGAATTAGTTGGGTCATTGTAGTTGGTATCAGAGCAACGGTTCATTCGCATGAAGTTCTCCTTGATACACATGCTCAAGCTCCGAATCTAACCACCAAGTAAGTGTTTATGATTAGAGTTATTATGTTTATATGTATAGCTAACGATTTTAGCCTTTATGTTTTCAGTTAAGAATGAACAGAGCATTAACTTATGAGGATATCCAAGCCATTAAGGCCTTAAAAATAATTAGAGAACCGAGAAACACCGTATGAGTGCTAGAAAGAATCACTCGAAGACTACTTTTATTCCACATGGAGATAGGTCACCTCCAAGAATCTAAGCAGATCATGATGAGATCAACGGAGCAATACGTTTTAGTAATTAGACTTTTTAGAGATTATCCTACTGTCATTGCAGCCTTAGAAGAAATTTGGGAGACGATAAATGATGAAGATGAATTGCCGGTAGCTATGAGATATTATTTCCTCATACTTAAGTTCACTTCAAAAATGGAATTTCTATTTACAAATGAGCAAAAACATAGAATTTTTACAAATCTTCCTCGAGGGAATTTTGAGGCACAAGACAATGATGACGATATGTTAGATGAAGGATCAAATGTAGAAGATCCCGATTTTTAGAATAGATTAGTTTCCTTGTTTATTTTTATTTATTTATTTGCATTTATGATTGTAAATAGTGAAAACATTTTTTTCCAAATTAATATCATTGTTATTTTGTTGACATGTATGAGTTTGATTTACTTTTGCAATCATAATAAAAAATAAATAATGACTAAGTTCGGTGAAGGTGGATACAAATCAATGAACCAGGTTTTCTATATTGAGAGTTAGGGGGCCAAAGTAGTGGGAACGATTTTACTGATCCCATCCTTCCTCAATATGGTTAACTTTGGAACAACGACAAGTTTCGAGCCTTAGAATTAAGTCATATAAGATAATTAGAAACAGACTTAGAAGATAATAAAGATGTCCTATTTTTCTAAGTATAGAAACCCACTCTAATAATAAAGAAAGCTTATATAATTTTCATAAGAAATCATAATTAATAGGTCCGAGTTATGTTTGTTTACATTAAGTTTTTGCCTTAGAACCTATTAGGGTAAAGCTCTAACATCTTTTTCTCAATTGTTAGAACTCTGCTAAGATGTTGCTACGAAGATCTATTTGCACCAATGGAAATGCCTCCAACGCTGCTCCTGTAAGCAATGAAGCCCCTCCAGTTTGCAGAAGGGGAGTGCGTGCTACTGCCAACACTGGGGAAATTACAAAACTGTGACAGCAAATTGAGGAGTTATTGCAGCAAAAGCGACAACAGGCTCAGCCTCAGACTCAGCCTCGCCGCAACTACAGCCTCAGCAAATGGCCCCAGCACCCCAACAAGTTGGTCCATATGGGGGATGGCCAGTGGCGAACTATGTGCCATATCCAGCTCAGCACAAGGAGCTAGTTTATGAGCGGTTTTGTAAGTAACACGCTCTGAACTTTGAAGGGACTACAGACCCCTTCGAGGCAAAAGAATGACTCAGAAATGTGGAGCCAATCCTTAAGCACATGAACCTCGGCAACGCGGACCGCATATCCTGCGTTTCTTCTTTTCTCAAGAAGGATGCCAGAATATGGTGGGATTTAGTTCAGCAGACGCATGATGTTGCCACCATGACTTGGACCCAATTTGTGGAGTTGTTCCACAAAAAGTATTATAATTCTGGATATGAACGAAGTTGGGAAATTTCTAAGATAAAACAAAACCTGGAAGGCAACTAGGAAACCCTGGATATAACCAAGCATGAGACTTGATTCTTAACAGGTACAATGTTATTAAGCAGACAAAACTCATGGACACAAGCAAGTCTGAGGCTTGATTCCTAACAGGTAAAATGAAATAAGGCGAGCAAATTCTTGGTTACAACCAGGATATCAACTAAAATTATTTTGTTGAGCCACTAAGAACCTATTCTGATCTAAAAACAACCCCTAAGATTTTGAGTGTACAAGAATTTAATATTCATAGCCAGGGCAGTCTTGGTAGATCGCTCGCTCACTTGTGAGGCGGTCATAGCGACTTAAAGCTCATCCCACTTAGCTCGAACCTGAGCAATTTCGCGGAATTGAGCCAGGACAGACTGCAATGGAAAAATGCAGGTCAAGGTTAGTTCAAAAAAAAAAGATAAAGATAGAAAATGAAGTACTATAGAAGAAATGAAGGTGTCTCACAGTGAGGTTCATTCCCATTGTGGACTCTAGGACATTTTCAAGAGTGCGCTCCTCCATAGCCCTCAAGTCCTTGACATTGGCTCTATATGCATGGCCCACCATATGGCTCGCCATCTCATACACAGTCCCTCGGAAGGCTTCTAGGATCCTTGCTAGCTCGAGTGACTTTACCGGGATCTGAACGGAGGGGATCTGAGCGGAGGGGGCTTCGCCCTGAATCACCTGAGAAACCGGGGCAGGTACATGTCAAGGAAGAGGAGGATAAACCTCAAGGACAGTGACTGGCATTATTGGAGCTAGGGGCTGAGTTTGTCGTTGCTGCTCCCGGGTGGAGCTGACACCTTTATCTTTGATGGGAGACTCGGTGGAAGTTCCAGTCTTGGAAGCATGTTTCTTTGTGACTCTAGCCCTTTTTATAATAGGCCCAACTCTAGCCCCACCAGCCTTGAAGGCTCCCTTTAAACCCAAAACATCCGTCAAATCCGTCTCTTCGCCTGCAAAGGAATGAGCAGGGGATTCAAATACAAAACATAGTTAGTCAAAATAATGCAAAGAAAAGAACAGAGCAAGAACCCTACCCTCCAAGCTAGAGGAGGAATCTATTACGATCGGCTCGGGGCTATGAACTGGATTAGATAAAACCTCTAACTCCTGAACTACCGGAGATGGGGGGACTCTAGAATTATTACACCTTAGGACTTAGGGGTTCCGGCTCTTCTTCTGAGCTAGACTCATCTACAGATTGCCTAAAATCGAGGGAGAATACACCCTGACTTAAGGAAGGCCATGTCCAACGATTTGTATCGTATTTCTAAAAAATTATGGACCTAAAATGAAGGATATTGTCTACCACAACAGTGCATTTGGGGTAGGTATGGTCGTAGCATACCACCAGATGATCCACACATTGGAGGAGAGTTGTGTCCAGGTCCGGGTGAACAGGATGTCGACTCACGAGCTAACGTGGGTTGAATCAAATTAGCCTAAAACTTGTAGCAGCCCGATCTAATTCTCAATAAGGGTTACCTTGGTCGAAAGTGCGACTGCTGCCCCCAGACTTAGCTCGATCTGGGTCAGGATGCTACCTATCCTTAGGATATCTTCTCTTGCGCACCAGCGGCACCACCTCTTCTTCCTCCTTAGCGTCTTTAACGGCGGGCGGGACTTCTTGAGGAGGGGGAAGCTTGTGAAGCATGAGAGACGGACCTCGAGTTCTGATAGCTAGCGCTTGATCTTTGTGGATCAGATTGCAGGCCACCATGGTAGCATCATTCACTAGCTTTTAGAATTCCTTCTCCTTCGAAGGAAGACGAGACAGCATCTCGTGCTGACCTCCAAGGGTCTCATATCACC
Organism: Humulus lupulus; assembly: GCF_963169125.1. Taxonomy (NCBI): domain Eukaryota; kingdom Viridiplantae; phylum Streptophyta; class Magnoliopsida; order Rosales; family Cannabaceae; genus Humulus; species Humulus lupulus. The sequence goes on along the minus strand of NC_084795.1, from coordinate 49,776,064 downwards.
CAGTCCTCTTGAATATAGTTGCACAAAGAACAAACTTAATTAGGAGGGTTAAACTTTAAAAAAAAAAATTAAGGGAATTCATGTATGGAGTTCAAAAAGTTAGGAGACTTACGAGGATGGTTGAAGTATCCGTGAGTACAGTTCTTGAACCCATTCAACATAAAGAATTGATCTTTATAGTCATTTGGGTGGCTGGGGAGGTCGATGGTGGAGGTCGTGTTGGGGAAGCGAGTAAGGTAGTAGAAGTCGCTAAGACATCCCTTCTAATCAGGGTTGGCTTTGAGGCAAAAGAATGTAACACCCTAATTTCTCAAAAATTATCGAGAACACAGCATTGGATAATAAACATAAACATTACTCTTTAATTGAATGAAAATTAAAATAAGTAAATGGATCCATTGTTTTAAAAAATTAAAATAATTGTCTTTAACATATTAAAATGAGCAACATTAAAAAAAACTTTAAAAGAAAACATTCTTTAATAAAAATAAATAAGCCCGCTTGATCTTCCTCGACTATACAGTCCCCACGAGTACATTACGAAGCTCCTAGATCCCACCCGCCACCGGCCTTTCTATCTTCAATTTCCTAAATCAACAACATCATAAAGGGTGAGCTTCTAAGCCCAGTAAAGAAAATACAAACAAGAGACAGCCTTATAATCATATAAGCAAACATGTCATAAATTTCATAAGAGTCATAACATAACTTATATATACTAACCATAAACATCATAAAACCCTAGGTCATAACATAGCCTAAGTCATAATCATAAATCATAATCTAAATCATAGTTCATAGTCATAAGTCATAATCATAATCATAGGTTATAGGTCATAATAAGAAGACAGATACAATAAAAAGATGAGGGCTTATACAGGGGTGGCAATTAAGCCTCGGACATAAGTCTATCATACAAGTTTGGCAACCGAGTCTACCGGACATCAACTTAGGTCTGTCATACAAGTTTGGCAACTGAGCCTACCAGACATAAGTTGTCATACTTCATTGGACACCTTAGGTCCAGCCACACTTACCCCTTTATTGTACCTAAAATGTTAGGCCATACAAAACATAAACTAGGTCATACGCTAAACTACCTAATTTTCCTTACCTTGAGTGTGGAGAGAAAAAGAAAGAGAAGAGATTGCTTGCTATAAAAAACGTCCAATCATAACTATAATTATTTATAAGTCATAAAATCATAACTTAAATCGTTTAAACTTAAAGCAATCTTTATTCCATAACTCAAGTCATAACTAAATTTAACCTAAGATCATATTTAAGGAGAATATAAGAAAATAATAACCTTGGTTATTATAAAGAAGTACATAATATTATCTGGGGTGGGGATCTCCCACTCTTGCCTCAAAAATAAATATTTTAACCCCGCCAAAAGCCGATACGAGTTTGGGGGTAGCTGGAATGGAGCCAATTCAACGTAGTTTAAGAAGTCTACGAAGTACTGGTCCAGGGGAAGCAATGAACCTGCTTTCAGCTGCTCATCACTCCAAGCCCTAAAGTCATCTTGAAGTGGGGTGAAACTCCGATCTCCTTCCAGCGGAGGTCGAGCAATAAGGCCATCAGTTCCCATCTCGATCCCATGGCTCAAAAGTACCTTGTTCACCTTCCCTTGAGTCGTTATTCAGGGCACGATGTGATCGGTCTCAAAAAAAGTGTCAGGGCCAACTAAAATCTCCCTTTCCACCACTGAGCCTAAGTGGGGAATAGGAGATTCAGACGTGATCTGCTCACTTTTATTCATGTTTTGGGCAAAAAAGTTCGTGACATTTTTCATTTGTTGGGCCATGATCTAGCTTGCCTGATGACAAAGCGGCCTATTAATGGTGACCTAAAATAATGCCTAGCTGCAGCGATAAACGTACTGTGACCCAAGGTTTTGAGTGTGGTTTAATTAATCCAAAATCTATGCGAGCTAAGCTTTGTCCCAACGCCCACGCGTGTTTCCACGCTCAGTCCTAGGCCACACGCTATGGACTCGGGCAATTCCTTGATACTTCAGGATTCGCGTGTCAGACCCACTACTTTAGAACCTAAAATTTCGTAAACTTCCTACGCATAAACAAGCAATCCAGATGCTAAATCATATGCCATGCCCTTTCAAAACCCAAAAATCTACCCACTTCTTACGCACATTATTCCTAACCAAGCCTAATATTGTATTCTTAGCCTATCACCTATCTCTATTAAGTTCAAATACCCAAAGTACGAGACTATACTTAAAAAAAATTCGAAGTAAGAGGAACTTAGTGAAAATAAGAGTGAGAAATTTAAACCAAGTATAGAAACACTTACAGTTCAGGTGGTTGATCAAGGGAAATAGTGATAGCTCTGATGAGAGTCGCCAGAGAACTTCTGAAGAATGGAAGAAGGGCAAAGGGTTCTAAAGTTTCTGAGAGAATTAGGGAAGTTTTGTTCTGAAAATATATTTTTAAATGCAAAGGTGATGAAATTTAGGCAAGATCTTCCTATTTATACGTAAGTTTCGGGAATAAATCTAGGCCATCCGATCGGATCAGCTCGGGATCTAAAGGCCAAGATTAAATAACCCATGCGGCAGCAAAAATTTGACAGGACAGATGTCGTAGTCCTTGAAATTCGAACAGATGCCAATGGTAGACGACCACATATTTAACTCTCAAGTAGTGGATGGGCACGATTTTGCACGACGGAAGCTTAAAAGCCCTTATTGTGCATGTCAAAAAAGGACATCATGCACGAGCAGGAGCTTGGGGGCAAATGTTGTACCCTAAAAATAAGCGTGGATTCAATCACTCAGCTAGGGATACAGGTGGCAGATAACCACATGGAAAGAGCAGGTGAGTAGATCATCTAGCTAATGCTGATGTGAGAAGCTCGAGTTAGGACTTGGCAGTGCGACGTACAGATAATCTACAAATCGCCTCGCATGACAATAATCCAGTTCGAGACATGTAATGACCAGATTGCCTTTAGGGTGCTCTAAACTTAATTTGAACTAAAGTTTTTCACTCTTCAATCTCTAGCTCGATAAAGATGTTCAGCTCGTGGAAACCTGGTCATGACGCATAGTGAATGATCCCGAAAGACTTTGAGGCTCTTTATACGCTCATTAATGCCCAGGTTGTATTACATATTTATTGCTCGAGATAACAAGAGTAATTTCCATAGGCAATTGTATCCCTATGTAAATAGGAATTATCTTGATTAATTGTTTACCAAATTTATGCATACGGTTACCCAAACCTGACCAGGAATTTCCACTACAAATATCATGGATAATGGACAAGAAAATGGACAGCTTTTTGTAATACATAAACTCAGCAGAAATTGGGAGAGAATAATAATAATGTCTCATGGACTAGGAGAATTTTAGCCACTGAACCATGTAAAATTGTGAGTGTGAGAATTTGTTCATATAATTCATTACGGTTTAGAAAAGAGCACTAATATTTCTGTTATTGGATTTCTTAATCTACTGTTGGCGAAAAATCGCGTCAACATATTAATATTATATTATTTATATATTTTTATCGTCAATCTAAAAAATCCTCTAGAATTCTGTAAAGCATATGTTGTTAGAATTTATGCCCTAAAAGCATGTAAAGACATTTTATTGATTTACATAAAAGTACAATTTATTATGTTTGAATGTTATAATAAATGTTTGAATTAATTATATAATATTATCAATAAAATTCCTTATTCATTTATGAGAATATGATCTTATACTAGTACAAGAGAATTAAGATCATATATAATGAATAAAATTGTGAGTAATATATTAAAGTAATGAATCTTTAATGACCGGTTGCAAGTGTGGTTTACTAAGCATTGTAATGTCCCGATTTCTCATGACGTTACTTAGGGAGTCTATTTTAAACAATAAACAAATAAATACTTTAAGACACTAAAATAAAATATTTATTTAAAATTTAAACAGACAATGAGATCACATTATTTAAAAATAAAAATATTGGATGCTATGTTTAATATGAACAACATAAAGAAAATAATTGTTCAAGTCTGAAAAATTAAAAAACATGACACTTATTTCTAAAAACATAAAATAACTGGAGCCCAGCCTCTAACATGTTCCATCCATGCCCGAGTCTACACCACTCACTGCTTCGCTTTGCCTTTACCTACACACAGAGTACCCGTGAGCTAACGCCCACTAAGAAAAGCTTTGTAGGACATAACTTCCCAGACCAAAAAACATAAACTTTCAACTATTAATAAATAAACAAAATAATCATCGTGTCATATATACATACAATATCACACTAACATAATGTATGTTATAGTCATACAAATAAATACTAACAAGTCATGTTGATCGAACATGAAATGTAATATGCCTTGCCTGCGTTGTACTCATACTCAACATTCCCACGGTGGCACCTAGTCTAGCCTGCGATGTACTCTCACTCGGTCCTTCCCTCGAGATATCGTTGCCATACCTGCACTATACTCACACTTGGCAGTTTCGTGGTGGGATCCAATTATCCTGAGTTATACACATCCAAGATAATTTATGCAAGTGCCATACCCACACAAGTAGCTAGAATCTAGTAGCACGCCTACTCTATCATCTAAGCAAGTCTACTAACTAAAATCCCTAGCACTATCCTCATGCTAGTCAATCTGATGCAACAATTCAGGTCACAAATATAATTACATAATTAAGTAAATAAGATAACAAGGTTGTACGCATAACGTACACCATGTGTGCAGATGTCCACTCTTCTTACCTTAAGCAGTGTGTTGTCTGCTGACGTGTCCCAAACCACTTGTTGTGTCACCTTGACGACCGCTAGGTCCTAGACATCCAATTACATAGCGAGAATTCAGAATAAAATACTAAAAATAGGTGTTAGGGTTTTGAAATAAAACCCTAATTATCAAAAGAATTCAACTATGCAATTTTAAACGTGCAAGGTGTCACGGGCCGCCAACTTCGATACTCGAATTGACGGAACATGCGGCACTTGTTAGCACTCTTAGCTAGCAAGTCAGCCTAGAATTCACACCTGCGCCAAGCAAACTCAATGGTTAGCCACGTTACAAGTCTCACACAAGTAATGGCAATTATGAAGCGGGAGCAAGCACGAGGCAAGCTATCCAGAGACAACATCCCACACAATAATCAGAGCATACAACACAGTCAAGTGGCATGCAATGACCCAACGAAGGTAACAAACAAGCAACACATAGACCGTAAAGAAAGCATACACAAAAGGACATGGCAAAGCATCATTTTATTCATATAAGGCCTTGATAGGGCAAGGGAGTACACAGCTTAAGCCCCTATCTGCTGGTGGCCATGGTGATTCCTTAAGTCACTAGGTCACCTCCCCCTAAGGAGCTTTCTAAGGAAATGAAGTCTTCCCAGGAACATATATGATTTTTGTCTGGGAGACATATGCATAATTACAAAAGTGCCATCCCCTACCCATGAGGTTACTTGGTGCAAGACTTGACTAATGATCAAGCATCAAGGCATGCTCATTGTTGACTGTGTTTTTAGCCAACGACGTGAGAACGTCAAAAACGATAAACCTTCAAGAGAATTTAAACGACACAGACAGTTTTATCAAGAAAAGTAAATAACACACAAGATTTTTATAGTGGTTCAGGCCCGATTGTCGGTAATAGCCTAATCCACTTAGAGTTGTGATTATAGATCTGTACTCAAGATCAGATGGACTGAGCCAACTGAGTTTCTTCAGTACAGATTGCAAAAATACAAGAATTCTTTCAAATATCAGCACTTTCTCTCTCTAGAATACTCAGACCCAAATTTTCTCTCTCTAGAAAGAAGAAGCAGAAGAAGCCCCTCTCTCGTCCCATAAGCCCTCTATTTATAGGCTTAGGGTCATACATACGGTATCCCCTAGAACCGGGATATTTTATTATATTTATTACATTTAAATTACAAAGAAACATTCAAAATTCAAAATGTAACAAACCCCCCATTTGTGGGAAGAATGAGAGATTCCCGCATATCTTGTTGAAGTTGTTTCTGGGAATCTTGACTTAGTCCTCCTCTTGCTAGTTGATCCACCTCCTACTGACCACCCATGCAAGTACTGGTCGGACATGTGCATGGTGGTAGGACATGTTTTTGTGGGTCGGACAAGTGCATGGTGGTAGGACATGCACTCCTCTCCTCTCCTCTAACATGACACTCTTTATTTGGGCAACCATGCACTTGCTGGACATATGCATAAAGACCAAATTCTTGGGCTCTCCTCGGACCTCATCCTTGGGGTCTCCTAGGACCACGCTCTTGGGGTCTCCTAGGACCACATCCTTGGGTTCTCCTCGGACCAAATCCTTGGGGTCTCCTAGGACCACTCTCTTGGTTCTCCTAGGATGCACTCTCCTTAGTTCTCCTAGGATGCACTCTCCTTAGCTCTCCTAGGACCACCCCTTTGGTGTCTCCTCGGACCACACCCTTGGGATCTCCTAGGATGCACTTAGCTTGGTTATGACATCTTTCAAGCAGTCCAAACTTTTCACCAGTCTACCGGGTCACTTTATCACAACTCTGAGGAGTCAATGTATTTATTGACTATTAATATGTCTTTTACTGACCATGCACTGCCACTTGTCACATTTATTGCCACGTCATTGATCTCCAATTTTTGGGGATAACACTCATATATACAAAATGGCCCCTTGGAGATGTATCATGACGCAGCACGTCACACTCTCCCCCACTTAAATCTTCGGCGTCCTCGACGAACCTGCCCCTTGCTGATCTTCAATCTTCTGCGTACGCTTGTGCAAGTCCTCCGCCCTTTCCCAGCAAATTTCTTCATCTCCGAGCCCTTTCCACTTCACCAGAAACTCTTTCTTCTTATTTCTGTCCACGACCATGGTCCTCTCTGCTATGATTTCTTCAGGTTGTCTGCTGCTCGTGGCTTGACGCTGACTCCTTTTTTGGTAGACTGGTTGCACGCTGGATCTTCTGGATCTTCGTGATACGCTTGAGGTTGCTGACATGCAAGACCGGGTGTATCTTCATCCATTCTGGTAAGCTGACTTTGTAGGAGGTCAGGCCCACTTTCAAGATGACTGTAACAGGACCCTCGTATTTGCAGACGAGTCTGATGTCCTTATTCCCTCGGAATCTTAGTTGTTCGGGCCTCATCTTGATCATCACTAAGTCGCCTGCTTTGAACTCCAACGGTCGTCTCTTTTGATCTGCCCACTTCTTCATTCTCTTTGATGCCTTCTCCAGATAGGCTCGGGCAATCTCGGTGGTTTTCTTCCAGTCTTTCGTGAAATTATAGGCTCTCGGATTTCTTCCTCGATACTCATCCACTGTGTGGGGTAACACCGGTTTCTGACCGTTAACAACTTCAAAAGCGCTCTTGTTTGATGAAGAACACTTATGAGAGTTGAAACAAAATTGAGCTACATCTAGTAGTTGCGGCCAATTCTTTTGGTTGGCACTGACGAAATGCCGCAAGTACTCTTCTAGCATCCCATTGAATCTTTCAGTCTATCCGTCTGTCTGAGGATGGTAGCTCGAGGAAATATTTAGTTATGACCCCAAAAGGTTGAATAACTCGGACCAAAAGGTCCCTGTGAATCTTCCATCACGGTCACTAACTATATTTTGGGGTACCCCCAATACTTAACTACATACTTGAAGAAAAGTCTCGTTGTCTCTTCTACAGAGCAATATTTCGACACCGATATGAAGGTTGCATACTTTGAAAATCTGTCCACGATCACTAAGATCGCACTCAAGTCTCCTGTCTTCAGTAAACTAGTAATGAAGTCAAGCGACACACTCTCCCATGGTCGGCTTGGGACTAACAAAGGTTCCAACAACCCTAGCGTCTTGTGTCTCTCCACTTTGTCTTGCTAGCAGGTGAGACAGGTCTTGGTATAGTCCACGATATCATCGCGCATTTGTGGCCAGTAGTACCCCTGCTTCAATAGGGCATGAGTTCTCTGCCACCCTGGATGACCCGCCCACAGGGTATCGTGACATTCACTCATTAGTGTCCTCCACAAATCTCCCATCTTTGGAACATATAAGCGGCCACCCTTGGCTCACAAAAGATCGTCTTCTACCCAAAATTGGCGAGTCTTCCCCTCTTTTGCGAGATTCATGATGGTCTTCACCACCGGGTCTTTCACCAGGTTCTCCTTAATGTGCTCTCGGAGTGGAGTGGTCACCATGCTAGCTGACATATTTGCGAGCAACTTTAGAGCCGCTAACTCAGCTTTGCGACCCAGGGCATTAACTGCCTGGTTTAGACAGCCCGCCTTGTGTTCGAAATGAAAGTCGAATTCTGCTATGAACTCCTGCCATCGTGCTTGTTTAGGGGTAAGCTTTGGCTAGGTGAGGAAATGACTCACCGCGGCATTATCTATTTTCACCACAAACTTTGACCCCAACAAGTAGTGCCTCCACACTCGTAGACAATGAATTACTGCGAGAAGCTCCTTCTCTTGTGCAATGTATCGCCTCTCTACCTCCGTGAGTTTGCGGCTTTCATAAACTATGGGGTGGTCCTCTTGTACAAGTACCCCTCCCAAAGCATAATCAGACGCGTTTGTCTGCACTTCGTAGGGCCTACCGACATCTGGTAAGGTGAGGACAGGATCTCGCATCATGGGTTCCTTCAGACTCTTAAATGCTTCGACACACCTATCGGTCCACGTCCAAGTTACACCCTTCTTCAAAAGCTCGGTCAAGGGTGCTGCCCTTCTTGAATAGCCCTCCACAAATATTCGATAATAGTTGGCTAAACCAAGAAAAGAGCATAATTCCTTCAAATTGGTGGGGGCCTTCCATTCTTGAATGGCCCACACCTTCTCTAGATCCATGCGGATCTGAACACGTTCTACTATGTGGCCTAGGAACTTGATTCTCTCTTATACGAAGGAGCACTTTTCTCGCTTCACATAGATTTGGTTCTCTCTCAATTTCTGAAACACTTAAGATAAGTGTCGTTGATGTTGTTCTATTGTGGAGCTATAGACCACAACGTCGTCCAAGTAGACTACCAAGAACTTGTCTAGGTATTCCTGGAAAACTTGGTTCATCAACGTACAGAATGTGGCTGGTGCGTTTGTCAACCCAAACGGCATGACTCGGAACTCGAATGCTCCATATCGAGTCACACACGTTGTCTTCGACTCATCCCCTTCTGCTATCCGCACTTGATAGTAGCCTGATCTCAAGTCCAGTTTCATAAAGAATTTCGCTCCACTCAACTGGTCGAATAAGTCAGCGATCAAGGGAATGGGGTACGTATTACGCACTGTCACCTTATTGAGAGCCCGATAATCAATACATAGTCTCAAGCTCCCGTCGTGCTTCTTCTGAAATAGCACGGGCGCACCAAATGGTGCCTTCGATGGTCTGACGAAGCCTGCCTCTAGTAATTCCTTCAACTGCTTCCTCAATTCTGCTAGTTCAGGGGGTGCCATCCTATAGGCCGCCTTTGCAGGTGGTTTGGCTACCGGAACCAGCTCAATCTGGTGATCAATCCCTATTCTAGGTGGTAAGGCTCTGGGGAGTTGATCCGGCATAACATCTCCATAATTCTTCAAGACCATTCAGATTTCTGGTGGGATGACTTCATCCACCGTATCCTCGTATACTGTGGGTAGGATAATATACGTGGGCTCTTGTTTTCTCACGCCCTTCTTCAATTGTAAGGCTGACAGCAACTTGGTTTCTGGGGGCTGCTCTACTTTAGCAGGCACCACTGCAGGTGTCTCCCCCATTATGAGTAAGCTTCACGTAGCTGGGATGGGAATGGCTCCCTTTTCCATAAGGAAGTCCATACTCAATATCACATCAAATTCGTCCATCTGCACGACCACCAAGTCAGTCTGCCCCTCCCACGAGCTGATCTTCATGCTCACCTTTTTAGCCATGCCGGTTGTGGCCAAGGCTTCTGAGTTAACCGCTTTCATGCGGCCATGGTCTTTCTCCCATTTCATTCCCAGACATTTAGCTTCAATCTCTGAAATGAAGTTGTGAGTGGCGCCTGTGTCGATCATCACACTTCCGGCCATTTTACCGTTTAGAGTGGCGTCCACATACATTAGTCCATTTCCAAGGGTCTTCTTCACTTGTGCACCGTGTTTCTTCAGAGCATTCAACATCCGGAGGGCACCCATGTGCGTATTGTTAGAGAATATATTTTTATACTCAATGGAAAAGTGGAAAAACCAAAAATACAACTCTATGCAAAAATACAATAGACAAGGTAATTGATTAAATAAATATTACAACTCAATTGCTCAAAATACAAGTAACTAGAAAGATGTAGGAGAAGAAGATTACAAACTCAAAATAATAATAATAATAATAATACAAGTAAATAAGATCAACAAGATCAAAAGAATGAAAACACAAAGAAACTCTCACACAACCAAAGTGTAGAGTAGTGGGGATCACAAACTTGAACAAGGTTCAAGACCTTTGTCCAAAAGCTTATTTCCCCCTATTCTCTAAGCACTAAGGGATCTCTCAAGGAAATAGCTCTCTGGAATAATCAAGTCTCAAGGTGTATTTTCCAGCCAAGTGCTTTGTGGATGGAAAATGGTGTGTCTTACAAGTGAGCATTAGGCTCCTATTTATAGAGTTTGAGATACCCTTTGGATTTCAAATTCCACCAACCCCCATGGCTGTTACCAATGTTTAATTGGATTAATATGGAATTAAAATTGAGATTTGGGAGTTATTTGGATTTTTAGAACCGTTCAACACATTTGGAAAAAACTGAAAATTTGGCCTGAAATGCACCTGTGGTCTCGGCCACTACTCTCTGTCCCCCAGGCCACGGCCACCATCATTCAGTGGCCGCGACCACAGCCCATTTTCAGCACTTGAAAATGTGTTGTTTTTCCAAACGGTTCCAAACCCTCCCAAATGATTTTGTAACTCCCAAAACACATTATTGGGGTTAAAATCATATCTCCAACAGCCATATTTCATAATGGCTTTATGAAATCTAATCTCAAATGTGTAACATATAATATACACATTATTGGGTAATATTTTGGAGTTACAAATTTGTAACTGATTTTGTAACTCCAAAATATGTCACATTTGGGCACACACATGTCTCCAATTTTGTGACTATTAATAATATGTTACAAGGTGTGACAAATCACATTTTGTCACATTATTTAATCTAATATTATATTATATGAAATAATATAACATTCTCCCACTAGATTAAATAATCACTTTTTGTAACACTTATTTAATCAATCAAACATTATATTAAAATATAATATTCCCCCACTTGATTAAATAATCACTCTCTATAGAAACATTTGCATTGGTGCATAAAGTAAAATGTCTTTCGACTTAAATTTTACCTTAGTGTAATTATCACAAAGTTTGTTGAAATTTTGGTTGCCGAAGCATTGAACCACTATCCCTTGATAACAAACTGATGATAACACACACACATTTCCTATGTTCACTTGAGACCTCAATGTCTCGCTTTTGCACCGTTAATGGCCATGTGCACATTCCATTCATAGACTTTTCTTGAGAATGACTCCCAATTCTCATGAGGGGCGGCACCACCCCTAGGTCTATATAGGTAGAACTCTTACAGTATTTTGTTACCCTAAAATACTTGTCTTTTCAAGACTGAGTTCTATTAAAAAACCTTTCGGTTTTAACCCTCATTTTGGTAACACACTAGTACTCATATCTCAAATGGGACAAAATTTGAGTACTACTATCTATTCACTTGATTGACTTGTTATTACCTATTGAACCTAATACTAATTTAGTTACTAGTATTAAGATAGGTTACCATCAACCGTGAATCTCTTTAGGGAGTCTAAGTCCCACCCCTTGAAATGTAGAAATGATTCCATTTGAATCATTTCTTTTCTCATGTATGCATACTTAGACACTCTCATTATTTTATTCAAACTTTGTTGCTAGTCATAGTTTGATTAAAATAGTTACCCCTTTAAAATAGTGATTTTGACCATAGTCAACACCCCCACTATTTTATAGTTTAATATCCAAGATAAACATTTGAATATTAATTCTAGAAACATCTTTGTTTCTAAAATTTTCCTTTATGTTTTAAATTGATTCCTTCTTGAATCAAAATATTACAAACACTAACTTTAGACACCAAGCATCTCTAGATTTATCCATTCTATATATAGCAAATGTGATTTAGAATGTGGAATTCCAAATCATCTATTTGATAGGATGACCAAATTAATCAATTGATTAACAACAAAACAAATTGATTAACTTTGGAGCATCACCCCCACATTTCTCACATAGTGATAATAAAATACCACTTTAAAATAGAAATCTCTTTATTTCTAATAAGTCATTTATCCTCCAAGATAAATCTAGACCTATGATTCTCAAAGTTCATCATGAGTCCTTAAGCTTCATGATAAACACTCAATAGATCAAGATAAAAAACCTCAATGTTTATCTTGATTCATTTACTTGCTAAAGCAAGGCACACTTATTTGAAAGTAACTTTTACTTGGTTGCTTTCTTTTATATATTTCACAAAATAAAATGTGAACACAAATGTAATGTGAAAATTTCTCAAACAAATAATCACAAATTTTCATTTTTAGTTGTCTAAATAATCTGAAAATTACTTAAACAACTTTTGTGTATTTCTTAAGAGTCTCTTTAAGATTCTCTTGAAAACATCAATTTGACATCCATTGATTTTCTTATCAAAATCAAAATCAAAATGAAAATGTCATTTTTTTAAACACTTTAAATCAAAGAAAATAAACCCTCATTGATTTATTTAAACACTTTGATTTCTTATGTTTTGTTTAAAATTATCTCCTCACTGAGATTAATTTAAACATATCACCATCTTTAACCAAAATGAATAAAGTTCTCTTTTATTCACCATTGGTGTAAAGATTCAAAATTGCTTCTCCAATTTTGTAATGTCTCCTCATTGAGATATTCAATGTTTAAGAATTATTGTCACTAAATAATTCTCAAATATTTTCTCTTTTGACCATTCTTTAGACTATAAGTCTATTGAGTCAATATGTCATCCCACAATTTTTTAATCCACTTTGATCCATTTTTCTTGTAATGGCAAGACACAACCATTAAAAGATCTAACCCCCTTAGTTTCATCTTTTCTTATCTCATAAAGTGAGATGGTAAACACTTAAATGGGAAATTTCATTTCTCAAATAATTCCTTTTATTTACCAAATAAATGGTAACTTATCACATTGAAATAATATATGATAAACATATTAACATCTCACAAATGTTTGCATGATTATATTTCAATATAATTTCATATTGCTATCAACATTTATGACTTATATCATACTAATATGGCTCTTTATTAATATGAAAACATGAATTAATAATATCATACACATATGATTTCACATTTCTATTGATTCACAAAATCAATATATTTATACATGTCATACAAAACTCATATAGTTGTCATTCTAATAATTTCTCATTAACACAAAATAAGACAATTCTATGACATGCTAGCATATCACCCAATAATCTTCTAGACTATTTACACATTGATCACATATCATAAAACTCAAGACATTAAATTATTTTCTAATCTAACCACTAAAAAACAAAGGAGATTAAAAAACAATGAATCTCATTTATAAACTTTTCTTCTTCTCATTTCTATCACTATATGAAAACCATTAGATCTTCTAAGAAAACCAAAGAAGAACATTACCTTATCTTACCATCTTTTCAAAGTTGGATCCTCACAAGATCTCTATGGTTTCTCCTTCCATTGAATAGGAAAAATAAGCTTTTGATTGTTAGAGAATATATTTTTATACTCAATGGAAAAGTGGAAAAACCAAAAATATAAATCTATGCAAAAATACAATAGATAAGGTAATTGATTAAATAAATATTACAACTCAATTGCTCAAAATACAAGTAACTAGAAAGATGTAGGAGAAGAAGATTACAAACTCAAAACAATAATAATACAAGTAAATAAGATCAACAAGATCAAAAGAATGAAAACACAAAGAAACTCTCACACAACCAAAGTGTAGAGTAGTGGGGATCACAAACTTGAACAAGGTTCAAGACCTTTGTCCAAAAGCTTATTTCCCCCTATTCTCTAAGCACTAAGGGATCTCTCAAGGAAATAGCTCTCTGGAATAATCAAGTCTCAAGGTGTATTTTCCAGCCAAGTGCTTTGTGGATGGAAAATGGTGTGTCTTACAAGTGAGCATTAGGCTCCTATTTATAGAGTTTGAGATACCCTTTGGATTTCAAATTCCACCAACCCCCATGGCTGTTACCAATGTTTAATTGGATTAATATGGAATTAAAATTGAGATTTGGGAACACATTTGGAAAAAACTGAAAATTTGGCCTGAAATGCACTTGTGGCCGCGGCCAGGGACATCAGTGGCCGCGGCCACTGCTCTCTGTCCCCCAGGTCGCGGCCACCATCATTCAGTGGTCGCGGCCACAGCCCATTTTCAGCACTTGAAAATGTGTTGTTTTTCCAAACGGTTCCAAACTCTCCCAAATGATTTTGTATCTCCCAAAACACACTATTGGGGTTAAAATCATATCTCCAATAGCCATATTTCATAATGGCTTTATGAAATCCAATCTCAAATGTGTAACATATAATATACACATTATTGGGTAATATTTGGGAGTTACAAATTTGTAACTGATTTTGTAACTCCAAAATATGTCACATTTGGGCACACACATGTGTCCAATTTTGTGACTCTCAATAATATGTGACAAGGTGTAACAAATCACATTTTGTCACATTATTTAATCTAATATTATATTATATGAAATAATATAACACGTATCCTCTTCGTTGGTTTGTTCCCCTTGGGAAAATGGCGCCTAGAGGGCACTCATCTTGGATTTGTGAGGACACTCTATCGACTTATGAGGTCCGGTACAGATCCAACATGTAAGAGGCTTCTTGAACGGGGGGTTACCACCTTTGCTAGGAGAGTTAGACTCCACACTCCTTTTCTCTCCTCCCCCACTCTTGCTTTGCCAAGAATTCCCAAACTTTTTACTCCCAACATTACTTCCACAGGTCGACGGATTGGTCTTCTTGGATTGAATGTTCCCTGATGAGTAATCAATCAGTCGTTCGGCAGCAGCTTGAGCAGTGGCTAGGTCAGCCACTCGTTGTCTCTCGAGCTCTTGCTTTGCCCAAGGCTTCAGACCATCTAAAAACGCGAAGAGTTTGTCCACTTTGGACATGTCTTTGATATCCAGCATCAACCCAGAGAATTTCTTCATGTATTCTTGGATTGTTCCAGTGTGCTTCAGCTCTCTCAACTGGCGTCGAGCTATGTAGGCAACATTTTCAGGGAGAAACTGCGTCTTCAACTCTCTCTTTAGATCTTCCCATGTTGCTATGGTGCATCTGTCGTTCTGAATATCATCATACTTCGTCCTCCACCACACTTTGGCATCTACAGACAAGTACATCGTTGCCATGGCGACCTTGCTATCTTCTGATTCAGCCCTCACGGCTCTTAAGTAATGCTCCATATCAAAGAGGAAGTTCTCTAAGTCCTTTGCGTCTCTAGCCCCACCGTAGGGCCTCGGCTCAGGGACTTTTACTCTCCCATATTCCATGCCAATGGGTCCAGTTGCAGGCTGATTCCCAACTGCCCTCATGGTGAGGTTCAGCTTTGTGTTCATCTCCAACATCTCATCCTTCAATGCCTCAACTAACCCCCTACAATTCTCTACGAGGTCATTTAATGCTTCTTGTAGGTCCTTCACCGCTCGTTCCACTGCCTCAATACGTTCCTCCCTCTGAGGACTATTGGATGTGCTTGAAAGGTTTTCCCTCCGCTCGATTGCAGTTATGCGGGCTAGTAGATTGGTCGTATCCCGCTCCAACACAACCACGTGGTTTTGTGCGTTAGTCATCTCCAGTTCTAGCCTGACAGAGCTAAGATCCCTGACTCTTTCGTCCAAACCGTCTAGCTCTCCAACGCGCCTCTCCAACGCTTCAATCCTTTGAGTGTTGCTCACCATCATGCAGGGTCACCAAGCTTTCTTTCTCAAACTTAGCTCTGATACCAACTGTCACGGGCCTCTAACTTCGATACTCGAATTGACAGAACGTGCGGCACTTGTTAGCGCTCTTAGCTAGCAAGTCAGCCTAGAATTCACACCTACACCAAACAAACTCAATGGTTAGCCACGTTACAAGTCCCACACAAGTAAGGGCAATTATGAAGCGGGAGCAAGCACGAGGCAAGCTATCGAGAGACAACATCCCACACACAATCAGAGCATACAACACAGTCAAATGGCATGCAATATCCCAATGAAGGTAACAAACAAGCAACACCTAGACCGTAAATAAAGCATACACAAAGGGACATGGCAAAGCATCGTTTTATTCATATAAGGCATTGATAGGGCAAGGGAGTACACATCTTAAGCCCCTATCTGATGGTGGCCATGGTGCTTCCTTAAGTCACCAGGTCACCTCCCCCCTAAGGAGCTTTCTAAGGAAATGAAGTCTTCCCAAGAATATATATGATTTTTGTCTGGGAGACATATGCATAATTACAAAAGTGTCATCCCCTACCAATGAGGTTACTTGGTGAAAGACTTGACTAATGATCAAGCACCAAGGCATGCTCATATATAGAAAATGGCCCCTTGGAGATGTGTCATGACGCAGCACGTCACACATGGCACGTAAATTATAACCATTTTTCACAAAGGTTCGCACCATAATGTCACATGCACAAACAAGGATGTTTCTAACGTAAAACATGAATTCATATAAATATTTTTTACGTGAAAAATTACTAAAATGTCATTAATATCATAATTACATAAAATACTCAATAATTTCCTAAAAATTATCATATGACAAAAAAATTTAACAAACAACTTTCCAAAACCCTAAATAATCAGCAAAGGCTCATATAAGACCAGAAAATTTTATTTTTAACATCTATAAATTATTTTTTCACAATTTCCCAAATAATTCAAAATAATTATAAAATAAGCCCAAAATTCAAACTAATCATACAGAAATATTCAAAAAGCCAAAATAAACTTGTAAAAATTATTTTTGAATTTTCTGGATAAAATAACTATTTTTCTTAATTAATTAAATAGAATAACCAATTAATTCAAGAAAAATACATACATGATTAAAAATAAAATATAGCTGTACAAACATGTTCATACACCCTACAGTAACACACACAAAATTATCTAGGGTTCAGAACAGTAGCATTAATATTTTTCATAATCAAAATATAGAGTAAGCCAAATAAATCATGAAAATTACATAAATGATGTAAATTCTAAATTAAAATACAGAGAGCCTTAAAATCTCTTTTTAAACATATACAACAAATTTCAGAATGCTTAGAATACTTTAAATAATTTTTCACATTTATCTATTTAAATCACATGTTTAGAAGAAAATAATTCAAGAAAATTATCAAACATGATCAAAGCTTAAATCCAAAAATACAGTGCTATTATAAATCATAGACAATCATTCAAACACAAACTTATATTTTTCTGAACAACAAAAATATTTTCCATGATTAATCTCTATTTAATCTTCAATAAATCATAGTAATTCAAGGAAAAATCAGAAAAATACCAACCCAGTTGGAAACTGCTCTAAACTTAATGTACTAATTTTTAGGATTGAAAAACCAAAGAAAAAACCTCCAAAAATACCCAAATCGTGCTCACCGAAGCTATCGCCGGAGTTGTCGTCTTCTCCAGCGCTAGCGAGGTTGTTTCTTTTGTTTCCGGTTAATGACCTGAGAATTGATCTTATAATTGAAAATATTTTGACCAAATTCGAGTCTAGGGTACTATTTTGATCAATTTTGTAAAACACATAGTCTGAATTGTCATTTAACAAAATACAGGGGCTGATCGCGTATTCTGGAAAAACATAGAGGCCAAAATAGTATTTTCCCATTAAATAATAATGATATTGTAGCAAACCAAAAAATTTACACATCTTATGATAAAATAATTTTATGCATATTTTTATTACTATTATGCCCATAATAATAATAATTTTCAATTAAATAAGTAACAACTTAACCTGAGTCGTGATTTATTCACTTGGCATTATACTAATGTCCTGATTCCACAAAAATTCAATTATAAGAAACCATGAATTTTATTGCCATTGGAAATCATACATATCCAATTTTAAAAAATATATATATATACAAAAGACAAAAATGTCCTCAGTGGCAAAATTACAAAATCACCATTTCGGGAAAATGGATATTATAATTATCCCCCCCCCCCTGAAAAGAAATTTTGTCCCAAAATCTACTCAAACATCTGGGGATACTGTTGCTGCATATCATACTCTAATTCCCAGGATTCCTCCTCAACAACACTGTTCCTCCACAATACCTTCACCAAGGAAATGGTCCTATTCCTTAGGATTTTGTCCTTTCGATTGAGTATTTTCACTGGATGCTCATGAAATGACAAATCCTCCTGCAAACCCAATGTCTCATAGATTAGCACATGCAATGGGTTAGACACATATTTTCAAAGTTGTGACACATGAAATACATTGTGCACCCCGGACAATGATGGCGGTAAAGCTACCATGTAAGCCACATTTCCCACTCTATCCAAAATCTCAAAAGGCCGACATATCTGGGACTTGGCATTCCATTTTTGCCAAATCTCTTCACCGAGATTCCTTTCCTTGGAGTCACACGTAGAAACACATGATCACAAACTTCAAACTCAACATGCATGTGCTTTAGGTTTGTATAAGACTTCTGTCTGCTCTAAGTTGTGACCATTGTAGCCCTAATTTTATAAATAGCCTCATTGGTGTGTTGCACTGCATCTAGCCCAAGTAGTTTCCTCTCTCCTAGTTCATCCCAGTGAAGTGGGGACCTACACTTTCTTCCATACAAAATTTCATATGGTGCTACCCCGATTGTAGATTGGTAGATGTTGTTGTACGAAAACTCAATCAATGGCAAGTATCTACTCCAGGATCCCTGAAAGTCAATGACACACGCTATGAGCATATCTTCTAAGATCTGATTTGTTCTAATGCATGTCGTATACCACAACAAATTTAATAATTATTTTTCTTTCAATACTTCCAATTATTTTAGTATAATAGCAAGCACAGGTCGAACCCACGAGAACTTTCGTTCACTTTATTATTCAATAATTAGCACTAGACTTAAAAGGGGGATTTAGATTTCAAACTCAAAATCAAATAACATAAACTAGAAAGCAAATAAAGATTGATACTAAGATATTAAGAAACCGTTAAAGGTTAATCTCCACCCTCAACAATCATTCCCAATCACTAATAATAAACATTATTCCAACTTCTCAATTAAACTATTAACCCTGCAGATAGCGCTGAAGTAGACAATTATCTCAATCTCCCTATTACAAGTAATCAAGACGAAGCGCTCAATAATTAACTCTTTTAGCTAAGCAATAAATCTATGAAGCATGCAATCTATTTAACTTGGGTAAAGCATTAAGTCCTATGGAGACAAGTTAATCTAGGCAATAAATTAATGAAGCATATACTTCATTTAACCTATGTTCTATTTTTCATCACAATCAACAATTCTTTTGACGTTACTATCAATTGCAATTTATCACATACACTTAGAATCCTAAACTATTTGGTGAGTAGTAATTCTAAGATGACAATTGAACAACGTAAAACCTTAATTAGTTGGCCACCTAACAAGAAATCACAAAATTCAAAACATTCAATTGGAAAAATAAAAACAATTTAATATTTAGAGAAATTAAAGAATAGTACTCATTATCAACAATCAAGAATTCATGTCTTGGGTTTTGAATTAACCCTTAACCTACAAAGAACCTACTCCATAATAGCAATCATAATCACAAACATAATTATAATTAAAATTAAAGAGATTAAAGGAAGAAAAGAAACTAGATTAATGAACAATAGGGTTGTAGAATTGTAGTCTTCTCTCTCGAAAACCATAATAAAAATTTAATCTCCAATTAACCTAATAATCTTTTATAGTCCCCTTTAAATTATATTTAAAATGTAATTAAAAATCTGAAAACAGCGTCGCAGGCCACGGCCTGAATTTTTGGTCGTGGCCTAAAATAGAATATAGGCAAAACTAGTCACGCAGGCCGCGGCCTGAAAAATCTGGGAAGCGGCCCAACTTCACTTTTCTACACAGCAGGCAGCAACCTACTTTTTCTAGGCAGCGACCTAACTGGAACATGCAATATGTAATGTCAATTCCAATTACAGTGTCGCGGCCTGAGTTTTATGGGCCACGACCTAGCTTCAATTTCTTCAATTCTCGAAATTAGAGAGCTTGTATGCGTCCGCCACTTCAACACTTTAATCTTTAAAGCCTAGAATGCTCCTAAAACTTCATTTTAACCTCATCTGAGTGAGTCTTTTTCGACCTATGATTCATACACTACAATTGCCATCAAAATGTCAGATTTGTCATCATAAAATGCAATGTAGAAAATATATTGCAGACTCCCAAAACTAAGTTAAAACTACTAATAAAAATGATATCATAACACCATCCAAGCATGAAAAATCTTATCAAATATTAATACAAAACTTACTTTATCATGTTCTCTTGGTCTAACCATCCGTTTCTGGGGGATAAGTTGTACTGAACTTCAACCAAATTCCCATTGCTCTTTACAAACTCTCCCAGAATGATGATATAAACTGAGCATCCCAATCACACACAATAGAGTATGGTGTCCCATGTACCCGTACTATCTCATTCATGTACAACTCAGCGAACTAATCCATAGAATAAGTCATGTGCACCAGTAGAAAGTGAGCCGACTTGGTATACCTATCCACGATTACCTAAATTGCATCGTGCTGTTTTGTGGTCCTAGGTAATCCTATCAAAAAAATCCATAGATATATCCTCCCACTTCCACTCAGGAATATTCAACGGATGCAGTAGCCCCGCTAGTCTTTGATGTTCTGCCTTAACCTGTTGACAGGTTAAGCATTTTGCCACATATTCCACTACATCCTTCTTCATTCCCGGCCACCAATACAATACCTTAAGGTCAAGGTACATCTTAGTGGTCCCGGGGGGAACTAAATATGGGGTAGTATGAGCTTCCGCCAGAATCTCTTTCTTCAGCTCATCACTGTCTAGCACACAAATATGCCCCTTGAATCTTATCAGTCCGGTATCTGACATAGTGAAATCCTTCGCATTCCCATCATGCATCTCTTTCTTTAGTTCAATCAACTTCTTGTATGCATTCTTCCCTTCCTTGATCCATTCTAACAAGGTGGGTTGAAGTGTAACCTTTTCAAGTTGTCTTGTGATCAGATCTATACCAGCTCGTTCCATGTCTTCCAGGATCTTCCTTGATACTCCTTGTAAAGAAGAAACCATTCCCAACCCTCTGCAGCTAAGTGCATCTGCCAAAACATTGGCTTTACTTGGTGATATAGTATGTCGCAATCATAATCCTTGACTAACTCCAACCACCTCCTCTGCCTCATATCTAACTCCTTCTGGGTGAAGAAGTATCTAAGGCTCTTGTGATCAATGTAAATCTCACATTTCACCCACTAGAGATAGTGACGCCAAATCTTCAGTGCAAAGACAATCGCTGCTAATTCTAGGTCATGCGTCAGATACCTCTATTCATATTCTTTCAGTTGCCTAGAGATATAGGCTATCACCTTACCAAACTACATCAATACACATCCCAACCTCTGTTTTGACGCATCACAGTAAACCACAAACTGTCCGTCCTCTGAGGATAAGCTGAGTACAGGTTCTGATATAAGTTGAATCTTCAATTCCTGGAAGCTCATCTCGCATTTATCTGACCAGGTGAACTTCAGATTCTTTCTTGTCTATTATGTCATCAGTGCGGCTATCTTCAAAAACCCTTCGACAAACCTCCTATAATAGCCTGCCAAACCCAGAAAACTTCTGACTTCTAAGGCATTCTTTGGTCTTGGAAATTCTTTCACTACAACAATCTTTGCATAATCTACTTTCACTCCTCCATCGGTGACAATATGACCCAGAAAACCAACCTCAGATAACCAGAACGCACACTTCTTATATTTTGCATACAGCAGATGCTCTCTCAATTGTTGTAGGGTTAGCCGTAAATGCTCCTCATGTTCATCTTCTATCTTGGAGTAGACCAATATATCATTTATGAACAAGATGACAAACTGATCCAAGTACTCCTTGAAAACCCTGTTCATGAGGTCCATTAAAGTTGTTAGGGCATTTGTGAGTCCAAACGACATTACCAGAAACTCGTAATGCCTGTACTTGGTTCTGAAGGTTGTCTTCAGTATATCATCATTCTTGATCCTCACCTGATGGTATCCTAACCGAAGATCAATTTTTGAATACACCTTGTGTTAGGAAAACTTATTTAGGATCTTGTTTATTTTCATGTAAATCGTATATTAAACATATTAATATAAGAAAACCTAGAACATATTTCGAAAATTGAATTCATACAAGATAATGATAAGAACACTTACATTATTGTGCAGCAGAATGATTGAGTCCTTCCTTCAGTTTCTCTAACCCTTGTATCCTTTCTGTCGCAAGGTATCACCAAGAAACTGAACCGATCTTCAATTTTCTTCACAACCTTCCAAAGTATCTTTAGAATCACCTAGACTAGAGTGGGTGTTAGGGTTTTATGCCCTAATTAAAACCCAATTTCTTTGTAATCTCATTTTATTATCAACAAAAGAATAGAAATCATTTTTTGATACGGTCAATCACTTTGCTCACATGTTTTATTTTCATGATTATTTGTTTAATATAAACTTCTATTAAATCCCAAGCATATAACTAATCATATTTATAGAGACGTAATCACAGTGGAATATAAATATGATTATATATTCAAAATAAGTTAGTCCTAAGATTAGTCAGTGCACAGGATTTACACTGACTTGCCAATCAACAATATGTTCTACTTACACATCACAGTGTTATGTTCTTTCCAGAACATTAGCAAAGTAGATAAGATCAGATGTATTTGTTACATCAGACTGGACCGATATTGACAGTAGATAGGATAAGTAAACATATTGTTATTATCTATTCTAGTCATATCATATAGTTGACCATAGGTCAATTCAATCTCAATTCTGAGAGGTTAGTATTCTAACTGATTGTATTATTTGAGTTCTTTGACTTGTTCATTACCAGCTTACCCTATAGACTAGCCCATACTTACATCTTGGGAACTCGGTAATATAATTGAGTGGGAGTGTTAATCATAGATATGAACATCTATAGCTTATGATGAAGAAGTAAAATGATGGTTTCCTTTTAGTTTGGTTCAAGGTGCTAAATGATAGAGATCTCATTTCAGTAATTAATATTAGTTTACTGAAATATCATTTAATAAATTTATTTGTTAGATTTATGATAACTTATTGGAGCTTAATTTCATAGGCCTATGGTCCCCACTGTACCTTGGATAAAATCATCTAGATAGTCTCAATTAATTAATTTGATTATCAATTAGAATTATCAAAGTTGACCAAGTTAATTTTGGATAGTTTCACAAATTTATGTAATTTTGAGGAAAAAAGAGAAATTATAGCAGATTTATTAATTAAGATAAACTGGTATCTAAATTAATAAATAAGTTTTAATCAAGGTTCAAATTATAAATAATTAATCTGATAAAATATTTCAATAATTATTTAATTAATTAAGTCAATAGAAAATAATACAGGTCTTGATTTTAAGTCCAATGGGCTTATAATCAAATGGGAAATTTCACGGACCTAAAGCCCATGATAATTTCGACCTAGGGCTATTAATTGGTTATTATTTTATTGCTTTTGTAATTAATTAAAAGACTGAATTGAGTTTATAAAATAAGTGTTAAGAGAGAAGTCAAAACATAAGTTGAAACACAAGTTTCTGATAGGTTTTAGATTTTCTCTAAACATAAGTCCTTTTCTAAGCCTTATTGTTCTTTTCTCTTCTTCTCTCTGTATCTATCTCATGTGTTGAGAATTGCCCACTCTAGTCTAGGTGATTCTAAGGATACTTTGGAAGGTTGTGAAGAAAATTGAAGATCGGTTCAGTTTCTTAGTAATACTCTGCGACATAAAGGATACAAAGGATAGAGAAATTGAAGGAATGACTCATTCATTCCGCTGCGTATAATGTAAGTATTCTTATCATTATATTTCTTTGAATTCAATTTTAGAAACGTGTTCTAGATTATCTCATATTAATTTGTTTAAAATTAGATCTACATGAAAATATATAATGAGCATGTATAAATTTTCCCAAAAGTGAGCAATTCTCAACATATGAAATAGAAACAATAAGAGGAAGAGAAGAGAATACTAAGGCTTAGAAAAATACTTATGCTATAGAGAGAGTCTAAAACCCTAACGCGTCAAAACTAGATCTTTTTATCATCTTTTTTCAACTCTCACTTAACATTCATTTTATAGGCCCAATTAGGTTACTTATTTAATTAAAAAAATCAATAAAATAATAGCCAATTATCAGCCCTAGGTCAAAATTCCCATGGGCCATAGGTCTGTGAAATTTCCCTTTTAATTATAAGCCCAGTGGACTTAAAATCAAAGCCTGTATTATTTTCTATTGATTAATTAATTAAAAAAAATATTTAAATCCTTTATTAAATTAATTATTTATAATTTGAACATTGATTTAAACTATTTATTAATTTAGACACCAATTTGTCTTAATTAATAAATATGCCATAAAATCTCTTTTCTACTCTAAATTGTATAACTCTGTGAAACTATCCAAAATTGACCTGGTCAACTTTGATAATTCTAATTGATAATTAAATCAATTAATTGAGACTGTCTAGATTATTTTATCCAAGGTACAATGGGGACCATGAGCCTATAAAATCAACATCCAATAAGTTATCATAAATCTAACAAATAAATTTACTAACTTATTAATTCTTCATGACTCCACTAAAGACTCGGAATTGCACTCTTGAATTCATAGAACGCTCTATATGAAGAATAGATACGTTATTCATTATCCATTTTTACAACTATAATTATCACTCAATCCTCTATAGAGAATATACAATGAGATGAGACTAAAATATTCTTTTACTCCTCATTGTATTTTATCCTTAAAACACTTAGTTCCTTGTAAATGATATTTTAGTAAACTAATATTAATTACTGAAATGAGATCTCTATCATTTAGCACCTTGAACCAAACTAAAAGGAAACCATCATTTTACTTCTTCATCAGAATCTATAGATGTTCATGTCTATGATTAACACTCCCACTCAATTATACTACCGAGTTCCCAAGATGTAAGTATGGGCTAGTTCGTAGGGTAAGCTGGTAACGAACAAGTCAAAGAACTCAAATAATACAATCAGTTAGAATACTAACCACTCAGAATTGAGATTTAATTGACCTATGGTCAACTATATGATATGACTAGAATAGATAATAACGGTAAGTTAACTTATCTCATCTACTATCAATATCGGTCCAGTCCGATGTAACAAATACATCCAATCTTATTTACTTTGCTAATGTTCTGGAAAGAACATAACACTACAATGTGTAAATAGATCATATCGTAGATTGGCAAGTCAGTGTAAATCATGTGCACTAACTAATCTTAGGACTAATTTATTTTTGAACATATAATCATATTGATATTCTACTGTGATTACATCACTATAATATGATTAGCTATATGCTCGGGATTTAATAGAAGTTTATATTAAACAAATAATAATGAAAATAAAACATGTGAGCAAAGTGATTGACTAAGTCAAAAAATAATTTCTATTCTTTTATTGATAATAAAATGAGATTACAAAGAAATTGGGTTTTAATTAGGGCATAAAACCCCAACCCCTTGGTCCCCTGAAGTTAGTCGAACAGATCATCGATTCTCGGCAAAGGATATTTGTTCTTTATTGTGACCTTATTCTGCTCCTGATAATCGATACACACCCTCATAGACCTGTCTTTCTTCTTGACAAAAAGAATGGCGCGCCCCACGAAGAATAACTCGGTCTGATGAACCCCAGCTTAAGTAACTCCTCCAATTGAGTTTTGAGCTCTTTCAGTTCTGCTGGTGCCATTCTGTATGGTGCTCGAGATATTGGCGTTGTCCTAGGCATTAGATCGATTACAAATTCTACCTCCTTGTGCGGAGGTAACCCTGGCAGTTGTTCTGGAAAAACATCGAGGAACTTAGCTACAACTTTTGTCTCTTCAGGTCTCCTTTTTGTCTCTTCATCTTCATTGACCATATTCACGATACCCCAAACATCTATTTTGCAACATTTATGTGGCTTTCATCGCTGATATGATAGGAGTTCTGGGTTTCTTGCTTATTCCTTCGAACTCAAACGGATCTCCGCCTTTCGGTGCAAAGACCACTTTCTTGCATTTGTAGTCGATAGATACTCCGTATTTGGAAAGAAAATCCATCCCTATAATTACACCAAAATTAGATAAATCTAATACAATTAGGCTTACATACAATTTCCTCCCATCTATCCATAAAGGTACAACATTAACCCAATTTTTAGATATTACAATTTTCCCAGAGGGTAACATAGTCCCAAACCCCACATTGAATAATTCACAAGGTGCATTTACAACATTTACAGTTCTAGTTGAAATAAAAGAGTGTGATGCACCAAAATAAAATAAAACTTTACATGTGGTATTGACCATAGGGATCTGACCTGTTACGACGGAAGGGCTTTACTCAGCTTCAACTTGGGTGATGGCGAAGACTCTAGCTGGGATGTACTTTTCATTCTTATTTTGTTCCTCCTTATTGCCAGATTGTTCCCATGTCGGACAGTTGCACTTCATGTGACCTTCCTTCCCACATTTGTAGCAAACTCCAGCTTTGCACTCACCAGAATGGCGTTTTGTGCACTTAGGGAAAGGTGGAATGTTTCTACCACCATTTCCACCAGGACGGTTGTCATTGTTGGGCTTAGGTCGTTTATCATTTTCAGTTTGGCTTGGATGCTCCTGTCCCCTGTTCCTGTTGTCATTAGCGGTGGTTGCCCCACTCTTCTTGGCATCCCTTCTAGCAGCATTATCTTTCCAGATTCTCTCTTCGCTTCTCTCAGGCATAAGAGCCATTTCCAACACTTCAGCAAAGGTGAAAACACCT
This sequence comes from Humulus lupulus, assembly GCF_963169125.1. Lineage (NCBI taxonomy): Eukaryota > Viridiplantae > Streptophyta > Magnoliopsida > Rosales > Cannabaceae > Humulus > Humulus lupulus. The sequence continues at coordinate 49,748,839 of NC_084795.1, read as the reverse complement.
CTAGAAACAATATCCACATCCTGAGCTATCATTGGTTCCAGACCTCTCACAAATTGGTCTGCTCGTACCTTATCAGTAGGTACAAGATCCTTGGCAAACTTCGCCAACTGATAGAATTTCTGTGCATATTCTATCACCGAGAGATTACCTTGATTGGTAAATTCATCCATTTTTGCTGCTAACACTACGAAGTTGTAGTATTTATCATTAAACACATGTTTGAATCTGTCCCAATCTATAGTGTTAACATCTCGTGATTGCTCCATTATCTCCCACTAAATCCGAGCATCTTTTCTTAGCATGAAAGATGCGCACACCACTCGTTCATTACCTTGAACTCCCATCATTTTCAAGATCCTCTCCATCCCACTGATCCACTCCTCTGCCTGAACCGGATCGATGCTACCTTAAAAAATTGGAGGGATTTACTTTCGAAACCTTTTAAACAAGGTCTCCATATGATTCTTTGCAACTGGTATTCTTGCAATGGCAGATGGCTGCCTAACCACTTGTAGAGTCCAAGAATTTTACTTAGCTAGTTAGATAGTAGTAGAGGTAATACTAGTAATAAATAGTAGTAGTTATAGTATGTTTATGACTATGGATTTTGGTTCAAGCCGGGACTTAGTTGAACACTCGTAGCAACACTTATAGATTTTATAAGTTTAACCTATAGTTTAAGAATATTAATTATAACATAAGGTTAGATTAATATGGCTGATTATAAAGATGATATTTATTATATTATAAGGTTTAGATAGAACTAATAAGGTCATGACACTTGTCATGTACATGTTTATTGAGAAATTAAAGTATTTTTGAGGAATAGTTTTATAAGAATAATATTTGAAAACCCCAGAATCTGCCAGTTGCTTTGAAATCGTTATAGGACTCAGTCAAAGTTATTCAATTCAAATTAGGCTGAAAAAGTGCAATTACATGTATAATATTTCAGCGTATGCTGATATATCGCAGCTCTAGGGGCGATATATCGCCACTCGGGGAATACGAAAAACACGTAACTTCGCAAGAACATTTCGACGAGCCTCGAGAATACAATCCCAGGCAATATATCGCCTACCATGGGCGATATATCGGCTCTAGGGCAAGGTTTTTGAATAATTTTGAAACCGAGCTTAATTCAACCCATAACCTCTTAGTAAGCCTCAGAATCTTTTTTACCGAGTCTCAAGCCTCTGCTAAACGAATATTCAAATGTTTTTCAATTAAATTGTCACTATTTTATTCAAGCTAAAAGAAAGATCTTTTCATTTTTGAACTCTATAAATAGGACCTAGTAACCAGCCATTTCTTTCATTCTTCAAGCTGAGTTCAGAGCCTTCAAGCTGCTAGGTTTACTTTAGAGTGTTAAACACTTGGGTTGGGGTTATAAGCTTTATCATCTTAAGCTTATTAAACACTTGGGAAGTAAGGTTAATAGTGTATTTTTTTTCGATATAGAGGTGTAGTTCGGTTATAGTGCATTCAAAGGTATTCCTATTCCTAGTTCATTTCTATATGTTTCATTAGTTTTTATAGTTTTTCTCTACTCAAATCCTAACTCAATATTTTCCATTCTTGGTTAGGCATTTAAGTTCTTTGAACTTGAGGTTTCTTTTCGGTAAGCTCTTCTTCTCGGTGGTTTTAGTTCATTTCTTTTCATCTTTTTCTTTTAGAAATACTCACTTTTCTATTATTGATTTTAGGAGTGTTCCAAAATCCCGTCCTTGTTCTCACATCCCAGTATTGGTAAGGAAAATAGGATAGTTTCTATATGCTTATGTGTATGTTTATGTATAATATTTTTATGCTATAGTAAGTTATGTTATGTTTTATCTAGGGCTCATAGTTGCTTAGTGCCCTAGTGTTTATCATTTTTATGTTTATAGTTATGATTTATCCTACCTCAAATATTAGACAGGGGACTTAGATGGGTTATCATGTGCTATCACGTGATCTAACCTACCTCAGATATTAGACCGGGGACGTAGATGGTTTATCACATGTCTTAATGGCCATTAATAGTGTAGTCATATATGGTATACATCTTTATAGTCATATGTTATATGTTTATGTTTATATGTTTTTAGTAGATTTTCCTTGTTGGGCATTAGGCTCATTCCTTTATTTTTAATATGTGTAGGAAAATAGTTATGGCGGTGGAAAGATTCTTGGCAACTTGGGATTGTGTATTGAGGAAGAATGGATTCAGTGGACTGCGTGGACGATTCGAGGACGATGTTGTTTTAAGTCTTTTTAATGATTTCTATGTATTTTTCCGCACTTGATTTTGTAACGAATTTATTTAAGATTTAAGTTATGTTTTATTTTCAAAGAATGGGACCCCATATCATACCCCGCGTTTATGTATTTCAACTTTAACTTTATAGTTTTTAATAAAGTTATGAATGTTTCATATGTATGTTTCCTTAAGAATAGTGTCTATGTAGTTTTTAATGGTCCAAAGTCTAGAATTAGTTGGGTCATTACAGTTGGTATCAGAGCAACGGTTCATTCGCATGAAGTTCTTCTCGATACACACGCTCAAGCTCCAGATCTAATCACCAAGTAAGTGTTTATGATTATAGTTATTATGTTTATATGTATAGCTAACGATTTAGCCTTTATGTTTTCAGTTAAGAATGAACGGAGAATAAAAAATAATTATAAAATAAGCCCAAAATTCAAACTAATTATACAGAACTGTTCAAAAAGCCAAAATAAACTTGTAAAAATTATTTTAGAATTTTCTGGATAAAATAACTATTTTTCTTAATTAATTTAATATAAAAAACAATTAATTCAAGAAAAATGCATACACGATTAAAAATAAAATCTAACTGTACAGACCAGTTTCTACACCCTTCAGTAACACAGGAAAAATTACCTAGGGTAATAGCATTAATATTTTTCATAATTAAAATATAGAATAAGCCAAATAAATCATGAAAATTACATAAATGATGAAAATTCTAAATTAAAATATAGATAACCTTAGAATTTCATTTTAAACATACAAAAAAATTCCCAGAATGATTATAATAATTTAAATAATTTTCCACATTTATCTCTTTAAAACACATATTTAAAAGCAAATAAATCAAGAAAATTATCAAACATAATCAAAGCTTAAATATAAAATTACAGAGTCATTCTAAATCATACAGAGATCATTCAAACTTAAACTTATATTTTTCTGAACAATATAAATTTTTCCATAATTAATCTCTATTTAATCTTCAATAAATCATAGTAATTCAAAGAAGAATCAGAAAAATATCAAACCAGTTGGAAACTGCTCTAAAATTAATGTACTAATCTTTAGGATTGAAAAACCAAAGAAAAAACCTCGAGAAATACCCAGATTGGGCTCGCCGGAGCTATCGCCGGAGTTGTCGTCTTCTCCAGCGCCAGCGAGGTTGTTTTTTTTCTTTCCAACTACCCCAACGCTCCAAAACACATGGAAACTTCTCTCATGTGTTCCAGCAATCCAAATCGACCCTAAGACACCAAAGAATCATGCCACATCCGCCTGGTCGAAGTCGTCTTCCTCAACGCCGGCAGTCTGCTTCAATGGAGCTCCAAAAACTCAAATCATGATTCTGACCTTCTAGGTCAAGTTTTTCACCTCAAATATGTTTCTTAGGGCCACCTAAGCTTGTTTATCACCCACCACGAACCCAAAAATATTTCAAACCTCCTCAAATCTGAAACTATCCAAGAACTTGCATTTTCTTGGATAAAAGTGGTGAATCTTGATCCAGGACCTTAAACTTGTTTTTCCCACATTAAAATGTTTTATTTTCTTCCCTAGAACTATCCTAGACAGCACAAAACTACCCAGAATTTTCTCAACGCAAGAACTCAAAAATTCTCTCTCTTTTTCTCAAAAACAATAGTTTCTCTCTCTCTCTCTCTCTCTCTCTCTCTCTCTCTCTCTCTCTCTCTCTCTCTCTCTCTCTCTCTCTCTCTCTCTCTCTCTCTCTCTCTCTCTTATTCCCACAAATTATATTATTCAAATAATCATGGTAACATGATTTAAGAAGATCATAAACTAAATTGAGCATTTGAAGCTTCTAGATCCTCTTTTCAAGGAATTTCTTTTATTTATTTAATATAAATAAATAGACTAAGGTTCCACAACTGGTATCATCAGTTAGATTTTGAAAATTTTACAAATTCTATGAATTTCTAATCGTGTTAAATCAGAAAAATAAAGTCTCTAAAATGCCCCTTGAACCAATCCCAAACTTGAGGGTATTATGGTCTTTTCGCAAATTCAATTAGTTACTATTATTTAATTCAATTAAATAATAATAATATTATAGCAAACCAAAAAATTTACACATCTTATGATAAAATAATTTTCAATTAAATGAAGTCGTTATCTATTCACTTGGCATTATACTCATGTCGTGATTCCACAAAAATTCAAACATAAGAATCCATGAATTTTATTGTCATTGGAAATCATATATATCTAATTTAAATATATATATATACAAAAATGCCCTTAGTGGAAAAATTACAAACTTATCCTTTCGGGAAAACGGATATTACAAGCATACGGAATGTGAGTAATCTAGACTCGGATTACTGATGTGGATAGACATCTTAGTAAAGGTGTTGTATATAATAGTGCTTATATATGACAGGACCGATGAGAATTAGTTATCTTTATAAACTTGTTGTTTGATATAAAGATTAAATTCTTATCATAATAAATGATCATTTATAGATCAGTCAAAATTCTGAGTATTCATGAACTCATGGTTGTGTTTATTGGATCTTTTTATTCACTCGTTAAGGTTTCTTAGTATAATGAGGCTAATGACTTTTGTTTTGGAGATTCAATATCATGAATGGTTGGGAACATGTTTTACAATAATGGAATTCATAGTTTCCTAATGAATCGAATATTGATTCTGTTAAGGGTTAATTCATGAACTGAATAGTTATTGAGCTCTAATCTATAATTTAATTATAGATTAATTATTCACTAGTGAATTGATGGTACTTAAGGATCAAGAGGAAATTAGAAGGGTAAAATGGTAATCTTGACCAGCTCTAGTTAACGAAACAATAAATGGAGGACAGAACTACATTTATTGATTATATCAATGGACTACAAAAGAAAAGTCTGTAAATAAAATTCTATAAATACTTAGAGTGCAGTTTCATATTTATAGTGGACTAATCATGAAATTAATAAATAATATTATTAGATTAAATAGTTTAATTAATAATATGGTTTATTGGAGCTTCGTATTATAGGTCCATGGTCCCCAGTTCGCCTCTGTCCTACATTGTCAATGGTAAGGATGTCAAAAGAAAGATTTGTAGAGAGAATGACTTAATTGCAAAGGAATAAATTTTACAAGGCAAGGAAATAATTATGTGATAATTATGGGTAATTGATTAATTATAAATTAATTAATTACTTAACTGTATAATTTCTATTTTGAAAAACTATAGGTTAAAATAAATATTAATCATGTTTGGATTAATATAAAGAGAGATTAATAATTATCTTATTTAGAATAAGATTTTTATGTATTTATTAAAACTGATATTTTAAGATAGAGTTAACTTTGGAATTTCAAATAATTCGTTTATTTAATTATTCTTTTCAAAATATGATTTAAATTAAATAATTAAATAAGGTTATAACTTATCGGTTTTATTTTAAATAAAATAAATATTAATTAAATTAGTTAATTATCTTTATAAACCTAAAAAGAAGTGATACTTTTTAAGAAGTGTTTTTCATAGAGTGTCAAACTCTCTCTGAAAAGAAAGCAATAGTTTTTCTAAACCTGAAAAACTATTCAATAGATCTTCTCTCAATCAAACCTCTCTAGATCTCATGTGTTGCATACATCTAGAGAGTCTTAAATCAACATTTTGAATCTTATGTTCCCACACACATTCTTGTGTGTTTGAGGATTGGTCTAGAAGATCAAGGTGTGAGATTTCAAAATTTGGATTGGAAGATCGTTGATTTATACAAAAAGATTTGGGGATACTTGATAAGCTTCAAGAGGTAATCTCTAATCTATTTGTATGTGATCTAATATATCTATATATGTATGATCCTGGATGTGTTATATTATTTTACAATATGATGTAATATTATATTATTTTATAATATAATGTTATAGATTAAATAAATGTGACAAAGAGTGCCACATATTGTAACATATAATAGAGAGTTACAATATTTAGATATATGTGAAATATCCAAATATGTAACATATTTGATGTTACAAATTCAGTCACAAATTTGTAACTTTCAAATATTGCTCATTATTGTGTTGATTTGTTGTTACACAATATTGAGATGAATTTCTTAAAGTCACATGTGAAATGGCTATTAGAGATATGATTTTAACCCCAATAATGTGTTTTGGGGGTTACAAAATCAATTGGGAGGGTGTTGGAACTGTTTGGAAAAACAACACATTTTTGTGTGCTGAAATTGGTCAATGGTCGCGGCCTGGGGAACAAAGGCTAGTGGCCGCGACCACTGATGTTCCTGGCCGCAGCCGCAGGTGAATTTCTGACCAATTTTTTAAGTTTTTTCCAACCTTTTTGAACAACTCCAAAAACCCAAATAACTCTCAAATCTCATTTTTAATTCCATAAACATCAAATTAATCATTGGTAACAGCCATGGGGTTGGTGGAATTTGAAATTTGAAGGGTGTCTCTAAACTCTATAAATAGGATTCTATTGCTCACTTGCAAGAAACAACTATTCTATCCATGAAAGCACTTGGCTAGAAAACACCTAGAGGCTTGATTATTCCAGAAAGCATTTCCAAAATCTATGAGAGATCCCTTAGTGCTTGAGTTGGGGGGAAATAAGCTTTTCAAATCTTGTTCAAGTTGGTGATCCCCAACACTCTTCACTTTGGTTGTGTGAGTGAGAGTTTATTGTTTTGTTCTTGTTCTTATTTTTCTACTATTGCTTTTCTTCATATTCTTCTTAATCTATTTACTTGTACTTTTGTTTAAGAGTTGTAATCCTTTAATTTCCTTTGTTCAAATACTTTTACTTTATTTGTATCTTTTTGCTTAGAGTTGTATTTCTCTATCTTCTTCTTCTAATTCTTCAATTGTCTATTTGTATTTTCAGTCATGGAGTTGTAACATTTTTTAATCAATAATTATCTATTTGTAATATTTTGTCTAGAGTTGTATTTTTCTTACCAATTTATATTGAGGCAAATTACATTTTCCTAACATTCAAAAGTTTACCCATTGTTTGTTTCAATGGAAGGTGAGACTATCAAGATCATGAATCAAGACCTGGTGAGGTTGGATAGGTTTGATGGGTCCAATTTTACTGGATGGCAAGACAAGGTGAGATTCCTTTAGACCATTCTCAAAATTGCCTACATTCTAGAGTTCACTCTAGAACCTCTCCCAACGCCATCCGACAAGGACACTCCCAAGGAGGTGGAGAAAAGAAGGAAGAGGGAGGAGGACAATCTCCTTTGTAGGGGTCATATCCTCAACGCCCTTTCCGATAGGCTCTATGAGCTCTACACCGAGACCAAATCGGCAAAAGAGATATGGGATGCACTTGAGACAAAATTCAAGGTGGAAGAGGAAGGTACCAAAATTTTTTTGATATCTCAATATTTTGATTTCAAGTTTTTTGTTGATAAACCTATCCTTCCTCAAATACATGAATTGCAAATAATTGTTAACAAATTGAAAGTTTTGAAGATTGAGCTTCCCGATGTCTTTGAAGTTGGTGCTTTAGTGGCTAAATTACCACCAACTTGGAAGAGCTATAGGAAAAGAATCCTTCATAAAAATGAGGATTATTCTTTGGAGAAAGTCCAAAAGCATATTCAAATCGAGGAGGAATCGATATGTAGAGATAAACTTGTGGAGGGGTCTAATGGAGAGACTTCCAAAGCAAATGCGGTGTCACATCCAAAACATCCCAAAAATAAAGGGAAACGCAAGAAGGGTAATGAGACATCCTTGGATCCAAGAACCAACCCAAACAAATTTAAGGGAGAGAAAGGTCCTTGCTTTGTGTGTGGGAAAAAGGGTACCTATGATAGAGAGTGTAGGCATAGAAAAGACCAACAAGGACCTAAGGTAAATGCAACTCAAGAGGAAAATATAGCTGCTATCCTTAGTGAGGTGAATGCGGTCCAAGGAAAGGTGAAAGGGTGGTGGTATGATACATGTGCCACCGTCCATGTCACCTATGATAAATCATTGTTCAAGACCTTTGAAGAGTCAAAGGGCAACCATGAAATTCAAATGGGCAATGAGGGAAAATCCAAGGTACTTGGCAAAAGTACCATTGAAGTCTTTTTCACCTCCGGCAAGAAAGTTACATTAGTGAATGTACTTTATGTTCCCAAAATGAGTAGAAACTTGGTAAGTGGTGATTTGCTTGGCAAGCCCGGCATTAAGCCGTTTTTTAGTCCGGTAAAATTATTCTTAACAAATCCAATGTATTTTTGGGAAAGGGGTACTCTTGTGAGGGTATGGTTAAGTTGTGCACCAATGATGTAACTTTCAATGTTATCAATAAAAATGCTAATTCCGCGTATATAGGTGAGTATGATTCTTTAATTTTGTGGCATCTTAGACTATCTCACATAGGTTTTTCAACCATGAAAAGAGTAGTAAAATGTGGTATGATTGCATGCAATATTAAAAACTATGGTAAATGTGAAACATGTGTTAAGGCAAAAATGATTAAGAAACCATTCCCTAGTGTAGAAAGATCATCTAATTTACTAGATTTAATCCATAGTGATCTTTGTGAATTAAATGGTGTTTTAACTAGAAGTGGTAAAAGGTATTTTCTTACTTTTATAGATGATTTTAGTAGATATACCTATGTGTTTCTTTTAAAGCATAAAGAAGAAACTTTTGATGCTTTTAAAATATATAAATTAGAAGTTGAAAATCACCTTAATAAAAAAATTAAGGTGCTAAGAAGTGATAGAGGAGGAGAGTAGTTCTCTAATGAATTCAATATATTTTGTGTAGAAAATGGTACAATTCATGAGTGCACCGCACCTTATACACCACAACACAATGGCATTGCTGAAAAGAAAAATAGGACTTATCTAGAGATGATAAATTCTATGTTGGTGTTTTCTAAGTTGAACTTCAACTTATGGAGTGAAGTGTTGTTAACTGCTTGTCACATTCTTAATCGTATACTGATGAAGAAAAATGAGATATCTCCATATGAGTTATGGAAAGGAAGAAAACCCAACATAGGGTACTTCAAAGTATGGGGGTGTCTTGCATATTGCAAGAAAAATGAACCTAATAGAACAAAGTTAGGTTCAAGAGCCATAAAGTGTGCTTTTGTTGATTATGCCAACAATAGTAAAGCTTATAGGCTATTAGACTTAGAGTCTAATGTTGTGATTGAATCTAGGGAAGTTGAATTTTTTGAGAACATGTTATGTGACAACAATTCTCAAGCTTCAACATCTCTAAAGGAGAATTTGTTATATGAGAACAATTCTAAGCTTCTACATCCAAAAATGATTCTCAAGAGGAGAATTCTCAAAAGAATGTAAAGCAACTCTTTGAACTTAGAAGAAGTCAAAGGCTTAAAAAGGAGAAAAGTCTAGTAGTGGATGAGATAGATTCTCAACGAATTTCATTCTACATGTTAGAAGGAAATAGAGAGGAATTCATTAGGAAAATTACTATTGTACTTATAGTTGAGGATGATCCTAAGACTTATAAAGAAATTATGCAATCGAGAGATAGTGCATTTTGGAAAGAAGTCATCAATGATGAGATGGATTATATTCTTTCCAACAACACTTGGGAATTGGTAGACCTCCCACCGGGGTCTAAAACAATTGGGTGTAAGTGGGTATTTAGGAGAAAATACCACACTGACAACACTATCCAAACATTTAAAGCTAGATTAGTAGCTAAAGGGATTAGGCAAAAAGAGGGTATCGATTATTTCGATACCTATGCGTTTGTTGCAAGAACAACTTCTATAAGAATTTTGTTCGATTTAGCTTCTATACACAACTTGTGTGTTCATCAAATGGATGTAAAAACGACATTCCTTAATGGTGACCTCAAGGAGAAGGTCTATATGGAACACACAAAGGGTTTTTCCTACCAAAATATGAACATAAAGTATGTAGACTTGTAAAATACTTATATGGATTGAAACAAGCCCCTAAGCAATGGCATGAGAAATTTGATCAAACCATCATGTCTAATGGGTTTAGACATACAATGGAGACAAGTGTTTGTATTCCAAAACTTGTAAGGGATATGTGATCATTGTTTGTTTATATGTGGATGACATGCTTATTCTAAGTGATAGCATGAAAGGGATAGAAGAAACGAAGAGGTTTCTATCATCAACCTTCAAGATGAAAGATCTTGGAGAAGTTGACACCATACTTGGTATCAAAGTAAAGAAACATAGTGGGGATTTTACGTTAGGGCAAGCCCACTATGCTGTGAAAGTATTGAACAAATTTAACCATCTCAAGGTTAAAGATGCCAATACTCCATTCGATCATAGTGTAAAACTAGAGAAGAATGAAGGAAGAGTGGTGGCTCAATTGGAGTACGCTAGTGCTATAGGAAGTCTTATGTACGCTGCCCAATGTACTAGACCTCATATAGCATTTGCGGTGAGTAAACTTAGTAGGTTTACAAGTAATCCAAGTGTGAATCACTAGAAGGCTATTGGAAGAGTCCTAGGTTATCTCAAGAAAACCAAAGTACTAAGCCTTCACTACTCCAAATTTCCTTCAATCTTAGAATGATATACAGATGCAAGCTGGATATCCAATCTTGGGGACACCTTGTCCACAACTGGTTGGGTATTTACACTTGGTGAGGGTGCAATTTCTTGGGGTTCCAAGAAACAAACCTGTATATCTCATTCCACTATGGAAGTAGAGTTTATAGCTCTAGCTGCTACCAGCAAAGAGGCCGAATGGTTAAGGGATCTATTAATAGAGATACCCCTAATCAAAGAGAATGTATCCACTATATCAATACATTGTGATAGCCAAGCAACATTGGCTAGAGCATACAGCGGAGTGTATAATGGGAAGTCTAGACACATCAGTCTAAGACATGGATATGTAAGAGAATTGATTCGAAGAGGAGTCATCTCAATATCCTATGTGAGAACAAGTAAAAATCTGGCGGATCCTTTCACTAAGACACTAACGAGGGATTTAGTGGCTACATCATCTCAAGGGATGGGACTTAAACTTCCTAAAGAGATTCACGATTGATGGTAACCTATCTTAACACTAATTGTTTAACTAGTGTTAGGTTCAATAGGTAACAACAAGTCAGTCAAGTGAATATTAGTTGTACTCAAAACAAGTCTCATCTGAGATGTTGAGTACTTGTGAGTTACCAAGTTGAGGGTTAAAACCGAGAGTTTTTTTAATAGAATTCAGTCTTGTGAAGACAAGTATTTTTTGTAACAAAATACTGTAAGAATTCTACCTATATGGACCTAGGGGTGGTGCTGCCTCTCATGAGAATTGGAAGTATTCTCAAGAACGTCCATGAATGGAAAGTGCACATGGCCATTAATAGTGCAAAGCGAGACATTGAGGTCTCAAGTGAACATCGCAAAGGTGTGTGTGTTATCACTGATTTTTTATCATGAAAAGATGGTTCAATGCCTAGTGCAACCAAATTTTGACAAATTTTGTGATAATTACACTATAGCAAAGTTCAAGTTGAAAAACACTTTATTTTATGCACCAATGCAATGACTCCTATAAGAGAGAGTTCTTATTAAATCAAGTGGGGGATATGTTATATTTTAAAGTATAATGATTGATTAAATAAGTGTTACAATAAATAACTATTTAATCTAGGGGGAATGTTATATTATTTTATAATACAATGTGATGTTATATTATTTTATAATATAATGTTATAGATTAAATAATTGTGACAAAGAGTGTCATATATTGTAACATATAATAGAGAGTTACAATATTTAGATATATGTGAAATATCCAAATATGTAACATATTTTGTGTTACAAATTCAGTCACAAATTTGTAACTTCCAAATATTGCCTATTATTGTGTAGATTTGTTGTTACAAAATATTGAGATGAATTTCTTAAAGTCGTATGTGAAATGGCAGTTAGAGATATGATTTTAAACCTAATAATGTGTTTTGGGGGTTACAAAATCAATTGGGAGGGTGTTGGAACCATTTGGAAAAACAGCACATTTTTGTGTGTTGAAATTGGTCAGTGGTCACGGCCACAGGATGTTGGTGGCCGCGACCCTAATAATGTGTTTTGGGGGTTACAAAATCAATTGGGAGGGTATTGGAACCATTTGGAAAAACAGCACATTTGTGCGTGCTGAAATTGGTCAATGGCTGCGGCCACATGATGTTGGTGGCCGTGGCCTACGGAATAGAGGCTAGTGGCCGCAGCCACTGATGTTCCTGGCTGCGGCCACAAGTGAATTTCTGACCAATTTTTTCCAACCTTTTTGAATGGCTCCAAAATCTCAAATAACTCTCAAATCCCATTTTTAATTTCATAAACATTCAATTAATCATTGGTAACAGCCATGGGGGTTGGTGGAATTTGAAATTCAAAGGATGTCTCTAAACTCTATTAATAGGAGTCTATTGCTCACTTGTAAGAAATAAGTTTTCTATCCATTAGAGCAATTGGCTAGAAAACACCTAGAGGCTTGATTATTCTAGAATGCATTTCCAAAATCTGTGAGAGATCCCTTAGTGTTTGAGTTAGGGGGAAATAAGCTTTTGGACAAAGGTTTCAAACCTTGTTCAAGTTGGTGATCGTCATCATTCTTCACTTTGGTTGTGTGAGTAAGAGTTTATTGTTTTGTTCTTGTTCTTGTTCTTATTTTTCTACTATTTCTTTTCTTCATATTCTTCTTGTTCTATTTACTTGTACTTTTGTTTAAGAGTTGTAATCCTCTCATTTCCTTTGTTCAAACACTTTTACTTTATTTGTATATTTTTTCTTAGAGTTGTATTTCTCCATCTTCTTCTTCTAATTCTTCTATTGTCTATCTGTATTTTCAGTCATAGAGTTGTAACACTTTTTAATCAATAATTATTTATTTGTAATATTTTGTCTAGCGTTGTATTTTTCTTACCAATTTCCATTGAGGCAAATTACATTTTCCTAATAGGCTGGTATTAATAAATTTTTAAAAACCCCAATTTCCGCTGCATATCTCTGATTTACACTTTTAATACCAACATATGTGAAGATAAACTTCAATAATTGAGACTCTTAATCATTCATATATATATATATAATAAAATAGGCATGCTACTCTTATTAGTGTTATTATCTGATATATGGTATTATATCGATATAAACTTTCAATTCCTATTCTTTCTAAAATTCTCTTATTCTAAAGTTGTGAAGCTACTCACATTTAAAATCACTTGTAAAGATAAAGGGGTTAGCTTTTATATTCTTATAATTATTCTTTAATATTGTGGGCATATATGTATGTATGTTAAGGCATGGTCCTTGATTCTTGATATATATAATTATATTAAGCATATGTTACTTATTCAATTTATATATCTAGATATATGTGTGTTGTCATGATCGTGAAATATGTATATATATATATGTGTGTGTTTTATTAGTTTGTAGTATTATATACTGAGATTTTAATATGTATAGGAAACTTCATTTTTGATGAAAAAGAATTAAGATTTTAATTTACTTCAATATTAAATTTTAGAAATCATTATATATATTATAACTATTATTAAAGGTTAGACACTTCCATAAATATATCAATATATGTTTCAAGAACTATACTATTTTCTTACTTGTAAGTAAGATAGTAGTAGTAGTAGTACATATACTTGTATATATGTATGTAAAGTTTAAGGTTAGAATGCAAATAATTAAGTATTTTATTACTTGATAATTAAATAAGTTCTTAATGTAAAATTATTAGGAGCATAATTATGTACCACGAGCAAAGAGCATTTCACTAGCAAAGACTTAGGGAACTTGGAGACAAAGTAAGTAAAATATTCAACTGCAACATAAGAATTATGTGTTATGTGAAGTTTGTCATGATTAATTTCTATTGAATGATAAGTATGTGTACATTGACATATCATATTCAGTTCGTATGCATAGCATATAGAGTTGTATGGTGGATTAGTATATGATATGATACCATGCATGAGATTATGAGAATAAATTCTGATATGCCTTAATAAGTATTATGTAAAGCTAAGCAGATGCATGTGTTATATTATTTTATAATATAATGTAAAATTATATTATATTATAATATAATGTTTTAGATTAAATAAATGTGACAAAGTGTGTCACATATTGTAACATATAATAGAGAGTTACAATATTTAGATATATGAGATATATCCAAATAATGTAACATATTTGGTGTTACAAATTTGTAACTTCCAAATATTACCCTTTATTGTGTATAATTGTTGTTACACAATATTGAGATGAATTTCATAAAGCCATATGTGATATGGCTGTTAGAGATATGATTTTAACCCCAATAATGTGTCTTGGGAGTTACAAAATCATTTGGGAGGGTTTGGAACCGTTTGGAAAAACAGCACAATTTTTTGTGCTGAAATTGGTCAGTGGCCGCGACCACCAACATTCAGTGGCTGCGGCCTGTGGGACAGAGACCAGTGGCCGCGGCCACCAATGTCTCTGGCCGCGGCCACAGGCCAAAAAACTGACCAATTTTCAGTTTTTTCAATATTTGTTGAACGGCTCATAAAACCCAAATAACTCCCAAATCTCTTTTTTAATTCCATATTAATCCAATTAAACATTGGTAACAGCCATGGGGGTTGGTGAAATTTGATATTCAAAGGGTGTCTCTAAACTCTATAAATAGGAGCCTATAGCTCACTTAAAAGACACAACTTTTTCTATCCACTAGAGCACTTGGCTAAAAACACCTTGAGGCTTGATAATTCCATAAAGTTTTTCCAATATCTGAGAGAGATCCCTTAGTGCTTGAGTTAGGGGGAAATAAGCTTTTGGACAAAGGTTTTAAACATTGTTCAAGTTGGTGATCCCCAATCCTCTTCACTTAGGTTGTGTAAGTGAGAGTTTGATTGTGTTTCTGTTCTTCTTTTTATTCTATTGTTTTTCTTCTTATTCTCTTGTTCTATTTACTTGTATATTTTGTTTAAGAGTTGTAATCTTTTCATTTGGTCTAAACACTTTATTTTACTTGTAATCTTTTGCTTAGAGTTGTATTCTCACTATTATCCTCTTCATCATCATCTTCTTCCTTTCTTTAGTTTATTTGTATTTTCAGTTATAGAGTTGTAACATTATTTAATCAATCTATATTTACTTGTAATATTATTGCATAGAGTTGTAATATTATAATCATTTCCATTGAGGCAAAACAATATTTTCCTAACAACATACATACAAGATTTTAGCAAGATGAGAATAATATGTTAAGAGGTGTCATTGTTTCAAGAAGGTGAGTTTATATGTAAGCCTAGTGTTAGGCTTAATATGGCAACCCATTAGTGTGGGTTAGGTTCGAGTGAACCAATTATAAGTTTTAGCTTTCTCCTTCATATTAAATATGTTATATAGCACCATAGAGTGTGGTCGCCTTATAGTCTTGAGCCTGATGGGGCAACGATAGAATAAGGTTTAGTAATGAGCCCCTCTATGGTGATGGCTAGCCAGAGAAGAACTCATGGGATTTTTATTTTATAAATTATAAGTAAGTCCTGCAGTCTTTGACCTAATCGAACAGTGTAGACGAGATAAGAGGGCTCAAAGATGATAGGGAGAATATCATAGTAAAATATGAGAATTATGCATGATATGTAAAGTAGACATTTTTCATAGCATGCATTACTTTATTTGTTGAGTTTTAGTTCATAGTTGTCTTGTGTTGCAGGTCAGGAGTAAATGGACCAATGAACTAAAGCCTAGTGCCGACTTTGGTTGTACATATGAATAAATAAAGGTCGTGTGGGAGTGATCGATAGTAGTTTATGTTTGTGTATATTGGCTTGTGAGGTTATGTTTATTTGAGACTCGTGTATGATAAATAAAGTTACGAGACTCATGTATTATGTATTATAGACATCTACTATGTAAGATAAATATAGTTGAGGATGTTTTATTATACTTTATGTTTAAAACAAATGATCGAGACTGTAAGAACTCAATTAGAAATAAGAAATAAACGTAATATCTCATTAATAGCACTAAGTAAGGTTGATATTAGTGAGAGTGTTACACATATCTCCAACAAAATGCACATCAATCTCAATATGTTTTATCCTTGCATGATGCACAGAATTTACTGCTAGAAAAGTTGCTCCCAAGTTATCACACCAAATGATAGGTGTGTTTTGTACAGGAATATGCATTTCTTTGACAAGAGCTTTCAACCAAACTAACTTGGCAGCCACATGAGCTAGTGCTCTGTACTTTGAATATGTGCTGGAGTGCGCCACCACTATTTGTTTTTTCAAACTCCATGAAATCAAGCTAGAGCCAAGACAAACACAATAATCTCTTGTAGAGCGTCTATCATCCGGACAGCTGGCACAATCTGAATCCAAGAAGCCACGTAGAGTGAGGATTTTGGCTGAACTTGTTTTGAAGCTGACACCATGTGTGGGAGTTTGTTTGAGATATCTTAGCAAGCCATCCAATGTGTAGTTGTTGGGTTTTTCAAGAACTGACTTAGCTTAGAAACAATATATGCTATATCAAGCTAAGTAATAGTCAGATATTGAAGAGCACCAATAGTACTTCGAAAGAGACTCGAATCAACCATTGGTTCCCCCTCATTATGAGACAAGGTGTGTCGAAGAGCAGCTGGGGTGGAACAACCTTTAGCACCTTGCATCTTGAGTTTAACTAACAAGTTGACAACATACTTTGAATGAGAAAGATAGATACTAGTGGTGTCTCTGTAAGCTTCTATTCCCATAAATTAATGAAGAGAGTCGAGTTGTTTAAGAGCAAAGGTCCCATTGAGATCATGGACTAGCTTTGAACGCAAGGAAGAATTATTGCATGTTACCAAAATATCATCAACATATACTAGCAACAACAAGAGTCGATTATTCTTATGATAAAGGAATAAGGAAACATCAGCTTTAGATTGAACAAACCCCCAAGCAAGTAAAGCAGATTGTAGACGTTAAAACCAAGCTTGTGGAGCCTGTTTAATTCCATAGAGAGCTTTGTTAAGTTTACACAAGTGAGTGGGAAACATAGGATGAGCAAACCCCTCTGGTTGAGTCATGTAGATAGTTTCATGAAGAACACCATCAAGGAAAGCATTATTTGCATCTAACTGCTTAATATCCCACCCAAAATGAACAACAATAGTAAGAATGATTCATGTCATAGCTGGTTTAATGACTGGGTTGTACGTCTCATAAAAACCAACCCCTGCATTTTGATGAAAACTTTTTGCCACTAACCTCGCTTTATGTCTCTAAATCGTACCATCTGGATTAAACATGAGTTTGAACACCCACTTATTACCAAAAACATTGATTGAAGGATTAAAGGGTACCAAATCCCATGTCCGATTAGCAAGGAGAGCTTGATACTCATTCACCATAGCTTGTGTTCCATTGTGGATCAACAATAGCTTGACTAACGGTCATGGGTTCACGAGGGCCACTCTCAATAAGAAAGGGATGTTTTCTTTGCTATGAAAGCCTTTGGATTTGTTACCCCAATACGTATCCCAATTTTCATTCAATAAGTGGACTGAGTAGCTTGCCGATAATGAGAAGGAAGAGAAGTAGATACAGCTCACACCATGTGAAGAAATAAGAATAGTCTCAGACTAAGACAAGGTAGTGGGGAACAATGTGTTATATGGAAACTCATCCTCATTAAAGACACAATTGTGTGTGACATGTACTCTTCCAGATGGATGCAAGCATTTTTATCCTTTATGGTCAGCATTATAGCCTAAAAAGAGACATTTCTCGGATCTAAATTGTAACTTTTGACTATTATAGGGCCTCAAATTAGGAAAGCACGCTGGCCCAAAATATTTGAGAAAATAGTAGTGAGGAGAAATGTTAAAGAGTTTAAAGAAAGGAGACTGACCATTTAAAATGCAGATAGGGAGTCGGTTTATGAGATAAACGGATGTATGACAAGCCTCCCACCATTAAAGGCATAGAAGCTTGAGCCAAAAGAGTGATAGCAAGTTCAAAAATGTGACGATGTTTCCTCTCAAACCGTCCATTTTATTGATGGTCATGAGAACATGGTTTTTGAAAGATCACTCCATGTTGAGTTAAGAACTCACTAAAGGGACAAAACTCACCTTGTTAGGGTTATACCCTAAAATGTTGTATTAGACATTTTCAATATTAAATAAAATGAATAATTTAAATATGTTTGATTGTTAAACTATTATTTAAATAATTTATAGTATATGAATATCATAAAATTCCATATTCATTTATGAGGGTATGATCTTGTATGAGTACGAGAGAATTAAGATCATACACAATGAATAAAATTGTCAGCAACATATTAAAGTATGGAATATTCAATCAATGGTCGCTAATACAGTTTACTAAGCACATTATTCGATGCAAGCAATTTAGATTTGGATTGCTGATGTAGTTAGACATCTTAGTAAAGGTGTTGTATATAATTATGATTATATTTGACTTGATCGATATGAATTAATTTCTTTATAGTACTTGTCGTTTATTATAAAGACTTAATTCATATCACTTAGATGTTCAATTAGTATATCATTCTAAATCCTGAGTATTCATGAACTCATGTTCATGTTTACAAAATTCTTTGATTCACTCGTTAAAGTTTCTTTATCAATGAAGCTTACAAATTTTGTTTTGAGAATTTAGTAACATGGATGGTTGGGAACATGATTTACAAGATGGAATATTGACTTTCCTAACGGATCGAATATTGGTTTCCTTTCAATGTTAATTCTGGAACTGAAAAGTTGTGCACAAATTTAGATTCGATCTAAATTAACTTTCACTGGTGAATTAATGGTACTAAAGGATAGAGAGATAATTAGAAGGGTAAAACGGTAATTTTTACCAATTCTAATTATGAACCAATAATAGGAGGACGAACTATTGGTATTGATTATATCAATGGACTACTGATAATAAACTCAGTAAATATAATTCTATAATAACTAAGAATGCAATTTCATATTTATAGTGGAGTAATAATGGAATTAATAAATAAGATTATTGTATTGATGAGTTCAAAAAATAATATGGTTCATTGGAGTTTAGTGTTATAGGTCCATGGTCCCCGAGTCGCCTCTATACCACACTATCAAGGGTATGGATGTCACAAAATAAAAGAGGAAGGAAAAATTATTTTGCAAGGGCAAAATTGTAATTATTTATTTTATAATAAATAATTAATATTAAATAAATTGGAAAAACACCATTGTCTGGACAAGATAGATGTTGGCACCACCTATGTCTGTTTGGACAATAGCATTTGTGCCAAGCAATGTGTAAGAACAGTGGTGGGCGCCTACATCATAGGGTGGATCCCACTGGGTTTAATTTTGGATTATTAATTGAATTCAAAAATTAAATATTTATTTAAATTTAAATTTAAAAGTTAGTTATAAATATTTTAATGTGGTTGAGATATTCTCTCAAATGTAGTTGGGAGATTCTCTCCTAGCAGTTGAGATATTCCCTCCAATGGTTGATAGATTCTCTCATTTGATTATTAGATATTTAATTATTTAAATTTGAAATAATATCTATAACAAAATCGTTTAAAGATATTTATTTAAATATTTATAATATGATCTTTATTAAATATTATTATCTTAACCTAAATAATATTATATAGAGTAAATTTAACTATATCGGTATAATCCTAAATCTATATATCGATACATTTAGGAAATCTAAAAAGGTTAATCGAATTATTTACTCTCCTCTCCCATTACTGTTCTTGCTCATGAGTTGAGACAAAAATAAGAGCACATAATTTTGTGAATCCTATTAGCCCACACTAATCCTTGAGTGTTGAGGTAGACTTCGAAGACTACGGTGTGAGTTTTTCATCATCATCATTTTCTACTAGCTTGGATAGGAAGATCGTTTTTAATACGAAAAGAAATCAAGGACACTTGATAGGCATCAAGAGGTATTTTTCTATTACCATTATTGCTTTCTGTTTTAATATATGTCACATATGGGGGATCCTTGGGGCCGGTACAATAATAATGAACCTAAATGCTTCAACTGCTTACTTGATTTAGTACCGTAAGACCAACACACCTCCCCATTCCCTTTGAAAAATTTTACTTGGTAGACCAAAATATTTTTCAACTTGCAACTTAAATTGTTTGAAAACAGTAAGAGTTTCAAATTTGCACGTGAGTGGATAAATCCATGTAAATTGTGTATAGTCATCTAAAAAAGCAACATTATATTTGTAGTCATTAGTGGAGTAAATGGGAGCTTGTCCACACAAATCATAGTAAATCAACTGTAGAGGTTTATTAGTCATATTTTGAGATAGAGAAAAAGGTAAAACATGATGTTTGCCCAATGGACATGCTGAACAAAAAGTTGTTTTATTATGCTTGAATTTATTACAACCAGGTAACAAGGTAGATAACTAACGCATGACTTTATGACTAGGATGTCCTAAACGTCTATGCTAGTTACAAGCATAGGTTTGAACAGAAGTAAAACAAGCGGAAATAAGGGACCTACTATACATTTATCCAGTACAATGAGATGAGACGTTTGAGGAATATGACTTAGACGTATAGGTGGAAGCAATGGGAGTGGCAGACAAGGTTTAGAGTCCATCCTTATGCTGTCCTTCCAGTAGAAGTGTTCCTGTGGCCTTGCCCTTGACATAGCAGGCACCATAATGAAATTCTACAAAAACATCATTCTCATTAGTTAGCTCAGAAATGCTGATTAAACTCTTTTTTATATGAGGAACATATAACACAATACGTAATTTAAAAGTTTTAGCGGAGAAAATGGAGGGTAAAGTGCTAAAACCAATATGAATGATTGGAATGTGCTTACCATTTCCAATCATTAGATTTTCAGATCTGTGATAGTCATTATGAACACTGAGGTTGCCGAGATCAGCAGTGATGTGGTCATTCGCACCACTGTTGACATACCAAGCTGGATCAGCCACGAATTGAGGGGAAGCCATGAAGGCAGACTTGGAAGTATTGTCGCTTGAGGAGGATTGATTGGGAATCTGAGAATCGTCTTCATGACGATACCAGCAGGTTACGGCTGTGTGGCCTGGTTAGTGACAAATCTGGCACACAGGTTTAGTTCCGTTGCCACGGAAGGAGCCACGAGCTCGACCTCGGCCACGAGAAGAGTTCGAACCACGATCACAAACAAAGGTGAAGCCTCAACCTTTGCTACTAGTTTGAGCAAAGTTTGCTGAGGGACTCTGAATGTCCATAACATGAGCAGTAGACCACTTATGGAGCCTAGTTTCTTGACTAAGCGAGATTGAATGAACTTCTTGAACAATGAGTTTCTTCTAGCTGAGAACACTGTTGATTACACCACTGTATTCGATAGGAAGACCATTGAGAATTCTCGTTATGAGATCCTCTTCCAAAACACAATAGTCTGCTAAGAGTAGAGTGTCAAAGATGTTTTCTGGCCGAGCACATTACTCAAAAATCGTCTGAGAGCCCTTCTTTATAGATTGTAGTTGATCTTTGAGGTCCATGATCCGAGCCTTGCTATTGGAAGAGAACAAGGTGTCAAGAGCACGCGAAGCCTCACAGCTGGTGGTGCATCGAACGACTTGACTCAAAATTGACGGAGTAAGAGATGAAATAAGCCAATTGAGTAGGAGTTGATCTTCACGAATCCACAACTGGTACTCTGGATTAGTGATCATGATCGATTCGCCTTTCTTATTGGTGATCTAAACAGTCCTTAGTGGAGGAGCCTTAGAACCAAAGACGTAGCCTTCAAGATCATAACCTCGGATTGTCGGATCGAGTTGAGCACGCCAGGAGATGTAGTTGAACTTATCCAACTTCACAGAGATGACTGAGCTCAGAGTAGAAGCAAAATGAGAAACAACAACATGAGAACCAATGGTAAGTGATGAGGAAGATGGGGCTGAAGACGAAGAAGAAGCAGAGGTCACTCTGGATCGGTTGAATCTAATACCAAGTGAAGAATCAAACAAAATACAAAGATAGAGGAATTAGTTTTATTACAAATAACAAACTTGTAACTAACTCCACAAGTTCAGCAAATCTGTTATAACAGCTAAGCAACAATACTAACCAATTTCTAATGAATTGGGATTCTGTTTAGAGTTTCCTAACTGTGTCTCAACAATGAGAAATGTGCAATCTGCTTTCAATAATAAGTTGACAACGCACACCTTGTAGCAAAGCCTAAACAATTCTTCACTCGAGGCTAAAGTTAAAAGAGTTCGAGCATTTAAGTACAATTAAAGAGGACATTTTAAGTAAGAGGCCAACTTCACGCGAGCATGCAATAGACTTTTTGAATTCTGATTTTGACATCCTAAATTATTATGAATTTCCTAAAATTTTGAAGGAGGTCCGTTGTAACTACATTATGCATCGTCATGTAAAAAGAATAAAGTTGCAACTTATTCATGTACCAAAAATGTCTATAGGGTATAATTAAAAACAATCACTACTATAATGGTACCCTTAAAATAATATGTAACTGGTGTATTTATTATTTCATTAATTGTTGTAATGGCCAAGCATACTTGTAACGATCACCAATTTACCTATAATTAGGTGAACCGAAAATTGAGAAGAGATTAATCACAATATAGAGTCTCAAGTGGAAGTAGGCATCAATTGGCTGAGCTACCATAATTTTTTTGTGTCTTTTTACTTTAATGTGAGTTTTCATGATTTTTACTGAGTGCTCGCATAATTTGTGTTATTATCGTAATCCTCCAACAATAGTATTCATTTTTAGGACCTTTAGGAAACTAAATTAAAGCATTTCCAATGGAGTGTTGTAAAAATGATGTATAGTCATTTTTTAGTATATTTTTATAAAATTGAACTCCAATAATAGTCTAAAATATGTTAAAAATGTAGCACATGCCAAAAATTATGTCAAATTTGACACAAAATATAGCATGGGTCAAATTTGAGCCACAATAAATATCATTTTTCTTAATTACTTCTTTATTACTCATTAATACAAATTATTAATTTTTTAATTTTAAATTTATCTTTTAATAAAAAAATTATTTATTTTTGTATATTTTCAATAAACATTAATAGTTATATTGACTTTTTTTTAGCTAGTTTTCATCTTGAGCATTGGAGTACAAATACAAAAAGTGGACCAAATATATCATTCACACATTTGTAGTTAAATTTGGTACAAATTATACATTATCCATTAAACTTATTATTTGGAGATAAATTAGGAGGGGGAGGAAAAGTGAAAAAAAAAAAGATATTACAAATCAGATTGAAATTAAACAATGACTTGCTCCAAACAACAAATCAAATTAGATTTAATCCTTCGCAATTAAAAAAAATCTCTGTGCATATATACTCATGAATTGTACTATTTAATGTCAAAAAAATAAAATATATCTTCAATTAATTGATGTAATCAAGATTAAAAAAATTAAGAAAAAAAATCATGGAATGAAGAGTATCTAGATATTGTTTTTTTTTATCTCCAACTACACATTGACAAACATGGGCCTTGTTGATGCTGCAGGCCTGTTAGTAGGCCCCCAGAGACCTGGGCAACATCTTGTTGCTCTTAAGTCTAGTAAAATCTATTGGGAAATCTACAAAAATGCACTAAAAGTTAAAAAAAATCTGAAAAATACGTTACATTACAAAAATACGGAATTTTTGGATAAAAATACGGAATGGCAAAATTGTAAATACGGAGTGGCAAAATCATAAATAAAAGCTGTAAAATACAATTTCTTGTGATCAACGTTTACAAACTAGTAAATATATATTACGAACTTGTAAATATCTGTTACGTGTTTGTAAATAATATTTACAAAATCAATTATAGAATTGTAGATTTATTTTTTTTGTAGATAAAACTTACAAACAAATTCGTAACTAAAATTTTTATTTTTGTAACAATAGTTTACAAGTCTAGTTTTACAACTATGAAAGATATTTTTGTAACTAATATTTACGAAAATATTTTATAGTTAAGAAATCATAAACAAAATATACATAAAATTATTATACTTTTTCATATTGTTACAATATTGTACCAAAAAATTACACGAACCATCATATTTATGCTATACAACTTAAAAATATAAATTTAAGATATTCATTATTTATAAAACACTTTATTAAATATAGTGGTGAAATACAATATTTTTTTAAAAACAAGTTTTACATTTTTGTAACAACAATTTACAAAACTAATTTCACAACTAAAAAATTTATTTTTGTAACTCACATTTACATAAATATTTATAAATTTATTTAACAAGATTATTACAAAGATTTACAAAACTAATTTTTTAACTTTAAATATATTTTTGTAACAAAACTTGAAACTTGGATTAGATTATGATTTTGGTTTAACATTGAGTGTTGAAACTTGACTAGCTATGATTTAAAATATATATATAATATTTTTATAAAGAATAATAATATTGTGATTATTTTTAACTATATATTATAACATATAGTTATTAATATTAATTTTAATTAACAGCATATTGTAATTTGTATATATATTTATTTATTTTTTGAGTAATTGTATAAATATTAACTTTAATATTAATAAATATATTTATTTTAAATAAAAATAAATTAATCTACTTTATTTTATTGAAGGTGGTAACTACAATTATTATTACTTTTATTATTATATTAATTGATAGGCTTAAATTCTTATTAAAAATTAAGACAAAAAAATAAAACAAAGGTAAATATATATATACACAAGTGGGTGGGAAGAGCCGTATTTTTGTAATTTATTAGTGGGGAAAACTGTATTTTTGTAATTTATTAAAGGTACCGTATAAAAAAAAAATTATATTACCGTAGTATATGTAATTATCCCAAATCTATTTGGGCCATTTTGTGAATCAGGCTCCGGGTTTAATTTTGGGCCTACAATTGTATTCGGATGGCAAAACTTGAAAGATACCCAATTTTATTATTTACTAACTACAAATAAATACAAAATTTATTTTATTAATTTTTGGCCACATTTAGACGAAACTGCCCCTCTTATTTTCTTCAATGTCTCCATCTCAATTCTCTCTTTTTTTTTTCTGTTAGAGCCAACACTACCGCCTGACTGTCACGTGCCTCCACCACTGTCCCAAATGATTATTTGAAGTGTCTGGACTCAGGTGCCATAGCTCATTAATCAGTTTATCCATTTAACTTATATATAATAATGTTTAAAATATTAATCAAATCACTATAAAATTTAAATTACTAGGCTTAAAATTTAAATCATAAAAATTAAAATTTAAAATTTTAACAAGTAGGCTTAAAATTTCAACCCATAGATTTAACATGTAAATCACAATATTTAAATGACTTAAAATTTAAACTACTAGTTTAAAATTTAAACTACTAAACTTAAATGACTTAAAATTTAAACCATTAAGTTTAAAATTTTAACCAAAACACTTTAAAGTAACCACTAGGTTTAAAATTTAAATTGCTAGGCTTAAAATTTAAACTACTAAGTTTGCAATTTAAACCACTAGGTTTAAATAACTTAAAATTTAAATCAATTAGCTTAAAATTTAAACCACTAGGTTTAAAATTTAAACTACTAGTCTTAAAGTTTAATCCAAATAGTTTAAAACTTAATTTTTTAAGCTTAAATTATAAACCAAATCTCTTTAAACAATAATTTTAATCTATATAGCATAATGCCTAAAATCTAAACCAAAATCCTTAAAAATTTAAACCACAATGTTTAAAATCCAAACCACAAGACTTAAAATTTAAACAACTACGCTTAAAAGTTAAACCACAAGCCTCAAATGACTTAAAATTTGAACCACAAGGCTTAACTGACATCAAATTTAAACCACAATGTTTAAAATTTAATTATTTAGGCTTAAATTATAAACCAAGTATCTTTAAACTATAATTTTAATATATATATATATATTCTAAAATCTAAACCAAAATTTTAAAAAAAATTAAACCACAATGATTAAAATTTAAACTACTAGACTTAAAATTTAAACCATAAGAGTTAAATGGCTTAAAATTTGAACCACAATGCTTAAATGACATCAAATTTAAACCACAATGTTTAAAATTTAATCATTTAGGTTTAAATTATAAACCAAGTCTCTTTAAACTACAATTTTAATCTATGTAGCCAAAATCTTTAAAAATTTAAACTATAAGGCTTAAAATTTAAACCACAATGCTTAAATGGCTTAAATTTGAATCACAAGGCTTAAATGACATCAAATTTAAATTATAAATGTTATCCCAAAAAATTGGAGATCGATGACGTGACAGTAGAGGTGACAAGTGGCAGTACATGGTCCATAAAAGACACATTAATAAGTCAATAAGTATATTGGCTCCTCAGAGTTGTGATAAAGTGACTAGGCTTAGGAGTAGCTCAATAAGCCATGTTAGACCAGAGATGTGGCATGTTAGACGAGATATGGTATGTTAAACCAGAGTGCCATGTTAGACAAGATATGGCATGTTAGACCAGAGTGCCATGTTATACGAGATATGACATGTTAGACCAGAGTGTCATGTTAGACGAGAGGAGTGCGTGTCCTACCAGCCAAGTGCGTGACTATCCAGTAGAGGTATGGCCGACCAGAGGGTGATATTCATCAACCAGATAGAACAGACTACGTCAAGATTCCCAGAAACGGCTTCAACAAGAATTGGTCTTGGCATACGCGGGAATCTCTCATTCTTCCCACAAATTGGGTGTTCTGTTACATTTTGAATATTTTTTGTAATTTAAATATAATAAATATAATGAAATATCCCGATTCTAGGGGAGAGCAGATATATGATCCTAAGCCTATAAATATATGGCTTTTGGGATTAGAAAGGGGTTCTTCTTCTTTTGGGACTTTTGGGAAATTTTGGGTCTGAGTTTTCTAGCGAGAGAAAGTGCTTGCATCTGAAAGAATTCTTGTATTCTTGTAATCTGTACTGAAGAAACTCAGTTGGCTCAGTTCATCTGATCTTGAGTACAGATCTATAATCACAACTCTAAGTGGATTAGGTTATTACCAACATATTGGGGCTGAACCACTATAAAAATTGCGTGTGTTATTTACTTTCTTTTCAAACCCGTCTGTGTTGTTTTATTTCTCTTGAAAGTTTTATCGTTTTTGACGTTCTCACGTTGTTGGCCAAAAACGCGGTCAACAATAAACAAGTCTCTTCAAACTATAATTTTAATATGTAGCATAATGTCTAAAATCTAAACCAAAATCTTTTAAAATTTAATCTACAAGGTATAAAATTTAAACGATTAGGTATAAGATTTAAACCACTAGATTTATTATTGCTCTAAACAATGTCAATAGACCGTTACTATTACTTGAAGATGCAGTAGAAGCATTTATTCCTTAGCAAACTTTCTGATGATGAAGCTCCATTCCCATTTCTTGAGTCTCAATGTGACTAACACTAGGATCCCACCATCATCCCAATTAACTATCAATGACCTGTTCCCATTTGTAGGAATGAGGAAATTTCTACATAACGAACAAAGCCACTGCAACAAAGAGCCAATCATTCAAGTTTTTGGCAATTTGAAGTAACTGCTCCCAAACCCATCTAGGTAGGGTTAACACCAATCTAAAAAAGCTCCGAAAAATTAACGCATTATTTGGCTACAACAATCAAACTCTCATCCTCAATTATGTTAGTCCTCCATGCATCGATATGATGCCTAGATCAACCTCTACCAGACTGGAGATACTTCGTCGTTGTTGTCCAAGCCAAGACCACACTCGGACTCTCTTGCCCCAACACCGTGTCCTATGTTGTTATCATCACCATCGACAATCACAACAATATTAAAGAGAAAAACATGACAAGGGTATAATAGACAGTTTGTTAAAAAATTGGGTATAAAAATAAACATTTTAGAATATGGGTAAAAGTTAAATGGGCTTTTTAAAACCAGGTATAGAGTCTAATTTCTACTATTCAGATGGATGTTATAAGGCCGAAATTAGACCGCCTATCTACTATGTGGACGTTTTGATCCGCTAGCTTATGTATTTGAGCACCCTTCTTAGACACAAAATGCTAGAGTTGTTCATTCAATTTAATTTGTATTTTTTTTTTATCATAACTAATTGATACAATTCGAACTAAGTACAGATTTTATATTCTGAATCTGATCTAATCTAAATTATAATACAAACTAAATCATTTTAGATTGGTTTTTTTTTTAAATGTTACATTATTTATTAATCTTTATAGTTTATGCCTAAAGTTCTTTTATATAAATATATTTCGTCAACAAAATCAATAAATCAGTCAATATTGAAATAAAACATTCTTTTTAAATTTCATTCAATAAGTTTAAACTCCATAAGTCAATAATAATAATAATAATTTATTTTGATTTAAAATGACATTTTTAAAATATATATTTATAATTTTTTTAATATATAAATAAGTATTGATTGGATTACATCTTTTACTTTTAATAATGAAAGTTTATCTAATCCACACAAGTGTAAATATATACAGTTTGCATATTGAATTAATTAAATCGTACGAACTGGAATGGATCGAATAAATTTTGAATACCTACATAATATATTTAGTAAAATTTACAAGTTGTATCCATTTTAGAAGTTCTTAGTTGAATAAAACCTGGTTTATGTATATTCTTATTTTAAAAACTAAACCTTCATTATATATTTTTTTTATTAATGTTGAAATTTCATAATTAGCTTTTATTGGTAGTTGAATTTTATAACTATCAACATAAGAATACTATAAATATTGAAACACATGTAATAAACTGTTTAAACCTTGTTTTTGCTCTCATAAATTATTTAAAAATTTTGAAAATTGATGGAATCCCTAACTACTATAACTATAATGTACACAACTATATACAAAAATTGAGATTATAAGAGGGTGTTTGGCACCTTAACTAAAAAATTGTTTTTTGTTTTTATAAGCTAAAAACTATTTTTTGAAAACAAGTTTTGATGTTTAGCATTATTTTCAGAAAATAATTTTTAAAAACAAAGTTACAAAAAACAGAAAATTTTGAGAATAACAAAAGATATTTTTCTGTTGTTCTCAAATTTTCTTTCCTTATTTTCTCACTTCTTATTTTTCATCATTTTTTCTTTCAAATTATTTTATCTCATTATTTATTACAAATTTTTAAAATATTTTTCTCTTTGTAAATATATTTGTTAATTTTTTATTTAAGATTTAAAAAAAATAAAACTTAAAAATTATTTTTAGAAAACATTAATCAAGCACTTCTTGTTTTTTTAAAACTACAAAAATAATTTTCTGTTATCATTTCTGATAACACAATTTTGAAAACAAAATACAGAAAATAATACTAAACAGGCTCTGACTATCCAAATGTTAAAAACAAAAAGATAAGTAAATAATTATTTTTTGATAGAACTACCAAAGAATTAATTATGATCAATTTCTCATGCAGCATTCACCTTTTTCTTTATATTTCAAACTAAATTAATAAGTTCTTAAAAAAATTAAATAGAAAACACTTTCAAAGTACAATTTAAATTTGTTGGTCAAATAAGTATAATAATTCTACCAAAACCAAAAATAATATAGTAACATAATTTTAAAAAGAATAATCGATAGATGCACATTTATTTTGCACCCAAAGTGCATATAATTTTAAACTATTTTTTTTTTTAAGGTAGTTCTTACTATATTTTTTTTTGTGTGATTTAAGTTTCATGTCACGTTATTCGTGTATTTTGAGTGTGGAAAATGAATATGTCCATATCATTAATGTTTTAAAAACGTGTTTGATGGCAGTATGTTATTCTTCTAATTACCACGAGAATAGAAGCTACAAAAAGTAGTTTTCTTCGAAAGTTGATGTTGCCGTTCTTGATTTATTTTTTAGCCTCCAACTTATGTTTAAAGGCACAAAAAGCAAAGAAAGTAATTATTATTATTATTAAAAAAATATATAGAAAAAAAGGAATTATTATATATATTTGGAGTGATGGCATTGGCAATGATTGATGCATACATTGCATAGTCGTAGATGAGTAAATAAGTTAACAATAAGACAAATTCACTTGGGGAGTGGTTACACTTATGAACTAGTAAAGTTGTTGATTCTCTTACCGTCAATTCACTGTATCACTTCCTTCCTTCTTATCTTCTACAATGCACATCATCTTTTTCTTCTAATTTTGTTTTTACTTTTCTTCTTTTTTGGTCTTGATATGATTGGTAGAAATATTATTTAAAAGTTTCCTATTTTTATTTTTGTACTGATTTGTTTTATTAGATGTTTTGATTCTTTATTTTTTTAATATTTTATTTTATAAAATAATTTAAAATTTTTAACTAAAATCACAAATAATTTATCAATTAACAATTCAAAATAAAATACAAAATTATTATGCTTAACACTGCGGTGTGATATTTAAATTTTTCATTAAAATTGAGTTTAACAATCTATTTAAACTATTTTGCAAAATACACAAAATTTTAAAAAAAATTATCAAAACACATTATCCAAATAAATAATCTAAACAAAATATTACATCTCCAAAAAATATATAAACTTGTACTTTGAATCACATTTTTTCATTTGATTCAAGTCATTTTGTATTAGCAACCTTGTGCAACCCATTAGAAATCATCACTATAGTTAATTTTTAATATGAAAAACATAATTACA
Organism: Humulus lupulus; assembly: GCF_963169125.1. Taxonomy (NCBI): domain Eukaryota; kingdom Viridiplantae; phylum Streptophyta; class Magnoliopsida; order Rosales; family Cannabaceae; genus Humulus; species Humulus lupulus. The sequence goes on along the minus strand of NC_084795.1, from coordinate 49,717,889 downwards.
CATGAAATATGTGGGACCTAAAGATGATTACAACTTTACATAAATAACAATAAATTACTAATTCAGAAACCCGAACTAAATAAGGTTATATCCATACATATTATTTATGTCTTATCCGTATACCGACATTAATGGTGTCATTACAGCCCATCCTTCTTAAACGATAATTTAGTTTAACCACAGTAAAAGAATATATTGGTTGTACATAACATATATATTTCATGATAATTTTCTATTTATTCCCCGTGTTATTATTTTATATTCCCCGTGTTATTAGGATTATACGCAAACGATAACAGAAGATACAAGAAACCCTAGAAGCTAGGAAGCTAACAAAACATCATACAATTACATGCCTAGTAAGTCCGTTGCATTACAAAGGAATTACTCAAACTATTAAAATAACATATCATTTTGTTATTTAAGCTTAACTTAGGTTAAATATTCTTAGTACAAATCTAGACTCCGTTTGCTCAACGCACATGCATGTGTATTAATATATTACTATATGACTAAATTATACTCTACCAAACCAAAACCAAGTAGATAAACAACTGTCCCATCTTAATTTCTAAACCATAACCTAACAGCCCAAGTAGATAACAAGATCGAGTTAAAACAAATTTAGTTATCATCCACGTATGCCATGACAGAGTTAGAAGAACTAGGATTAGCCATGGCTCCTAAAAAAAAATTCCTACATTTTATATGATGTATATTTTTAACAAATGAACATAAATAAACATATGTGTAAATATATATATATATATATATATTCACCCCCAAAAAAATCTGTTAGTACAAAATTTCTTAAAAAGAAAAAATCCGTCACTGTGAATGCCTTCATTTTAACTCAAAGATACTTTCAAACTCCTATCCCATTCAAATTTCAACCTTGTAATAGACTCAATGTATATGTAGATGTATACATTACATACTACCACATTAATCCTTTGGATTATGCTTCGTACCATTCTACAAATACCGAGACCAAAATGTTAATTTAAACTGAAGCTTTCTATGGTAACAACTTTTTTCAACTTGACATAACATAAAAAAATAATACTGACAAGAAGCGCATGTAATAGTAATAGTAATAGTAATAGTAATAGGTGTGGTCCTCCTCCTGTCGGCAACTAGTACACTCAACTCAACACACAAAGAGAGACGCACGTGCTAATCACGTGCAACCTCTCTACCTAACTATGTCAACCCAACCACAGCTTTCTTTTCGCTTCGTAACTCTCCTTCTGGACAGTGTCATCATGTCTCTCTGACCACTCCTCTACAGTAACCAATGCTCAACTTGTCTCATGTGCCAATGCCAATGCCAATGCCATTACAATCAATTCTATATTTACCAAGAAAACTCCAAATTTTGACCATGCCACTACCGCAAGCTCTATGCTCAACGCTCTAAATCATCCAACCCAAACTTCAACCAGACATTTATATTAATAAGTATTTACTTTCAAATTATAACACAGTGGCTCAAAAAGCCACAAAATTCCGTTCAAATCCTAAAACAGATGTAAAAAGACTTGGACATAACTGATTAGTCGAAAACAAAGACCAAAAGAAAAAGGGCAACATACTCTAAATTTTAACAACTACACAGTAAAAACAGCACTTATCATCATCATTCTAATCCATGTCTTCTTCTTCTACTTCATATCCAACACCACACACCAAACTAAACAGAGAAAATCATAAATTTAGGCATTACTATTATTACATTATTGAGCAGCCATTTGTATTCTCATCACTGAACATATGGGCTGCAGAGGTATCAGAGCCAGAGCCATAACTAGGTTCAGCGTACGAGTATGGAATGGGATGAGCTGGAGCTGCCTGGGCTGGATATGGACTGTAGTTATAGTAATAGCCTGTGCTTGGAGGAATGAAGGGTGATCTCTGGTACATGACTTGTGGCTGTTGTTGCATCATGGCATGTTGTCTAGCTTGATGCATGTTCATCGTGTTCATGTTTGTCATCATGGGAGATGTTGATGATGGTGATGTATGGTTGTTGTAGCCATTCATGTTCATTAACATGGATGATGGATATTGACCAGTGGCATAGCCGTTGGGAAGCCCTGTAGAAGAAGCTGGGTAGCCATTATTGTTGGATTGGAGTTGGTATCCACCTAATCCATTAATGGGATTTCCCCCCATTCCAGCAGAAGTAGACAAACTAGGACCACTTCCATGAAAACCACCCAAGTTCAACATGTTGTTAAGGTCACTTGGCCTTCTTCCTTCCCCTGCAGCATTCATATTTCCACCCCCAAACTGAGGATTGTTACTCAGTTTCAGGGCAGCCATGGTCTTGGGATCAATCCCACCAGGTGAAGCCTTCATTCCCATGTTCTGATTAGGCTGAGCTTTCTTCCCAGAGTTCCCATTAGGAATACTACCATTGTTGTTGATCTTTCCATTGTTTTGTGCAGAGGCCATAGCAGCAGCTTGAGAATTTCTTTTTGCTTCGTTTGCTTCCATTGCTTGTTGCCTAAGCAAACCCAGTTGGTTTACTTTCTCTCTGAAAAACCTAATATCATCTTCTTCTTCCTCCTCCTCTTCATCATCAAAGTCATCATCTTCATCACAGCCGAAAGGAGCAAACTTGTGTTGCTGCTGGTTTTTGAAGGCCTCAAGGCCCTTAATCAAGTTTGGTTTGTGGAGTTGGCCTTTGTTGTTCTTGTCATCTTTGATACAGTTGTTGTTCTTCTGCTTCTGGCTTTGGTTGCCTTGCTGGGACCAAAGCTCGGCATGCTTACCAGCTCTAACTAGCTTTTTGATCAAAGTTGCAGAGTCTACACTCCCAGAAACTGTTACTTTTTGCTGCTCTGAATCAATGTTTACTTGGTAAACACCTTCAAGGAAAGGGAAAAAACAGAAATAAATTAAAAAGCCTTCATTGAAGAATCATATGATAAAAATTGAACAGGTAAAAAGATATTCTTTTTATACTCTGGGATCAGAACGTATGACCAGTCAATTTGAAGTTTTTATAAACTACCATTATAACAATTTGTTAGGGGGTTGTATTTTCATCTATATATCCATTAACTTCATTTTATATGGAAAAGAAAAGATCATAAAATTTGAATGGAAATCTGTAAATACAAACAGTTCACTAAAGATTAAATTTTTGTTGTGTTTTTCTTATCATTTTCTCACTGGAAAACAAGCAATATGGCATGAAAAGTGCCAATATGGTAAAAAAAAAGTCACCGTTGAGAAGAAGACAAGAGAATGACAACTTAAAAAAGTTGAGGAGAAAAGTGATCAGCACCTTCAATTCTTTGTAGGAGTTTCTTCACTTTCTGCTTGCACCCATCACAATGTATGTTCACTCTGAGAACACACGTCTGTAGATGAAAATTTAAAGTAAATTATTGCAAAAAGGAAAAGGAAAAAAAGCAAACATAAAAACAAGAATATGGTAGATGTGTTGGAGGAAAAGACCAATGCCTAACTTTGCTATTTGTAAAAGGAAGAGATTAACACATAAAAGATTAATGAGAATCAAAGAAAGACAAAATGTTGTTTAAGGTAGAAAGACCTGGATCTTGAGGAGCTTAAAGTCTTCTTCTTTAGTCATTTCTTCACTGCTGTTTGAACTCAAAAGCTCTCTCTCTCTCTCTCTCTCTCTCTCTCACTCAACACACTCCTTTTATATCTTCTACGAAAAGAGGTAAAAGGGTAACAACCCCTGAGCTAGTTGAAAATGGTAAGAATGGATTTTTATTTTGCCGAGTTTCTCTACAGCTAGAGCTAGTAGATTCTTTCTCCCAAAGTACCAGTGTACCACTAATCCATTCCTTCACTTCTCAAAAAAATTATATAAATAATATAAAACTAATGTCACATGGGTATTGAACCATTCCAAATGACACTATAAAAACAACTAAATATTGTATTGTAATATTTAAAAAATTTAAAAGAAACAAGAACCCAAATGCCAAGACAAATATAGGGAGAGAAGAAAATATAGAAAGAAAGACCACCCAACAGAAAGGGAGAAGAAAACAAAGTAAAAGAAAGATGGAGCTGGATAGTCAGAGAAAAAAGTGCAAGAGAGAGAGGGAGGGATTTAATAGAGTAAAACGTGGGAGGTACTTGCTAACTATACTTACTACCTTACTAGTTACTAGTAGCCATAACTAAAGTTGGGAGGAGGAAAAGAAAGGAAAGATTGTGTCTTTTTTTCCTCTCTGAATTCTGAAATGATGTGATTTAACGTTAAATACGGAGGAGTAGAGCGAGAGAGAGAGCGATCAGAAGAGGGTTAGAAAAACAATAAAAAGAAACAACAGCGACTTGACAGGCCGACTTCTTCCTCTGTCCACTTTGTCCATCTATCTACCCTCTTTTATTTAATTTCTCGTGATATTTTGTGTAATTTATTTGATATGTATTAAGTACTTAAAAGTGTTAAATCCTCTCTGTTCAAAAACAAAAATATCCTCTTGGTTCATGTGCTCCATCGTCTGATTATCACTATCATACTATTTATTATGCATATGTTAGTATATTCAATAGTGTACTGCCATTGTTCCTTTCTGATTTTCTGATTTGATTTTTGGTTTAGATTTGCATATACTTTGACTTTTTGTGTAACGTAAAGTTCTGAAACATGTATAACTACTTGTTTACTTATTATTCATTTTGCGTTAATTATAGGGTATTGCTTAAGTGGAGACGGAAAAACGTCTCCATCGGTGGAGACTCTTTTTTTTTTCACCGTTAGATGAATTGAACGGCTTTGATATATATATATATACTGTCAGATTTTTTAACAGCTCATATCAGTGCGGCTCAATTGCATACCATTGATAATCTAATCAATGGCCAAAACTTTATAGAGGCACAGTAGAACGTTAGACCTTTCCCTAGCTGCACTTTTTCTAACCATTGCTTTGTTGTTAAAATAATTCTTTCTCTCTCTTCTTGACTTGTTTTCATCATGCCTTTCCAAACCGTGCTTTGGTGGATTCCAACTTTCTCTCTCTCCACTTCTTTCTCAGCCTTTCGCCATGGCTACCATTTCTAAGCTTTCCAACCCAACCCTTGTTGACTCTTTATCATCTTCCTTCAAAACTCAAATATCTTATCATTCAACCTTTTTTTTATCTTACCATTCAACCTTTTTTTTGCACCCTTTGATCAAATAAAGGGCTGTGATTTTCCTAATATTTGGTCTATCTCTCTCATAACTATTCTCTCTCTCTTTCCCTCACAATCGAACCCATTCACATTCACAACTATTCTCTCTCTCTCTTCCGAATCTGTTTCTTTTCGACTTTCCTGCTCTTGTTAGGCTAGTAAGACGAATCTATTTACTTCAAACTAGTTCGGCCATTGATCTCTAGTCCGGCCATTGATCTCTGCTGTACCTGGAATCCAAGTAATCCATCCGCTTGTGATTGCTTTTATTGAATCACTATATATAAGGCCTGCAAACTATTACCTCGTATCGCCTAGGGAACACTATAGCTTTCAAACTTCCTTGCCTTATCCTATTGAAGTCCAATTATCATTTTCTTGCCATTAATTTAGCTTTCACGAACCTGCCCATCTCATAAGATCAGGTATATACAAAGTTTCTCTGTAGCCTGCAATTTGTATTATTTTTCAGTGAATCTCTCCAAGCTTTGATATTTTCTTACCCACAGATACTCAAGGTTGGTTATGAAGATTTTGGCTTAAATTATTGTTAGCTAGACTATCTTTGCCTGTTTATGGATTGAACCCATTAGAAGATTTTTCAGTGAATGATGTTTATGCATGGAAGGTGTCATTTATGGTATCAGGTTGATGAAGAGGTACCGTTTATGTAGTTGAGTAGATTGACCTTTTGCTAAGGATTTGTTAAGTATCAAAGCATTTCTATTATTTTATATATATATATACATGATTTCATGACTTCCCTTCGGTTTGTTGGTTTTTTCTGAAGTAGTCTGTGAAAACTTATTTGAAATATATTCCCATGAATTGGAAAAGGTTGTGGTGGTTATAGCTATGTATAATATTGTTATATATAAAACTAGGGACAACATATTCCAACATATTCCATATAAAACTAAAGTTTAACAATAGACTGCAATTCGTTTTGATTGGGAATTAAAGTCGTTTAAAATTAGTGTTTTTACTGTTGTTAATATATTACCCAATTTTGGGGGTTTCTCCAATATGTTAGGCGAAGTTGATATTTTGGTGAAGCAATTATTATTTTAATGTGACACCATTGATGATGTGTAAATGTCGATAACCAATTTAAATTATTATATAATAATTATAATTATGGAAAGAAATTCTTTGTTATTGTAGGCAACTATGGATAGGGAAAAGTTAGGGGACATCTTGTTGGCATTGAATTCACATGAGAGTGAAGTGAAGGAATTGAAGCAGGAAATTGCATCTCTTAGACATGGTGTTTCCCAGCTTCGTTTGTCTGAGGTTAGAGAAGGAGAAGAGGGCAATTCTTTTGAAGTTTTTTTGGAGAAGGCATCTTTGGTAATGAGTGAATGTAACATTGTGAGTGAGAAATTGAGTAAATTGGATGGTGCAAATGTAGATATGGTGGAGGTGGGTCGTTTGGAAGATAAATTTAGTGTAGGAACACCATCGATGAATTTGGGAAAGGTTGAGTTATCTAAATCCAAAACATTACAAGTGGAATTGGAGTTGCGAAAACTTGATCCCGTTGATGGGGGGGTTAAAAATGTTCAACTTGAGTCGGAGGAGGTTCGTTTGGTTGACTTAAATGAGATAAGAGAAGTTGATAAGTTGCCTAGTGTGCTTGGTTGCGATGAGTTGGGTGTAGAAATTGGAGAGGGGCCTTCCAATATTGGTACTTTTACTGTAGAAATGAATGATTTAGAGGTTGATGGTGTTGATGGTAATAGTTTGAATGATAAGATTTTATTTGATCCTGAAGTGGGTAGGGAGAAGAAGAGTGGTGTATCTAATCATAGTGAGAAAGTGTGGTCTAGCTGTGTAGAAGGGAATGATTTATGTATGGAACTGGAAAAATTTACAGATATTGTTAGTGAGAGCAAACATTGTGATAGGATTTCATTGTCGACGACTGAAGAAAAAATAAAATGGCACTTTGAGGATGAAAGGAAATTGGTTTTGAAATTTGGAGGTAGTGGTTTTGATTGTGATATGTATGACATTGAAGATAGCGAAGTTGATAAAATTGTTGGGAAGGTATTGTTGATTATATTTTTTTGATTTTGGTGTACTAAATCCAATACAAATACATGTAGTTGGAATGATCTTAGAATCTACTTAACTTGTGGTGTTTGAATTTAGTATACTTTGGATCGTTGTTGCATTAGTGGAGACCTCTTAAGCCGAACAAAGTGGTCAAATTTGGAGTTGTTGAACGATTCTGAGGAAAAGTTGTTGAACTATGTGATGGACTCGAAATTACCTCCGGAGTAAGCTTTTGAATGCTTTGTATTTAAATATTTGGCCATGTTATATTTAAACAGATTATATAATTATTTGAACTAATTTTTTCATTTACAAGGGAGATAGTTTTCTTGGGAGACAAAGTAGTTGGGCGGAGGTCTGATTTTTTGAGTTTGGGAGATAAAGAACTATGCAGCGCAAGAGTGAGGATGTTAAATAAATTTGTAATTTTGAGGTTGGTCAATGAAGACTTATACTCACATTAACTAATATGTGACAAGTTTTTTAATGTTGAAGGTTGTGAACTGTATGATTGATATTTTATCAGCGGTTGAAGTGGAAAAGAATGGGAAAAGGATGAGATTCTGGTGGATCCCGACAGCTTTATCGGTTTGTATTAGTTAAAAGAATTTTGTTGTTCTTTTTGTATGCCATGTTGATGACAATATTGTTTGGTTTTTTTAATTTTCTTTTTGTAGCGGCCAGACAGTTTATGTTATAGTACTATAAGTAATAAAAAGACATGGTTTGAATGGTGTGGAGAGGTTGATCAGTTGGAAAAGGTTAAATTGATTACTTTTATGAATATAATTTATGGTTTCCTATTTTATTGTTATGAGATTTTAGTAATTCTTATTGATGAGTATCTGGCAGGTTTACGTGCCTGTGCTTGCTAAAAGACATTGGTTTCTAGCCGTAATCAATATGTTTGAGAAGAAAGTTAATGTGTTCGATAACTTCAGCATTCCTTCGTATTTATTATGTGGTGGCATAATTATGTCGATGATTTGTATATATTGTGTAGTTTTTTTATTCACATTATAATTTTATTTTTTAGAAATGTTTCAAAATTTATGAACTATCATTTTTTTACACATTTTGAATATTTTTTGTGTCTTTTGTGAACAGCTATGCTCCATGGACAATGCATTCAGTGAACAATTCAAAAAAGTTTACGGATCCGATTTTTCTTTTACACAATTTAGTATAAGTGAACCTATTTCCCATCGATACAAATGCGTTGATTATGATTGCAGTGTGTATGTCACAGGAATGCTTCTACAAGAATATGTGAAGGGAGTGTTAGGTGATGAAGCAGATGATGTGGTTGATGACTATGTTCCTGGAATACCTATTCGAATAGGACCATTATATGTTAGTGTATCTGAATGTTTAAAAAAAATTGTGTGAAAATATAATTTTACTAATAATTAATGTTTGAATTGTATTAGGTACCGCGGGAGTTTGATTGGAAGGTTATAGGGGCACTAATTTTGACATCTTCACTGAACAAAAGAAGAGATTTTATAATAGAGAAAGCATCCTGCGTTTGTTAACTTTGTTTTGTAATTTTGTGAGTAATGTGAATAGGCACAGAATTATGAAATGCAAGGATTGCATTAGTTAGAAAGCTACGCTAAGGAAGAAGAAAAAGAAGATATTGAAGTGTATTGGAATCAATGAATGTGTTGATTTAAGTTTTGTAATATATTGCCATTTATCAATGATTTTATAGTTAATATACCTTATTTTGGATTTCTTTGTCCAGTCTACAATCTTTGGAGTAGCTATTTTTTTTTTAGAAATAATAGTGATTTCAATTGACAAAATTAGGGAAAAGCTTGGTGTTGTTCAGGCTGTAAATTGTTGAAAAATAAAGATGTTTGAACTTAACCAATGAGCCACATGCGTGGCTGATATTTCAACCATGAAACTGTTAAACAACTATAGGAAGCAGTCACTAATTTTGGATGTTACTTGGATTCAAAAACTGGTTATTATACAAAACTTCAGCACAAGTGGTCCTATAAATTAATAATACATAACTTGGGCAACAATAGTTGTTTTTAAAGTAGACATATAAATGTTCATTAATAAACAACAACCTGATTATTGTAATTATGTTCTAAAAGTGAAGGAAGAACAAGTATTAATTTAATTTTATTATTGCTGCTGCCCCACGGGCCCAGTATATGAATTGTTGATGGAGTCCTTTTAATCTCCTTAGTTGTCCCTTTTGAAATCACTTTCGTTGTCTTCACCTGTCCATTGAACCTGCAATTTGATTAATTTCAATTAGTTTTGATTTAAATATAATTCCTATTCTTGTGGATTGTTATTTGATTTAAGGTACCATTTCCTCGTGGACATTTTCAAGTATGGACTTGTAATTATTCAAGGCAGTCGTTGTTGTAATCATTTGCCGCATTAACTCTCTTTGAACCGCATCTATTTTTCGTATAAGTGTTTTTGGTGTTGACTGTGTTACCTAATATTGAATTTGAAAAAAATATATAAGATTGCTCTAAGTATTCAGAAAAAGTTTATGGAATGCTAGAATGAAGGATGCAGCTGAGACATAGATGTGTCTTTTTGTACTATAATTAAAATAAATAATGTTTGGAGTTCGTGGCATAGCGAGATAAAGTGAGATTAAATTTTTTTAATACAAAAATACACAGTTCACATACCAAGTGATTTATAATATTGAAGTTAACTTTCATCATCAAATTGAATAACATACCTTGTGGTGTGTTATTGTACACAAAACTTCTCTTTTGTACTTTTCACAGTTCTCCTTTGTTTGTTCTTCCCAGAATTCTGATGCCGATTTACCAGACAAACACCACGGCTTTGTAATTATGACCAGTTTTTCTCGAACAAGCATTGACTTGGGTGGTAGTTGTGGTATTCGGTTGGGAACAATTCCACAACTTTGCATTGAAACTCGCTCCCCCAAATACCACTCTGCTCCGTTCGGGCCAACCAGTAAGATTCGACTGGAGTTGGCTACCTCACTTAGGGCAACATAGTAAGGTTGAATTTCTTCATCTCCCCATGGACAGAGGTCAACCTGGTTAAATTAGAAATTTAGTGAATTTGGTTTCATAATTACAGTCTATACGCTAGCATAGCGTACATTTGATTTTACCTCGTCCAATGTTAGATTTGTTAGTTTTTCCCTATAGTACTTCAACAGGGCCGCAATCCCCATTGTTGGTGGAGGGCAATTAGTCCACAGAAGGCTTCGTGGAAAGACTTTTGATGATATCGATTGTGGTGTAACACGCACACATGGTAGGTATTCCCTTGCCCAAACCTGTTATAAGAAGAAAATTGTTTGTTAAGTTTCAATAATATATTAAAAATTAATGTTTTATACAACATTCTATGATGACTAGAAAAATGGCAACACAAACATGCCTCATACAGAGATTTTGTATTACCTCCCATGCTTTCCAAAGGCCTCCCATGCAGTGTGTGTTGTGTCTACATAAGTCATCCATTTGCTGGTACATAAAAGCCAATGCAGCTCCCCCCCAATTGAAAGATCCTATATCTCCTATACTAGCCAAACACGGTAAGTAGTACAAGTGCACCATCTTATTAGAACGTGCAAACAAAGTGCACCCAAGTAGTGCGAGTATGAAGACCCTAGTTAAAATATCATGTTCTTCAATATTTCTTAGTTGCATATTGTGATAAGCTGTGTATAGCCAACTCAATTTCACCCTTCTTCTGCCAATGGTTGCTAGTGGTTGTCCTACTAACTTTTTTAGTTGTTCTATATTTTTGTGGATGCGTCTATCCATTTTCAATGGGTTACCATGCACTGGTATTCCAGAAATTGAACTAAAATCCTTGGGGGTCAATGTCATCTCTCCTAATTTCTCGAATATGAACGTATGTGTTGTGTCCCACCACTTCTCCCCAAGTACTTGTAATAGTGCAACATCCATTTCTGATTGGTTTATGCCGTCCACTAAAGGTTGTAATCCTGTCACTCTAACTCTATCTTTTACTGAATTTGGGAGCTTAGCATACCATTCGATGATTAGTTCACAATCTCCTGCCCCGTCAATATCAATCTCTTTCTCCTGACATGGTATATTAATTAATTTTGTACTCATAATAATACAAATTTTCAATTTTAAGATAATTTAAATAACCCACACCGACCTTCCCAATACAAATGAGCAAATTTTATGTTGTATGCATAAAAATAGAAACAAGTAAAACCAAACGAGAGGTGTAAGGACTAGGAATGACTTTTAATAATACGTTGGAATAAGTGTTTGTACAGCTAAATGCCTATATGAAATTGGAGCTATATATACTTAAATTGAGTACCTCAAATGAAAGATGGTCCATTGAATTTAATCGGATAGTGTCCACAGAATTCCTTGTCCTTAATTTGTTCGGTCTACGAATACCATGCTGTCCTTGGTGTACAATGATGTATGAGTTGTGGTCGGATTTCCCCACCATGAATTCCTTGGTGCCAGAGCTGGAGGAGGAAGAGATGGGGGTGTCCGACTTACATACACGCTTGGAGGCCAGTTTCATCTTCACCTCATCGGACATGGTCATTCCTCTTTTCATGTTCCGTGTTTTGATAAATTCGATTACCAAATTTAAGCTAGATTGAAGTGACAGTTAAAATTTTAATAAAAAACGCGATGAGACAAATTAAGGTAATAGTACAACAAAGAGTGCAAATAAATTTGTGATTCGTACATGGCCAAATATGTATTCCCCAATGTAAGACGAATTAAACATATTTTCTAACCCCACCTCAGGAGTGCAGTAAAGTTGTCATTTTTGATATATGGCTTTTACTTGAGGATGCCATTTGTGTCCCTACCTATGCCTATGTTTCTCAGGTCCCTAATTTTCCTCCACCTACATTTTTAAACATAAATTTTCGTCTCTAACTTGAATGGATATTAAGTAAATAATAAATGGATGAAGTTAAAATGGAAAGTGATTTATTTAAAGAACATACACCTTTTAACGGATCTCGAATTTCTGCTGCTTGCCGACGATTGGATTCGAAGGTTGTCAGCGGCTGCGATTTTTAATTCGGCGACCACCGCTGTCCACAGAATATTTTTGTACCCACCCAGCACCGCTGTCGAATCTCTTCGATGGTACAAGTATTCTACACAGACTTTGTGAAGGTTGGGAATGGAGTTTTGAGATCAGATTCACAGTAGTTGAGTACAGTGTCAAAAGATGTTAAAATCGTGAATGAAGAGAAATCTGTATATTTTATCCCACAAATTAATTGACAACCTACCCAACCCTAACAGGTATACGTGGCCTTTGTTAAAATAGGTGTAACGGTCCAAAATAGGCCAAAACCATTCAATTATAACTCTGGCTTTTAACTAACCATTTACACTGATAACCATGTGTAAATTGACATAACTACCCTCATACATTGTTTTATGGAGAATATTAGTGAAGCATGAGAAGTACATATAAAAGATAAAATACTATTGTTTATAAAATACTATTGTTTATCGTGATTGAGTATACATAATATATTTTTTTTAAGAGAGGTTTATTTTGAAATGGTGTGACAGGATAAAATTTAATTATATTGATAAATTAAAATTTTATAATATTACATTAATTAAATTCATAACAATTTATATTGCATTGTCATTAACTTTGATATTTTTTATAAATTAAAGTTATATTTTTTTTAGGGCATTAACTTTATTAGTTATATTTTTTTTAGGGCATCAATTAGTGATTTAAAAATTATATTTTGAAAAAGTATGATTTTGAAAAAAGATTCTAGATTTAGTGTCTGAAGACTATTTTTGAATTCTATAAAAATGAATAATTTTTTGGTAGAAAATTTAAAAATCGAATATGTAACATATATTTTTTATTTTTGGTATAATAATAATTGAAGTGAAAATATTTTTTATATGATTTTATAATTAGAATTAAATTATATTGTTATATGATTTTATAATTAATTATTTTACTAAATTTATATGATAAAAATTTTAAAAAGTAATTGACTTGTAAAAAGGACAGAAGAAAAAAAAAATCAAGACTGTAAGAAAAATTAAAGAAAATTAGGAAGAAATTTTGTTTTTTAAAAAAAACTCAATTTACAATTTGTGGAGTTAGATAAATATTTTACTTTGTTATCGATAGGTATCGATAGAGATCGATGGGGACTCGATGATACAGACTTTGGGACTTTTATAGCATACCTCGATAGGCATCGATAGAGATCGATGAGGCCTCGATAGCACAGGCTTCTGGGAGGCTTAAGGAAATACCTCGATAGGCATCGATATAGATCGATGGCGCCTCGATGGCACAGGCTTTTGGGTAGCTTAGGGAATACCTCGATAGGCATCGATATAGATCGATGGGGCCTCGATGGCACAGGCTTCTGGGTAGTTCAGGGAATACCTCGATAGCGATCGATGGGCCTCGATGGTCCGTCTTTTGGGGTAGCTTAGGGAATACCTCGATAGGCATCGATAGAGATCGATGGGCCTCGATGGTCCGTCTTTTTGGGTAGTTCGGGGAATACCTCGATAGGCATCGATAGATATCGATGGGCCTCGATGGTTATTGATTTTTAAGCGGTTAATTAATGCAAAAATATAAATTGTAAAAAATATATATAAAGGCGTGTTTTATTGATTTTTAATGCATACTTTTCTCAAACCCAGCTTAGCTTCTTCGTCTTCCACGAACAACACCAAGCAGGGCAGCCAAAGGTCGGACTTGACGATCGGAGAAGGGGAAGGCCAACCGTCTAGAAAGCCAACCACATTTTCAGGAAACGTCGAGAAGGTGAGGGATTTCGTTTTATATCTATGTGCCTGGTTATTTTTGTTGGTTTTTATTGATAGGATAGATCGGGATTGGCAATGAGAAATGTGTGTTTTTTTCGATATTTTTCATGAAACTCGATAGGAATCGATAGAGATCGATGGGGACTCGATGATACAGACTTTGGGACTTTTATAGCATACCTCGATAGGCATCGATAGAGATCGATGAGGCCTCGATGGCACAGGCTTCTGGGAGGCTTAAGGAAATACCTCGATAGGCATCGATATAGATCGATGGCGCCTCGATGGCACAGGCTTTTGGGTAGCTTAGGGAATACCTCGATAGGCATCGATATAGATCGATGGGGCCTCGATGGCACAGGCTTCTGGGTAGTTCAGGGAATACCTCGATAGCGATCGATGGGCCTTGATGATCCGTCTTTTGGGGTAGCTTAGGGAATACCTCGATAGGCATCGATAGAGATCGATGGGCCTCGATGGTCCGTCTTTTTGGGTAGTTCAGGGAATACCTCGATAGGCATCGATAGATATCGATGGGCCTCGATGGTTATTGATTTTTAAGCGGTTAATTAATGCAAAAATATAAATTGTAAAATATATATATATAAAGGCGTGTTTTATTGATTTTTAATGCATACTTTTCTCAAACCCAGCTTAGCTTCTTCGTCTTCCACGAACAACACCAAGCAGGGCAGCCAAAGGTCGGACTTGACGATCGGAGAAGGGGAAGGCCAACCGTCTAGAAACCAACCACATTTTCAGGAAACGTCGAGAAGGTGAGGGATTTCGTTTTATATCTATGTGCCTGGTTATTTTTGTTGGTTTTTATTGATAGGATAGATCGGGGTTGGCAATGAGAAATGTGTGTTTTTTTCGATATTTTTCATGAAACTCGATAGGAATCGATAGAGATCGATGGGGACTCGATGATACAGACTTTGGGACTTTTATAGCATACCTCGATAGGTATCGATGGCACAGGCTTCTGGGTAGCTTAAGGAAATACCTCGATAGGCATCGATATAGATTGATGGGGCCTCGATGGCACAGGCTTTTGGGTAGCTTAGGGAATACCTCAATAGGCATCAATATAGATCGATGGGGCCTTGATGGCACAGGCTTCTCTGGTAGTTCAGGGAATACCTCGATAGCTATTTTTATTTTATAATATTTAACTTTTAGTATAGCATCCCTTAATTTATATTGAAATGAAAAATTTATATTTATTTATCATCGATATTGAAATGATAAATTTATATTTATTTATTAATAGTAATTTTTTTTTGTAATCTTTATTTTATAAAATATTTTATCATTACCTTAATTTATTTAAAAATATATATTATAAATTAGAATTAATTGCATCCCTTTGTATAATTTTACAATTAAATATTTTAACAAATATAGTTATAAATGTGAATAAGAATTTAAAATTGAAGAAAATACCATTTTTATTAAAAAAAAATAGAGTAAATAATTTAACACCAGAAGTGTAGAAAGAAAAAAAAATTGTCAGTAAAGAGAAATTATTGTACATAACATAGACCTTAAAAAAAATGTAAAAAGTCTATTAATATATAATGAGAACATAAGAAAACGTGAAAACATCATTTCTTGAATCCTTTGATAAATTAGAGTTTGTTTTTAAAAATTATTTTAAAAAATGTTAAACCAAACAAGATTTTTGTGTACGTCCACAACTTTTAAATTTTAAAAACATAAAATCTCTGATTGGAATTCTATACCAATCACACCCTTAATTATTTATTAAATTAAATAAAATCTGTTATATATAATAATAATTAATTAATATGTTGTGGGTATAAAATTTCAAACAAAGTTGTTATTATTTATACACATGTGTAAACAGCCCTAAAACAAACATACTCAGAATTGATGATGTAGAGGCACATTAACCTTAATAAACAGGAACCACAATACTAAAATTAAAAACTTAAGCCATTATCTATAGCAAAATCAGGTCTTTGCTTCCAACGCATAATTAGTACTACAAGGGGCATGTCCAAAACAGATTGTGAAATAGTTCCAGGCAAAAGTCGTGTTTACTAACACAAACCATACAAATTATTGAGTCTGTTCCGTAACCCCAAACAAGTTCAAACGAAAATATAGTACTTAATCCTTAAAACTGCAGAAACCTCCCAACGATAATACATAACTATTTATCATTACCGTTGTTGATTCCAGTAGATGGACCTGTTGTGGGTGGAGTAGGTTTGGGACCAGCACCATTGAAGTAGGCATCCATCTGAGAAGACAGGCGATCTATTTTCTTATTGCACTCTATTTGTCTGATTTCGATGTCATCGAGTTTGCTCATGGTATAGCGTTGGAAGAGTTGTGGATCTATCACCATCAATGACGGGGACGATGGTTGTGCATCCTCGGATGAATATGGGGAAGCACCGAAGTCGGTGTAGTCTGCACAGAAGCACCCATCACTCTTATATCCATTGGCTTGAAAGAGATTTCTCATAACACCGAGGGTTAATAAATTAGGACAACATTTTTTAGTATATAACAACATTAATAGATTATATTCATCATGTGATTTGAAATAAAAACTATGTTAAACAAACTAAATTAAAAATAGATATAACTCATACTATGTTGGGCTGATTACCAAAAATTATAAATTACAAAGTTAAGAATGGGTAGAAAATGAATACCTTCCTCCCCGTCCCCACATTTCTTGCCTCCCATTCTTTGTTGTTCCTCCGCATCGCTGGTGTCAGAAGAGAGTTCATGCAAAACAATATTGGCTGACCTCTCTTGGATTTCAATGGACGGCGACATAGTGGGTGGAGGGTTTGGGTGAAAACATTGGTCGTGGGTTACATTGACTTCAAAGTCGTCAGAGTAGTACGGAGTGCTGCCTGTAGAATAGTCGGACCAGTTGTTTGCTTGAGCAAACTCCCTTCTGGAATGTGAAGATTTCCTACCAATTTTTTTTTTGGAAGCCATTGTTCTCTTGTATGAGCTACAATTTGAAGCGTAAACGTTAAAATACACTGAAGGTCAAATATTAATAAATGAAATATATATTAACAGATTCACACGCAAGGCAATAAATGAAAAAAATGATGGTTTCAGTTCGGATGGGACTGTCCAAACCGTGTCTACACGGTATTTATTATTTTTGCAGTGCCATCATTCGAAGAGTCTTTTTTTTTCACCGTCAGATGAACCAATCTCAATCAACCAATATCTCTTTATTTATCCTTAGATTTTTGTTTTTTTGTTTTCTCTCAAACACATTTCCCTTTCATACGCAGGAAAATCTTTGATTTCCATTTATTGGCCAAAACCACATGATGATATTTTTCCTTTATTATATAATAAAACTATCCTATTTAATTGATTTAAATAATGTATTAATAAGTATACCATATATGAAATGGTAAAAATTAAGTATAATATTATGGGCATGTATATTTAAAGTTTATGATGGTATTGGTACAAATAAAATATGAAATTTATTGTACAAAATTATAAGTGACACTATTTTTTAATACACGATGATTAACTATTTACACGTTGGGTTCAAAATCAAGCGGTTAATTAATGGTTATATGCAATAATATAAATTGTAAATCGATGGGAATCGATGAGGGACTCGATGACACAGGCTTTGGGAATTTATTAGAGCGTACATCGATGGAAATCGATAGGAATCGATGGGGGACTCGATGACACATGCTTCGGGAATTTTAGAGCATACATCGATGGCACTCGATAAGAATCGATGGGGGACTCGATGACACATGCCTGTGGGAATTTGAGAGAATACCTCCATAGGCATCGATAGAGATCGATGGTCCGTCTTTTGGGGTAGTTTAGGGAATACCTCGATAGGCATCGATAGAGATCGATGGGCCTCGATGGCCCGTCTTTTTGAGTAGTTTAGGGAATACCTCGATAGGCATCGAAATGACTCGATAAGAGGCCTCGATGACACAGGCTTCTGGGTAGCTGAGGGAATACCTCGATAGGCATCGATAGAGATCGATATGAATCGATGCGAAAATGTTTTGGGAATTTTAGAATAGTGTATTAATACGTATACCATATATGAAATAAAATATGAAATTTATTGTAGACAATGATTAATTATTTACACGTTGTTATCTATTAATGGTTATTGATTTTTAAGCGGTTAATTAATGCAAAACTATAAATTGTAAAAAAAAATAATATAAAGGCGTGTTTTATTGATTTTTAATGCATACTTTTCTCAAACCCAGCTTAGCTCGAGTTCGATCACCGAAATTCTAATCCTAGCGCAACCAAATTGAGGATATTCAACAACCTGTCTCTATACCATGATGATTTTGCAACACATACAAAGGGAACTTATGTTTTCATTGTATCAAGAAAATAGAGTTTGAAGAAGTCACAATACAAGTTAGAGATCAATGGGCCTCGATGGCCCGTCTTTTGGGGTAGTTTAGGGAATACCTCGATAGAGATCGATGGGCCTCGATGGTCCGTCTTTTTTGGGTATTTTAGGGAATACCTCGATAGGCATCGATATGACTCGATAAGGGGCCTCGATGACACTCTCAGAATTTTAGAACATACCTCGATTGGAATCGATAGGACTCGATGATACAAGACTTTTTTAATTTGAGAACACACCTCGATAGGGACTTCATAAGACTCGAGCTTACATGTCTTTGGGATTTTTAGGACCCACATAGATAGGACTCGATATGACTAAACTTTGGTTTTTTGCCTTGCCTTGATAAGACTCGATAGAATTTGATTGTTTCTGCCTCGATAGTAACTGCCTTACCAGATTGTATATTTTGTTTTTTTAGAGTTTTATTTTGTTTTTTTAACATGTTTTTTTTTATTTTTTTCAGATGCCTGAACTTATTGTGCCTTTGGAGAAGCATTTTCTTGGCCGTGTCACTTACAGGGGTAGTGCCTACTTGGATACCCTTGTAGAGCAATTTAAGAGGCACGGTCTAATTGAAAGGGCACATGCATGTCCATTGGGGCAATTCTTTAAGTCAAAAGAGTTTAGTTTTTCTGGGGTTCTGCTCCATCAGCTAATGTTGCGCAAGGTACAAAGTAAGAAGCCCGAAGAGGGTCAGTTCTACCTGGGCAACACTCTTTGTAGATTTGGTATCGCAGAGTTTGCCCTAGTTACTGGGCTAAATTTTGGGAAATCACCGTCCTCGGATGAATTGAAAGAGCATCTTTCAAGTGATCGGATTATCCAGGAATATTTTAATGGTCATCCGAAGGTTAGTTTTGGTCAGTTGGAAGATGCACTGAAGGCCTCCACAAACCCAGAAGATGCATTTAAGCTGGGTTTGTGCTATTTGATAGAGGGGGTACTAAATGCCCCAGAGAAGACAGCAATGATATGGGGAGATTCCCTGAGGATGGTTGAGGATATTGATTACTTTTTCAAGTATCCTTGGGGGAAGTTGTCATTTAAGAAGGTTATCAAAGGCCTTCAAAAGGACATGAAGAAGCAATTGAAACACTACGAGGAGAAAACGAAAGAGGGGTCAAGCAAAAAACAGAAGGAGGCCAAGTATACTTTCAATTGCTATGCACCCACGGTTCTTTACTGGGCTTTTGAGGCCATGCCTTCTTTCGGGAGTAAGTTTGGTGAGAATAGTGGGAATCAGATTCCTAGGATGCTCAGCTGGGCTACAAAGACTGATATCACTATTTCGACAGCTCTGTTGGCTCCTATATTCGCCAATCGTCGAGTAAGTTCCATTTTCTCTTGATAAATATCACAAATTAATTGATTCACGATTTACTTTATTAAAGTTTTTCTGACACATATTATTCAACTATGCAGTTAGTGGTATTTTCCATGCTGAAGCCACGTCCGAATGAGGTAGCCTACTACAATAGCCTCCCAGAAGTTGATTCTGGGTTATTCCCTGAGTTGGAGGCTGGGACTGCAGTGGATGAAGTAGTGGTACCTGAGAAGGAGGCAGCCAAGCTAGCAGAAGTTGCAAGGGAAGCCTTCATTTTTGATGAGGATATCCAGAGGGTTGATGAGCGCACTTCACAGGCCTGTGCAGCTTCATCTAGTCAGGTTGCCCAGCCTGATTATGAGCAACTTTTGGAGAGGCTGAAGAGGGTTGAGGAGGGTCAGGCATCCTTACTACAGAATCAGACCACGATCATGGCTCATCAGTCCACGATCATGGCTCAGTTGGCGCAGGTGCTCTCACTGGTCTCAGGTCGATCAACCGACGTCAAATCAGATACAGAGTCTGATATGTTGCCTTCAGACTACGAGCGCGCTGATCAACCCTCCACTCCACAGGCCCAGACACCTGTAGCTGACAGTCCCAGTGTCCGAGTACTGCAGCTCGAGGAGGCAGCTGGCCTTGAAGTTGTCAATAAGAAACGCAGGCCCAAGCGTAATGATGACTTCACCGACCCAACAAAGAAGCTCAGAGTAGATAAACAGGGACTAGTTCCTGAACCACTGAGGAAGTGTCACCCACGACAGGAGAAGACCTTCCATAGGTGGATGGTCGGGAAGATTGACAATAAGAGAGACCGCAACGTGTATACTGGGACGCATGGTGTGGCATGGTTCTTACAGTTGCAGACACGCCAAACTTGGCTGTGGGATTCGGTATGTAAATTACATTCATGTTTTCACTTCAATCTTATAATATTTTGATGGTAATAACGAATTTTTATGTTTTTTTAGCATATTGATGCCGCTTTGCACATGCTATGCCGCCGACGCCATTTTTACCGTGATGCATTTCGGCAGGATGCTGCGATAATGAACACCACCTTCCCCCAGGTGTGCCTAGGTCGTTGGAATCATTTCACAGAGAACGGCCCTAAGTATACATGGGACGACGATGTGCTGAGAATGTTGAAGGGCGATGATAATCAATACCTTATATCATGGCAAAATGTGAGTGAAGTATATTTTGCCTTGCACGTCGAGAAAGCCGCACATTGGATCGCCATTGAAGTCTGCATTCCAACGTGGTGCATTAATGTTTATGATTCCAGCCATAGCGTCGTCAGTCCCGCTCTCCTGGAGGAAGCGATCAAGCCTTGGTGCTTACTGATGCCTCCATTGTTATGGTGTTCTGGCTTGTTTGACGACCATGAGGACCTCCAAAAGATACCTGAGCAGATTGCAAGGCCTTTCTCATATTGTCGTATTCCTCCAGAGGAGTGTCCTCAGACTAAGACAAGGTATTCCCCTATTTAATTAGTGCATATTGAAATCTGAAAATTAAAGTTATTTTTATCTTCTATTGACACAAAATCGATTCTATGCAGTGGGGATTGTGGTATGTTTGCCATCAAACATATCGAGCATCTAGTATCCAGGCTACCACTCGATATTGTTATCGACGAGAACATCCAGCATTTCAGGACCAAGTGGTGTGTGGACCTGTTCTATCAGAATTTGGCCCCGTGATTATCTTTACATTTTTGTCTTACACATCTTGTATAAAAAAAGTCAAATGGTACAAACTTGAATTTAAATTAAACATAGGAACTAGAAGTATGTATGAGTGCTACTTATATGAGCATATATTTTGGTGTTTAACCATCTCAATTTTTTTTGCCTTTACATCTTTCTTATTATTTAAGAAAAAAAATATGAAGTGTTAAAAAGTTTTAAAATTATACTATAACCCCTTAGTCATAGTAGTTTTCCTTTGAAAAATATAATTTTTCTTTAAGAAAAGTTGTATATAATTTTATCAAGATAACTAAATCAAAATAAACTAATTGGTTCAAAGAAGAACTATTATTGGACTCAACACCAAGACTCTAGTTTCAAGAAGCTAAACAACAAGAGTAGATTAAGCTTCTGTAAAAACTATTGGATTTTCGTCTACCTCATCAATTATGTCTATACCAGCATTATATGGTTTCAAACCAATTAAAATATTTTCTTTAAGAATTAAAATTTAAAATTTAATATGTTTTAGGGTAACCTTCTCCTTTCATAAAAAATAATAAATTGTTCTTTTAACTTCTACTTCAAAATTCTTCTAATACCAAGTTTTTACCCAACCATAATATATAAACAAAAAATTAATCATAAAGCAAATATAATCTCACTCCAAAATATGTTGATCCCAATTATTCTCTATGATCCCACTCTTCTTCTGTCAGTCACTATCTTCTGTCAGTCCAGGTCTGCAAAAGTGCCTCCTTTTCTCTCAGTCTAGGCCCCAAAATCCTTTTACTGCACACGCAGAAAGTAGCCTGAAACACATATTTCCCCCAACCTTTGTTCATTTGTTCCACACCTAAGTCACATAATCTCTTGGACACCTGAAACACATAAAAACGAGCGTAAAATAAAATAGAACAAAACAAAACTAAACCCCTAACACTTAACCTAAAAACACATAGATAAATGAGTATAAAACTCACTTAACATTAAGAGAAGACTGAAGACAAACTTAACAAATAGGACATACAAATGGGCATGACGACTTGCCAATTTCAACAATGTCACTTTAATTTCACCAAATATTATATACCCTCTCTGTCAAAATCTCCTTTTTCACTCCACCTGCCCCTATTCTACTCTACTCGACTTTACTCTACCATACTACACTTAATAAATCCAAAAAATCCAATTGTTTTTTTTATTTTATATATGTTTCCCTAAAATAAATTATAAGGTGATTTGTTCAAGGCTGTTTTTAGCAAAAAAATCATGATGGTATGTACAGGAGGTTACTGTTTATCGATACTTTTTTCGCAGAGACAATAATTCGAGAGTAAACAAATAAAAACCCAGTTTGACTTTTTACAAGGTATCTAAAGATTACTCAATATATAAGCGTGTGTCAGTCGGCTAAAAGTCACAGTAACTATAAAAAAAATAATGCCAATAAAGAACTCCATCCGTTCCTCCTCAGACACACTCTATTTTGAGTTGACCATCTTTTAATTTGTATCTCATCATCTTATTTCCAAGCAATGGGTCGAAAAAAAATTTATGTCGTATTTGTGGGCAGATCAACTGGTATTTTTGAGTCATGGGCTGATTGCAGCAAAGAGGTGCTTGGATTTAGTGGCAGCTGTTTTAGAGGATACAACACCATAGAAGAAGCGATAGAAGAATATGAGTCATATTTTGGTCGTATCACAGTCACACCTCACAAGGTAAACCATGATGATGAAGAAACCAAGAATAAAATTCAGTATCAAACAAATGGACCAAATGCAACTGCCGAAGAAACCTCAACTTCACTTGATGGGAATGAAAAAACCTCAGCAAATGAAGTAAGTTCAGCATTCGCTGTGGGTTTTCTTCTTGGTTCTATGTCCAACCTTCGCATCCGACATGCGTAGTCGATGAACAGGGTCTCCACAAATCCACTTATCTTTAAAGAGTTATTTCTTCCATAATTTTTAATTTTCTTTTCAGTAAGCTTGTACACCTCCTTAACTATGTTTGTATTTTAGCTTTTTACCTTCTCTGTTCTGTCATCTACCTTCTCAAAAGTGTGGTTCTCTGTTCCGGTAGTCAAAAAATTACTGCTGAACCTATAAGGGCAATAGTTAGAGCTGAAGATGACCTTTATTATCCTTTATAATATATAAAGCTAAAATTTAATAGTTACATATTAAAGGTGAAGATGTCACCTTGCTGTTACATATTTTAGTAAAAGTAGCTACTTCACGCATCAACTGATTTACTAGTGGACTAGGTGTATATATTGTCACTATTAATCAAAAAAAATTCATCATATTTTCTTATTCTTTTTAATAATCAAAAACCTGACTTTTTTTGCTTGGTTACGGAAAATCTCCATAAAACATATCACAAATATTTAATTATATATAAATTAAATGAATCATAAAACAGTAAAATAAATATTATGCTCTTATAATGATACCACTTAATTGATGCACTAGTTATGACTTATTTTTTTATTTTTATGAGATTAATAACTTCATAGTTTTTTTTAATATATATATATATAAAAACGACCCGGTATCATGTAATTTTACTTATTATTTTTTTAAATTTTGTTATTAAGTTGAACAACATACGATGTTTAGGTCTTGATTTTAAATAAAAAAAATTAGTTTAATTAACATTTTTATTATAAATGAATTAGTATTAATTATATTTTTGAAATTAGTATTTATTCTAAATGAATTAGTATTGAGTTTAGTGAAGATTTTTATTCTAAATGAGGTTAATCGAGTGAGATATAAAATTATTATAAAATATTTATGTAATTTTTGTAATATTTATTTTTTACAATTGTGATAAAAACCTTATCCCTTCATCTGTTTTCTCCCACCATACATTCATACAATTGTTATGAATTGTTATGTTCATACAACATCTTATTAATAATTTTGCATACAATTTAGAACACTATAAAAAATTAAAGAATACAAAAAATATACCTGATTCACCTATAGAGAAAACGTGAATTGTTAGTGCAATACTGACCAATTAAGCATTCCTCTCTAGGATCAGATTATCACACTACAGAATAGCGATGAGACTTAGCTTATATTAACCTAGTTGGACTGGACCTCCTCATCAAATACTTCAATTAACTAAAAAGTACACACTCATGCGGTTTGAGGTTAATGCGGTGCGGGTTGCGGTTTGGAAAATTATTCAAACTGCATACGCGGTGGGGTCCACAAAATTAGCGAAAAACCACACCAACCGCACCATTAGTTACAATATACAGTTAATGATAATCACAATATTATTATTCGTTATAAAAATATTATATATATTTTTTTAAATCATAGCTAGTCAAATCTCAACACTCAATGTTAAACCAAAACCATATTGTAGTCCAAGTTTCAAGATTTGTTACAAAACCGGAGCTGCCGTCATAAGATCATACCTCCTTAGCTCGAGATAACCCAAGGGTTCGCCAATATTGCCTAAGAACTGAGTCCATCCTCTGAAGGTCGAAGGTCGAGTTAAGTATCCAGCTCGTGGTACGAGCTAGAGTTGTAGGCTATGACCCGTTGTAAAGTCAACACACGCAAGGTAAACATGCATATATCAGACATCATGTGTCTCAATTAGGCACTCCTTTTATAGACTCAACTAGGCCATTTAATTTAATTAAAAAATCAATAAAATAACAGCCATTTTGAAGCCCTAGGTCGAAATTATCATGGGCTATAGGCCCGTGAAATTTCTCATTTGATTATAAGCCAATTGGACTTAAAATCAAGGCCTGTATTATTTTCTATTGATTTAATTAATTAAATAATTATTTAAATCCTTTATCAAATTAATTATTTATAATTTGAACCTTGATTTTAATTTATTTATTAATTTAGATACCAATTTATCTTCATTAATAAATCTGCCATAATTTCTCTTTTCTTCTCAAAATTACACAACTCTGTGAAACTATCCAAAATTGACCTGGTCAACTTTGATAATTAAATCAATTAATTGAGACTATCTAGATGATTTTATCCAAGGTACAATGGGGACCATGGGCCTATGAAATCAAGCTCCAATAAGTTATCATAAATTTAACAAATAAATTTACTAACTTATTAATTCCTCGTGAATCCACTATAGACTTGGAATTCCACTCTTGAATTCATAGAACGCTCTATAACAAATATAGATACGCTATTAATTATCCATTGTTACAACCATAATTGTCACTCAATCCTCTATAGACGGTCTACAATGAGATAGGACTAAAATACCGTTTTACCCCTCATTGTATTTTATCCTTAAAACACTTAGTTCCTTCTAAATGATATTTCAGTAAACTAATTTAATTACTGAAATGAGATCTCTATCATTTATCACCTTGAACCAAACTAAAAGGAAACCATCGTTTCACTTCTTCATCAGAAGCTATAGATGTTCATATCTATGATTAACACTCCCACTCAATTATACTACCGAGTTCCCAAGATGTAAGTATGGGCTAGTCCGTAGGGTAAGCTGGTAACGAACAAGTTAAAGAACTCAAATAATACAATCAGTTAGAATACTAACCACTCAGAATTGAGAGTGAATTGACCTATGGTCAACTATATGATATGACTAGAATAGATAATAACGGCATGTTTACTTATCTTATCAACTGTCAATATCGGTCATGTCCGATGTAACATATACATCCGATCTTATCTACTTTGCTAATGTTCTGGAAAGAACATAACACTGTAATGTGTAAGTAGATCATATCGTAGATTGGCAAGTCAGTGTAAATCCGGTGCACTGACTAATCTTAGGACTAACTTATTTTGAACATATAATCATATTTATAGTCCACTGTGATTACGTCACTATAAATAAGATTAACTATATGCTCGGGATTTAATAGAAGTTTATATTAAACAAATAATCATGAAAATAAAACATGTGAGCAAAGTGATTGTCCAAGTCAAAAAATGATTTATATTCTTTTATTGATAATAAAATGAGATTACAAAGAATTTGGGTTTTAATTAGGGCATAAAACCCCAACACAATAATCATAACTCTAAGTGGATTAGGCTATTACCAACATATTGGGGCTGAATCACTATAAAAATTGTGTGTGCTATTGACTTTCTGCTCAAAACCGGGTGTGTCGTTTTATTTCTCTTGAAGGTTTCATCGTTTTTGACGTTCTCACGTCGTTGGCCAAAAACGCGCTGAACAATTGCCTTCACTTTAATTTACTAATCGATATAAAAATTGATAATTCAATTTTTCGCATATTTTCCTAAGAATTTTTTTTTAAAAACGCCGTAAAAATATATATTGGAATTACTTACTAATATATATAATAAAAATAGGTGGATAAGATAAATAAAAAATATATGTACAATTATTTTAATTTATTCAAAATTGTAAAACATACTCACTATAAGGGAAAAAAAATAACTACACAATAAAATGTAGCCATTAAATATACCATCACAAATTTTGCCACAAATAATATAAAAAAATCTTTTTTTTTCCTTTAAGTTTATAATAACAAATTGTGGCCTCGTTAGCTAATGACACAATTCTTTAAGTATATGGTAGAAAGAAGAATTAACTAACATAATAGAGATATATTTAAGTATCATTACTAACAAGATAAATTTTTTATAAAAATATTAATATAATTCAAATGAAATGTGCACAAATAAATAAATGAGTTTATACTTTCTTGGACACTGTGTTTTATCTCATTAGCTGTTTGGACCCTTCGTTTTGATAAATTACTTTTTCGACCCTATGTTTTGTAAAATTGTTAAAATAGAACCCTGAATATAACAACACTGTTTTTAAGCAGAATTATTTTATTTTTATTATGAATTGTTAGTTTACTAAATTATTTGTGATTTTAGTTGAGAAAACATTGACTAAAATTGGGTTTACGGTTCTATTTTAATCATTTTACGAAATATAGGGTCCAAAAAGTAATTTTTCAAAACACAGCGTCCAAGCAGGTAATGAGGAAAAATAGAGGCTCCAAACAAGTATAAACCCTAAATAAATATATATTTAAATGATTGAAGATATGTTGTGTAGGTTATATTTACCTTTAAGTTGAGTTGGGATGAATTGAGTCACCATATTTTTATATAATGAATAATTTATCAAAAATACTCTTTATTTTAATTTATTATTATTTCTTCAATTTGGGTATAAGAAATGTTACACCTACAATTTCCACACATTTTTTGGAATGAATTGCTTGAATAAGAACATCATGTTTATCACTATAATATGTATCAACTAGGAATAAAGGGCATGCAGCAGAGGTCACTTCGTTGAATTTAATAGTACGGCATTGATATTGGTATAGAATCCTATTTCCATAGTATACATTCACATAGAACACATAATTTTGTTTTTGTAAGAAAGTGACATTTAAAACCGTATTATTGATGCTTGGGATTGACAAAGTATTCAAATAATATATAAATTAATTTAATCAGGGCATTTCACAACCAAGTGGCTATTATTTTCGGTGGGTTCTACAAATTTATAACAATAAAAAAATACTAGTTTATTTTAAAATAAAAATATACTATTATTTATTTCTTTGTGAAAATTAATAGAAAAAGCTGTTATGATGAAACAACTTATCCATCTATATGTGAAAATTAAACGTGGGTCAATAAACTGCACCGAAACCAATATTGTTTTGTCATATCTTTTAAAAAATCATAATTATCTCTACCAAATCTGTGGAAAGGTGAGACAGGATTGACTGCGTTTGTCATTTGTGTCAGAATACAAAGCATGATACAAAGCAATTAATTGCTGGAGAGGAAGATTGATGAAATATTTTGATGGGCTCAATGGGATAATTATATTTAAAGTAGAATCTAAATATTATTAAAAATGGTCCATTGATTTTTAACCATTGAATAACATAACAAAACGCCGTTGGTTAAAACTAGATTGGAGGAGGCGGAGTGAGAGTTTTCTTTGTTGCTTATTCGGCGACTGTTTTGTATGCACCGTAAGATCCCCTACGCCTACAGGAGGAGTTCATTTCAATTATAGGTCACAGTTGATGATGCACAATGGAGTACCGGTAAATGAAAAATACTATATGTTATGTTATTATACATGAAGTAGTTGTTAAAGTTAGTTAGGGTTTCATGAGTAATGTCAAATGCGTGATGGCTATATATTTAGGGTGGGTTGGACAGTAACTAATTTTATATCTGGTGAAATGTTGAGTGAGTGTAAAAATGCATCAGATTCAAAAGAATTGTAAAGTTTTGGATTGGCCCTGTCTGAAATCCTCATGGAGGCCTTAAATTTGTCACGGATAAGACGGTGACCCTGTCCTCAAGATTATTAGAAGAAAAACGATACTGAATGTAATATTGGGCCGAGTAGCATTAAGTGTCAGTCCATTATTTGGCCCAGTACGACGATAGGCCTATACAAATGATTTAGCACATAAGGTCTAACGTGGTTCTATTTTATTTTATGGCAGACCTTACACTTCTGCAGAAGTATAGTAATAGGGTCACTTGATTGAAACAATGTTACTGAAACAATATTATAACCGAATGTAACGAACACATATTATATAGTAAATATTTCTACCTCAATTAATATGTGAGTTATTTTATGAATTCGTTTTCAACTTTTCGAGTCAAAATGAGACTGAAATTATGATCATGGGGAATAGAAAATATCATAGGAATTAACTGTTAATGAAGACAAATGTCAAGACTGGGATAGTTTGATTTTAATGTAGATTTGCATATGAATATTTGGCTAAAAAATACCATTTAATTTCTAACTGTTGGAGAATTTTATGTTTCAAAGGTCCGAAACAGACATTATCGAAGAGAATGATTTGGATTGGTTTGGCTTACGCTTTTGTGAAGAATATGAGGAAGAAGAAGGTGGGGGAGATGACATGGGGAATACGGTTGATGAAGGTGGTGGAGATGCCATGGAGAATACAGTTGATGAAGGTGGGACATCAAGTTTGGAAAAGACGGAAATGGCAACTGACGAAATGAATGATACCAACCAATTTTCTAAGTATGATTTAAACGAAAACCCATTGTTGTTGAGTAGAGATGGCATGGTTGGGCATGTTTTTCAATCACTGGACATGGCTGAAGAATTCATTCATGAATATGCAAGATTCATTGGGTTCAGCCTACGTAAAAGTATCATGCGAAAAAATACTACAGGTGATGTACGTCAACGTCAGTGGGTATGCTCCCGCGAGGGCTGGCGATCTGAAATGCATGTGGGAAGGCTTGATAGAACTAGGGAGCCTAAGCCAATTAGTCGAGTGGGATGCAAGGTTTGCTTTCGAGTGAACTTGGTGAAGGGTAGTACGCATTGGATATGCAAAGAATTCATCCCAATTCATTCTTACAACATTGTAGCAGACAACCATAAACAATTCCTTCGGTCCAATCGGATAATGACACAAGGAACCTTGACGACTGCACAAATAATGAAGGAGTCAGGCATAAGAACTTGCCACGTCATGTCATACATGGCAAAGCAAATGGGTGGTTATGAGAAGCTTCCATTCACACCAAAGGATCTTTACAATCGAATATCCCATGCTTCAAAAGTTGAGTTTATCGGTTCCAATGCAGGGCGGGCAATCGGATATTTAGAGCATAAAGCTGATGAAGACCCTGGTTTTTTTGGACAGTTTTCGTACAATGAGGATAATCGTCTTCTTAATCTATTTTGGGCAGATGGGAGATGTAGATCAGACTATGAAACATATGGCCATGCAGTAGCTTTTGATTCGACGTACAAGACTAATAGTTATGGGAAGCCGCTGCTGATATGGATAGGAATTAATAACCACTATACCACATGCATTTTGGGCTTTGCCATTCTTGACAATGAGTCTGCCAGCAACTACAAGTGGGCGACAAGGGCTTTCCTGGAATGCATGGGAGGTGTTCTACCGAAAACAGTAGTGACAGATGGAGACGAAGCTATTGCTAACACGCTACAGGAGTTGATGCCTAATGTACCCCACCGATTGTGTTATTGGCATTTACACAACAAAGCTGTTTTAAAAGTGAAAGATCCATCTTTTGCGAGTAGGTTTACCAAAATTGGTATTCCGGTACTACACAAAGGACGAGTTTGAAGATAAATGGTGCAACTTAGTGAAAGATTTTGGGATACAAGGCACTGAATATGCTGCAAAGCTTTATGCAGACAAGGAGAAGTGGGCTGAAACATTTCTGAGAGGGAATTTCTTCTGTGGAATGACAACTACTCAACGAAGTGAAGGTATTAATGCGGTGTTGAAGAAAAAAGTGAATCAAAAGTTGAAGTTGTACGAGTTCGTCAGGGGGGTCAACATGACCTTATCTTTAATTAGACAACGTGAAGCAAAAGATGAGTACATTACACTTCACACTAGTCCCCAGCTCGGGAAGACAAATTTGCCACAGATAGAGGATGAATTAGCAAATCTTTACACACGGAACATGTTTTACAAGGGACGACACCAGATGTTGAAAGAAGGTAGGTACATGGTGAAAACCCTATTGGAGGAAGAGGATGCAATCATTTTGAAGCTTCACAAGTATGCTGCTGAACAAGTGAAGAGGCATGTATATGTAACACCGGAGCGTGATCTCTTTGTTTGTGAATGCCAATATTTTTTGTCATATGGGATACCATGCCGGCATATATTTGCTTCAATAAAACGACTACACATTACTTCAATGCCTCGAGCACTAATACTATCTCGGTGGATGGTTGAGACTAAACAGACTCACAATTTTCCAATTGGCAATATGGACGCTACCTTAGACAAACGAGAGGTGGAGAGTGCAAGATTTGGTGCAATTAGTAGCCAGTTGGGTGAACTTGCGTATCTTGGATCGAGGAATCAGTCGACATACCATATTGCAAAAAGTGAGATTGACAGATTATGCGGTAAGCTTAAAGCAGTTGTGGACATGGGAGACAAGGAGATTAGCCATAACCTGCCTCTACACAGGGAGTTTCAATTCCCAGTGTTGGATCCATACTTCACAAAAAGTAAGGGTACAGCAAAGGTACCTGGCTCGAAAAAATGTACTCGCCGCAAGTGTAGTATCTGCCAGAAAAGTGGACATAACAAGTTGACTTGCCCGATAAAATGGAAGAAGGATCACCGGATTGGAGAGTCAGATGAATATGAAGATGCAGAAGAAGATGACCAATGCTATGAAATGGGATTGAATGATGAATGGGCTGGGCAAAACTCAATGGACTACACACAACATGAGAATGAGACAGAAAATGATGTTGTTGACGATTTAGGCAGTGAACTACAGAATGATAAAGTGAATAAAGTGGGAACACAGGTTGAGGAGGGAAACAATTGGTGGAAAAGTCCTTTCTGATTTCGTTATGATATTTTGTCTGGAGCTTTATTAAGTACTCTTCTATCTCATTTGGTTGCCAATTAAGTTATGAAAAAATGGCAAAGTTTAATGACACGACTAGTTCATTTCTCGAATCTTCTCTTGGATTGTCATCATGTACGAGGGAATGCTTGTAATTGCACTTACTGAATCGGGAGTAATGCCATTAATTTATAAATTTAAATTTACGCAAAAATGGTCATTAGTGTATAAAAGCTTTGCTCGAATATCATTGCATCAGATTCATTAATTGCGCGTGCCTCTGGCTTGTGGAGTGGCATCACTCTTTGTTTGTGGTCATTGTTAATGGGTTCCATCCATACTTGTTATTATTTACATGGTTGTTTTAATGGTTGTTTTAATGTTCATAAGATACAAGTTTAAGATGAATAAATCGTTATGGTACTTTCTGCATTACTTATGGGAAGCCTCAATAATTATAATTTTCATATGCTATGTCTAAGCACAATCTATAAAATTGCTTTGCTCCTATTTGGTACCTTTAATGGTATGTAGAACAACTATATTTTCCACCAAAATAATAAAAAACATACATTATTTTGAAGACGTTACCTTCATATAGTTGCAGGTGTTATAAGGCAACTCCAACTAGTAATTAAAGTGGGACATCATATACCAAAATTTTCATAACAACTAACAACCACCACTGCTGTACAAACAGCCACTGCTATGCTATACCATGATTCTTGTCTTCAGTATAAAACCTTGAAATAGGACAGGGTGGTGTTTATAAATGTTTATTCTTAATTAAAGTGGGACAAATATATCAAGCTCTATAATAGAAAATGCTTAATATGCCATGGTAGTTTTTATAATATATTTTATTTGTCTTCAATGTATGCAAGTACGACTGATTCATCATTGTTCATTTTAATAATACATCACACCTATATACAAAGAATTCATCACCCCCACACAATAAACACCCTGTCATTCACAAATAGAAAGGGGCAACAAGATCAAATTAAAAAGTATATGACAATACATAAATTAGCTCAAAAGGATATGCGGAGAACCCATGACAATAGACCCACACCCCATTAAACATATTTTTCATGAAACACCTCACTCACAATTACTAATCATCAAACCTATTTCCCTACACATGGAGTGGAATTCTTCTTTGTCCTCGCTGAAGCCATTATTTGATCCCTAACTTTGTTGTGTACTGATGTCACTAAACCAACAGCGACACGAGCCCTTTCATCATCCGAGTTATACTTTAACAAAAATTGTGAATTGTGAAAGAAATACAAAAACAAATTTCAATTACTTAATATAAACATTATTCAACTACTAAGAAACTCAATAGTTTTAAAAATTAATACAGTACAACATAAAAACTTACACCCTTCGGTTTGAAGTCAGAAGGGTTGCGTTGTGCCATCCAATTTATCACATGAATACCACAGTCATATCCATTTGATTGTTGGACAACTTCATTATTAGTGAAAGCCTTGAAACATGTGAATGACTTCACAGGTCCCTTCCACCGTGATAACTCATCTCGGAGAACTAAATCAAGCTGTTGCAACTATAGTGTGGACAAAACAAGATAACATCAACTGTAATGATAGTCAAATACTACACCTTTAGTTTAGAAATAGAAAACCTTCTCTAGTTAATTAATAACCCACCTCAGTTTTACTCCCAACAATGAAAAAGGTTAAAACTTCCCCAAAAAAATTAAAAACTCACCACCACTGGAACAAGAGAATGTGATAATGATTCTTTGCGCCCTAGCAGCATCGAATCACATATTTCGACAACCCCATTACCTACATGAACTATAAAGAGAACCCAGTGTTGCATTTCCTCGTTGTGAACTGGAATCTTAATCTGCAAAATAATGAAATATTCAACTAATAAAATAAACCCAAAAATACAAAAAAAATACCACACATAAATATACCTTCCCACATAAATTCAAATCTCCAATAAATAGTTTACGAGCTGAATCAGATCGACCACTTTGAGGAAACAAGTTCTGAATACTAATTCCAGTGCACTGTCACTCAAAAATATTCACAATTAATTCCATATCTCTTATATTGAGTTGAATTTTTCTACAGGAACAGTACTCACCGTCATTCTAGTATTCAAATACCATGACGAACGACTCTCTGTTGAAACTTGCTGCTCCCTACGTGTGTTCATCTCACATACTACATTCAACACCTGCGGTCAAAACAAGAAAAAAACATTGGAAACCTACCCTTACCGTCCATGAATATTAGTTTAGATGGGGAAATATAAATAAAGTGAATACTTCTAACTAAACAGTCCAACATTATCAATCCATACCTCTCCATTAATAAAAACCCCAGGACACAGTGTTCGAACCAAACCACGCGTGAGATGATTAAACCCCGTGTCTACCAGTGTCTCATTGTGCCACAATTATAAAACAAATTTATAATAATATTGGGTATCGGATAGAAAATTTTTATTGTTAACTAATGGAAAAAATATACTTACTCATGATTCAAACTATCATCAAATATGTATTCTATTAATTTCCCTATATCATCGTCAATTATGGGGGTGCGAATTTTAAAGGGCCCTATGCTTTGGCTCTGCCCAGTTGTAACATTAGAAACATAAACTCCACGTGGAGTTGTCTGCGATTTACTCTTCACCTGATTAAATAAACTAGTAAATTATAAAACAAGGTACAATAACAAATAAATATAAAACGTACTCAATTACACATTTACCGTTTTTTTCCTCCGTTCAACAGGCCCACCAATGCTACTAGACACTGACTGGCTTCCTACTTTTACATTCGACAACTTTGAACATTTTTGGTTAATCGTACAAACTCTAGGCTTCTACAATCTCAAGATTAACAACCAATTAGGTTCAACAAGTAAAATAAAAAAAACCAAAAATACCAAAAAAAAATTAATAATCAACTTTTAACCTACCAAAAGATACCATTACTTACTTTCATCGACATTTCACGCTGCAATAATGTTTCTCCAAATTGGGATGAAATCCTGAAAACAGTATCATCAAAGTTCTCGAAGTTTCCCCCCAAACATTTATCCTCTCCATTACCAACACATGTCTTCCTTTTGCATTCTATATTAGTTGAGCTATCATCTAACCCCCGAATATCTCCTACACACTTATTCAACTCACCGTTACTTAAATCGTCCATTTTGCTTTCAACCCCACTACATTTAAGGACACCATCTTTCTGTCTATCAAAATCATTTGCTTTGTCTTTACCTGAAGGATTTACAAAAGCAACATCTTCCTTCCTCCCAATTAATTTTTCAACCATTTTACGCTCAAAGATTTTCGCCTCACTATGTCTATGTTTCCCATGTTCAGTTATTGCACGTAATTCATCTTTAATTACTCTCAAATCATCTTTCAACCCAGCATAATCATTACGCAGCCTCTGAATTGATTCCATTATAGAATTCAGCAATAAAACTTCCATCCTAAATCACCAAATCAACAGTACCATAAAATGGGGAAATATATTAACAACCATACAATAATCATTTTACTACAAATTTCATTCCTTCTAGAAAAAAGAAACATCACATAAATACAAATATTTTTCCTCTAGCTAATAGTACAGAATAAATCAGCCTTATGCAACATTAACAAAAAAATGATCTCAATAAAATTAACAAAACTCAATACTATTGCAACTTTCAATACTAGTGAAGTTATATATAGCTCGCCTAAGCCAACTCACACCATTTTGGAAAGAAGAAACTGTCATAATCATTCTGAAGGGGGTATGAGATTATAAAAAGAAAGAGGCTTAATAGTTATTTTTGGAATTCTCTCCAAACTTTTTACCTAATGTGGTCTTACAACATATATACAAACTACCACACGAGTCCACCTTCCAAAGCACACATTAATACCCATATATATTCAACAGATAGCACACATTAATACCCATATATATTCAACAGATAGCATATACCTATATAAGCACAAAACATATATATATATCATCATCATCATTTTTTATCCAGACGAAAAGCACACCTCTAAAGTGGTCCAAGTGCAGCTCTAAACAATGTATACCCATGAATACCCAAATACAAAGAGATGGAGAAAGAGGCTTAATAGTTATTTCTGGAATTCTCTCCAAACTTTTTACCTAATGTGGTCTTACAACATATATACAAACTACCACACGAGTCCACCTTCCAAACTATATAAGCACACATTAATACCCATATATATTCAACAGATAGCATATATTAATACTCATATATACATCTTATCTTTCTCTATATTAATACCCATATATACATTGAAAGCTAAATTAATGGCAACAAAATGAAAACTTACCCATGTGAAGAAACAGAGAAGTCTGTTTCAGAAGAGAGAGACAGAGAATAGTTCTGTGAATGGATTCAGACTTGTGAGGGAAAGAGAGAGAGTTAGAACAAATATTTGGATAGATATCAGTGGAGGTATCAATGGGCATCGGCTGAAAGAGATTCGGAAGAGAGAGAGAGAGAGAGCGAAGGGTTCGTACTTGTGAGGGGAAAGAGAGAGAGAATAGTTCTGAGAGATACACCAAATATTTTTAAACCAAATATTTTTTTAAAAAGATCACAGCCGTTGATGTGAGCCGTTGATGTGATGAAATGGTGAAAAAAAAAGTGCACACCGATGGAGACGTTTTTTCCGTCTCCACATAAGAAATTGCCGTTAATTATATGGATGAATACGATGGATACATCTGCTAAAACAACATAATGGGGTGTTTTCCCTAAGCTAAATAATTAGGCACCGCTTGTCGGATTTGGGGCAGACCCAATCTAGGCTCATCAAGGGTCTCATGATCTTGGGTCATGCCTAGACCCATGGAGAGTCTTCGAGCTAAGTGGATTTTTCTCTAAAACACAATCTAAAGTTCTCGAGACTCGACCATTATTCAAGTTGAGAATTGGGCAGTTCCTTGGCTTCGAGACAACCGTCAATGTCTATTAGATGTCAAGTGTCGCTTTTCAAGTTGAGAGTTAAATTGCGAAACTAAAGTTGCATGTAGGATCGGTATGAGGCATGATTTTGGGAAAGTGTGTCACATGCAATCACAATCTTGTCACTTTGTTGAACGGCTAGGCTCCTCTTTTGTCACATCGATAAAGCTCAACAACTTTCTTTGATTCCTTAGGATTGAACTCTTTTGGAAGCCTATGAGATTACTTCCACCCCATGGCCTAATTAGCGAGGTTTCCCTTGGAAGCCTCACTTGATCCAACGCCCAAGGAGTACATTTGTATTTTTTTAAAAGTAATATTTTTACTCTCCATTCATTCAAAGTCTATGTTTGAGAATTAGACTCTTTCTCATAGATCTTTCAACTCAAAGACATTCCTAGCTAATGCTCTTTTCAATTTCACACTAAGACCATAGCCAAAGTATCATCATGCTCTTTTCAAGTGGATTTCCAAATACACTCTTAGTAATTACACAATGTAATTACATTCAATTCTTATGGGAGCTATGAGAATTGGAGAATGTAATTAGGGCACTTCATTGACCTCTAATTACATAGAAACATTGCAATTAATTAGTTAAACAAACATGTCAGATCTAGTCATTATCTAAAATTACACTCAATTCCAATTCCATCATAGTTCTCCAAACACACTCATTTCACTCATTACTCATCATAAGTACATGAAAACGAAAATCTAAATCACAACTTACTTTTTTTTAATATATTTTCACTTTTCTAATTCAATAACTTTTAATATTTAAATGATAAATCTGATGGAATAATAACTTGTACACAAACTTCGTCCAAAATATTTATCCAAATCTAATTTTTCATAAACTTTTTATGTTTTTTTTTCACTTCTCAAATTTTCCATTCAGCCTCTTTTCTTTACTATCTCTTATAAATATATGAACAAAAAATTGTGTTAGTTATCTAATTGGTAACTATGTGTTGACCCTCGTTTTGGTCAACTGAAACGGAGTCAAAACGTTTGACGTGGAAAGATGTGTAGGAATGGATATCATGACAAAAACAGTACATGAAAACGAAAATCTAAATCACAACTTACTTTTTTTTAATATATTTTCACTTTTCTAATTCAATAACTTTTAATATTTAAATGATAAATTTGATGGAATAATAACTTGTACACAAACTTCGTCCAAAATATTTATCCAAATCTAATTTTTCATAAACTTTTTATGTTTTTTTTTCACTTCTCAAATTTTCCATTCAATTCCATTCAGCCTCTTTTCTTTACTATCTCTTATAAATATATGAACAAAAAATTGTGTTAGTTATCTAATTGGTAACTATGTGTTGACCCTCGTTTTGGTCAACTGAAACGGAGTCAAAACGTTTGACGTGGAAAGATGTGTAGGAATGGATATCATGACAAAAACAGTACATGAAAACGAAAATCTAAATCACAACTTACTTTTTTTTAATATATTTTCACTTTTCTAATTCAATAACTTTTAATATTTAAATGATAAATCTGATGGAATAATAACTTGTACACAAACTTCGTCCAAAATATTTATCCAAATCTAATTTTTCATAAACTTTTTATGTTTTTTTTTCACTTCT
Source organism: Humulus lupulus (assembly GCF_963169125.1). Classification (NCBI taxonomy): domain Eukaryota; kingdom Viridiplantae; phylum Streptophyta; class Magnoliopsida; order Rosales; family Cannabaceae; genus Humulus; species Humulus lupulus. The sequence goes on along the minus strand of NC_084795.1, from coordinate 49,679,381 downwards.
CAAATTTTCCATTCAATTCCATTCAGCCTCTTTTCTTTACTATCTCTTATAAATATATGAACAAAAAATTGTGTTAGTTATCTAATTGGTAACTATGTGTTGACCCTCGTTTTGGTCAACTGAAACGGAGTCAAAACGTTTGACGTGGAAAGATGTGTAGGAATGGATATCATGACAAAAACAGTACATGAAAACGAAAATCTAAATCACAACTTACTTTTTTTTAATATATTTTCACTTTTCTAATTCAATAACTTTTAATATTTAAATGATAAATCTGATGGAATAATAACTTGTACACAAACTTCGTCCAAAATATTTATCCAAATCTAATTTTTCATAAACTTTTTATGTTTTTTTTTCACTTCTCAAATTTTCCATTCAATTCCATTCAGCCTCTTTTCTTTACTATCTCTTATAAATATATGAACAAATAATTCTGTTAGTTATCTAATTGGTAACTATGTGTTGACCCTCGTTTTGGTCAACTGAAACGGAGTCAAAACGTTTGACGTGGAAAGATGTGTAGGAATGGATATCATGACAAAAACAGTACATGAAAACGAAAATCTAAATCACAACTTACTTTTTTTTAATATATTTTCACTTTTCTAATTCAATAACTTTTAATATTTAAATGATAAATCTGATGGAATAATAACTTGTACACAAACTTCGTCCAAAATATTTATCCAAATCTAATTTTTCATAAACTTTTTATGTTTTTTTTTCACTTCTCAAATTTTCCATTCAATTCCATTCAGCCTCTTTTCTTTACTATCTCTTATAAATATATGAACAAAAAATTGTGTTAGTTATCTAATTGGTAACTATGTGTTGACCCTCGTTTTGGTCAACTGAAACGGAGTCAAAACGTTTGACGTGGAAAGATGTGTAGGAATGGATATCATGACAAAAACAGTACATGAAAACGAAAATCTAAATCACAACTTACTTTTTTTTAATATATTTTCACTTTTCTAATTCAATAACTTTTAATATTTAAATGATAAATCTGATGGAATAATAACTTGTACACAAACTTCGTCCAAAATATTTATCCAAATCTAATTTTTCATAAACTTTTTATGTTTTTTTTTCACTTCTCAAATTTTCCATTCAGCCTCTTTTCTTTACTATCTCTTATAAATATATGAACAAAAAATTGTGTTAGTTATCTAATTGGTAACTATGTGTTGACCCTCGTTTTGGTCAACTGAAACGGAGTCAAAACGTTTGACGTGGAAAGATGTGTAGGAATGGATATCATGACAAAAACAGTACATGAAAACGAAAATCTAAATCACAACTTACTTTTTTTTAATATATTTTCACTTTTCTAATTCAATAACTTTTAATATTTAAATGATAAATTTGATGGAATAATAACTTGTACACAAACTTCGTCCAAAATATTTATCCAAATCTAATTTTTCATAAACTTTTTATGTTTTTTTTTCACTTCTCAAATTTTCCATTCAATTCCATTCAGCCTCTTTTCTTTACTATCTCTTATAAATATATGAACAAAAAATTGTGTTAGTTATCTAATTGGTAACTATGTGTTGACCCTCGTTTTGGTCAACTGAAACGGAGTCAAAACGTTTGACGTGGAAAGATGTGTAGGAATGGATATCATGACAAAAACAGTACATGAAAACGAAAATCTAAATCACAACTTACTTTTTTTTAATATATTTTCACTTTTCTAATTCAATAACTTTTAATATTTAAATGATAAATCTGATGGAATAATAACTTGTACACAAACTTCGTCCAAAATATTTATCCAAATCTAATTTTTCATAAACTTTTTATGTTTTTTTTTCACTTCTCAAATTTTCCATTCAATTCCATTCAGCCTCTTTTCTTTACTATCTCTTATAAATATATGAACAAAAAATTGTGTTAGTTATCTAATTGGTAACTATGTGTTGACCCTCGTTTTGGTCAACTGAAACGGAGTCAAAACGTTTGACGTGGAAAGATGTGTAGGAATGGATATCATGACAAAAACAGTACATGAAAACGAAAATCTAAATCACAACTTACTTTTTTTTAATATATTTTCACTTTTCTAATTCAATAACTTTTAATATTTAAATGATAAATCTGATGGAATAATAACTTGTACACAAACTTCGTCCAAAATATTTATCCAAATCTAATTTTTCATAAACTTTTTATGTTTTTTTTTCACTTCTCAAATTTTCCATTCAATTCCATTCAGCCTCTTTTCTTTACTATCTCTTATAAATATATGAACAAATAATTCTGTTAGTTATCTAATTGGTAACTATGTGTTGACCCTCGTTTTGGTCAACTGAAACGGAGTCAAAACGTTTGACGTGGAAAGATGTGTAGGAATGGATATCATGACAAAAACAGTACATGAAAACGAAAATCTAAATCACAACTTGCTTTTTTTTAATATATTTTCACTTTTCTAATTCAATAACTTTTAATATTTAAATGATAAATCTGATGGAATAATAACTTGTACACAAACTTCGTCCAAAATATTTATCCAAATCTAATTTTTCATAAACTTTTTATGTTTTTTTTTCACTTCTCAAATTTTCCATTCAATTCCATTCAGCCTCTTTTCTTTACTATCTCTTATAAATATATGAACAAAAAATTGTGTTAGTTATCTAATTGGTAACTATGTGTTGACCCTCGTTTTGGTCAACTGAAACGGAGTCAAAACGTTTGACGTGGAAAGATGTGTAGGAATGGATATCATGACAAAAACAGTACATGAAAACGAAAATCTAAATCACAACTTACTTTTTTTTAATATATTTTCACTTTTCTAATTCAATAACTTTTAATATTTAAATGATAAATCTGATGGAATAATAACTTGTACACAAACTTCGTCCAAAATATTTATCCAAATCTAATTTTTCATAAACTTTTTATGTTTTTTTTTCACTTCTCAAATTTTCCATTCAATTCCATTCAGCCTCTTTTCTTTACTATCTCTTATAAATATATGAACAAATAATTCTGTTAGTTATCTAATTGGTAACTATGTGTTGACCCTCGTTTTGGTCAACTGAAACGGAGTCAAAACGTTTGACGTGGAAAGATGTGTAGGAATGGATATCATGACAAAAACAGTAAAGAACACAGTAAATTATAGTGGTTCGACCCCAAGAACTGGAAATGACCTACGTCCACTTAATCTATTATTGATATGAGCTCTCAAAGGAGTGATCAAAGAACTAGGGTTCTCAGAGTTTCACAGACCTGGGAGAGATCAACAATACAATCGCAAGATAATAGTCTTAATTCTCTTGTAAAGCATAAACTAAGAATAAGCCAAAAAGTCATTTCCCTTGAGCTATCTTTCTCTATTTATAGGCTCAAGGAGGATTACATGAATCAGTTACAGATATTATTTCCTAATTTGTCGGATATTCAGGAAATCATGAGAGACAATCTCGGATATGATCATAACTGCACAAGATCTTCTCCAAATATACGGAGTATACGACCAAGCTGGTCGTATATAAAGTTCAAATGTTAAGCCATGGAAATCTCTCTGGTCGATGGTCGAACAGGACTTCTGCTAGGTGTCAGCCACGTGTTGAAAATGTCTGCCACATCATCCATATCTGCTATTTGGATAACATTTGCCCCCCAAGTTTATTTATTGCGACCAGCAATAAGTAGACTTAGGAAAACGACTTTTCATATGCCCCACGAAATTTGTCAGAGCCCTCGTGCGTTTTTGAAAATCGTGACCTAATTATGTCTAATCAAGCCTTTTCAGTTTTCAAGAAACCACCCCGACGGCTTATCCACTTCCCCATGCTTTGAAAAGGGGAAAGTCATGATTGCCATTTTTTGTTACATTTCAATTTCTTTAAATAACCCTCTCACTCACCTTTTAACCTCTTATTCGCCATTTTCTGCCAAGAACTTTCAAGAGCCATACTCCGGAGCCCAGAACTTCGAAACTTTCAGATGCCCTGCCCAGGATCTTTCAAACCCAAAGCTTTTACTTTTCTGAATCTTCAGCCTCCGCTCAGGTAATTTCTTAGTCTTTTAAACTCTTCGAGATGCCATGCATGCTACTACTGTGCTCTGAAATTTTTTGCGTTCTTGAGTATAAATTTGTGAGGATTTTGTATAAACTGTTTGATGCTTGATAGGGTAGTGTATTTTTGCTTTATATAAGTTAGGAGTTAGTTTGATAGTCAGGATCATAGATTTATGGCATAAAATCGATGTAAAAATTCGATTTTTAGACTAGTTGAAAAACTGGGTTTTTCCCGCCCCTTAGGAGTTGAAAAAGCTTCTTTTTCAGAAAACTTTTTACTTTCCTTCTCGATCCGTTTTTCAAACTGCTAGCATAAAGCTTAGTGTTCGGTTAGAATGTTGCTGGTCGATACACGTGAGCAACGTTATCCCAACTTCCCACATAAATTCCCAGGATATGCGTCTTATCTCCTCCTTTGTCTGTTTGCAGTTCATATGCAAGACTCGTGGGGAGGAGAAAGACCTATTGACGATGACCTCCTAGCTCAGCTGCTTGAAGACGAAGAACATCCTTCTGCTTTGATACCAGATATTCCTTTCTCTCGCCTTAACCCAAATACTTCCTCAGTCTCGACCCAAAAAATGGCTCGCACCAAAACTAAGGCTCAAAAAAGAAAAACTTCCAACACCTCTTGTCAGCCTACTATTGATGCTCCCTCGACCAGTGGTCGAGGCGAAAACATTACTGATACAAATGTGCAAAGGCATGCCCGTCCTCGACACGCTACTCAGCCGGATGTCGAGTGGCATGTTGTCCCTGAGAGTAGAGTGACGTAGGGGTGAACATCGGTCGGTTTGGGCGGTTTTTTCATAACATAAAATCCAGAATTCGGTTTTTGGTCCAGATCGGTGCAATCCAAAAATCGACCGACCAAACCAGTTAAAAGAAAAAACTGACCGTTTTGGACCGCGGTTTGGTCGATTAAACCGACCAAACCGAATTTCTTATTTTTTTTATTTTTTATTTTTGAAAGTTTTAGTTAAAAAAACTAAATTTTTTGGATTGTTGGAATCCATTTTTGTGCATTTTTAAAACATAAATATATAGAACATAATTTCATATTTTTTTTAATTTTTATTTAATAATTTTAATAATTAATAATTATATAATATTATATTATTATATATTATATTGTTCGGTCGGTTTCGGTTCCGCCGGTCGGTCCGGACAAAATTTTCAAACCGACCGAACAGTGGCGGTTTGCGTCGTTGGCAGTTTTTTCGGTGTTCGGTTTAATCGGTTTCGGTTTTTTCGGTGTTCGAAAGGTCGGTGTATACGGTTTTTTCGGTTTTTCGGATTTTATGCTCACCCCTAGAGTGACGATCAGGATGATCGCCAACTACTTAAATAAATACAAAGTGACAGGGGTGACCTTAGTCAAACCTAACCTCGACCAAAGGGCTAATCTGCCTCGGGATGCTTACAGCACCTGGTCGCGGTTCCACATTGAGGCAGGTGCCACTTTGTCTCTTCACTCATTCTTTCACGGGGTGGTAAACTACTTCGGAGTTGCCCCCTTCCAAATCACCCCAAACGGATATAGAATGCTCGCTGCACTCTATATCCTGTATAGCCAGAAAAATTGGCTAGCACCGTCGCCACATGAGGTCAACTTCCTATTTGACCTCAAATCTAACCCCAACCAAGAAGGTTCGGGGTTCTTCCATCTTTGTCATCAGGAAACCGGACGCACTTTCCTGACGGACACCACCCATATCTCCAATGTGGGGAGGTACCACCAGGAATACTTCCTTATGCCTGACCTGGTCGCAGACAACTTGGCTTTCACACGAGGAGGTAAAATTTTTACGTCGCTAGCTTCTTCACTTGGTGTTTTACTGCCACAATGTCTTGAACTTTCAAAGTGTTTCAGGCCCATGGTTGCGACCAAACCCAACTCCGGGGATGGAGTCAAGGGCGGCACTCTTAGCCAGTTTACCAGATGCTGAGAAAAGTGTCAAAAATTTAGTTACAGAGGCTAACCTTAGGTTGGCTGGCCTCTGGAACCCTCAACCAGCGACGAGTAGGCCTTCGGCGGAAAATGCTCACGCCGAAGTGGAACCCGAGCAGCAACCCCAAGCATCTCCTCCGCGGAGGAGACCAACTGGGGTTACAATCAGGGAACCTGCCGATACTCACCGAACGGAGAGGCCCTTGACTCCCAAGGGAAAAGGGAAACAAAAGGCTGCCGAGCCTACCGAACTCTCTGACAAATCGTTGGATGATACTGGTACATTAATTTTGCTTTTAAACCATTTACCAATTCCCTGTCATCTATTCGACGAGGATGGCAACTTTAAGAATGCTCCCATCTTAAATTCAGATTTCTTCCAGGAAATAGGTAGTTCGGTAAATAATGTAGCGACCAATAGTTGTAGTGCGAGTACTTTACTTGTAATCCTTTTATTTTCATTCTTTTGCCCTGCATGACCATTTAGTCTTATTGTTCGCGTTGTTTCCTTTTTTTGCAGATATTGACTCTATTTTCGAACATTACAAGGCTGCTGCTGCCTCTTCTGGCCAAAAGAAAGATAGCAAGAGGGCTCGAGGGGAGAGTAGCAAGACTCCCTCGAAGAAGGCTCGAACTGGCGATCCTCCAGCTAGTGCCTCCTTGCAGGAGAATTCACCATCTACAACACCCCTCGAGCAGCCGGCCTCCACTCCCGTCGACCAGCAGCGGGTTCCTAGCAGGGAGGCATTGAACACTTAGCCCGAAGGCTCCTTGCCCAGCTTCGTGGTCAGTTCTGCCAGGGAGAGGATATACAAGCTCTCCAAGCACAAACGTAGCCAGGCCGCTATTATTGAAACTGCTTCAATGGAAGCCGATCAAGTCCTCAACAGAGGGCTGAACAAGATAGTTAGCGTAAGTCAACTCTTATTGCCTTAACATTTATTTTTGATTCCTCGTCCTTACTTTATCTTATTCTATCTGACTTCAGGGACTGCTGACCATAATTGCTGGCTGGCGTCGTACTGGGGCGTTGGTGTCTCGAGGAAGGAACTTCGATTCCAAGCTCGCCGAGGCTAAGCAAGCACTCGAAGCTAAAAACAACGAACTTGCTAGACAGAATGGCGAGCTGCTCGGGGAGAAGATGGAGTTGTCCAAGCAGAAAGATGAACTGCTCGAGGACAAAGCTACTCTAACCAAAGAGCTGCTGGAAACCCGGGACACCTTGAGGAAAGCCATCGAAACCAAGGAAAAGTTCAAGGAAAGCGCCAAGCTCAACTATCAAGAATCTGTACAGCTCGAGCTTGATCTGGTTGCCAGCAGGCAGGAGGCGGAGGAGCTTGGAAAACGAGTGCAGGAGCTCGAGGAGGCTGAAGCTAAGAACTTGGAGAAGTACAAGGAAGCCACTTACCTTTGCTTCTACGAGTTCTGGAAGCACAACCGGGAAGCTAACTTCAGCTACCTGTCCAAACGCTTAAGGAGGACTCTGATGACGCAGTGCTCCATCCGCCTGGAAGAAGAAGAAAAGGCCAAAGTGCCTGCCTCTCCAGAGATCTCCCTGGCTTGGGGGATAGACGATGCAAACGCTGAAGCTGGCCCTTCCGCCGACCAAGGCACTCTTCAAGATCCTCAGGACCCTCCAGCTCCTTGAATTTTTTTTCTTTTATCCCAACTATGCGACCCACAGGTCGTATTGTAAAGACAATTTATTTTTACTGCTGCAAGGGCAGCCTTTTTACTTTTATTTGAACAATTACATCCGAGCAGTACTGCTCGCGGTGTAAAAGAATTCCTTTGACATTATAATACTTCTGCTTATTATTACATCTGTTCGCATAATCGAACTTAGCATAGTACTTTGGCTTGATTTAACAAAATATAAATTTTGAAAAATACTCTAAGTACTGTAGCATGCTTTCACTTATTCTGTTCATGTGTTTACATACCTCTTGGTATGCTTTGCTATCGATGTACCTTATATGCCCCCCAAGTGACTGAGGAGCTTTAGGTCCTTGGTCACTTGCCTTGACCACGACCTGTGCGAACATTACTGCTCGGTATAGAATGCAACACTTATAATACAGCAAAACAACACACATAATGAACAAATACTTGTAAAAAAAAAATTTACAAAGGTTTGGCAAGATTGACTGGCTGCGCACAGTCCCTTATAATTCTCGTATTAAAATGGACTAAACATGTCTTTACGAGTGATCTTTTAAAAAGATCTTACACTTATAAGCGATTATCCAAATAACATGACTAACCCTTTTTCAAAACTTGTAAAAAGTAAAAATTAATATAAGCCAATCCTTTAAGAATGATTGTTTATTAATAATACTTGCGCAGGTGTTTTCCGTTCCAATAGCGCGGAATGAGATCTCCATTTAAGCGTGCAAGTTTGTATGTGCCTGGATGAAGGACTTCTTCAATCTGGTAAGGTCCTTCCCAGTTTGGTCCGAGTACTCCAGCAGTCGGGTCTCGGGTGTTTAAGAAAACTCGTAGAAGTACTAGGTCTCCGACGTTGAATTTTCTTTCTTTTACTTTTGAGTTAAAATACCGGGCGACTTTTTGCTGGTACGCAGCTACTCGGACTTGGGCTTTTTCTCGTTTCTCCTCAACCGAGTCTAGGGACTCCATCAATAGTTGGCTATTCTGGTCTTGGTCGTATGTGATTCTTTGATGTGAGGGCGGATCTAACTCGACTAGCAACATAGCCTCATACCCGTATGCTAAGGAAAACGGGGTATGGCATGTTGCCGTTTGATGATAGGTTCTATACGACCAGAGTACTTCAGGTAGTTTTTCTGGCCATGCTCCTTTAGCTTCTTCAAGCCTTTTCTTTAGGGTATCCTTAAGTGTTTTATTCACTGCTTCGACTTTCCCATTTTCTTATGGATGCGCGACTGAAGAAAAGCTCTTGACGATTTCGTGCCTTTCGCAGAAGTCTGTGAATAAGTCGCTATCAAATTGGGTGTCGTTGTCTGAGAAAATCTTCCGAGGCAATCCATATCGACAAAAAATGTTCTTGATGAAGAAGTCAAGAACTTTCTTTGTCGTTATGGTAGCGAGTGGCTCAGCTTCGGCCCATTTGGTGAAGTAGTCAACTGCTACGACTGAGTATTTTACTCCACCTTTTCCCGTTGGCAAGGACCCAATTAAATTGATACCCCATATTGTGAAGGGCCATGGACTTTGCATCTGCCTTAACTCGTTGGGAGCTGCGTGTGGGATCTTGGAAAACCTCTGACACTTATCACATTTTCGCACAAACTCCATTGAGTCTTCGTTCATAGTCGGCCAGAAATAACCCTGCCGCAGATTCTTCTTCGATAAGCTATGCCCCCCAGCGTGATCCCCACAGAAGCTTCCATGTACCTCCTTCATCAGCTCTTTGGCCTTTTCTAGTGTAATGCATCTGAGCAATGGCATGGAGTACCCTCTTCGGGATAGAATACCATCGACCAATATGTACCTAGCAACCCGTCTCTGAAGAGTCCTGGCTTTGTTTCTATCTGCTGGTAGTACACCATTTGTGAGATACTCCAAGTACGGTGCCAACCATGTATCTTCTATCCGGATCTCCATACTGGTTTCATCTGCTCGTATGCTCGGCTCGCGCAACCGCTCCACTGGCACTATATTTAAAGTGTCAGCATCTTTCGCACTCGCGAGTTTGGATAAGGCATCTGCATTTGAATTCTGATCTCGAGGTATTTGCTGGAGGGTATATTTCTCGAATTGCACCAACAGATCTTTCGTTTTGTTCAGGTAGGCCACCATTTTCAGGCCTCGTGCTTGATATTCCCCTAAGACCTGATTCACTACCAGCTGTGAATCACTGTAAATGTCCAGCACTTTTATACTCATGTCTTTGGCCAACCTCAGCCTAGCGAGGAGTGCTTCATACTCGGCCTCATTATTTGAAGCGGTGAAATCGAACCTAATAGCACAATGAAATCGATGCCCTTCTGGCATTATCAATATCACTCCTGCTCCTGCGTGAGATTCGTTGGATGATCCGTCCATGAATAACTTCCACGAAGGAGCTTCAACTTGGGGCTCAGGCGCACTAGGTTTTTCGCACTGCTCGTTGTCTGGGAGCTCAGTGAATTCGGCGATAAGATCAGCCAAGACTTGTCCTTTTACTGCTGCTCATGGTGAATATGCGATATCGAACTGCCCGAGTTCGACTGCCCATTTTAACAAACGTCTAGCTGCCTCCGGTTTTTGTAAAACTTGATGAAGGGGCTGGTCAGTTAAGAATGTGATGGGATGGGCTTGGAAGTAAGGACGTAACTTCCTTGAGGCCAAAATTAAGCAATAGGCTAATATTTCGATGGAAGGATACCTCAATTCGGCCCCGATTAACCTCTTGCTAACATAATAAACTGCCTTTTGTACGCCTTCTTCTTTTCGTACTAGCACTGCACTAGCAGCATATTCGGTGATCGCCAGGTAAATGAACAAAGTTTCTCCATCTATAGGTTTTGATAAAACAGGAGGCTGTGCCATGTGGGCTTTTAAGGCTTGGAAAGCCTGTTCGCAGTCTCCGGTCCACTCGAACTTCTTGTTGCCTCTAAGTAGATTAAAGAAAGGGACGCATTTATCTGTTGACTTTGAGATAAATCTACTTAGTGCGGTAATCCTTCCAGTTAAACTTTGCACATCCTTGATTTTTACCGGCGATTTCATGTCGATCAGGGCTTTGATCTTTTCGGGGTTGGCCTCGATTCCTCTTGAATTGACAATGAACCCCAAAAATTTCCCTGATCTTACTCCGAAGGAACATTTGAAAGGATTTAGTTTCATCTGATATTTGTTCAAAACATTGAAACACTCCTGTAAATCCTTCACATGTCCTTCTGCCTTCTTTGACTTTACCAGCATGTCGTCCACGTTCACCTCCATGTTTACTCCGATTAACTCCTTAAACATGTGGTTAACCAATCGCTGGTAAGTCGCACCAGTGTTTTTCAGTCCGAAGGGCATTACTTTATAACAGTATAACCCTGTATCGGTCTGAAAGCTAGTGTGATCCTTGTCAGGGGGATGCATACTGATCTGATTGTATCCTGAGTATGCATCCATGAAAGAGAGGATCTCATGTCCTACAGTTGCATCGACCAGCTGGTCGATCCTTGGGAGTGGGAAGCAATCTTTTGGGCAAGCTTTATTAAGGTCTGTGAAATCCACACAGGTTCGCCATTTGCCGTTAGGCTTGGGAACCAGTACTGGGTTAGAGACCCATGATGGATAAAACGCCACCCTGATGAACCCATTCTCCTTCAGTCTTTCAACTTCTTCTTTTAAGGCTTTCGATTTGTCCTTATCAAGCAGCCTTCTTTTCTGTTGCACGGGTGGAAAGCTTTTGTCAATGTTCAGGACATGGCTAATGACTGCAGGATCTATCCCAGCCATGTCTTTATGTGACCAGGCAAAAACTTCCTGGTTCTTTCTCAAAAACTCCACCAGTGCGTGCTTCGTTGTTGCTTCTAAATTTTTACCGACCTTTACAACTCTGGTCAGAATTTTTTCGTTAAGTTAGACCTCTTCAAGGTCCTCGACGGGTCCAACATCTTCCTCAAAATCCCTAAAGCGAGGATCTAAATCTCTATCCTCACTTTGGGCAACACCCTATTTGGTGACTCCATCACCGAATTGGGCTTGTGTATCAACTGCCATCTGCAACCTCTCTGAGGGAGTGCTCTTCGACGTTCCCTTCTTTGCCTTCGTGATCAAGGCATTGTAGCACTCCCTTGCTTCCCTCTGATTTCCCAACACGCGTCCTACCCCTGCGTCTGTTGGGAATTTCATGGCCAGGTGTTATACTGAGGTGACGGCCCTAAGGTCAACTAGTATGGGCCTTCCGATTACAGCATTGTACGCCGAAGGACAATCGACTACTATGAAAGTAGCGAGTAATGTCCTGGTTGCAGGCGTTGTTCCTGCTATTACCGGAAGTCTGATTGACCCTGTTGGGGCGAGTCCCTCACTAGAGAAGCCGTAAATTTTTTGGTTGCAAGGCTCCAAGTCCTTGACGGACAACTTCATGCGTTCCAGCGAAGACTTGTACAGGATGTTTACTGAACTTCCTGTATCGACTAGCACTCTCTTCACCATCATGTTGGCAATTTGAACATCCACGACCAGCAAATCGGAATGTGGGAATCGGACATGCTGGGCGTCGCTATCAGAGAAGGTTATTTCACCATCCTTTGACCGAGCCTTCTTTGATGCCTGGTCCTCCACAGTCATCATCTCGATGTCTTGGTCGTGGCGTAGGGTCCGAGCATATCGTTCCCTTGCCTTTTCGCTGTTTCCCGCAAGGTGCAGGCCTCCACAGATGGTGAGTAAAGTGCCAGCTACGGGATCAGGCTGTAAAGGTGGCGAGCGTTGGCGTGCAGGCGCCTGCTCGTTGCCACCTGGAGCCTCTCGTTGGGAAGTTCCCGAGGCCCGTACGTATCTCCTTAAGTGTCCTTGTCTGATAAGGAACTCGATTTCATCTTTTAGCTGGTTGCACTCATTTGTATCGTGTCCGTAGTCGTTATGATAACGACAGAACTTGGTAGTATCTCTTTTCGAGATATCTTTTCGAATGGGAGCGGGTCTTTTGTAAGGCACACTAGAACTTGTGGCCTGATACACCTCTCCTCGAGACTCGATAAGGGTAGTGTAGTTAGTGAACCGTGGTTCGTAACGGTTGCCCTTAGCGCGCTTGTTTTCGGAGGTGGAAGGTTCATTATGGGACCGCTTCCCCCCATTCTTGCCATTGTCATTGCCATTCCCATTGCCTTTGCCGTTGTCGTTGGGTTTTGACCCATTGGCGGCTGTGGCAGGTTCTGTAGTCCCCTTATCTTTGCCTGGGGGCTTTCCCTCGCTGGCGATGGCATCCTCGAGCTTGATATACCTATCATCTCGATCCAAGAATTCTTGAGTAGTCTTAACTCCATGCTTTCTGAGGCTACTCCGCAAAGGCGTACGACGCCTAACTCCTGCAGTTAGGGCCATCATCTTGCCCTCATCTCCCACTATTTTAGCTCCAGCCGTTGCTCGCATGAAGCGCTGGACATAATCCTTCAGTGGCTCTCCTTCTTGCTGGCGTATCTTCACCAGCTGATTTGCCTCAGTTGGGTGCACACGACTCGCATAGAATTGCTCGTAAAATTCCTTTACGAACATCTCCCAAGAAACAATACTTGCAGGAGGGAATTTGAAAAACCACTCCTGTGCAGCATCAAAAAGTATTGCAGGAAAGATCCTGCACCGAGCATCTTCGGACACTTTCTGAATGTCCATCTGTATCTCAAACTTGTTGACATGAGATACCGGGTCACCATACCCGTCAAAGTTCGGAAGCGTGGGCATCTTAAACTTGCTGGGAGTTTCTGCCACAGCTATCCTTTGAACGAAATGAGTGCCTCTTCTCTTGTCGTACTCGATATGAGACGTCCTTCCCCCGACCAGTTATTGTACTGCCTGGTTCAGGGCATCTATTTGGGCTTGCACGGCGTCAGGAATCGTCGGGGCCTCTGCTGCTGGGGGAATGTACTCATCGTGTCGTTCCCGGCAGTCGTTGAGTACATCCCTTAAGTCTTCGTCTCTTCGTCGTTGCTCGCTTGCTCTGAGCCGGTTAAAGACGTTATTTTTTCTGGGCTGCCCCCCAGCGTTACGTCTCTCTGGTTGGTCTTCCCTAGGTGGTGGGCTTCTGCCCCCACCTCTTTCTTCATTTCTTCGACCATCATTTCCTCTGTCTGAGTTGGCCTCATTGTAACCATGGCCATCTCTGAACCTTGATTGGCTATGGTGGGACCGACTGTCCCCTCGGTTGTCTCCTCGAGCTAGAGCTTCCCGAGCGTTAGAGTGTGGCCTGCGTTGGTCGGTAGGTCCCCATGCATTATCATGCCGTGGGGGGCCCCGGACCGCATAGCTTATCTCTGAGTTCCTTCTGTTGCCAGAAGGACGCTGTCCCCTGCTCGGTGGGTTCGGCCCTTCGCCCATATGGCGTCTAGGACTACGGGGCTGCTGCCCGACCCTATTCTGCCTTGGCTACAGGGGATTGCCTCGACCAGCCTGGGATGGAGGCTGCGTTTTAGGATCCCTTGGTGGGACATCATCCTGAGGCATTGGTGGCTGCTCGAGCCTTTGGGGGCTCATCGACTGGATTGGAGGACTAGGATTAGGACCACTTTGGGGTGGCCCATTTGAGGGTTGATCAGGCTGTGAGGCAGGTGCAACCTGTTTCCTAGCCAACTGCAGGGCTGCCATGGCCTCCCTCAGACAACGATCCATCTCCGCCTGTCTCTCACTTAGCTCCTAGTGCTGACGCTCTATCTCTTATTGCTACCGCGCCATAATCTCCGCAACACTTTCTTGGCTGGCCCTCAGATTGGCCAGTTCATCTTGCAATACCCCCAGGGTATTTCTCAGCGTCTCAGAATCCAGTTCCTCCTCATCAAATTCCAAATGTGGCTCATTTTCAGCCATGTTTGGGGGAGGAGGCGGTTGAGATGGTGCAGCGCCAGCCGCCTACCCAGTCTTCTTTGTTGTTTTCGCCATTACCGCTTCAACAATCTTGTATCAAACTCTCAATGAAAGCACCAGAATGTTGACCCTTGTTTTGGTCAACTGACACGGAGTCAAAACGCTTGACGTGGAAAGATGTGTTGGAATGGATATAATGACAAAAACAGTAAATAACACAGTAAATTATCGTGGTTCTGCCCCAAGAACTGGAAATGACCTACGTCCACTTAATCTATTATTGATATGAGCTCTCAAATGAGTGATCAAAGAACTAGGGTTCTCTGAGTTTCACAGACCTGGGAGATATCAACAATACAATCGCAAGATAATAGTCTTAATTCTCTTGTAAAGCGTAAACTAAGAATAAGCCAAAAAGTCATTTCCCTTGAGCTATCTTTTTCTATTTATAGGCTCAAGGAGGATTACATGAATCAGTTACAGATATTATTTCCTAATTTGTCGGATATTCAGGAAATCATGAGAGACAATCTCAGATATGATCATAACTGCACAAGATCTTCTCCAAATATACGGAGTATACGACCAAGCTGGTCGTATATAAAGTTCAAATGTTAAGCCATGGAAATCTCTCTAGTCGATGGTCGAACAGGACTTCTGCCAGGTGTCAACCACATGTTGAAAATGTCTGCCATATCATCCATACCTGCTCTTTGGATAACACTATGTTAATCTTTTAGCTTTAATTTGTACCCTAAATCCTTGCCACTATACGTGTTGAAGATTTAACAAATTCAATTCAATATGAATAATCTAATCTAATCTAATTCAACTTACAAAATACATCGGCATTTATGCAGATTTGATTAAATTAATATATGCATGTGGTGGATTGGGAATCTACCATTGTGTGGATGAGATGCATTTTCAATATAAAGTAACTTATTAAATCCAATCCACACTTATATTTATATATTTTTTGTAATATATATAAATAAATAATATTTTAAAATAAAATTATAAATCAAAATAAAATGTTGGTGTTGTTTATGACTTATGGAGTTTAAGTTTGTTGAATCAAAGTATAATGGATGTTTTATTTCAATATTTTAGAAATTTATTGATTTTTTCTGTGATACAATAAATATATAAATTTTAGTGATAAATTATCAAAATTAATTCTCACTATAGTTAATTAGATTGTATTGGTTTAGATAGTGTGGATTGGATTGAATCCAAAATATAAAATCTACACTTTGTGCTTATAGGATTGGTAATGAGCAAAAAAAAAAAAAATATTAGATTCAATAAACACCCATACCTTTGAAAATAACTTATTTAAATTGCACTTTAATTTTATAAAATTTTAAAATATATATATAAAAAATATATTTTAAATTTTAATATGTTTGATGCAAACAAAAATAATAATGGTATTACATTTTTAAAAATATATATTTGCTATATAACTATGTAAAATCATATTATTGGCTAACCTTTTTAATAAATATATTTTATTATTTAATTGTTATTTTTTGAAATTGTATATTGGGTCATTAAGTGTTATTGTGTCTTATTTTGGTAAGAATAAATCCTTTATTAAGTGTATTTTATATATAGTCAAGTTTCTTTAATTATTTATGGTAACATTGTCTATAATGAGTATGAGTATTAAAGAATTATTCTATGTATATTTTCTCTTGATTTTATCAGTCTAAAATAAGGAAACTGAATGATGTTTGTCCATAAAGGAAGGAAATTTCGAAATGAACCTGGTTGGGTCTTAAGATCATGTTCGTCCATTTCCTAATGCTACAAAATAGTTGTCTGTCACATCTGGAAATTCCTGCATTAATGAAATGAGAAGTTATTTTGAGTAACTTCCCGATTTTGTATGATTTAGGTTATTAACGAGATTGGCAGGCTTAGGGGTTTCTAAAATCTATAAATACCATACCTAAGCCGCAGCCTTTCTCATCTCTTCACGCTTCTAATGTTTCATGCTTTGAATATATCTTTCATATGTAAAGAGTAGTTTTTGTTCAACTATCTCTTTGTTTGTTTGTTTGTTTTGTTTCGTGTTATTTATTCTTAAACATGTCATAAAGTTTGGGAACGTGACACACAATCTTCGGGAGAAGATTTTCATAAGACTCACTTTGGGAGAAAGCGAGCACTCATCAAGTTCAAAACGGATTTTGTGTTCTTGGTGTTTATCAAAATCAGATTATTAAAGTGGAGTACTTCAAGGTTGCAATAAGGATTTAGAGGGAGTCTAAACTTGTATAAGTCAATTACTTATTGTATTCTTGAGACTTTACTAATTGATTTTATCTCTGGGCGTGACCCCATGGACTAGGTTTTCCGAACCACGTAAAAAACTTATTGTGTCACATTACTTTTAGTTTATTTACTTTCTGTTCGTATATTCTGATTCTTCAACAATCTATCTTGATACATTAGAATATCTGTCTATTAAAACAATTGTTTAACTATTCCGCATTAACTAAAGTGTTTGTTAAATTCAGTTGGTAATCTTAAAAAATGTAATTTCAAACTAAATGATAATTACTATTTTTTTTAGGAAAAAAAAAAGTAAAACTATACAAACAGAATCACACTAAAGAAATAAGAATTTAGTAATAAACTATAAAATTAAAAAATTTAATCCAAAATATAAAATATGCATGTTAAATTAACTAAAAAGAAAATAGTGATAATTTGATTGGTTAAAAATCTTACACCATTATAAAAAAAAAAAAAAAAAAAAGTAAAACTCATATTTCATTCAATAGAACAAGGGACAAGTCCAAAAACATTAATTTTTTAAATATTAATTAATTTTTTTAAAATTAAAAATATAACTTTTAAGGGCACGCATTGCAAGTCCTAAAAATATTTTTTAAACTCATAAAACATTATTCTATACTTTTAATTCAATCTCACCATCCAATCCAAAAGTGACGTGAATGTATATATATAAATATAAAGGGATATTTGCGGCATAAGTACCCAAAGTTTGAGGTTTGTAATCGGCATGGAATCTTTTTTTTAGCGGGTAATGTACCCAAAGTCAGTAAAATTGTAATTTCGTTAGTTTCCGTCAGTTAAACTCTGTTACATGATGACTGGACCAACACGTGTCACTCCGTGATTGATCCAGCTCTTAAATATTTAAAAAAAATATATTTTAATTAATTTTAAAAATAATTGAAATAATAAAAATTAAAAATAATTAAATAAAAAAATTAAAAATACATTTTAAAATTTTAATCCCTAAAACTCCATTGATCCCCCCCCCCCCCCCCCCCCCCCTCCTCTTATTGAGAACTCAGAACCTAGCTCAAGCATCCAACGAGAACCCAGCTCAAAGATCCCCAACCCAGCTCTCTCTCCCCTCGCTCTCCCTCCGCACCAACCCAAGCACCTCTATGCGATCCCACGAGAACCCAAAACCCAGCTTAGAGATCCCCAAGCACCCAAACCCACAGACCTCCCTCGCGAGAACCCAGTCGCCAACTAGCACCTCGTCGACTTTTGCCACCCCCTCCTCGTGAGCACCGTCTGAATCCATTGTGCAAAAATCGCGAGTCTGCCTACTTCTGTGCACCCCAGGCGTGTCTCTCATTGCAGCGAACCCAGATCCGTGCTCCAACATCCTTGAGCCTCACCCCAGTTCCACGAACCCATGCGTTCTTCATCGTCCCCTCCCAGAAGCCCATCAACTCCACTCCGTGCGACCCTACATTTGAGAGCAACACCTAGGTGCCGAGAAATGTGAAGCACCAGGACCTTGTTCGCAGAACCCGTGGCCCTAATATTTGACCCCTGACATCTGTTGCGCCTCACCCAAGCCTCGTGGCCACAATATTTGGTTCTGTTGTTTTGCAGGACACAAATTCAGATGTTGTAGAAGCACTCTCTCAATCCATTCTCTTCAACACCAGGACACGAGAAAGGTCCTCATAGCCAGAGGGAGAGAGAGAGAGAGAGATAGATCAATGGAGTTTTAAATTTTAAAATGTATTTCTAATTTTTTTATTTAATTATTTTTAATTTTATATTGTTTTAATTATTTTTAAAATTTTAAAATTAATTGAAATGATTTTTTAAAAATATTTATAAGCTGGATCACAGAGTGATATGTGTTACTCCAATCGTCGTGTAACGTAGCTCAAGTGACAGGAACTAACAGGATTATAGTCTTATCGACTTTGAATATTTTACCACTAAAATAAATTTTGAATATTTTACCACTAAAATAAATTGAGTTCATACCAGTTACAAATCTCAAACTTTGAGGACCTATGTCACAAATATCTGTTATATAAATATGTAATCTTAAATGCATACTTAAATTGCACACAAAGCGGTATCTATTAATTGTTTTTCAATATAATAATCGTTTCTATCATGTATATACATACAGTAGTGTGGTACTGATGTGTCATGTAAGCCTAATCAATGTGAAGTTGATATGGTATAAAGCATATTGTGCTTTTACGTACCACGAAAAAAATAAAAGCACTTACCGTATCATATTATTCACTTCACTATCCCAACCCAAGCCATGAGTTTCACTTCGGCCAAAAGGGCGTTAGCCAGGACAGGGAAATAGTTGCAGAAACCGAGTAGCATTTATCATATTAATTAATTACCATGAATTGATCGGAATAAAAAGCTCACATCCATGCGCCCCAACAGTACACTTATCATTTTTTATATGCTACATTTTTATTTTAATAACAATATAAATCATACAAGAATACAAAATAAAATAAGAGCTTTGGGAGATTTATTATGTTTCCAACTAATTACTAATTAGTGTCGTGCCTGCGCCAGACTTCATTTTAAGTACTTAATTATTAATGTTGTTCTTGTGGGATTGAAAGATTCTAAATGAGTTTTTTTCAGCTACAGTATTTAGATCCCAAAAATTATTTATGTATTAGTTAGATTCCTCATATTTTCAAATTATATAATTTAGGTCTCTAAATGCTTTATTTTTAAAATACAAAATAAACAGTAAATCATTCTTAAAATATTTAAAAATTTAATTTATGACAATAACAAACATGATATGAAAAAAATATTTTCATAGTATTTTTAAAAAATATATATTCATAGTATTTTTAAAAATATTTAATATTTTTATAAATTAAAATTAATATTTAATAAAATATTCTTACCAGCATTGTTGTTTTATAATTAATATTAATAACTATATTATCTTAATATTATTAATTTTTATTACGTTTATTTCATATATTACTATTAATAACTATATTATCTTAATATTCTTACCAGCTTGTTTATTTCATACATTTTTTATAGTGTATATAAAGTTATTTATGTGCATATATATTAGGTAGAAACAACGTACAATGCATATTTGCTTAGTTTTAAAGTTGTAAACATTATCTAAAATTTTAATAAAAATTGGTTCACTGTTTTTTATAATATATATATACAAATTTTAATAAATATTTATATCAATAATCTCTACATATATGACATTTAAACACAATATTAACATATATATTTACATGGCTACATGACACATATATATATATATAAATTACAATAATATATAAAAAGAAATTAATAATATAAATAAAATAATAATATAAAAAGTCATAGTCTAGACCGTAATATACATGCATAAATTATTTTTAGTTTTTAATGTATTTGACAATGTCCTTTGGCGAATTTGATGAAGAAAAAGAGTTTCAATCACCTGATAAAAAATAAACTATCACAGAAATTTATAAGATAAAAAAATGATATGTATGCATTTATTATTTTTAAATAAATATGATTTAATTATTTAGATTATCATAAAATATCTTAAAAATATTATATTTGTTTAAGTTTATGTTTGTTCTAGTTTTTTAATTTAGCAATGACAACAAGACATTATATATTATATGTTTAATATAATATTAATATTATACTTCGATTTCAAATTTAAGTTTGTTGCTAGTAGATTATATTATATTATATATTTAATATGATATTATTCTAATATGTGAAGTTTAAGTTTAATTAAATTTTATTGAAGTTATAAAATGTATGGTTTTATTATTTTTAAATAATTATCATTGTAAAATATCTAAAAAATATCTTATTTTAATTTGTTTAATTATTTATTTATTTAATTTTATCTAAGTTTAAGTCATGTTTATAATCCACCGTTAAATATAAGAATATTTTGTTAAATATAAGAATATTCCATTAAAGTTAACGAAAAAAAATTAAAAAAACCGTTAAAACCAAGAATTCTCGTTATCTACACACTTGTTATATAGAATAGATATATGATTAGTTATAAGTTGCATTATAGAGAAAAATTTACAAAATAAAAATAAATATGTATGATAAATATTGATAATATCGTGATAGTCCAGTTGTTGACCACGATTTTGGCCAATAACGAGTAGACGTCAAAATGACAGTAAGCCTTGAATAGAAAACAACGACACAAATAATTTTATAGTGGTTCAGCCCCAATTTGTCGGTAATAGCCTAATCCACTTAGAGTTGTGATATATTTAACATTTACTTAAGATCAAATAAACCTTGGTCAATTGAGTTTCTCAAGTATTGTTTAACGCCCAAAATGTGACTACACTAAGTGGTAGTTGTAGTAAGATCGGGCGGTCGATCCACAAGAAGGTAACCTAAAATCAAAAGGTTAGTAGAAAATAACACAAAAAGTTAGTAACAAGAAGTAAATAAAATTGTAAATGGAAAAAGGTTTGAGATTTTGGTATTATGTTTTTGATAAAGTGATGAAATGAGAAAAATAAAATAAATGTAAGATGTAATCAAGAGTTTGAGAAAAAAAAAGGTTTCAAGAATCATCCATATGCTTGTTTAGTTACTTGGTTACTTAATTTACAAAAATACACAAGTAAATAGTTCACATCCCAACATTTACTTGGAAAATCTAACATTAAAGTCCATAGTTTTTCTAACAAAAGTTCATTTGAGTTATAAAGTTCTTTACTTTAAAAGCACAATGTTAATCTTATGAAAAATCTAAAAATGACAAAATACCCAAGGGCAATAATGCAATAGAAGATTAGACATAAAATTATGTATCAATATTACTTTTACTAATTAGAAGCACATAGAAAGAGCATGACTAATCCTATATACTATTAGCATAAGTAAATAAAGATAACAAAATAAAAATAGAGATGAAAGAACATAAATAACTCAAATATATTACATTAAGAACATAGTAAATCAAAGTAGCAAAATAACATCACTTGCATATGGAATCCTAGGAAGATTAGGCCATTATGCTCATGATTCTCACAAAATTCTAGGAAGAAAATATGAGACGAAAGTGAGTGGAAATTTTGCTATAGTTTCTCTACTTTAAAAATTACATACCAAATGTGAAGAAAGTGTCCCTATTTATAGATGAGGAAAATGACTAAAAAGAAATTAAACAACAAAATGAGGTTTACAAAATAAATCTGAAATATTAATAATAAAATATGATTTTGAAAAATCAAATCTTATTATTAATATTACGCTAGCTATTTTTGTGTATAGTCAAAATGCTCTTTTTCTAAAATACCACAAAAACATAATCTATAAAGCTCAAAATAGCAATTTACAAAGCCCAATACCCACAAAACATGGCTGGTGACACAAGATGGTTTTGACCCATTTTCAACCAATGAGAGAGTGCCACGTAGGCAGCCTTGGCTGAAGAATTAGGCTGCTTCAAATGGGCCTGGGAGCTTGCTGAAGGAGCTTCATGTGTTGGGCTTTCATATGCATTTGGGCATTTGGGCTTTCAAATGGTCACGTTAACATGAAGGAAATATGCATATATGTGCATATGGGTCAATGCAGGTGGAAAGGAGGAGCTGGGAAGGCTGCATGCGTGAAGAATCTGCTGGAGCATTCGGACAGGTGGCGCGTGGAGAGGCCGCCAGGTGGCTGGCAGGAGGACGCGTGGCGAGCCTTGAGCGCGCCAAGTGGCGTTAGGAGAGAAAAAAGGCTGAGCTTGGGCCAATGGGCCTGGGCTTCTTCAGATTGGGCTATTTTCTCTTAAGAAAAATGCCACTTTCTATTCTCTTTTTTTTAGATTTAATTATTTCTCTATTCTCCATTTTTATTAGTGTCCAAATGCAATTTATTTCCTGAAAATTAATCATAAATTAAATTAAAATTAATATTTTCAATCATAAAATATATTACAATAAATTCATGAAAATATTAATTAAAACTTAATTTATTTACACTTTAAAACTAATTAATTTGCATTTTTGAGCACTAATCAAGTATCAATAGGAAAATACAGTGTCTCTCTCTAGAGAATACAAGCTTTCTCTCAGAAAATGCCCCAAGAATGCCCCAAATGACGGTCCCAAGTTCACAAAACCAGAGAGTTCCTTTTTCTTTCCAAAAGATCAGATCCCCCTAAATGATGCAATGAGCCATTTATTTATAGGCTCATGGGTCGTACATAATAACTATCCCGCTTTGACGGGGTCCTTGGTTATTTCAACCATCTTTAATTAATAAAATAATAAACAAATTTAAATTACAACAATATAGCTGTTATTCGAGATATTTGAGAGATTCTCGCGGTAGTTACGGATGACTCTAACTGAAGTCGTTACTGAAACTTTGTTGAAGAGTCACTGGGCTGAGTTTCTGATCTGTCCGGTTTGCTAACTCCACTCCCTGAAGTAAGACTGGTCAGCTATATCACCCTTCTGGTTAGGCAAAACATCTTCATAAGCTGACTGGCCGGATAAACCTGATTCCTAAAGTGACTGGTCAGCGAAAACACTTTATTGGTCGGATAACACTATTTTCTTAAGTGACTGGTCGGACATAATTTTTTACTGGTCGGTCAAGAACCTTACTGGTCGGACAGAAACCTTGCCTCGTCGGTCAAATTACTTCCTGACCAGATAAATCAATTTCGTGACCAGTAATATCACAACTCCGAAGATTAATTTCAAACTTTTTCACTTCTTTAGTCAGTACATTTATTGACTATTAATGTGTCATTTACTGACCATGCATTGCCATTTGTCCCATCTTATTGCCACATCATCAAACGAAATTTTGAGATAACATTTGCCCCCCAAATTTATTATATGATTTTCTCATATGATAAACTTTTTCTCTATCTGATAGTTATTCACGTCGTCCAAAATCTTCCACCCAGTCAGTAACTTTCACTTTTGAAGTAAACCCACGATTGAACTTTTCTGTCCATAAAAACGGTAGTTACCAGTTTCCCATTTCCATTGCTCTTTCGAGTTCATGGGTATAGGATAATCATTGATTTTATCTTGAAGCTTGTTGAACCCTTGAAATTCAACTTGTTGATCTTGTTTGCATAGCCAAAGAATAATAAAATATGTTTATGCAACACTCTATGTTCCATACCCTTTAGCCCATCAAACTTGTTTCTTTTGTCGTTCCTAGCCGATCAAATTCCTTTGGCCCCTCGGAACCCTAGTTTCTTAGCTACTCGAACGCCTGCCTTGCTACTCGGACATGTAGCCTCGGATGTGCCAAGCTCCTCGAGAATTCCCCATCCGCTCGGCATGCCTTGCTCCTCGGCATGCAATCTCTTCGAACAGCAGCCATCGGCATGCCTGGCCCCTCAGCACGTGGCTCATTGGATGCTTGGACACACGGAGCCCCTGGATGCGCACCACCTCAGCGTGCCTGTCTCCTCGGATGCGCACCTGCAGCAGCTCCTCGGACACCTCTCGATGCCTGGCTCCTCGGAAATTTCTTGGCCGATCGGGACACACACCCATCTCTTCGAACCGCTCAGACACACCATATTCGCTCAGTCATAGGCCTAGCCTCTCGGACGCACGCCTAGCCACTCGGACACCATAGTCGCTCGGCCGTGTTCTTGGCTGCTCGGACACCACAGCCGCTCGGCCGCACGTCTGGCTGCTTGGACACCACGGCCTAACCGCTCAGACGCATGCCCTTAAGTCCTTGAGCTTGTACAAAAACTTTATGGTTCATGCATTTAGGCACCAAATTTTTTTTATTATTATTGTTGCTCTCATACATTTTTATTTGGGAAGTAAAATATTTTACTAGGTAGTAAATATTTTTACTGCTCAGAGAAAATATTTTACTGGGTAGTAAATATTTTTACTGCTCAGAGAAAATATTTTACTGGGCAGTAAATATTTTTTCTTTGCATTCACTTTCTGTTTGGTTTACTTCAGGGACTCATCACTGTTAGTCATGCTCAATGCCGAGCACTAGACTATAAGGAGCTGATCAATTGGTGGAAGCCCAAGCAAAGATTGAAAGTCTGACTGTGCCTGTGCCTGCCTCTCCTGCTCTATCATTCCGACCAGAGGAGGTCCTGGATGTTGACGATGGTGTTAACCAGCCAGGGCTTGTTTACTCGACCAGTAGACACTCTTAGCCGACCTGAGAGCTTCCTATCCATCAACAAAGTTTCCTACTCAACCAGTGAAACATGCTCAGCCGACCAGGGAAGTTGTATCTGCTCTTCCAACCAGGAAAACCTTACACCTGACCAGCTGAACTTTGTATCTGGCTAGTAGTGTACTCTTTTTTCTTATACTTTTGTGAAGACAACTGATGCTTAGTAGTTTTGATATTTTTCTCGTAACGCCGAGCTGTTGACATTTATACTTTACTTTGCTTTGCTAACTTGAAACATTCTAATTCTTTTTAGACTTAAAACATTATAAGTTTTTTGTGAATAGTAAAATCACTCTGATGTATGTCTTATATTTTCGCATGAGTACTTAGTTTTCTAACTTAGATATTCTAGACATTTCGTAAGTCCCTACTAAGTATACTTTATCACACTCTTGTTGCTCTAACATTTTATGAGTAAAATGTTTATTGTCACACGAATATCTGCTTCTAACTTGAAACTTTGAAAAATTCCAAGTTACTTAAGCTTTGTCAAACAAGTTAGCTTAATGACCTTTTTTTACTTCAAAAATTTACAAGTCAGCCTAAAAACATATATCTTAACTCATGCTCTTATTTCTTGTGTTAAATTATATACCAGTATACCCCATGTGCCCCCCAAGTGATCGAGGGTTGTAAGATCCTTGGTCACTTGCTACTTGACCGAATCTGTTCGAGCAATTAATTACTCGTGAAACACATAGAATATATGGAAAATATTCGAGCAGTTGAACACTGCTTGAACGTATCGACCAGTTGAACACTGTCCGATTTTACTGACCAGTTGAACTGTAACGCCCTGGATAGCCAAGACCGTTACACTGTGTGTTTATAAAGTGCCAGACTTGCTAATCAAGTCATTTAAAGAAAATCGTGTTATTGAAACTATAAAGGAACTAGGGTTAAAAGCGTTTTGGTCTCAAAAGCCACATTTTCATTAATAAGCATCATCTGTTACATGGGATCCCAAAAATATTGAGTTCAAAGACCGTTTACAAAAGACACAAGGTTTATGTACAATAACTGGCCATACTAAGGCAAAACGAGTAGTTAGGTGATCCCTGTCCTGGTCCACTCCTCGACCGTGGCGGCCGAACCGCTGGCTATGTACATTCCACCTTGGAGCTCTCCACCTCAGGCTTGGTCCAGCTTGCCCTTGCCTTTACCTGCACCACGTAGCACCCGTGAGCCAAGGCCCAGCAAGAAAACACGACAACAACAGAGCATAAACGATTAGCAGACAAGACAACATCTCACACTGCACCTCATAAACTCAGCCATATCATCAATCAGTTTAATCAAGTAATCCACATACTAAGCATATCAATTTATAACATAGACAGTTCACAAATGATAACCAGGGCTAGCGCTCTCAGGCTGCTCCCTCCGTTATCCTGTTGTTCTTGGCTACCAGTGGCCAATTCACGCCTTGTACGCTAATATCATGTACGGCACTCTTAGGCCGCTTTTACATGTCCCATGGCGTGATACCAACATTGACACGACACAATTCTCGGGAGCACTTAGTCCCATCCCAAACACACAACTGGGTGCAGTTTTCTTACCTTTCAATTTACTAGTTTCCGATGCCACGAAGCCGCGAGCACAGTCCTCTACCCCAAGCCTCTCCAAAGACCTAGTCACAATGCAAATGAAACATCCTTTGTCACTAATCAATCCAAACTACTTCCCGGAACCAATCCCACACTCTTGGAATCCCCCAAATCCCTAAAACAATGCACCGAAGACATCCCCCGAACCCCCGGAGCAAAGGCTCAAAATTGCAAAACCCCATGCTCTGAAATTGGCCTAGCGCCGCGGCTCTGCCCTATAGGGCCGCAACGCCCAGCAAGTTAGAGCCGCGGCGCCCAGCAAGTCAGAGAACTTGCTCTACCCAGAAACAACCTCGCGCCGCGCGCCCAAGAACAGGGCCGCGGCGCTCCTTCGCGAGCCCAGAAATCTGGGTTTTCCCCTGCGTTTTTCCCGAACCCAAATCACTCCAAATCACCCCAAACTCATACCTAAGCCCCAAAACTAATTCAAAACCCCAAATAGACCATACAACAACCTATAAACATCATAATCTAGCTCAATTACACAACCACTCACATAATTCATACTTAAATTTCAGATTCAAACCCTTGAACCAAAACTTAAGAAAGGTACAAACCAGACCTTTAGATTCTTGAACCATAACAGTTAAGAAAATTAAACATGATACACTCTTACCTCAGTCAAGAACCCAGCTTGAATTCTCCTCAACTCTAGCTTCAAATCACCTTCTCTTTTGATTATCCCAACTCTGAATTCATGCAAAACCAGCCACTATCTTGTTTCAATCCATGCTTATCCTCTAAAAACCAGGCTTGAAACTTAAGCAAATCATAGACAAATCCTTACCTCTGAGTAATCTTGACTTATGCTCAACTTAGTTGCCTTGAACCATCAAAACTCTCTTCTTAGGTCTCCCAATTCCAACTTCCCTCTTCTTCTCTTTTCTTCTAGATTTTCCTCCAATTTCAGCATAAATCAATTTTCCAAAATGTTATACGTGACTAACTTTTCCTCTCAGCTGAAGCTCATCTATCCACTGCCAAAAGACCACCTTATCCTTCCACTAATATCCCTTTCTAACTAAACCTCAAGGGCACACTTGTCCTTTTACTTACATTACAATTCTACCACTTCTCCAACAAAACATGTTACTCTCTATAGTTACTAACGGTTACACAAGTTACCAAATCTCCAGTTACCATTATCTAGCTTTCTAGGACCGTCTCGGCACGTGCATCACATTGATATCACCACACTCACATGGTACAAATCACATAGCATAATTATCACATAACATAATACACATAGTCATATAACATGCTTTAAATCATAGTCATGCATCTTAATCATTAAAATCACACACAATTCCCATCATGCCCTCCAGGAACACTAAGTAAGGCCCTTAAGCCTAATTAGTGAATTTGGGTCGTTACATGAACATTGTTCGCATAATTAACACACATGCACATTTGTAGCAAGAATCGACCACGCTACGCGTAGTCTCTTTTATTACTCGTAAATTGAAAAGGACAAAACGTGTCTAATAACGAGTCTTAAACAACAAAAATTGTTCAAAAAATAAATGACTAGTTAGCAAATAACCAGCTCATAAACCAAACTCAAATAACAAGTTAAATAACTTGAAATTAAGCTACCACTCTGAAAGCGGTATTTAGTGATAATATATCATCAGATGCTCGCCACTCTAGTGGTTCCTGATCAGGCTCTGTTCACCAAATCTGATCCTAGCACTCCCGCTCATGTCGAAGTGTCTGGGCATACCTCTCCTTTGCTTTGTTACTATCCTCAGCCAAGTGTGGATCTCCACATATAGTGTCTAAGGTAAAGTCCACAAGCGAGGGTTGCAAGGGTGGAAATCTCTGTCGTTTGAACCCAGGATTGTTGCTGCCTCCTTCTCCTTGGGGTGTCTTTTCCCGGTACTTTTTCAACTTGCCCGACTGGAGAAGAAATTCTATCTCGTCTTTGAGGTGATTGCATTCATTCGTGTCATGACCATAATCTCCATGGAAATGACAAAACTTATTCATGTCTCTCTTACTCATCTCTTTCCTGATGGGTGGAGGTTTCTTGTAGGGAACCTCTTCATGACTAGCAAGATATATTTCTGCCCGGCTGGCCGAGAGAGTGGTGTAATTAGTGATCAGAGGCTCATACTTGGTTGGCTTTTCGTTTGAACTCGACTTAACCTTCTTTTCTTCATGGTGGTCAGACCCGTTATTCCCACGTTTCTTTCCACCATTATGACCATTTCCACCATTCTTAGGAGGATCAGCCGACCCGCCCAGATTGTTTATGCCATTCTCCTCTTTCTCGATTGCATCATCCAATTTCATATACTTGTCTGCTTGGTCAAGAAATTGTTGAAGTGTTGAAATTGGATTTCTATGAATACTATCCCACAAAGGGCTTCGATAAGTTATTCCAGAGGATATGACAACCATCTTCCCCTCATCTCCGACAGTAGTTACTCTGTTGGCCTCTCTCATGAATCTCTGTATATAATTCTTTAGAGATTCATCCTTTCCTTGTTTGATATCTGCCAAGTGGTTGGCATAAACTAGTGGAGTCCGAGCAAGACTGAATTGTCTACAATACTCCTTCCTGAATGCCTCCCAAGAGGTAATGGAATTCAGTTTAAACATCCAATACCACTCCTGAGCAGTATCTGACAATGTGGTTGGGAAAACTCTAGACCGATAATCGTCACTTACCCCGAGCAGTTCTATCTGGTTCTCGAATTTCCCAACATGTCTGATGGGATCTGCTTTTTCTGTATATACCGACAGAATTGGTGCTTTATATTTTGTTGGCGACTAGGCTGCTCTAATCCGAGCACAAAATGGACTACCACGCCTGTGGTCTACTGCATCCATTCCGGAAGGTTGTTTTGATAAACCTTGCACCGCAGCTGTTAGCGCGTCAAGCTGGGCTTAGATGGCTGGGGAGACCGTCGGAGTCTCAAGGTCTTGACCGCCTGGTCGGGCATTTCTGTCTGGTGCACTATCGTCAAGTATTTCAACTTGACTGGCAGGGCGGTTCAGATCTTACCCTTCGACCGGGACGATCTTCCTCTTGTTGGTGACAACGTCATCCTTCTGGGAAGCATGTTCTCCTAGCCGATTGAACACCGTACTTTTCAATTTTTCAAAGGACTTACTACGCGAGACCTGCTCTCTCCCACTATGCTGCTGGCCGGGATGTAGTGGAGGCTTCTCGGTACGTCCCAGGCAGTCTTTTCCTCCTTGCTGGTCATTGCCTTCCTTTTATTTTTCTCTGGAACGGTTGGTCTGATGACTGTCCCCCTCGTCTTGACCATGTCCATCTTTGTAGCTAGGAGTTTTTTTTTTTTATCTCGAGGAGCTTTGGTTTGGTTGTTTCCAGGTGGAGTGTGCTTACTATCTGGTGTGCACGTACACCCTATGACGTCTCCCAGGGGGAGACGTTGGAAGTCTACAAAGTCTCCCCATGGGAGACGTCATAGGTTTTTGTATTTTTTTAAAAAAAAAATTAAATAATTATTTTCAGTATATTAATTAATAGAATTAAATATATTAATTTTTTTTTTGAAATAGAATTAAATATATTAATTAAAAAATCTAAATTATATACAAATTTAAATTTTGAATTTTCATTAATAAAACCGAAATGTGTATATCTAATATGTTTTTGCTAGCTAAATATACAAAATTGTAATATTTGTTGTTAAACATACAAAATTAACAAATATTACACTAGCTAGCTAAACATATAATAAGAAAGAAAAAATAAAAGTAAATGACAAAAACCTAATATGTGGGACGATGACTTTGAATTATCGGTAGCATATGGTTCGCCCAGTGTTGTCGCATTTCATTAATCTGTGCTTGTGTATATGGCGTAGTGTTTAGCTACAAAAAATACAAAGTAAAATATATTAATTAATCAATTATTTGATTATATATACTTTAATAATAAATAAATTGTTAACTTTGTATAAATTTATATACATACCTCTTTCTTCAAGTAACGTCCAGGTCGTGAATGTTCAATGTAATCCTTGAACATTCTCATCACATAATATCCACATGCCACATTGTCTGGTTGGTGCGGACACTAATATTTAAATAAAATATCAAGCAATTAATATAAAAAATATCAGTAAAATTCAAGTATAATTAAAGTCGTAGTTACTTACTTTCGGTTGCACAATTTCTATATTATTTGGAATCTCAGGAGGTTTTGGTAGACTGGTCAGAAAAAGGTTGAAAGCATTGACTATTACTGCCACAATTTCTTCACGGTTTTCCAGTTCTGAGTTCACTGGATCACAACAACAAACGTAATATGCATATGGGGCCAATATAATCAACATCCAATGATCACTGCACAAGAAAAATAATACTTGGTATAAGTCTCCAACGCAAATGTTATAAGGACTAAGTATTTGGCAGTAACAAATTTTTGAACTTACCCATGGTTCTAGGGGACAATCATAAGTTGCTCACTTGATCTTAATTGACGACAGCGCTTGAACAGACCTTGAACACGCTCTTCAAATGAACTTCCTTTAGTGGCTACAACATTAGGATTGACAAATAAAAACTTATTTTGGCGCCCTTGTTCTACCAAAAAATTGTATAACAACCTATTAAAAAAAGAGTAGTAGTCAAAAATATAATTCATGAAATTTGTTGTTAAAATAAATCAAATAAGAAAGGTTAAGTAAAAAAATTGTGAGATACCTCATGTAGCAAACGACAACTCCTTGTCCAATCTTTTCCATTCGAATAAATTGAAGTATGTCCTCTTTGCATATGTAAAGACTTGAAATATCCTGACCGAATACATCCTCATCTATGCCTGGATTGACACAATCATCGTCATTCCAGCGAGATATAATATTGTATATTTGTTCCAAAGGACTGGTGTCTTGTGTCAGAGGATCACTCAAACGTTGTATTCTTTCTCGGGGTCGTTGTGTTGAAGGAGCAATTGTTTAGCTTTCAAATTGTACAACCTAAAGAGTGCGGATAACGTTGTAAATTTTTTACAACCGGGGTAAATCGGTTTCTCAGCATCACTAAGTAGTGTCTCAAACTTATCTGGGTCTACTCTGGATCCATAATGTGCGTCATCAATCATATCATCTAATGCATCGCAATTCTCCTCTACTATATTCCTCCTTACTTCATTGTGTCTACTTGGTGGAGTTGGCGCGACATGCATTCTCTCCCCATGCATATACCAAACCGTGTAACTTTTGTCGATTCCATTGAAAAATAAGTGTTGTTTGATCTTACTAAGATCCATTTTCCTTACATTTCCACACTTAATACATGGGCAACGAGTAAATTTTAGGTCTTTCACATTCTCCGAACAAAATCTTAAGAATAAATCAACCCCGTTTTTATATTCCACGGATAACCTATTCGCTGACATCCATTTTCTATCCATATCTTCTCCTATGTCTATGAAAAATTAAACAATAAAAACTACATAAGCACATGGTCGAGTGTATGAAAAATTGGGCAGCATTTCTTCTATATTAGCAACCTAGCCATCAGTCAATCTTATCAAATCCAATCAAATAAGCACAACACAATTCAAATATAATATTAGAATACATAATTCTAGACAAAATCGGACAGTATTTCCCCTATAATATTGATGTAACCATCTGTTAACAACAAGTCAAACAATTCAAACAGCACACAATAAGTTTCTTCCTTATAGCTCCATAGCACACAAACAAATTTTCCAGAACTTACTTCACTAAAACACACAGTTCTCAACCTTCTGTTATCACCGCAACACACAATTTTAATCTCAGAACCTACTTCACTATGGATGAATATTTAAGATATTCAAACTCCTCTAACAAAAATTTAATAATACTAAAACGAGAGATAAGATAATGTACGTACCTCTTGCAATTAATAGTCCTAGCTAGAAAATTTACTTCACTTTGCAATGCACTTTGCTATTAAATTCACAACCAACAAAATTCAATTAATTAATAAATAAGAAATTACTAAACAAATATCACTAAATAATTGGATTAACAATAACTTATTCTTGCAATTTTAGAAACTTAAAAACCTCAAATGTGTTATTGAAATAGAAATTTTGAGGCAAAAATCTCTCTAGTTAAAACCACAACCTACAAATTAAATTAATTAATAAATAGAATATTACTAAATAAATAAAAAAAACATAATATATATAATCAACCTACTTCAATGTTAATAAAATATTTAAAATATATTTATACAAATATATATAATTTTTTAATTAAATAATAATATAAATTAAAAAAATCATAAACATAAATATTTGAATTACTTATATCTATACATGCAATTTAGTATGTAAATTAAAATTAAATTATTTTCCTTATTTT
Source organism: Humulus lupulus (assembly GCF_963169125.1). Classification (NCBI taxonomy): domain Eukaryota; kingdom Viridiplantae; phylum Streptophyta; class Magnoliopsida; order Rosales; family Cannabaceae; genus Humulus; species Humulus lupulus. The sequence goes on along the minus strand of NC_084795.1, from coordinate 49,646,483 downwards.
AGATATATATATATTAATACTTAATCAACTTAAAAAATTAATTAAAAAATCTACAATTTTCGGATTAAATAGTAAAAAAAAATTAAAAAACAGTAAATAATGTGGTATAATATCAATATCACAATTCTTAATGTCAAATTTTCACTAAAATTATTTTTCAAACTTTAAATAAATATTTCTAATATCCTAAAATTACCCAAAACCGCACTATTCACAAATACCCTAAAATCCCATCATTAACCCACTATATTTAAAGAAAATAAATAAAAAAATATTATTCTTACTATTATACAGTAATTAAATCTTAAAAACATACCTAAAAGTAATTTTTGTTGATGAAAATCAACCAAAAACGGAAGCCAAAATCGCCCAAAATCGCCTCTTTCCGCCTCTGGTTCGTGTGCTCGGGGAAGAAGAAGAGTGGGTTATATAAAAGGGCAGCCTCCAACGTCTCCCCTGGGAAGACGTGCACACTTCCAACGTCTCCCCTGGGAAGACGTCCGATGTGGCACGTCTTCCTAGGGGAGACGTTGGAAGTGTGCACGTCTTCCCAGGGGAGACGTTGGAAGTGTACACGTCCTCCCTGGGGAGACGTTAGAAGCCTAAAATTTTCAGATTTATATATATTTAATTATTTTATTTCGATTTTTAATTAATTATAAATAACGTCTCCCACTACTTTTAATGATTTACACACTTAGTCATAAACAATAACTTTTGATGACTTGCACACTTAGACTTTAAATATCTCTGATTACTTTTAATGTCTTACAAATTGGTGTAAGTCATCATAGAGAGTCATTAAAAGTGAAAATTGTTGTAGTGGTCTCAGGGTTCTGAGGTCCAGGACCTTCTGCTCTAACAGGCTCTTTTGACGTACTTGGCTTTTTGGAGGCCATGTTGGTATTCTTGGGAGCCATATTGGTAGGGTAGTAGTGTATTTCTTCTATTCAGGCTCTCAATGAAAGCACCAAAAATTTTGACCATGATTTTGGCCAACGACGAGTAGACGTCAAAACGACAGTAAGCCTTGAATAGAATGTAACGACACAAATAATTTTATAATGGTTCAGCCCCAATTTGTTGGTAATAGCCTAATCCACTTAGAGTTGTGATATATTTAACCTTTACTTAGGATCAGATGAACCTTGGTCAACTAAGTTTCTCAAGTATCAGTAGGAAAATACAGTGTTTCTCTCTCTAGAGAATACAAGCTTTCTCTCTCTAAGCTCTCTCAGAACATGCCCCAAGAATGCCCCAAATGACGGTCCCAAGTTCTCAAAACCAGAGAGTTCCTTTTTCTTTCCAAACGATCAGATCCCCCTAAATGATGCCATGAGCCATTTATTTATAGGCTTATGGATCGTACATGATAACTATCCCGTTTTGACAGGGTCCTTGGTTGTTTCAACCATCTTTAGTTAATAAAATAATAAACAAATTTAAATTACAACAATATAGCTGTTATTCGAGATATTTGAGAGATTCTCGCGGTAGTTACAGATGACTCTAACTGAAGTCGTTACCGAAAATTTGTTGAAGAGTCACTGGGTTGAGTTTCTGATCTGTCCAGTCGGCCAACTCCACTCCCTGAAGTGAGACTGGTCGGTTATATCACCCTTCTGGTTAGGCAAAACATCTTCATAAGCTGACTGGCCGGATAAACCTGATTCCTAAAGTGACTGGTCGGCCAAAACACTTTACTGGTCGGATAACACTATTTTCTGAAGTGACTAGTCAGACATAATTTTTTACTGGTCGGTCAAGAACCTTACTGGTCGGACAGAAACCATACCTGGTCGGTCAAATTACTTCCTGACCTGATAAATCAATTTTGTGACCAGTAATATCACAACTCCGAAGATTAATTTCAAACTTTTTCACTTCTTTAGTCAACACATTTATTAACTATTAATGTGTCATTTACTGACCATGCATTGTCACTTGTCACATCCTATTCCCACGTCATCGAACGAAATTTTGAGATAACACTAGTTATTAATATTAAAAAAATATAGGTAAGATTTTTTTTAAATGAAAAATTAATTTACTTTATAAAACTATTAAATATTTTTCAAAATGTCATGATTTTTTTTTCAATGTCATGTTTGGTATTGTCATAAATCAAGTGATCTAATTTTTTTTAAGATTGGTTTGCCATTTTTTTTTATATTTTTTTTATGTATTTTGAAATAAAAAAGAAATAAAAATAGTATTAAGGAACTTAAATGATGTAATTTCAAAAGATTGGGGACCTAATTGATACAAATCTATTTCTGGGACCTAAGCTTTACAAAGTGTAAAAAATAAGGACTACAACTGAAAAAAAAAATCATTTTTTTAGTCCATCAATTTGTATTTGCTAACTCTTTTTTTTTTTTTTTTTGGTATGATATCCAAAGTTTATAAAATGAGAAATTTGCGGTAAAAACACGTATTGTTACAAAATTGGTGGATGTGTAGGTTCTTATTGTTAGGTCTGATTATGGAACTACATGGTGGTTAATTTAAGTATTTTAAAATTTTATTTTTGAAAAATCTAATTCATTTAAAATAAGAAAACAACTAGTAATAATTATTAGTATTATTTGAATATGACCTCTTAATTGTGTTAGCCCGATCAATCAATGATTCAATTACTGAGTTTTTTTTTTAGTTCTAATTAATAATATGCTAAAATGGTATTCTAAAACCAAAAAAAAAAAATGCTTTACTGTTCTAAATTTGAAAGCACACAAACAAGGGAGAGGATAATTTAACCGAAAAAAAAAACAAAAAGATACGAAACGAGAAGTTTGTTATTCTCATGAGAAATTGGTTAAAACAATAAGTGTGAGTCACGTATCCCCGTGACCGGTGGGTCCATTGCGGGGAGCACGACAAATAAGGTTTTCACTTATGATTTTCGTGATTTTAATTATTTTTTCTTCACTTTCTACTCCCTTTAATTAAAAAATTCTCAAAATGTCTCCCCAACTAAAAATTTATTTCTCATATGAGATTGGTACTCTGGCTAGCTACAGTACTTCTGTATAAACAAAAGTACACATTGACGCTAGTCAACGTTGGTTTAAACTTTAAACCCAACACAAAAAAATCCATATTTTTTGCTCAAATTAAATAACTAATAAAAGAATTAAGGAACCAATATATAAAATTTGTCCTAAAACCAATAAATAAAACATGTGATTGCTGACTTATCGTGTACATCATAATCATCCTTGAGCCATGCATTTATTTCATGTAGTAGTTTATATAGAAGTGTGCCTATAAGAATAATTTCGACTTTTGAGTATAAAATTGTTTTTCAGTTCATACTAGAATATTACTTGAAACATAATGATTAACAATCATTTAAACGATCAAGTTGATATTTTTTTATTATTGGGATGTTTTCTTATTATGAATCTATTTAAACTATTGAAATTTTCTTTTTTTACTTAAAACCATCAAGGTTTAAAACGTTAATCATTATGGAATTTTCCAAAAATGTGTAATATGGAAAAAAGTTAAAAGTGGAACACCAACATTAAATATACACATTAATATATCTATTATTGTTCTCTAAAATTATGAGCTCAACTTTCTTGCTCGGTATACAATTGATACGTAATAAATATATGATACAAGACTTTGAAGATTTTTGTTAATTCCAAACCAAACAGCTCGAGGCTGTGACACGAGTTTGGGACAGCCCAGGATCTTCAAATTCGTTTGAAATACCAATGAACGAAATACCAATGACAGAGATCGAGGTGTCTAGTGTCCAGATCGCCCTTATCAAGCCCGAATATTATCTAAGTCAAGTCTTTCTGCTCCAATCATATCCAGTTTGAGAGTGACATCTAGCTCGAGGTGGTTCAAGAACGCTCATATGGAAGATTTCCAACAGACTCGGATGCCCAATATGTGCAATAAGTGCATATAATTGTTATATACATTTATTGATCAATGTAAACGACAATAGGCTTAATTAGAGTATTTATGTACCCATTTATTTGGAAAGCTACTTAATTTTGTATGTTACCATTTATTGTACGGTTACCCAATATTGTTCATCACAACTCCCTATAAATACAAGAGAAATTGATAGTAAAGGGGACCAACATCTTGTATGCCAAAAACCCTATTGAAATTGTCATAAACATTCTCTTCAAGAGTTCCTAAACAAAAATAAGAGTGACTCATAAATTATGTGGATTTTAACCACTGAACTACGTTAAAATTTTGCGAGTTTACATTTACGGTTTATTAAAATTTTGTGAGTTTACATTGAGAGTAGATTAGGCTTGAAATTTGTCAGAGAATATTCAACACAACAATCAACACGGTGGTATCTCGTTCTATATGCGACAATGAATCAGAGAGACCTGGTGATCATGGAGATTATCGCGTGGTTGACCCCACTAAAGAGGGCACCTCTGTGTAGTGTCATCCTGGAAAATAGCACGTGAACTAAGACGATATTGAAAGTTCGGCTTCATGCTCTCCGAATCCCAATCCTAGATCTCTGACTGCCATCGAAATGGAGTGTTGGCATTAGTGCCCTTTAAAGCATATGTTTTGAACATTTTTTTATGAAATAAATTATTGAAATGAATTTTTGCATATATTGTTTGTTTATTATTATTATTAGAATAATATTATATGAATATCAGAAAATTCTCAAATTCGTTATTGTGACTACAATCTTGTATTGGTACGAGATGGTTAAGATTGTAGGGAACTAATTTAAATAGTTCGCAGTAAAACAAAGTTAAGTTGAATCTTTGGATTAAATACTATAAGTACGGTTTACTAGTATTATGAATACATGTAATCAGAGAGATAAATTTGTGATTATGTTGGTGCCAAGGATGGAATTAGTGTCTAGGGCACTAGAATGAACGACTCCAGCAGAGTGGTAAGAACTAAAGGTTCAGTTACTGGGTAAGACGGTATTCTCCAAGATGGATCTTTGATATGGTTATTACCAGCTGAGGATCAGGGAGAAGAATACGTTGAAGATTGTTTTTTCGTATTAGATATGGGAAATAAGAGTTCTTAGTCATGTCTTTTGGCTTGACTAATGCCTCGACAATGTTTATGGATAGATGAACAGGGTGTTCCAAGATTACCGGGATTGGTTTGTGATCGCCTTTATCGATGATATTTTGGTATACTCTCAGTCAGAGATTGGCCAAGGACAAGGAACGCCTTAGAGATCAATAGTTACCTAGGATTGGCAGGATATTACATTCATTTTGTGAAACAATTCTCAAGGATTGTTACCTCTTTAACAGGACTGACATGCAAAAATCAGAAGTTTGTATGGTTAGATAAGTGTGAGAACAAATTCCAGGAACTGAGACAGTGCTTGATTATAGCTCCAGTTCTGAGTTTTCCTACATATTAGAAAAAGTTTATGGTTTAAGTTGTGTCCTTATATAGACAGAAAAGGTGGTTGCCTATGCATCGTGTCAGTTGAAGGATATGACCAGAGCTGGAATATAGTTATTGGTGGGCCAGTTGGCCAGCATTATGCATCAGTTTATTCTTTTTGAGAGGATCAAGGAAAAATGGTTGAGTGATCCACATATGGGAAAGATTAGAGGGGATATCTTAGCTGGATTAGCTAAGGACTATACAGTGTCAGACATAAGTATTATTGAGGAATAGAGATTAGATTTGTGTTCCGATGGACACTGGGATTAGATGGAAGATTCTGGATGAATCTCATACTACAACTTATTCTCTACATCCTGGCACTATGAAGGTGTACCAGGATCTAAAATCTTTATATTGGTGGCCTGGGATGAAGAGGGACGTAACTGAGTACGTGGAAAAGTGTCTGACTTGTTAGCAGGTCAAGGCAAATTATCAGAAATCAGTACGGCCATTACAACCTTTGAGTATCCCAAAGTAAAAGTGGGAGGACATCACGTTGGATTTCGTGATGGGGTTGCCTAGGATAATGGGCCAGTATGATTCAGTCTGGGTCCTTATGGACCAGTATACAAAGTTAGCTCACTTTTATCAGTGAGGAGGAACAATATAGTTGACCAGCATGCAGATCTCTATGTGAAAGAGATAGTACGCCTTCATGGGACTTCAAGGTCTATCCTATCAGGTAGGGACCCTGTCTTTACTTCCAAGTTTTGGGGAAGGTTACAGAAAGCAATGAGTACACATCTGAAATTTAGTGCAGCTTATCATTCTCAGAATGATGATAATCAGAGAGGATTATCCAGATATTGGAGGACATGCTGAGAGCGTGTATATTGGACTTTGAAGGGTCCTGGAATGAATATTCGCCTCTAATAGAGTTTTTCCTATAAAGACAACAAACAATTGATTATTTGAGTGACACCTTATGAGATGTTGTATGGTAGAAAGTGTAGATCGCTCATTCACCGAGATGAGATGGGTGAGATGAAATATTTGGGTCCTGAGATAGTTCATAGGACCACTGAGGCTATTGAAAAGATTAGAGCTCGGATGCTCGCTTCTCAGAGTAGACAGAAAAGTTATGTTGATCTCAAATGTAGGAACGTGGAGTTCCAAGTGGGAGACTATGTCTTCCTTAGAGTTTCACTGTGGGAATGGGTGAAGAGATTTGGGGGAAAAAAAGGCAAGTTAAGCCCTAGATTTGTTGGATCATTTGAAATCCTAAAGAGGATCGGTTAGGTGGCCTATAGATTGATGTTACCTTCGGCACTATCGGTCATATATAATGTATTTCATATTTTTATGTTGAGGAAATAGGTATTAGATGAAACTTATGTGTTGAGTTATGAGGATTTGGAACTGGAGGCAGAATTATCCTATGAGAAATAGCCAATCCAGATATGAAACAGAAAGGATAAGGTTCTGAGGAACAAAACTATACCTTTGGTTAAGGTCATACAGAAACAGTAAGGTCGAGGGAGCGACCTGGGAATTGAAATTAGATATGCGGGATCTATATCCCGAGCTATTCAGGTAAAATTTTGAGGACAAAATTCCTGATTAAAAAGGAGATTTTTGTAATTTGGGCCGTTATGGGTATATTTGACATATATGTGATATATGTGTGAGACCACATCATTATGTGGATACATTGGGTTACTCGACACGAGAGGGTCCTAGGGAGCAAGCTAGTGGGAAAGTCACAACGAGACCAATACTTGACTCGGGGTGAGTCAAGGGGTATTTTTGGGTATTTAGTACATTAACGGGATAGTGTGTAATGGGAATAAATATTTGAGGATATAATTGGAGTTAGTGAGATCAGGAGGGAATTATGGGGATTTTGAATATTTTTCCCTGGGGATGTTCAGTTCTCTATCTCTCCGGTTCTCTTTTTGGCATTCGATAGAATTTTCGAAGGAAACTCGAGTTTTAGAGCTCAGATTCAAGCAAGTTTGGAGTCAAAACAATTCTAGGGAAGGTTAGAAGCTTGATAACAGGAGGATTTTAATGGAAAACTTTTTAATCAGAGGTAATCCAAGTTTAAGTTCTGAGTTTTTGAGCTCTTAAGCTTTGATTGGATTTTATAGTTTTGATGAGATTTTGATTGAATTGTAGATTGGGTTTTGATGGTTTTGGGTTGTTTGGGAACTTTGTTTATGGGATTTAGGCTAGGTTTATGGAGGGATTTGGCTAGGGAAAAACGAAGAAAAAAAAAACTGAGATTGCAAGTCGAGCCGCAACCCTGTTCTTGAGGTGTCACGGCTCGAATTGGGTGAAGGAGAAGCAGATGTCTCTGGCCTATTGGTGTTGCGACGCCTGATAAGGCGCACCGCGACACTGGTGCAGGAAGGGAAGAGGCTCGGGCCTCTGACTTGAGCGGGCCACGACTCAAATGTTTGGGGGTCGCGACACTTAAGGGATTTTGGGGCTTAGGGAGGTTTTGAGTGTGGGAACTCAAACCTAAGGGCTCGAGATCGATCCTACTACCTAGATTAGTAGGTGTAACGCCCTGGTTACCCCAGAACAGTTACGGTGAACGGTGAACCGGAAATTTGACCCGCTACCCGAGTCATTTGGTTAAAAACGTGCTCTAAGTGTCATTAACAGGCTAAGGTGGAAAAACCAATAAAAATGAAAGGAATATATTTTATTAAATACATAAAACTGTTCATGGGCCCATAAAAATATTTACAAGTTATTTACAACTCAAAATGGCCATTACTGTTTCAAATTTACAAATCCGCCGACCTAAGCGGCAAAAATAGGGTAAACCCCCTAGTTCCTCTGAGAACTCCTTGGCCGTGGTGGTCAAGCGACCGCATATGTACACATCACCACCTAAACTCTCCACTCAAGGCTGGGTGAGCTTCTCTTTCCCTTTACCTGCACCACATAGCACCCATGAGCCAAGACTCAGCAAGAAAACACAATATATCATGATATAATATCAACAATGATCATAATAATCATTCAGGACTATCAGTCCAAACAGTTAAGTGACAGTCGCAAAAGTCACCCGGAGGGGGACAGCTCCCTTTAGCCATGTGACGATAGGGTCACCGGGGCTTAACAGATAAGTGAACCTTTCACTAGCTTAAACAGGATAGGTGCATGATGACTAGTCACCAACATAACCTTCCACATGACTCTAGAGTCATAACTATGGAACTCTGTTCCCTAGCCATGTGACAAGCAGCCACCTAGGCCTTAGGCCCTGGCTCTGAGTAACTAGTCTTAGACTAGTCAAGCGCTTATAAGATTCATTGACCTTAGGGTCGGTCCAGCGTTAATGCCTTAGAGTCATTCAACGCTGATATCGATTAGACCTAATCCTCATTCGGCCCTGTGTTCAGGACGCTTCTGCCGTTTCTGACTCTTAGGTCAGTGTCCCTGACTAGTCAGTGCCATATACAAGTATATAATATTCGCTAGCATTTAATATGAAATCAATGTCCACATTTATCAACCAACATGCCTCAACAACAATCATGCATGTCACATACACAGGGTGCAGTTTTCTTACCTCAGGTTCGAGCGAGAAATATAATAAGAACGACTCCTAAGAACGATCAACCTTTTGGTTCCTTAGCGGTTACCTAATCACAACCAATTATAACCATTAATGAAAATCAACATTGAAAGGGTCTTAACCTAAACCCCACTCTTGGGACCTTGAAACATGCCCACACGGTGAGTAGATTCGATCCCGGGCCTTAAGGATTGAAACCCCAAGCCAAAAACCCTTAAAAACACTCAAAATGGGACTTTGAAGGAACAAAGTAACGCTACAGCGTTGCTCCCTAGCGCCCCAGCGCTATTCTTAGAACCCCCAAAACGCCCAAATGCCTCCTGTGTAGCGCTGTAGCGCTACCTCCAAACCAGATACCCCCTGAAACCTCCTTCTTCAACTCCTTCGATTCTAACTTGATTCCAATGCTTCCAAATCCCATTTTTGGTGCCAAATGAACCCAAAAACCATCCCAACATACCACAAACATCACAACCATAAGAACCCTAGCCAAAACTCCCAACAAAACCAAGTATTCAACCTAGAAATCTCAACTGCAAAATAGAACTAAAACAGGGCAAACCAGGGAATTCAATGGCTACAAACTTACCCAAAGCTCAGCTTGTGATGCTCTTCAATGGAGGAACACTCTCCCAAACTCCCAAGGCTTACTTCCCAAGCTTGAATCCTCAAGAATGGCTCAAAAATCTCAAAGAAAACTGAAGGAAAGAAGATATGAGAAAGCTCTTCAAGTATACTCTGTTTTTCTACCTCTTTCACAGCCCAAAAATGGTTTATATCTATCCTAGGGGTAAAAAGACCAAAATACCCCTAGGTCAATTAAAAGTTTCTAAAGGCTCCCAAGGGCAAAATTGGTATTTCCCCACCTATCTCGTTAATCATAATTAACGCTTTCCAATTCCCGCTATTCTCGATAATCTCAAACACCAATAATTCATATCCCGTTACCCTTTAATTCCCGGCAATGTTCTAATCATTAAAATCACCCCGAGACTCACCCCGAGCCCCGAACTTAAACCTGTTATGACTAGACCGCTAATTAATATTCTATGATCGTCTCATGCCGAATAGCTCGAACAAACCCACATTATAATGTGGTCTCAACAATATATCACCGACATGCATACAAATATACAATTATGCCCTCAACAAGCCAAATTACTAAGATATCATAATAATTAAATGTGGTCCCACATGCATGCATATAACATCATATTATAATATAATTCACATATACATGCATATTATCGTTTAATGGCATAATTAAACAGGTATGGCCCTCCCGGCCTACTAATCCCGTCATTAAATCACATTGGAGAATTCGGGGCATTACAGTAGGATTCAACGTTCCGGAGGCTAAGACTCGGTCCGTAAGCCTTTATTTACTTGGTTTGAAAGTATTCTACATTATGGTTGTGGCTAGGTTATCGCTAGGGGCTCGGGACCAAAATCGTGCTCGAGGGTCGTACATTTGTAACCTATGTTTGGACTAAAAGTAAGAAAATTGCTCCCGGTGTGTGATACATGTGATTATGGCTTGACCCGAATTGTTGAACATGAATATAAATAGGGCATCAACGCCTGAGAATGTGCAAAATTATGATTATGCTTGTGATTGTTGATTGAGCATGTAGAATGCTTTGTATTTGGATATTTGGTATATGATATATGCTGGTCTGCATCATCTAATTGAGAAAGGCTTGACTTATCATTCAAGGATGACAATAGCGCTGGTCGCAAAGTATTGACTTATCAATCAATGATGGAAATAGCGCTGAGCACTGGTCATAAAGCATTGACTTATCAGTCAGGGGCGGCAATAGCACACTGAGCGCTGGTCGTTATGGTTATTCTTAACCAGGAGCGCATCATATGCTTGACAGACCTATTGGTCGTGAGAAAACTAGAGTGCCAGGAAAGCTGGGCCAGCTTCAAGGCTGGTTATACAGAGGATGGCAATAGGTCCTAGGGTGACTTATTAGTCCCATATCCTAGGCTAGAGCTGGGCCCCAGACTTGACTTATGAGTCAAGAATGGCGTTAGCACGCTGAGTGCTGGTCGAGAAGCATTGACTTATGATTCAAGGACGACCTTAGCACGCTGAGTGCTGGTCGAGAAGCATTGACTCATGAGTCAAGGACGACCTTAGCATGTTGAGTGCTGGTCAAAAAGCATTGACTTATGAGTCAAGGACGACAATAGAGCGATGGGCGCTGGTCGATATGGTTATGCTTGATCAGGAGCGTGATATACGCTTGATCGACCTATTGGTCGTGGAAAATTGTAACGCAAGGTACGCTAGGCCAGCTCTAAGGCTGGTTATACAGAGGATAGGGCAATGGGCCCCGAGGTGACTTTTCAGTCCCATATCCTAGGGCGTGGAACCTCAGTATGATTCCTTACTCAAGTATTTTGGGCATTAGGCCCCGGTATGTTGCATTGATCATTTATCTTTGGCTAATGGTCCATATGATGTTGTAGTCATTTATATGGATTGTATGCATACACGAGTAGGGTTATTACGACTAGGCATGCTTCTTATGATTTGGCAACATGTTATTAACTGCTTATGAGCATGTGTTAAGTTTTCTTGTTGAGCCTTGGCTCATGGGTGCTTTGTGGTGCATGTAAAGGGAAAAGAAAGATTGACCATCCTTAAGTTGGAGAGCTTAGATGACGGTGTGTACATATGCGGCTGCTCGACCACCACGACCGAGGGTTTAAAGAAGAACTAGGGTCAAACTCTATTTTGTCGCTTAGGTTGGCAAGTTGTAACTTTTTCATTGTAATTAACCCTTTTAAATGTATTTTGGGATCTCATGTATGACGTAAACATTTTAATGAAACGATGGTACCTTTGACCAAAATTTTTAACTCTAAACTGTTAATCACGTTTAGTTATACGATTATTGTCAAATGACTCGTTTAGCAATATTTAAAATACAACGAGTTTAGCAATATTTAAAATACATAGTGTAACGGTCCCTGAGTAGTAGGTCGTTACAAAAATATAGAAACATGTTAGGTTTAATGATTTAACATAAATATGAGCTTATATAAATAAAATATTACTGGCTGATTTTGGGTTTATAGTTTATAGTAAATTATCAATGGTTTTAAAAAGAGCACATCTTATGTCTTAAAAATTCACATATTAGAATTTATATCAGTAAAATGTGACTTTCACACTTTAATAATGTATTCTTTTTTAATAAAATACATGCAGAATTTTATGGTTTAAAGATTGAGAAAAACTATTTTTAAAAGATGTCTAAAAATTTGGTTTATTAAAAAGTGAGAATTATTAGTCATTTTACCAACTATTAGGTCCATAAAGATATTTTAAAATTTTGTTTCAAGCATGTATGAGTTTTAGGTAATGTGAAACATGAGTTTTGGTCAAAATTTTGTAAAACAAAGTCTCACATATTTTGTACATTTCGACCAGGTATAGAATTTCCAGTTTGGAATTTTTTAAAACTCTTATGTGATTAAATCTATGATTTATTGTATAAATGGTAGCATGATAAGTGGTGTTCATGTATTATGAGTTTTGTGAAATTTCTTTGTGACCTATAGGTTTTGGAATAGGCACTTAGAAAGTATACGAGAACATGCAAACTTTGTGATATGCTTGTGCGAGTATGAATTGTGATTGAGACCAAATTGTACTTGCTATGTTTAGGCTTTTGAGGAAGTGGTCCTGTGTTGTTTGAGTTTTGTGCTTGCACCTGAGATAAGGAAGTTAGATAGTACTTATTCTTGGATTGCTATAATGTTGGTAATGTTTTATGATAAGGTATATGTTTGTGTGACTGGTGCTAAGGCTACAGCAAAAAAGGTCTCACAAAAGTTGACCAAAAGGATGTCATGAATGTTTTATGAATGTAAGGAGGTTAGCTAGATTATGGAAGGGAAATGGTATATGCATAATTAGTTAGTAAAAAATTTTAATATGCCAACATAAGTTACTATCCCAAATATATGACAATTTCAATTTTTTAGACAAAAATACCCCTAACATTCAAACACTCTTTTCCTCTCTTAATCCAAACTTTCTCTCTCTAACATCTCTCATTCTCTTACTCTCTAACATTCTAATCTTGTAGATCTCGAAAAAATACCAAAATTAAAAAAAAATCATCTGAAACCGACATTTGAGTGAAAATATATGAACTTCCAAAGTTTTCGTCAAATTTCAGTGCAGAGCATCAAAATTGCATAAAAAAAAGCATTGTTTTGGACAAAAATCAAGTTTTCATGATTGCATCGAAATATCATCGATGCACCATTGATTTTGCATCGAAAGAACATCGATTTGGCATTGAAACACCATCGATTTTGCATCGAAAAGTCATCATTTTGGCCAAAAAACAAGTTTTCATGATTGCATCACAAGAGTATCGAAACATCATCGATTTTGTATCGAAACACCACCATTTTGCATCGAAATTGCATCGAAACACCATAAAAAAAGCATCTAAATTGCATCAAAACGATGCATTTTTTATGCAAAATCGATGCAGTTTCGATGCTTTTGCGATGCAATCATGAAACTTGATTTTTGGCAAAATCGATGCTTTTTCGATGCAATTTCGATGCAAAATTGATGGTGTTTCGACAAAATCGATGGTGTTTCGACAAAATCAATGGTGTTTCGATGTTCTTGCGATGCAAACATGAAAAATTGATTTTTCGCCAAAACGATGCTTTTTCGATGCAAAATCGATGGTGTTTCGATGCTGTTATGATGCAATCATAAAAACTTGATTTTTGGCCAAAACGATGCTTTTTCGATGCAAAATCGATCATGTTTCGATGCTCTTGCAATGCAATCATAAAAACTTGTTGTTTGGACAAAACGATGCTTTTTCGATACAAAATCGATGGTGTTTCGATGCAAAATCGATGGTGCATCGATGATGTTTCGATGCAAAATCTATGGTGTTTCAATGCTGTTGCGATGCAATCATGAAAACTTGATTTTTGGCCAATGCGATGCTTTTGCGATGCAATTTTGATGCAAAATTGATGTTTTGTATTGAAATTTGACGAAAATTTTGGAAGTTCATATTTTTTCACTCAAATGTCTGTTTTAGATGATTTTTTTTTAATTTTGGTATTTTTTCGAGATCTACAAGATTAGAATGAGAGAGAGGGTGAAAGAGTGAGAGAATGAGAGATGTTAGAGAGAGAGAGTTTGGATTGAGAAAGAAAATGGATGTTTGAATGTTAGTGGTATTTTTGTCTAAAAAATTGAAATTGTCATATATTTGGGATAATAACTTATGTTGGTATATTAAAAAATTTCACTAAGTTATCATGCATATAACATAAAATTTCCCTTATGGAATTGTTTTGTTCTGTTTTGTTTCTGAATGAGCTCTAGTTCTGAGATATGCATGAAATTGTTTGTGTTTGCTTATCCTAGTATTGCTACATTATTAAAGGCAGACATGCCTAAGATTCTGGCCAATAGGGTGCCAGGAAAATTCAAGGGCAAAAGGGTGCCAGGTGAATTATGGTCAAAAGAGTGTCAGGTAAATCGTGACCAAAAGGGTTCCAAGTGAATTATGGCCAAACGGGTGCCATGGAAGTGACCAAAAGGTAGTCATATGTGATCATTAGACAATAGGGGAGTCATGATCTTATGTAGTATGCTTACGTGTTGATCATTGGACAACAGGGAAGCCATGATATTTTGTTGGATGCTTATACTTAAGATCTTATGTTGAATGCTTATGCTTATGTTGCAAATGATCTTATGTTTATGATTTTGATATGATAATGTACGATTATGCTTATGTTGCAAATAATCTCATGTTTATGATTATGCCACATGTTGTTAATGATTGCTACAAGGGAGGTATGTTAAGAATTTATGAGGTATGTCGCTTATACTTGTATGTTGTGTTTGTACTTCCTTACTGGACTTTTAACTCACCCCATTACTTTCCCCATTGCAGGTAGACACTAGATAAACTTGTTTGACACGCATGGTGAGCTGAGTCATTTTTTCATAAGTATGTATGTATGCTGCGGGGAGCCAATGAATGAGGAAACGATTCGGAACGCCAAGCATCGACAAAGAACTCTTCTTTGGTCCTAGTCAACATTATTCTACCCATGTCATCATACTACAAATGGATGAAACAATATCATCTAATACTTTTTTCTTAACATAATTTAAAATTTCACTTATTAAAATGAGAGGAAATTTATCGTTTAAAATTTCTAAAAAAAAATCTTAAACACAATGGGATGGTAACAAATAAAAAAACTTGAATTTTCAAGCAAATTTTTTTAACATGATTATTCGTTTTTATTTTGAATACAATAAATATAAGACCACGACAATATTAGCATATTGAGTAATGTTGGGCATATATTCTAAATTCACACACAAAAATTTAACACTATAATGTGTCTCAAAGATCAACTATTTTATATTTGTAGGGAGTGTCTTACAATTTAAGTTGTGTGGTTACGAACAAAGACACACAGTGTACATTTTTATGTGTAATTTAGGAGTATGCTAGTGTGTAATTATTAATACGTAAGCAAGTGATATATTGATAAATATGAGCATTACTCCACAGATATTGATTATTAATTACCAACAATTATTTTTATTTTTATTTAAAATTTGAATAAACAAAAGAACAAGAACAAAAATAACTGAAATTAACAATTGAAAAATAAAAGAAAACAAATAATAACAATTAATTCAATAGATGAAATACTAGAGTATTTAATTTCATTATCTATCCATTTTATTATGTCATCAATACAATTTTTACTATTCCGCTTGTCCTTGTGATAGCAGGTTTACAAAATCAATTTATATTCTTACTAGTATTAACCGAGATTTTCGGCAACTCTATTAATGAATAATATTTACTGATAATAATAATGAAAATAGAAGATTGACACGGGGTTTTTACGTGGTTGGGGCGTTAACTAGCCTTAGTCCACGAGTCAATATTATTAAAGCTTGAAGAAGCTTTTACAATGGAGTTTTCTCTCAGTATCTTAATAGAGTTTTTCTTTTTTCCATCCAAAATCCAGAGAGCGTTTACAGTGCTCTGTAGCTTATATTTATAAGCTGATGGGAATACCGGATCTGGGCTGGATCAGACCCAGGCCTATTGGGGAAACGGATACCAGCGACCTCTCTAGGGGAGGCCCAATACAAAAAGATATAAAATACACGAAATTCAAACCAGCTAAGGCCCAATAGGTTGACCTTAGAACTACGCCTCGCCCGACAAAACGGCGCTTTGGTTCTGATCACTTCGAGTCACGAGGCTGATTCAGGAGACAAGACCAGTCAGAGTACTTGGCTGCGCAGTCCTGACACATCAGTGTGTAATCCCGAGGTGACCTTTTCTGCAGGCGAAAAGTGGGGACAGTGCCCACGCGGAATGAGGCGACCTCAGGGTCCTGGACGCTTGGCCCCTTCGACTGGGGATGAGGTGATCCAGGTCCGTTTACCGTTGTCCCGCTCCATTTACCACAGGCCCGGACCGCATCAGGGTCCGGGACCAGGACGCGTAGCCGTGATGATCCGAGCACTCTGGGCATCGCCCGGACTATCTTCGCTGAGGACGGACCCGGAGGGACATCCCGGACCCCCTCCAATGGGCCCATTCTTGAGTCCCCGGTCAATACCTGTCCCCTTGGGCACTCTCCATACCAAGGGACCTTGGGCCGGGTCCACGTGCTGAATTGGCCTTCTGGCGGCTGGCCAAGACGAAGGCCCAGAGCCCATGCAGGAAATCTGGATAACAACTAGGATATATAAATCTCAATCTATATGCAAACTTTTTATATTTTTGTGATAAGTTTCAACATACATTAAGAATAAAAACCTAAAAACTACACAAATCACACAAGTACTCTCGTTCAATATTGAAATTTGTGTCTAAACAATTATAACATAATTAACTCTCACTTATCAGATTTTGAATTAAAAACATATGAATCATGCAAATAGTGATCAACCATTCACAGGCATTAACCACAAATTGAATAGATCACAATTACGAAGAAAAAAGCATAAAATTTGCATTGAATAATAATAGAGTATTAAAAGACTACATTCAAACCCTATAAAATAAAATTAGTTCATGATCATAGCAGTAACATCCACCAAAGATAAATAAAAAGACATTAAAAGAAGAAATAGAAGAAAAACAAGAAAGAGAGAACTCTCTCTAAGTATTTCTCTCAAAGTTTAGCAGCCAAAAACTACATTAAAATGCTCTAAATGTGCTTAAATAGAAACCCTAGTGATTCTATGTGAAAAGACATTCTTGCCCCCACAAAAATGCCCTTTGCTTGCTCTTCACAAAACGTGTACAGACAATAGTGCTGGAGCGCTTCCTTTGTAACGCTAGAGCACTAATTCACACATCCTAAAACTCTGTTTTCTGGCTTCGATAGCACTGCAAGGCTATATAATAGCGTTGGGGTGCTAATTGTGAAAAACAAAATTGAAACTCGCTTCGAACAGCCTGCAGCGCTAACAGATCGTATTTTGTCCATAACTCTTTCAATATAACTCGAAATTGAATGATTAAAAAGTGATGGAAAGCTAAGTGGAAGAACTACAACTTCTATTTCTAGGCATTTTTTCAGAGAAGTGAAGAGATCATGATAAAAATGCGGCTTGAATTTTAGACTTGTGTTACTGAGCATAAACGACGCATGTTGAACATATTCAACGTAGTATTTTCTACCCATAATGTCTTAAAACTCCACACTCAACACTAAATCCATTATATTCATTGTATTTAACATATCTTTTCTCATCTCACTCATATTATGTAGTTGACTATTAAATCCTGAAACAAGAGGAAAACAAACATAAATCTGCACAAGCTAAAGTAAAAATACTCAAATAATATCATAAATTACTCTCTAAAACTAACCTATAATCAACCTAACATATGTGTATCATTACTCTTACACTATGTTTGGTAGGAAGGATTTTTGGGTGGATGGAGAGGAATGGAAGCAAAGGATTAGGAAGAGAGCTCAAATCTATTATTTGGTAGAAAAGATAAGGATAACACAAAACAAAGTAATTACATGTCTTAAATATCCTTTAAAAGATTAATAAATATATATTTAAAAACGACAACATAATAATTTTAATAATTAATTTTCTCTCAATCATTTCAACTTTCTTCTTATATACTTGTACCAAACAACACAAAAAGTTGTTATCTTCTCCGGCTTACTAGCCTCTTAGTATGTTTTATATACTATATAAGCACCTAATAATTAAAATAAATAAATAAATAAAGAAAAAGTAAAAGAAATAAATATTAGATTTTTTATGGTGTACCCCTCGTGTTTTCAGTACGTGAATAGTTGTTTTCAGTACGTGAATAGTTTTAATCACAATTTTTTGTATGACAATGTACATTGTAATTATTTAGGACATCTTGTAAATTTTCAGAAAATTATGAATAATTTACATTGCCAAAAACAATGTTTAAGTAGTTGTTGCATGCGTGCATTGTTTATTTTATACGCACGTGAAACATGTTGTTTATACATTATTTTTGACAATATAAATTATTCAAAATTTAAAAATGTCTCAAATAACTATAATATATACTGTCATATGATTATAATTATATCTATTCATATATCAAAAATATGAAGGGTGTGCAATGGTGCACCCTTTTTTGGGAGGGTACACCAAAATATTCTCCAATAAACATAGACAAATTATAGAGTGCACCCTAGTGTATTCTTCTCGTGTTTTTTATAAGTAAATAGTTATAATTTCAATTTTTTTTTATATAATGATTTACATTATAGTTATTTAGGATATTCTGAAATATTTTGTAAATTTATCCTGTAAATTTTTGAAATATTTTGAATAATTTACATTACCAAAAACATATTTTAAATAGTTTGTTGCACGCTTGCTTGTTTTTTTTTGTTATGTGTATAAAATAAGTTATTTGAATCATATTTTTAGTACTGTAAATTATTCAAAAAAATTTAAAAATTTACGGGATATCCTAAATATGTACATTATATACTATCATATAATTTTTTTTTAAAAAATTATATCTATTGTGAAAAAAAATACAAAAAGAGTGCACTAGTATGTTCATTTTTGAGGATACACTCTAGAAGCCGCATAAATATGCGTAATAAAAACCAGAAAAAAGTAAAAGGAATATTTTGCAAAGAAGAAAAGGCAGTTCAACTTTTGGGCGTACTAAAGAGTTGGATGAACCAGCCAACCTCCGAGTGCTATTTGAAGGGAGATTGACCAAAAGAAACAAGGAAAAGTCAAAAGTTTCACTTTTCCAACCTTTTTATGCTCTCAAATTCTTCATATTTTAACCATTTCTATGCACTTCACCGTCTTCTCCACTCCAGCACACACACATTCACTCGCAGCATTACCAATTAAGCCTTGGAGATGTCACTTTTTGGGGATCTCGTTTCCCTAGAGCTCCATCTCTTTAAACCTTTTAATTAATTGCTTTTGAATGTTTTAAAAACTTCTGTTGGACCAGCTACCCATTCAATTCCAATATCATGACTCCTAAATTATAAAAATAAAGTTATGAACAATCATATATGATTAATTTCAACTTTTTTTTTTCCTTTCTTTAACATATATATCATTTTGTATTAATAATTAAACTTAGTCATATATTATTACGTATAATTTCTTATGTGTCCCTAGCGGTCAAAAACTGTGGAGGTTAATTTTGGGATTTTACTGGAAAAATATAGTCAAGACTACCTCCAACATATGTGTACATTTTATGCTAAATTTAGAATAAAACATGAATCAATATTATATTTAATTCAATATTTATAGTTGTATTTTAATACATTATAAATTAACTCGAAAAGTTAATAATAATCAAGTCATTTAATATTTATTAAGAATATGTAATATTTATTTTTTTATTATCCAAATTATAAACTCCAATCTATTATTTACTATTGCATGTGTTTAAAAAGTTATGAATTGTCGATTAATAAATCATAATAATTTTTTTTGAGCAAATAAATCATAATAATTAGCGACAATATCTCTTCTATATAAAAAATGCGTAGATAACATAAATTTTTTGTTCTAACGATTTTTGTTTGTTAATTTTAACATAATATTCCAAATATTTAACAGAATATACTTTAAAAATAAATATTTATTAATTATTATTATATTATTTTAAATAATATAATATTAGATTAAATATAATATGACAAAATGTGATTTGTTACACCTTGTAATATATTACTGAAAGTCACAAAATTGGACACATATGTGTGCCCAATTGTGACATATTTTGGAGTTACAAAAGTTACAAATTTGTAACTTCCAAATATTACCCAATAATGTGTAGATTTGATATTACACATTTTGATTTGAATTTTTCAAAGCCATAAGAGATATGACAGTTAGAGATACGATTTTAACTCTCATAATGTATATGGAAGTTACAAAATCAAGTGAGAATGAATTTGGAACGTTTTGAAAAATTGGTAGCTGAAAAAACGTTGTGGGCCACGACCAGTGTTTTTCAGGCCGCAGCCAGAGTGGCTGACAACATTTTCCAAATTTCGGTTTTATCCAACTTTGAACGTTTCCAACAGCCAAGTAACTTTCAAATCTCTATTTTAATTCCATAAACATCCAATTAATCATTGGTAACAACCATTGTGGTTGGTGGAGTTTAAAATTCAAATGGTCTCTCAAAACTCTATAAATATGAGCTTAATGCTCACTTGTATGACACACCATTTTCTATCCACAAAGCACTTGATTGGAAAATACACCATAGAGACTTGATAATTCCAGAGAGTTATTTCCTTGAGAGATCCATTAGTTCTTAGAGAATATGAGAAATAAGCTTTTGAACAAAGGTCTTGAACCTTGTTCAAGTTGGTGATCCTCACTACTCTACACATTGGTTGTGTGAGAGTTTGTGTTCTTTTCATTCTTTTGATCTTGCTATTCTTATTTTCTCGTATTATTATTGTTTTGAGTTTGTGATCTTCCTCTTCTAAATCTTTCTATTTATTTGTATTTTGAGCAATAGAGTTGTAAAACTTGTTTAAATATTACCTTGTCTATTGTATTTTTTTTTTCATAGAGTTGTATTTTGGTTTTACCATTTCCATTGAGCAATATAATATATTCTCTAACAATCAAAAGCTTAGTTTCATTTTCAATGGAAGGAGAAACCATAGAGATCTTGTGAGGATCCAACTTTGAAAAGATGGTAAGATAAGGTAATGTTCTTCTTTGGTTTTCTTAGAAGATTTAATGACTTTCATAAAGTGATAGAAATGAGAAAGAAGAAAATTTTATAAATGAGATTCGTTATTTTCTAATATCCTTTGATTTTGCAAATATAGTGGTTAGATTAGAAAATAATCCAACATCTTGAGTTGTTGCTATATGTGATTAATTAACATATTGTGTAAATAATCTAGTAGATTATTGGGTAATATGCTAGCATGTTATATAATTGTCTTATTATGTGATAATGAGAAATTATTAGAATGACAATTTTTTGAGTTTTATATGACATATATATATATTGATTTTGTGAATCAATAGAAACGTGAAATCATATGTGTATGATATTTGTAATTTATGATTACACATTAATAAATAGCCATGTTAATATGATATAAGTCTTATGTGTTGACAATTATGTGAAATTATATTGAAAGATAATCATGCAAATATTTGTGAGATGTTAATATGTTTTATCCTATATTATTGTTAGTATGTGATTTGTGAATAAAAGAATTATTTGAGAATTTAAAATTTTCTCATTTTATGAGATAAGAAAAGATGAACCTTAGGGGGTTACATCTTTTAATAGTTGTGTCTTGCTATTGCAAGAAAAATGGATCAGGGTGAATTCAATAATTGTGGGATGATATATTGACTCAATAAATTTGAAGTCTAGAGTATGGTCAAATGAAATATATTTGAGAATTATTTAGTGACAATAATTATTAAATATTCAATGTCTCAATGAGGAGACATTATAAAATTGGAGAAGCAATTTTGAATCTTTACACCAATAGTGAATAGATTAAAGAGAATTTTATTCATTTTGTTTAAAGATGGTGATTAAATTAATCTCAAAGATGAGATAATTTTAAACTAAAACATAAAAAATTAAAGTGTTTAAATAAATCAATGAGGGTTTATTTTCTTTTGATTTAAAGTGTTTAAAAAATTGACATCTTCAAATTGATTTTGATGAGAAAATCAATGGATGTAAAATTGGTGTTTTCAAAACAATCTCAAAGAGATTCTTAAGAAATACACAAAAGTTGTTTAAGTGATTTTAAGATTATTTAGACAACGAAAATGGAAAATTAGTGATTATTTGTTTGAGAAATTTTTACATGACATTTGTGTTAACGTATTTTATTTTGTGAAATATATATATAAGAAAGCAACCAAGTGAAAGTTACTTTCAAAGAAGTGTGTCTTGCTTTTGCAAGTAAATGACTCAAAATAAACTCACATTGAAGTTTTGTTTATTTTGATCTATTGTGAACTTATCATGTATCTTGAGGACTCATGATTAACTTTGAGAATTATAAGTCTAGATTTATCTTGGAGGATAAATGACTTAATAGAAATAAAGAGATTTATATTTTAAAGTGATATTTTATTATCACTATGTGATAAATGTGGGGGGTGATGCTCCAAAGTTAATCAATTTATTTTGTTGATAATAATTGATTAATTTGGTCATCCTATCAAATAGGTGATTTGGAATTTCACATTCTAAATCACTTTGGCTATATGTGTATAGAATGGATAAATCTAGACATGCTTGGTGTTTGAAGTTATTGTTTGTAATATTTTGGTTAAAGAATGAATCAATTTAAAACATAAAGGAGAATTTTAGAAGCAAAAAGGTTTCTAGAATTAATATTCAAGAAAATGTTTATCTTGGATATTGAACTATAAAATAGTGGGTGTGTTGACTATGGTCAAAATCACTATTTTAAATGGGTAGCTATTTTAATCAAACTATAGCTAGCAACATAGTTTGAATAAAATAATGAAAGTGTTTAAGTATGCATACATGAGAAAATAAATGTCTCAAATGGAATCATTTCTACACCTCAAGGGGTGGGACTTAGACTCCCTAAAGAGATTCATGGTTGATGGTAACTTATCTTAATGCTAGTAACTAAACTAGTATTAGGTTCAATGGGTAATAACAAGTCAATCAAGTGAATAATAGAAATACTCAAATTTTGTCCCATTTGAGATATGAGTACTAGTGTTTTACCAAAATGATGGTTAAAACCGAAATATTTTTTAATAGAACTCGGTCTTAAAAATACAAGTATTTTAGGGTAACAAAATGATATAAGAATTCTACCTATATAGACCTAGGGGTGGTGCCGCCCTCATGAGAATTGTGACTCATTCTCAAGAAAAGTCTACGAATGGAATGTGCACACGACCATTAACGGCGCAAAAGCGAGGCATTGATGTCTTAAGTGAACATGGCAAAGGTATGTGTGTTATCACCAGTTTGTTATCAAGGGATAGTGGTTCAATGCTTCGGCAACCAAAATTTCAACAAACTTTGTGGTAATTACATTAAGGTAAAATTCAAGTCGAAAGACATTTTACTTTATTTACCAATGCAAAAGTTTCTATAGAGAGTGATTATTTAATCAAGTGGATAAATATTATATTTTAATATAATGTTTGAATAAAAAAGTGTTACAAAGTGTTATTATTTAATCTAAGTGGAGGAATGTTATATTATTTTAAATAATATAATGTTAGATTAAATAATGTGACAAAATGTGATTTGTCACACCTTGTAACATATTATTGAGAGTCACAAAATTGGACATATGTATGTGCCCAAATGTGACATATTTTGGAGTTAATAAATCATTTACAAATTTGTAACTCTCAAATATTACCCAATAATGTGTAGATTTGATATTACACATTTTGATTTGAATTTCTCAAAGTCATAAGAGATATGACTGTTAGAGATGTGATTTTAACTCCCATAATGTGTATGGAAGTTACAAAATCAAGTGAGAATGAATTTGGAACGTTTTGAAAATTTTGGAAAATTGGTTGTTGAAAAAACGTTGTGGGTCGCAGCCAGTGTTTTTCAGGGCGCGGCCAAAGTGGCTGACAACATTTTCCAAATTTCGGTTTTATCCAACTTTGAGCGTTTCCAAAAACCAAGTAACTCCCAAATATCTATTTTAATTCTATAAACATCCAATTAATCATTGGTAACAACCATGGGGATTGGTGAAATTTGAAATTCAAATGGTGTCTCAAAACTCTATAAATAAGAGTCTATTGACGGCAAAAACTCGTCAACGATGTTAGGCCGAAAAACTCAAAGGTTAGTAAGAAGGTGACAAGATAAGGACTTGGAATAGACATAAGGAGAAATATATGCAAACCAACAATGGAGTCAATATTCATATATTGCTTAATAGCCTCAGCATACAATCAATTTTCCAACCCCTTAGTTTGAGGAGTCGAAGCCTATTTATAGATGAGCTCTAATGGCCCCTGATACAAGGTGGTCCCAGGGGACATGATCGTACATAGGTACACGGTCAGGGTAGTAGTGCAGGACGTTGTGGTGTCGACTCTGGTACATGGTCGGGGGTCCTCAAGTAGTGCCTCCACTCTTCGTATGGGTTCGTACTACCATTACTTGTCCGACACAGATGTCAGGGTCATGCCTTTGTTCTTTTCAGGGTTGTACATCCTGTGCTCATACATGTATTTCATGCCTAGTGGTCCCCCTTACCTGAGTATCTTCTATAGGTTTCTTTATATTTTGGTAAGTGTCGAACCATACTTCTTTTCTCCAT
The DNA here is from genome assembly GCF_963169125.1 of Humulus lupulus. Lineage (NCBI taxonomy): Eukaryota > Viridiplantae > Streptophyta > Magnoliopsida > Rosales > Cannabaceae > Humulus > Humulus lupulus. The sequence continues at coordinate 49,621,630 of NC_084795.1, read as the reverse complement.
GCCCTATTTCCAGGTATGAGGCCTGGAAATAGGCATGTATGAGGTTGGGAGACGCGTTTGACTTGGGCACTCACGAGGCTCAGGGATGGGTCTTATGAGGCGTGACCCTTGGTGCCTAGGCGAGTACCCACGCGTGACTTGGGCACTCACGAGGCTTGGGGGTGCGCTTGACTTGGGCATTCACGAGGCTCAGGGATGGGTCTCACAAGGCGAGACCCTTGGTGCCTAGGCGAGTACTCACGCGTGACTTGGGCATTCATGAGGCTCGGGGATGGGTCTCACAAGGCAAGACCCTTGGTGCCTAGGCGAGTACCCACGCGTGACTTGGGCATTCACGAGGCTCGGGGATGGGTCTCACAAGGCGAGACCCTTGGTGCCTAGAAGAGTACCCCGCGTGACTTGGGCATTCACGAGGCTCGGGGATGGGTCTTACATGGCGAGGCCCTAGGAGCCTCGGCAGGTGCTGGCGTGGGACAGTTGCATGCGCGCGGTGGACAGCTTTGCATAGCGAGGCCCTAGGAGGGTGCACGCCCACGGTGGACAGCCTCGCATAGCGAGGCCCTAGGAGCCTCGGCAGGTGCATGCGCATGATGGACAGCCTCACATAGCGAGGCCCTAGGAGCCTCGGCAGGTGCATGTACACGACGGACAGCCTCGCATAGCGAGGCCCTAGGAGCCTCGGCAGGTGCATGCGCGCGATGGCCTTCGGATGGCGAGGCCCTTGGTGCCTTTAGGGTCCGAACGGAGTGGCTAGGAAGGACATGCGCATAGCGAGGCCCTTGGTGCCTTTAGGGTCCGAACGGAGTGGCTAGGAAGGACATGCGCATAGCGAGGCCCTTGGTGCCTTGGCAGGTACTTGCGCATGTCGGGCCTCGCATAGCGAGGCCCTCGAGTCTCTCTGGGTGCATGCGCGTGATGGCCTTAGCATGGCGATGCCCTTGTATCTCGGCACTTAAACTTTTGTTAGGGAAATATTTCTTTCTTAAGGTCCAAATTAGTGTCTTGGCTCGTGGTGATCGAGGGGAAAATTATTCCACATTTACAGTGCCGAATAGTCATCTTTGAAACCTCCATCCTTGCAAGGCGAGGCTAGATGGGCACTTTCGCGAAGGCCTCCTATGAGACATGGGTCTCGCGTGGGGCAAGACATTGGGTTGCTTGGTTTGCCCGAGGCTAATGAGGGTAAACCTCACTTTTTCTCTTGAGTGTTGACTATGACTCTGTTCAATTTTTGGCATTCATAGAGTCTAATGCTCACTTGTATGAGACACTAGTTTTTATCTACAAAATACTTTGTTGGAAAATACACCATAGAGACTTGATAATTTCAAAGAGCTATTTTCTTGAAAGATCCCTAAGTGCTTAGAGAATAAGGGGAAATAAGCTTTTGGACAAATATTTTGAACATCGTTCAAGTTGGTGATCCCCAGTACTCTAAACTTTGGTTGTGTGAGAGTTTGTGTTCTTTTTATTCTTTTGATCTTGTTGTTCTTATGTACTTGTATTATTATTGTTTTGAGTTTGTGATCTTCATCTTCTTAATCTTTCTATTTATTTGTATTTTGAGCAATATAATTATAACACTTGTTTAAATATTACATTGTCTATTGTATTTTTTTTTTTTGTATAAAATTGTATTTTGGTTTTACCATTCCCATTGAGCAATATAATATATTTTCTAACAATTATATTAATACAAATTCAAATATCATTAGATATTTATTAACTATATTAATATAAATTCAAATGTTATGAAATATCATTATTATAATAATATTTAATACAAAACTAGATATTCAATAATTATATTAATATAAATTCACATGTAATAAAATATTAATATTGTAATAATATATAATACATAATAAATGCATTACATATAAATGTCGTGTGTGTACAAATAGTATGACTATGTAACTAAATAAGAAATTATAATAACATTTATTTTCTACCAATAATAAAAAAGTTTATTCTCCAGTCATTGAAGTGTGATTTGAATAATATCATGAATGTTTGTATCTTAAATATGGTACGTAGTTTGTGATCTAAAATGTTATCATATTATTTTATTTAAAAAAAACCACAAACGATGATTTTGTTTAATTTTTCTTTTAATATGTTTTTGTCATTCTTTTATATACAACTCGATACAAACAAGGTGTAATGCACGTTTGCTTAGTTTTATCTATAGAATTTATTAATTATTTTTATTTAATTTATATTATTGTCATATAAATTTCAAATAAATAAATAATATTATAAAAGAATGACATAAACACATCAAATGAAAAATTAAACCAAAATATTTTTTATAAATATATATGTATATAATATGATGACCTTTTTAAACATAAATGATAATTTAAAAAAAAAGAGATTATGCATTATATATTATATATTATTATAATGATATTTTATAATATTTAAATTTAAATTAATATAAGCATTAAATACCTAGAATTGTATTAAATATTATTATAATAATATTTGAATTCATATTAATATAATTAGTAAAAAATTAAGACTATATAATATTATCATAATAATATTTTATAACATTTAAATTTATATTAATATAATTATTAAATATCTAGTTGTATATTATATATTATTATAATAATGGTATTTTATAACATTTGAATTTATATTAATATAATTATTATATATGTAGTCTTATATAAAATATTATTATGATAATGATATTTTATAATATTTGAATTTATATTAATATAATTAGTAAAAAATTATGATTATATATTATTATCATAATAATATTTTATAATATTTAGATTTATATTAATATAATTATTAAATGTTCAGTTTTGTCTTATATATTATTATAATAATGATATTTTATAACATTTGAATTTATATTAATATAATTATTATACATACAATTTTATATTAAATATTACTATAATAATGATATTTTATAATATTTAAATTTATATTAATATAATTAATAAATATCTATTTTAATTAGTTTTAAATGGATATTCCGTTAAATATTTAGAATATTCTATTAAAATTTACATAACAAAACATTAAATTCAATAAATTTTGTTATCTACACACTTTTTATATAAAAGAGATATTTGTTGTAAATTATTATTTTTTTAGTTTAAAAAAGTGTTTTATGTTTTAAATATTTGTACGTACTTATATTATAGTTTACCCAGATTCATGCTTAAATCATTGTAAAAGTAGATGGGGATAAAATGTTAAATTGGTAAAAAATAATAATTCTTTTTTAGGGAGTTAATGCATAAGTTTAGGTTTATAATTTTAGTTCATGTTTGGTTTATTTGAATGGAATCAAAGTTCCCATTTCATTATTTGGTTTGACTTTTTTACTTTAGGAATCCATTCCACGGTAATGCTTTACTCCTACAACTAATGTAATTCTAATTACCAATAGAAAGGGTTGGAAATGATTTCTATTATTAATTTTTAAACAAAATGGACTATTTTACCCATTGATAATGGACTATTTCTATGATTTCTATTTTTAACATGTTTATTTTTATAAATATATAAATCTATTAAAAAAATTATATAAGTATATGTGATTTTATTTATATAAGATTTATTATTATAGAATTGTATAGGCCTCAAAGTGTGTGTATATATATTAAATAAATAAACGTATATATTTATTATTATTATTTAAGATGTAAGATTATTTTTATTTATTTAAGATTATTTTTGTTAATTTATTTAAAAATATTTACAAATTTTGATGAAAATTTAATTTGATCTATTATTAATTAAATAATAGTTTTTAACCAAAAAAATAATAATTCAAAGTGTTTAAAACATTAATATTATTTTGTTATATATAAATTTATAAATATTATTTTAATTTATTATATTATGAATATTTAAAAAAATATATTTGATGTAGGAATATTTTTATTAATTTATCACTTATTTCATTCTATTCTCCTACCAAATCAAATAAAATAATTATGATTTCAATGTTTATTCCAACAACAAACAAAATATCTTAATAAATTCTTATTATCATTCTTATTCCAATCCATTACCATTTCTATTATCATTCAAATTTTATTCCATCAAACCAAACATCACCTTAAAATAATCGAAAGAGTTTTTGTAATTTGGTATCGTACATTACAATCTATGGACTATCACAACAAATTATACATTTGGCTTTATGTAAGAAATATAGCACAGGACACCAATGTTGTATTTCTAGGCATAAATTCTTTATGTATTATATTATTTAGGGAGAATTGTGTCAAAAATCTTTATGTAGTGATATTTGTAGTACTTAAATAAATAATTTTTTTTTGAGTTAAAAATTCATGCAGTTAATATTTTGGTGTGCAATTGGTCTATGATAGTTAACTATGTCTACAATGCCTCATGTTTGTACAGGATTGAATAAAAACTAGTAATATAGAGATATTTGCGTGAAAATCCTTATGTAGTTATTTTTAGCACTTAAATTCTTATGTTGTATTTTTTTAGTAATGATTGGGAGATACTAAAATTATACCTAATGATGTTTTAATTAATCCCAATCATACAATTAAAAATGATATTGTCCATACTTAAAATTATCTATGATTGAAATTTGACATATATCATTATGCGTAAAAAAAAATGTTTACAATTTGAGTATGTGTAGTATTACTTTTTTTTTCTTTTTTAAAGTACTACAAATATCACTGCATAAATATTTTGGCCCACTTATCCAATTAATTATGTTGCTGCTATTTACATTTTGGAGAAAATTTATTTTTGATGTTGGTAAGTTGAAATAATTTGAAAATAACAAGGTGGGTGTTATCTAAAGTAAGGCTAGAACATAGATAAGATGTAAAGGAGAAATAGCACGCAAAAACACAAAGTTAAAAGCGAAGCATTTTGGTGTAAGTTGAAAGATATAGGACCATCATTACTTGCTCCCTAGTGCCTGCAAATATCTGCATGCTGTCCCTAAACTTAGCCAACCCAACCCCTTTTTCTATTCATAATTATATCACATATTTCTTCTTTTAATACTCTTTGTCCCTTTGCTTCTTCACCAAGTCCGGGATTTTCTACCGTAATTACTTACATAACTGTCACTCCTTTGGATCCATTATTTGTGTATGATAATAATTCAAGGGCTTCAAATTCTTTGAGAAAAATTCAAGACTATTAAATGAACTTACCAGTTAGTTTTTTATTTTGGTTTGTGTATCACCAAGCTTTGGTTCGTTTCTTTGTACAAAAGTCCTTAAAGGGACCCACAAAACTTGGGATCCATGATCTACCAATCACATCATTGGGTCCCACTCAATGAAAGTGATCTTCTTTGGATTCTTACCTATGAAGACTGAAGAGTAGGGTGAAAGGCCCTAAACCATAATAAATGGAAGGCGGGCCTTGTTGGGCTGGGGCACACTTGGTTGGTTCCTCAAAACTTACAATATGACAAAAGAATTATTTCTTCCACAAAAAAACATTAATTAACTTTCTAAATTTTAAAAAATACAGCTTGCTCTTCTTCTTTAATTCAATTTCATTCCAAACTTAAAATTATTATATGTCTGAACAATAGAACTCCTAAAAAAAGAAAAAGAAACCTAAAATCCAAAAAAAATATATCTGAAATCACCAAATCTATTATTCTAAAAGATCAAAACAAAAACATCAAAATAAAAAAAAAAAGAAGAAAAAAATTAGCTCAAAATTTGAAATTTCATAACCTGTATTTGTATGATCATGGTACTTTTTTGGTTTCAATTTATTTTGTTGGAAAAAGTTAAATAAATTTAATTTAATAAATTATAAGAATCCAATAAGAATTTCAATTCTATTTTAAATATGTGTGTTTAGTTATACGTAATTGGAATAATATACAATTGGAATCACTAGCAATCGAATTTATCCTCAATCAAATTACTGAATCAGAGTCAGAAGAATAAGCTGTTGTTGACGCTATTTTTCGTCAACTTAAATATGAAAAACAATAAACAATGATGCAGAAAAAATCAAAGAATTCACAAGTTTTTTTACGTGGTTTAGTAGTTAAAATCTGCCTAGTCTACGAGTCACTATTATTACTCACTACTCTCTCAAAGCTCTTTCAGAAAACGATTTGACAGAGTATTCTTTCAGTACAATTTTTTTTGCGTCTACAAATGAAATTTCCTAGGCTATTTATAGACCTGGTTGAAAGAATATCTTGCCATTATTTCGGGAAGTTACAATCAAGCATTTAAATTTGAAATAAATTCAAATATGCTTTAATTACATAATATCTCATGAAAATATGGATTTAAAATCTGATAACAACAAATCCCTAAGGAATAGGGATTTCCTAACAGTCTTCGCGCGTGCAAAACGCGTTGCTGAGCTCGATTGTTGGGCTGATGCGCTTTCGAGACCGATCCAGACTTCGAGCTCGTCATTCCGGTTATAACCTCCTCCTCATCTAGTGATTTTACCAAACTCGTTCCTCGGAGAAGGTTGATGCTTTTGAGCTTGCAAATCAGGCTCGAACAATGCGACTCATGCTTGAGTGTCATTAACTAAACGTATATGGGATTATGTCAATTTATACAAGTATACAACCAACACTTGTTATTTTTGAGCCTACATTTCGAAACTATATATTTATTCTCAAAATTTGGGTATAACAATTGTTTACTTAATTTGCAGGAATTAGAATCAGAATCATCAGTATTCTCATTAATGTGTTTACTTTACTTTGAAATCATAATATATTATTCGTAAGTTACAAAAATGACCTTGATTAAAGTAAAACTTTTATAAGCGATTTTTTATATATAAATATTATAATTAAATATATTTTAATTTATGATATTAATTTATTTTTTTATTAATTTTTAAATATAAAATATAATAACAATATATTATAAATAAAATAAATTAGTAACTTTAAATAAAACATGAATAAAAATTGACAAATAGTTAATTAATGTATTTATATTATTATTTATTAAATCAAATAAAAAATTAAAAATATTAAATATTAATTATTTAAATTATTAATTTAATAGATTATATATGCTCTTAATTAAAAAAAAAGATATAATCTTAAAATATATATTATAAATGTTTTAAAAATAATATGTATATATATTTAATTTTTTAAAATCTATTCAATTGTAAATTTTTTAATTAAACAAGGACAAAAATAATATTTTATAATTTTAGAAGGAATGAGAGTGGCAATCCATTCCTCAATCCCTATTTACATAGAAGAGTATAAAATATAAAATACATCAATTTTTTAATTAGTTTATAATAGTAAGGTTTCGCTTGTTTAAATAATGAGAATGGATATGATTGAATTGAATTAAATAATATAGATGATTGCTAGCAACAACCTCCTATTTCAATATCTTAGTCAAATTATGTCTCCAAAAGAGTAATTAGCAGCAAAACAACCTCATCTTTACATTCTTATACACTTGTTACACCATAATTTCGAGAATGGAAATTTTGCTCTCGAAAGTCAGGGTCGTAAGGTGCAAGCTTGGAATAAGCAGATTTGTGATATAATCAGCATTAATGAGAATATCAAGGACAGTCTCGCTGTGTATTAAAACGATGACGTCGGAATTGGTGAGCTCGAAACTACGTGGTCTCGAAGGTGTTCCGAGGTTATAAGTCAAGCTCGAAGCTACAATGACAAGGGTTCAACACTTGTATAAATTTCCTGGTTCATTTTTTACCACCAGACAAGACAGTTCGAGCTCGGCACTGTGAGCTCGGAAGGGACGATCTCGACAATGTTACTTGTTAAGACCGAGGCAAACCAAGGTAGCGAGCTCGTGATGGTTAGTCGATCTCAAATGCATTCGAATAGTCAAGGTCGATAGCCAAGTGTGAACATAGTTACTGTTTGAGAATCCCTATATCTAAGGGAATGGTTGTAATCTGTTATTAAATCCCAAATATCATGGGATTTATACGCGTATTATATAATTATATTTAATTTGAGATTTGAATAATAACTCCCCGAAATGTGAGAGGAGATATTCTGTAAACCAATCTATAAATAGATTGGAGTAATTCATTTGTAAGGACAGAGAAATTGGGATTGGGGAAGATTCTACTAAATTACTTCCAAAAAGCTTTGAGAGAATTCCATAGTTGAATAACGTTGACTCGTGGACTAGGTAGATTTTAACTACTGAACCATGTAAAAAATCGTGTCTTCTATTGTTTGTTCCTTTTGGTATTGTGTTTAATTGCTCTTTATTTATAAGTTTACGAAAAATGGCGTCAACAATTTGATGCTTTCATTGAGAGCTATTAAACAAGGCGTTAGCTGGTTTAATCAGAAAACCTCCTGACTCATCAATGGCCGCCGCAAACATTCCCAACACTAGTGGGCGACCATTGCGCCAGATACCAGAGGAGCAAACTCCTCGTACCGAAGACTACCCCCGACGACCTGGAAAGCAACCCATGGCAGACCCGGACCCTGAAGAGAGGAGTGATTCATCCAATTCTTGGGGGCCACCTGGTCCCAGGCCTGATGAGGATCTGTACTACAATCCTGAGAGGTATGTTCCTATCGTGGAACTTGAAAATTGCCAACTGCGCAAACAATTGGAAGAGGCGACACAACACAATGAAGAATTAGCCAGATAGGCCGCTGAAGCCCAGGCACCTCCCCGGAGACCTAGAGGAAGTCCCCGTGGGAGCATGGCAGCCAGAAGGGCCGAACAAGCACCACAGCCGAATCAACTGAGGCCCTGAAGAAGTACCCAGACTAAGGCCACTGCCAACCTGACTGTAGAATTATCAACAGGAACGGGTAATAACCGAGCCCTTCCAGTGGCTTGGAACCCGAATCCTGAAGCTGCATGAAACAACCCGAAACCTGTCTGGGCAAACTCTAGGCCATACAGGCCCAACAATGGGAGACAGCCGCCGTTGCCCATAAGGCACCCACCATCACCAATAAGGCACCTCTCACCAGTCCGAGAGATCCCCCGACCTGCACCACGAAGACCATCTCGTAGCGGCAGTCAGGATAAAAACCGACAGGCCAGGCCTGGATGAGGAAATGAGAGGGAGGAAACCCGAGAGCACAAAACTCCTCAACCTTCAGGAAGCCAAATTACAAGATCACAATCTTCTGGGGTAGGGAGACCAACTGGGGATCCACCCCGTAATTATCGAGAATCCCAGCTAGAAAGGGTTACAAGTTACGCAAGCATAAGCTCGGGCTACACTCGGTCCGTAAGCATTTATAGTACTGAGCCAAGGCATACAGGGAATCAAGGGAACCACCTTGATCTGTGGGATCATTTGAACCATAACCGAGGGTGAGATAATCCCCCGAACCCTGATCTTCGAGACCATGTGAATGGTCGTAAGCAGCCAGCACATAACCCTATACCAAGACAGGGAGCTGGAGTTTTTATTAACGATAACCACCCCCCTCAAGTCCAGGCTCGACCCCCGGTGGATCTGGTCCAGGAAAGGAATGATCAGTTGGAAAGAGCATTCAGGCTCCTGCAAGACGAGCGGAGCAGGGATAAGGCTGAAGAGTCCGATGAGGAGCTCGAACCTTTTGCCCCACATATTTCTAACACTCCATTTCCCTAAGGATTTAGAATACCCCATGTAGCACCATTCGATGGAAACTCAGACCCGTATTGTAACGCCCTGGATAGCCAAAACTGCTACACTGTGTACTTATAAAGGTGCAAGACTTGCTAATCAAGTCATTATTTTTAAAACGTGTCGTTAAACATGTAAGAGCTAGGGTTAAAAAGGTTTTGGTCTCAAAAGACTCATTTTATATAATTAAACCGTTACATACACGGGATCCCAAAAGAAACAGAGTTAAAAATAAGTTTACAGACTCCCAAAGGTACATGAGTAATCATTAGCCATACTAAGGCAAAATAGACAGTCTTTGGGTCACGTGTCCCTGCCTAAACCTCAACCGTGGCGGCTGAGCAACTGGCTATGTACATTCCACTCGCTGAGCTCTCCAATCAGGGCTGATTCAGCTTGCCATTGCCTTTACCTGCACCACGTAGCACCCGTGAGCCAAGGCCCAACAAGAAAACATCATATACAACATAATCAATAATATTAAGCGGTTAAGTCATCAAGCATGATCTCTCATCAAATATTTCACAATAGACATTCAGTACATATACTCAGATTCAGGATGCAAGCAATCACTTATATCACTCATATCACATAATATTCAGGGCCGACGACTTAGGCCGCACCCTTTATTTATCCCACTGACTTCAGCTCGCTTAAACCGAGCTTAGTGCATAATAAGCTGTCCTCGGCTACCAGTGGCCAAGCCGCGCCCTGTGCGCTAATGAAACCCTTGGCACCCTTAGGCCGTTGGTTCACTAAATGGCTTGCATGGAATAATACCATCTTTTCAAGCATTTACAATAGGGAACCCTTAGTCCCATCACATATATTCAACCAGGTGCAGTTTTCTTACCTTTAATCTTTACAGTTATTGAATTACGAGCAACGCCCCTCAAGCACGATCTGTTCCCGAGCCTAAGCCTTTATCACCTAGTCACAACCAAAGTATTTGGTTCCATTAATATTCAAATATAGGTTTCCGGTTACAAAACTAACTCCCGGGGATCCGAATTCCATCAAGCACGGTGGTGAAACCAATCCCGAGCAAACTAGACCACATTCCCCTGCCTAAAATCCTCAAAAGTTCATGTGCACAACTAAGGGCTGTGGCCCTAGCCTCAAAACAGAACCAAAGCCAGCCTGAACAAAGACACATGCTGCGACCCTTGCTTTGGGCGCCGCAGCGCCCACCCTTGGCTGAGCCTCCTTGGCCTTTCTTCATCCTAGGGTCGCAACGCTCTAGGAGCCGCGACCCTTCCCTTCGAACCCAGAAAACCCACCATTTTAAAGCTCAAAACCTTAGCCAAAACCACCCCTAAGCTCCCTACTTCAACACCCAACATTACCACAATTTATTAAACAACTTATGCTACACAGTTCAACAGAAATTCAGTCCAATAACCCATAGAAATCTCACTTTCAATCCTTGAAACTTTAAGAACTTAAACACCCAATTTAACCAGCCAAAAACTCAAACCCAAATCATTAATTCATGAAATAAATCTTACCTTCTTGATAGAACCCTTCCTCTAACTAAAACTCAGTTGATTCCCAGTGATTTCCCAGCTCAATTCCACCTTAAATAATAGTTGGACAACACCTCAATAACCAATTGATACACAGAGTTAAACTTCAGAAAAAACACATGTATTAACCCTTACCTTAGTCTTGAATTAGTCCTGGATTGTTTCTTGAGCTAAGCCCCAAAGTCCAGCTTAATTTCCCAGCTCAAAGGTCCTAAATTTCCCTCCGTTTTCCTTTGGATTCTCACTTAGCTTCTTCCCTTTATTTTCCTTGAGAGAGAAGAAGGAGCTGAGAGAAAGGTGTTTAGGTCGGTTTATCTTTTCCTTCTAAGGGTTTCCTTATGTTTGTCTTACCCACTAAGTTAATTCCCAAAGCTCGGGGTGCCCGAAACCGTCCCCGAGGGCAAAATGGTAAAATCCCCCAATATTCCCGCCTAGACATCCTAACCTCAAATATATCTCCGTATATTTATTCATAACCCAATAGTCTAAATAGCTACCCAATACCTAAAACACCCCTGACTTGTCCAAAGTCATATTTAAAGTCCCGTTGTGACTTTTCCCGCTATCTGACCCTAGGATCGTCTCGAGTCGTGCTCTGCAGACCTGCCCACACAATAATGTGGTTCTTACATATATCACATGTTTATTTCATATTATCATAAAAATATTACTAAACATATAATTACACATTTAAATCACATAATAATCCAATAATGCCCTCCTGACACACTAATCAAGGCCCTTAAGCCTCATTAGCGAATTTGGGTCGTTACACGTATAGTCATCTGAGTACTTTTAATACCATCATGCGAGCTAGCAATGTTGGCTACAAGCTCAGATGTATGTTGTTTCCAGCCACTCTTACAGGACCAGCAAAAAACTGGTTTGAGAAGTTTTGAAGACATTCGATCTTGTCCTGGGATCAGTTAGCTAGAGAATTTAAGAAACAATTTAAAGCTATGGTTGGCATCTGGCCCAAAGCCTCAGCCTTAAGCAATGTCCGACAACAGCAAGACAAGTCACTAAAGAGTTACCTTACGAGGTTTAACCTAGAAGTGGCCCGAGTCCGAAATGTCGACGATAGTGGCCACCTAATGGACATTAGAGCTGTTATTTTGCCAGGAAGTCCCTTTTGAGAAGATTTACAAAGGAGACCTATTAGGTCACTAACCGAGTTCAATTGGAGGGCCCAGAGGTTTGTCAATGTAGAAGAGGTGAGGTTAGCACTGAACATGAACTCTCAGCCTATAACCACAACGAAAAACATGAACTCTACCTTGACCTCGGCGACCCCGTCAACATCAAAACCCTCCGGGGATATCTGTAACGCCCTGGCTACCCCAGAACAGTTACGGTGAACGGTGAACCGGAAATTTGACCCGCTACCTGAGTCCTTTGGTTAAAAACGTGATCTAAGTGCTATTATTGGGTTAAGGTGAAAAACCAGTAAAAAGGAAAGGATACATTTCATTAAGTAAATAAACTGCTCATGAGCCTTTCAAAATATTTACAAGCTATTCATAATACAAAAGGGTGAGCTTCTCTTTCCCTTTACCTGCACCACACAACACCCATGAGCCAAGGCCCAGCAAGAAAACACAATCAAGCATGACATAATATCAACAACGATCATAATAACCATTCAGGACTATCAGTCCAAAACAGATAGGTGATAGTAGCCAAAGTCACAAATAATGGGTACAGCTCCCTCTAGCCTTGTGACGATAGGGTCACCAAGGCTTAACTGATAAATGGTTCTTTCATAAGTTTAATCAGGATAGGAGCATGGTGATTGGTCACCAACATAACCTTCCTCCCGACCCTAGAGTCGTAACTGTGGACAACGTCCCCTAGCCATGTGACAAACAGTCACCGGGGTCATATACCTTGGCTAAGTACATCTGGTCTTAGACCCAACTCCCCTGAACCGACCTTCTTCAACTCCTTCGATTCTAACTCGATCTCCAAGCTTCCAAATCCTATTCTTGATGCCAAATGAACCCAAAAACCATTCTAACACACCCCAAACATCACAAGCATGGGAACCCTAGCTAAAACTCCCAACAAAATCATGAATTCACCCTAGAAGTCTCAGCTGCAAAACAGAACCAGAACAGGGCAAACCAGAGAAAACCATGGTCAAAAACTTACCCAAAGCTTGGCTTATGATGCTCTTCAATGGTGGAACACACTTCCAAACTCCCAAGGCTTGCTTCCCAAGCTTGAGTCCTCAAAATTGGTTCAAAAACTACAAAGAAAAGTGAAGAGAAGAAGGTACGGGAGAACTCTTTTGCAAACTTTGTTTTTCCACTTTCTTCTTCAGCTGTCAAAGGGTATATCTATCCTAGGGGTGAAATGTCCATTGTACCCCTAGGTCAATTAATACTTTCTAAAGTCTCCCAAGGGCATATTTGGTACTTCCCTCCTATCTCGTTAATCATAATTAACACTCTCCAATTGCCGTTATTCTCAATAATCTCAAACACCAATAACTCACATCCCGTTACCCTAAAATCCCCGGTAACGCTATAATCATTAAAAACGCCCCGAGACTCACCCCGAGCCCCGAGCTCAAACCTGTTATGACCAAACCGATAAATCATGTTTAAAGATCGTCTCATGCCGAAATACTCAAATCAATCCACATTATAATGTGGTCTCACAATATATCATTGACATACAAACAAGTATACAATTATACCCTCAACGGGCCAAATTACCAAAACACCCCTGTAAACAAATGTGGACTCACATGCATGCACTTAACATCGTATTATAATATAATTCTCATAAACATGCATAAATACATTCAATGGCATAATTAAGCAGTTATGGCCCTCCCGGCCCACTAATCCAGTCATTAATCCATATTAGGGAATCTGGGGCATTACAATAACCTTTCTAAAAGGAAGAAGAACGAAGGGAATAACCCCGAGGCTGATGGAGGTAAAAAGAAAAAAAGGGACAAATATTTCTCCGTATACAATGTGTATACCGAGCTCAACGAGACTCAGGAGAATATTTACCTGGCCAATGAAAACCAGGTCTCGTTCAGACGACTTGACCCCATGCGGAATCAGAAGGCGAAATGGACACAAATAAATACTGTAGATTCCATAAAGACATTGGACACACGACCGATGAATGTTGACAATTGAAGGACGAGATCGAATGTTTGATCTCGAGAGGATATTTCGAACAGTACATCAGGAACCAAAATCTCAATCATGCCTCAACGAGTCAGAGGGCAGCAGTTGCACAACCTACCCAACACAACAACTCCCGAGCTTGGGAGGACGAGAGACCCCCTCCGATTGATGGAGAGGATGTAGTAACCATCTCGGGGGGACCTCATATTGCAGGTTCGGGCAGGAACGCCCAAAAGAGATACGTAAACGAGCTCAAGACTGGAGATGGTTCTTCCTATGAACCCGAACCACGAGCTCCAAAACAATAGAGGGTTGAGACTCAACCCATAACATTTACAGAAGAGGACGCGTCACATGTCCAATTTCCTCATAATGACCCCCTAGTCATTACTCTCCAACTCGCGAATAAGAGGGTACGCCGAGTCTTAATTGATAATGGGAGCTCGGTGAATATCCTTTGTAAGGCCACTCTAGAAAAGATGGGACTCGCGCTTCATGATTTGAAAGTGTGTGCTACGACATTGTATGATTTTTCAGGAGAAGAGATTGCCTATATAGGATCCACTTAACTCCTCGTAACCTTGGGAGGCTATCCAGTCTCAGTAACCAAGATGATGGAGTTTGTAGTGGTGGACCTCCTGTCAGCCTACAACGTACTGCTCGGGAGACCCGCCCTGATTGGGTTGGGGGCAGTGTCGTCTGTCAGGTACTTGGCCATCAAGTTCCCGACTTCTAGTGGCATCGGGACATTGAAGGGAGACCATCTCGCAGGAAGGGAATGCTATAGAATTTTCATAAGAGGAAAAAATCAAACATGTGCACAAGCACTGGTTGTTATTCAAGAGATAGATGGAGCTGTCTTTGAGATTGATGAGGAGATCGTTCCCCGAGTAGATGAAAGGGTCGATCTTGAACCTATGGAAGAGCTCGAGGAGGTTGAGCTCGATGCAGTGGTTGCCACAAAGGTGGTGAAAGTGGGTAAGAATCTTTCTAAAAAAGCAAGATAGCAATTAATTTACTTCTTGAAAGAAAACCAGGATGTGTTCGCATGGTCACACTCGGACATGGTAGGAATCAGTCCAAATGTCATAAGCCATGCGTTGAAAATTGACAAGAGCTTCCCCCGAAGCAGCAAAAATGAAGGCTCCTGGACGATGACAGAAAGAAAGCCCTCAAGGAAGAGGTCGACAGGTTAAAGGCAAATCGATTCATACGAGATGCCTTTTATCCTGATTGGATCGCCTATCCAGTGTTGGTCCCAAAGCCCAACGGAAAATGGCGAACTTGTATTGACTACTTAGATCTTAACAAGGCATGCCCTAAAGATTGTTTCCCCTTACCTCGGATAGATCAGCTCATAGATGCCACTGCAGGTCATGGCATCATGTCATTCATGGACGCTTATTCTAGATATAACCAGATTGCCATGCATGCATTGGATCAGGAACATACGAGCTTCGTAACCGTTAAAGGGTTATACTGCTACAATGTCATGCCTTTCGGTCTAAAAAACGTTGGAGCCACGTACCAAAGGCTGGTGAACAGGATGTTTGCCAAGCAGATAGGAAACAACATGGAGGTTTATGTGGATGATATGTTAGTCAAATTGAAACATAATGATAACCATGTAGATGATCTCGCAGAATGCTTTACTGTACTTCGAAAATACAACATGAAGCTTAACCCACAAAAGTGCTTGTTTGGAGTGTCTTCGGGAAAACTCCTTGGATTTATAGTAAATGCACGGGGAATAGAGGTTAATCTGGACAAGATTAAGGCATTGATAGATATGCCCTCACCTCGGAAGCATAAGGATGTCCAGAGCTTAACTGGACGGATGGCGGAATTAAGTAGGCTTATTTCAAAATCTACGGATCGATGCCTCCCATTCTTTAATCTTTTGAGAGGGGGCAAAAAATTCGAGTGGTCGGAGGGGTGCGAGCTCGCATTTCAAAATCTGAAGAAGCACCTCACCGAACCACCAATCTTGTCGAAACCTATTACGAGAGACGTTTTGTATCTATACCTCGCAACAACCGAGCACGCCATTAGTGCGGTGCTAGAACGTGAGGAGAAGAAGGTACAAAATCCTGTATACTATGTCAACAAAAGGTTATTGGGGGAAGAATTGAGATATCCATTAATGGAAAAACTGGCTTTGAGCCTGATACATGCATCTCGAAAGCTTTGACCTTACTTCTAAGCACATCCTATTCATGTGCTAACTAACTGGCCACTACGACAAGTTTTGTCCAAACCAGAGGCTTCAGGAAGATTGTTAAAGTGGGCTGTCAAACTCAAGCAATTCGAGATCACATATCACCCAAGAACGACCATCAAGGGATAAGCCCTGGTAGATTTCATTGTTGAATGTACGTGGATCTCAAATAACGAAGTTATAACTGTAATGCCCCAAATTTCCTAATAAGGGTTAGGACCTTGATTAGGAGGTCGGGAGGGCCATAATTGATTTATTATGTTATTTAGTGATCATATGCATGTTTATGTGAATTATATTATTATATGATGATGAATGCATGCATATGGGTGTATTTTAATTATAAGGGCATTTTTGTAATTTGCCCTGTTGAGGGCGTAATTGTGTATTTTTCGTGCATGGGGGTGAGCTATGAATGGTACCACATTATATGTGGATTTGTTCGAGCCTTTCTGCATGAGACGATCATGGAATGCAAGTGTTCGGTCTGGTCATAACGGGTTTAAGTTCGGGGCTCGGGGTGAGTCTCGGGGTGATTTTAGTGATTAGAACGTTGTCGGGAATTAGAGGGTAACAGGATATGAATTATTGGTATGTGAGAATATTGAGAATAGCGGGAATTGGAGGGTGTTAATTATGATTAACGAAATAGGTGCGAAAGGAGGGTTTTGCCCTTGGTGGCTGTTAAGGTTTTATTTTAGACTTGAGGGCATTTAGGTATTTTCCCCCTAAAGGATTTATATCAGCCATTAAGGCTGTAGAAGAGTAACAAAAACAGAGTCTCTTTTCTCCTTCTCTCCCTATAGTTTTTCTCCCTCATTTCTCTCTGGATTTCCAAGATTTGTTTGAGGAATCAAGCCAAGGAACCAAGTTAGGATAAGCTAGGGTTATGCTCCCCATGAAGAGGGTGTGTTGCTGAGATTGAGGTGAGTTTTTAGCCAATAGAACTCTTGCTTTTGCTCTGTTTTCCAAGCTAATTTTCAGCTGGTTTTTGAGTTGGAAAGTTGGGAATTGATTGGAGTTTTGGCTAGGGTTATTGGGGTTGTGGTGCCTAGGTCATGTGGAGGTGGTATTTGGGTTCATTTGTGACTGAATTTGATGTTTGGAAGCTTTTGATTTGGTTTGGAAATGGTAGAGTCGAAGGAGGAGATTTCTGGGAATTTTCTGGCTGAAGGTAGCGCTACAACTCCCAGTATAGGGCGCTACAGCGCTACCTTCAGGGAGTGAAGGGCGGTTTGTGGTTCTGAGAAGAGCGCTGGGGCGCTAGGAGAGTAGTGCTGTAGCACTACTCTGTTTCTTCAGGACCCTGTTTTGAGTGTTTTTAAGGGTCCTTGGCTCGGGGTTTCAATCCTTAAGGCTTGGGATCGAATCTACTCACCGTGTGGGCAGGTTTCGAGGTCCCGAGAGTGGGGTTTAGATCAAGACCCTATCTTTGATAATTTTCATTAATCGGAGGTTATGTTTGGTTATGACTAGGTGACCGCTAAAGGATTAAGGATCGATCGTTCTCAAGGGTCGTTCTTGTTCAAATTCTCGCTCGAACTAAAGGTAAGAAAACTGCACCCTGTGTGTATGTGACATGCATGGTTATTATTGATGCATGTTGGATTATTAAATGTGGCATGCATGATTATTGTTGAGGCATGTCAAGTGGTTAAATATAATGCATGTGATGCATGAGAAATATGTGATTAGGGCATGCTATGGTTATTGAATATGAGAATGTTCAGAGCTTGAGCCTCTGTGTTTATGCATGGTCCTAATTATGCTAGTAGTTGTTGAGTAAGCATGCTGAATGTCCTATATTCGAATATTGGATAAATGTGATAAATATTTGGTGGCATTGCTTACTTGTTTATGGCACTAACTAGTCAGGGATACTGACCTAAGAGTCAGGAACGACAATAGCGTCCTGAGCGCAGGGCCGAATGAAGATTAGATCTAATCGATATCAGCATTGAATGGCTCTAAGGCATTAACGCTGGACCGACCCTAGGGTCAATGAACTTATAAGCGCTTGGCTAGTCTAAGACTAGTTTCTCAGAGCCAGGGCCTAAGGCCCAGGTGACCGTTTGTCACATGGCTAGGGAACGATGTTCCAAAGTTATGACTCTATGGTCATGAGGCAGGTTATGTTGGTGACTAGTAACCAATCACCTATCCTGTTTGAACTAATAAAAGTTCACTTGTTTGTTAATCCCCGGTGACCCTATCGTCACAAGGCTAAAGGAAGCTAGACCCAACTCAGTGACTGTTGCGACTGTCACCTATTTGTTTGGGCTAAAAGTCCTGGATGATTATTATGATCATTGGTTGATGTGTTATACTCAACATTATATTTCTATATTGGGCTAAAAGTCCTGGATGATTATTATGGTCATTGGTTGATGTGTTATACTCAACATTATGTGGATCTGTTGCCCGCTGGAATAGGGCTATATCTGCTAGGCGTGTGCCTTATGATTTGATGACATGTTATTACTATTCATGAGCATATTAAGTTTTCTTGATGGGCTTCGGCTCACGGGTGCTATGTGGTGCAGGTAAAGGCAAAAGAAAGCTGGACCATCCTTGAGTTGGAGAGCTTAGGTGATGAAGTGTACATAAGCAGCTGCTCGACCACCACGGTCGAGGTTTGAAGGGAACTAGGGTTTAACCCTGTCTTGCCGCTTAGATCGGCCTGTTGTAAATATTTTTCTGTAATAGACTTTTAAATTATATTTTTGGGATCCCAATGTATATATTAAACGTTCTAATGAAACGTTATATCTTAACCAAATTTTTTTATCCCTAAACCGCTAATCATACTTAGTTACACGATTTTGGCCAAATGACTCGATTAGCGAGTTTAGCACTGTTTACAAGGCACATTGTAACGGTCCCTGAAGTTAGGGCGTTACAACTTGGTATCAGAGCTAGTCAAGGTTTATGGTTCCTGAAGACAAGCTGGGCATGTACACTCATTACTGAAGATAGCTTCACTCAGGGAATGGTTACTATTTCTGTAGTTATGTGCTTATTTGCTTAAATAGAATGTAAATGCTTTACCTGCACATTGTATTAGGGGGCATGAGATTCAGATAAGAGCCAGGCTAAACTCTTGACTATGTGATTATATGCTCCATGAATATATATATGGATGTGATTATGTGATTACGTGCTCTATGAATCCATTTAATTGTGGTACTTGCATGCTGGAGTTGGAGGCATGATATGAAAATTGGAAGAGGAGGGATTATGATTGATGTATGAATGCCATGGGCATGTTTTTAGCACTACAAGTGGTTGTGATTGTGGCGTGGTAAGATTTATCCCATGGGGAAAGCTCTTGATATGCTCATCATGTTTAATGGGTCAAGTTATTGACTGCAGATTCAATCAGCAGGTTTATAGCCAAGGCAGATAATGAGGCCTAGTGGTGGTTATTCAGGGGCTGGGAGTTACAGCCAGGGTATTAGTTCTTCGTCTGCTCCTATGAATTTTCAGCAGATGCTTGTAGATTTTCAATCGAGATTGCAGAGGCAGGAGGAAGAAATTAGGTGTCTGAAGCAACAACAGAATCTGTTGGGGAGCACCTCTTCCTTTGTTGTGCCAGGTTTGGCACCAGCTATGGCTCAACCTAGGGTTGAGAATATATGGGAATTTATTTGTGGAAGATTCCAAGAATATTACCCTCCAGTCTTCGAGGGAGGCCTAGATTCATTTAGAGCTGAGCAATGGATGGGCATGATCAGTTCCATTCTTGACAGTATGGGGCTGGTAGGTCATGATAGGGTGATCTGTGCGATATATGTATTGCGGGATGATGTCCAGACGTGGTGGGAAATAGTATCCCAGACACGAGACACAACTGTAATGGATTGGAAAGAATTTAGGCAGCTGTTTAATGAGAAGTATTACTGTGATGCAGCTAAGACTGCTAAGATGAATGAGTTTCTGAGTCTCGTCCAAGGAAAGGCAATAGTAGCTGAGTATGTTAATAAATTTGATGGGTTGGCAAGTTTTCTCTAGACATGGTACCCATAGATGTAGCTCGGAAGGAAAGGTTTATTCAGGGATTGAATCCTGGAATAGCTCAGGGCGTTAGAGTTTCCCCAGTGCATGAAGTCTCTACCTATGCTCAGGTGGTGGAGAAGGCTCTTTCTGTTGAGAGCATAAAAGATGAGAAGAAGAGTGCCAGGGAGCACGGAGCTCAGATAGTGGTATCTCCACTTATTGGAGCAAGTAAGAATGAAAGTTGGAAAACTCGTCCAATATGCACGCAGTGCAAGAGGCGTCATCTGGGGGAATGCCGAGCAAGGGCATGTTTCGCATGTGGCATGGTTGGGCATTTAAAAAAGGATTGCCCAAGGCTAAGAGAGCTTGAGAAAAAGGGGATAGACAACTCGATTCCAACTCGAGTGTTTATTCCGGGGCAATCAGAGTCTGAGACCGAGACTAGTTCCTTGGGGGTGGTAGGTCAGTTTTATAGTTTTGAGTTATGCTGACTGGTTTTGGTGCCATGTTGTTCCTTTATTTGTTGTATATAGAGAGGTATAAAGTTGATATACAGGTCATATGGTTATGTTATGAAGAAAAGTGATACCGTATTGGTAATTTAAGAGACCAGATGAATTATTGTGAAAGGACTCATTAGTGATTTTGGATAAAGCTGGTTATGACTGGTTTTGGTTAGATCCAGGGTTTGGATTGGTTAAGTAATTATGGAGTAATTTTAAATGGCAAGGAAAGTATAGTAACTCTTGGGCTTGAGAGTGGGAAGCCTTGTGATAATTGGCATGGGGCATGGTTCTGTATGCTTATGACATCTGTAGTGAGAGCTAGAGTTTTGTTGCAGGGAGGTGCATGGAACTCTTAGCTAGTGTGGTGGATACCACTTATATCGTGCTAGTGAGATCAGGACAGACTGGATTAGTCTGTGAGTTATGAATGTGTTTCTAGGTGGTTTGCCACGGTTTCTTTTATATAAAGGGAGACTAGAATGGTGATTGGATTAGTGCCAGAGATGGAATCAGATGTAAGCACTGTTTTGAGTGGCTCAACGGAGTTGTAAGAATTAAAGGTTTAGTTATTGAGCAAGATGGAATTCCCTAAGGTGGATCTTGGATCTGGTTAGGACCAGTTAGAGATCAGAGAGGAAGTTATATATAAAAAAAAGTTGTGTTTGTATCGGATAAGAGCACTGAGAGTGTTGAATATGATTTAGGAAATTGTCTAATGCCAAGTGTTTGTGAATCAGATGAACAGAGCATTCAAAGGTTTATTTGAATGGGATTGTGATCGTCTTGGACGATGGTATTGTGGTATTTTCTCTGCGGAGATTTGCCAAGATTGAAGAATACCTTGGGGGCAGGAGTGTCCTTGGGTGGTAAGGATATTACAGGTGCCTTGGGGAAGGAGTTCTGAGTCTTCCTGCAGATCAGAATTAGTTTGTGGGTTGTTGTGACATCTCAGTGACAGAGAAAAGTAATTGCCTAAGCAGTATGTTGGTTAAAGGATCTGACCAGAACTAGAGTAGAGTTTCTGGTGGGCCAGGTGGCCAGTTTGTTGTTTGAGATTATTATCTCAGGGGAGATAAAAAGGAAAGATTGTTAAGTGAGCCACAGATAAGAAATATTGAATGGAAAGTTTTAGCTGGATTAGCTAAGAGTTGTGTAGTGTCAGATTTGAATTTATTGTGGTATAAAGGTTGGATTTGGAATCCGATGGACATTGAGATTAATTGGGAGATTCTATATGAATCTTGTGTTATTCTTCTATTCTTTTCATTCAGGCATCATGAGAATGTAACAGGATATGAAAGCTTTATAGTGGTCCACAGTGAAGGCAGACGCATTCGAATATGTCAAACGATGTGATAATTGCCAGTGATTTGCCTCAATTCCGCGAGCTCCACCTACCGAGCTCACCATGTTGAGCTCCCCATGGCCATTTTCAGTATGGGGGATCAACCTCATAGGCTCATTGCCAACTGGAAAAGGTGGAGTAAGGTACGCTGTGGTCGCGGTCGATTATTTCACGTAGTGGGCCGAAAAAATTCAAAAAGAATGTCGTGACAACAATGAACATTGCCATGAAAAGAAAATACTCTGACATGTATTTTTGAGGGAGAAGGTTGACTAAGAGGTTGAAATAGGATGTTGAAGGTAGCATTTCTCAATAATGTATATATATAATAGAAAAATTTGTGGCGAAAATTAGTAAATAGTTTAAAAAGTTGCACATAAATTACCAAATAGTCTAAATGTTGCACTTAAGTCACTAAGAAAATATTTTGTTATAAAAGTCATATTTTACACCAATTTTAACTTAATTTTAATTAATTAATAAAAATCTAAAAAATAAAATACATTTCTAACTCTAAAAAATGATTTTAGATCTGTTTTAAAAATAAAAAAATAATTAAAAATTTTCAGCGTGAAAATAAAGAGAAATTTACATAATACACTTGATATCACTAAAAAATTACATTTTTATGATTGACAAAGTTTTTTTTCTTTTCAATTTTACATTTTCAAAGAAACTTTTACATTTTTTCGATTTTGCATGTTTTTCGTTTTTTATGTTGTTTAGGTTAATATATAGTTGTTTTCGTGTTGTTGTTTTAGTTGTTTAGGTTTATTGTCTGAGTTTTCATTAAAGAGTAATTAGGCTTCTTGGGCCATGAGAGTTCATGTGGGACTCACCTGACCTACTCGGGCCATAGGCCATTCGTAGTGGTTATGCTCCACCCCCGGAGAAGGGTGTCCTGAGGCAGACGACACCATAGGTATCGTTCCTGATTTCCTCCATCTCCTTTCAAGTACTCCAGGTCTGTGAGGAATGTTCTCCACCCCTGGAGCATAGTGTGAGGTGTCATGCACAGGGACAAAGTTATTGTTCCCACTAGTAGTGGTGTTGAATCCGTACAAGCGACAAACAACATGTCCCAATGCGCCGCTTGACATGAGGAAACATGCAGCTGCCCACAGACACTATCATGGGCGTGTCACCCCAAAAAGTGGTGGGCTGAAACCTCAAGAATGGGCCCCATGTGATACGCATGAGCCCACCACAACCTTAATTACAATAGGTTGTATTTATTAGAGTTTATACCCCAATTAATGGGGAATGTTTTGTAATTAACTCCCATTATGGGAATTAATCACTCTGAGCCATCTATAAATAGGGCTAGGGCTTACATTGTAAATAATCCTTGACTTTTGATATTCAGAGCATTGAAAAAATGCTGCTTGAAACTCCATAGATGCTTGACTCCTCAAGCTCCTCAAATCCTAATAGAATCACCTCATGAGTTGAGAATACTTTTGATTCACAAAATTGATCATTGTTCTCTATATGCCCACCCACATCTTGAGGTGTAGAGAGCGTCTTTGAAGATCTAGGCGTGAGTACTCAAGAAAGGATAGGAAGATCGAAATACATACGAAGAGATTCAAGGATTCTTGATAGGCTACAAGAGGTAAATTGTTTTGTATTATTTTTCATATTCGTATTATATATTGATTAACATATTGCATATTAAATGATCCTCATATAAAGTTGTTTTTATGAATTTTTTTTTGGTGTATACCATTACACTAGGAACCGTTCCTAACACTTATAGCACTAGGATTGTGGAATCAAGAAGTGCAAAATTTCTTGAAAATGACTTGATTAGTGGGAGTGATCATTCGAAGGACTTAAATTATGAGAAAGATCATTTAGAACATTCCACCTTGGGATTAAGATTGATAGTGGTTCAAAACATCCCTCAAGTTTAAACGGATGTTGAACAACCACAACAAGTCATTGAAAACTCACAAGTCGATGATGAAGTTCCAATGGATTAAGTTGTTCATGAATTACCTACAGTTGATGAACAACTAGTTGAACCACCTGCTTCCTAAGAGCTTTCTGGTATAGCCTTAAGAAGATCCACTAGAACGACAAAATCGGCAATTCATAGTGACTACATTGTGTATTTACAAGAATTTGTCTACAATATTGGAGCCGGAAATAATTTAGAAATATTTTCACAAACAATGAATAGTCAAGAATTGAAATTGTGGTACAATGCCATGAATGAATAAATGAATTCTATAAAGAGCAACGAAGTCTAGGATCTTGTTGAGTTGCCTAATGGGGCGAGGATTATTGGGTTAATGTAACTCCCTACTACCTTAGAGTCGTTACCAAGTGATTTTAAAATGTGCTAACAACTCGCTAAATGAGGTTTTTAGAATAAAAGTGTGAAATTCATTGAAAATTTCAAGTGTCTTACATCTGGGATCCCAAAACACAGTTTATAAAGTATTTACAACTCCAAAACAAGTTTACAAGTGTTTAACTATCAAAATTACGGTTTTTACAGCCATTTCTCAAAATACCCCAACCAAAGCAGTTGGGCAGGCCAAACATGTACGCGCTGCCCCCACGCTCTCCGTACTCATGGCTGGTTGACCTTTTCTTTGCCCTTACCTGCAACACAGAGCACCCGTGAGCCGAAGCCCAGCAAGAAAACTAAAACAGTATATAACATATGCATAACGTACAATCATCACAGCAGATAGCTCATATCTAGTCAGACAATCCATAAAATCTAACACATATACGGCCATGCCGTCCCAGAAGCGTTACCAACGCCTGGGATCTCGGTCTACACCGTAAGGATATCCCATGTATCCATTGGGTCTCACCCTAACCACGAGCACTCCATGTGCTAAGTGGTATTCCCGGCCCCGTTGCCGTCCTCGGCCCTTCGCCGTTCCCGGCCCATCGCCGTTTAATCTGCTTTTACCATATTTAGCATTCTCAAATAACAGTCAAATATACAATCATTCATATTAAGCTATATCCTAGCGATGATACAATTTAGGGCCGCGCCCTGCAACAATTCTACGGGCCCAAGCCCTGCTCTACGGGTGCTACAATTTTCTTACCTGTATCCCGAGCTTCCGATGCCCCAAGGCCGCGAGCACGGTCCTCTAACCCGAGCCTCTCCCAAAGACCTAGTCACAACATACATAAAACATCCTTTAATATTAACCAATCCAAAACCACTTCCCGGGACCAATCCCACACTCCTGGAATCCCCAAATTCCTAAAACAATACGTCGGAAACATCCCTCGAACCTCCGGAGCAAAAGCTCAAAATTGCAAAATCCCATGTCCTGAGAATAGCCTAGCGCCGCGGTGACAAAAGGATGTGAAAACTACTTTCCTAAATGGTGACCTAGAGGAAGAGGTATACATGAAACAACCAGAAAGATTCTCCTCTAGTGATGGTGAGCACTTAGTATGCAAGCTTAAGAAGTTCATCTATGGATTAAAAGAAACATCTCGCGAATGGTATTTAAAATTCCATAATGTCATCTCTTCCTTTGGACATGAAGAGAGTGTCATCGATTAGTGAATATACATCTAGATTTATATTAATCTTATACAAATTAGTACAAATTAAATTGGACAAACATCCCTACATGAAGATAGGGATTGATTATCATAAAAAATTATCCAAAGTTTTTCAATAAAACTAAGTTATTTTTAAAAATTAAGATGAATTTGGGAGAGAACTTGAAGACTTTGTTGAAAACTAATAATGTTAATATGGGAGATAATATTATGATGGAAGAGGCTTTTTTATATAACTCAACTTGTGTTTTTGGCTTGATACAAAATGGCGGGACTACATCTTTATTTATAGGAATCTATGGACTTTTCTAGAAACACAATTAAATTATTAGCTAGTAGATTATTCTAGATAATTCTAACTAAGAAATGACAGTTCTAAAATACTAAAGACTTAACAAACTCTAGTAAATACATGAACATTCTAGAAATTCTTAAAAATACATGAAGACATTAGCAACTCTAGTAAATACATGGAAACTCTAGAAACTCTAAATTCATGAAAATTCTAGAAACTAACCAGAATAAATCAAGTTTAGTATTTCAATACCCTCCCTTAAACTTGATTTGTGACTCCAAGAATGCTTCGTAACTTGGCGAACATTTCTCCCTTGAGTGGCTTGGTGAAGATGTCTGCCGCTTGATCTTGAGACTTCACATACTCCAACCTCACTTCTTTTCTTCCAATGCATTCTCGCATGTAATGATAACGTGTGTCGATGTGCTTGCTTCTTTCGTGAAAGACAAGATTCTTTGCTAGTGCAAGTGCTGATTTGCTATCAACACGAATCTCGATAGGCTCCTTTTGTGGCACATTCAAATTGTGCAGCAAGTTTCTTAGCCAAATAGCATGACAAACACACGAAGTTGCAGCAACATATTCAACTTCACAAGTTGATAGCGTGACGATTGGTTGCTTCTTTGACATCCAAGTGAAAGCAGTGTTTCCCATGAAAAACACAAATCCAGTGGTGCTCTTTCTATCGTCCAAGTCTCCACTCCAATTGCTATCACTATATAAAACTATCTCATAATTGTTAGAAGATGAATAAAACAAGCCATAGTTGGTTGTACCTTTGATGTACCGAAGTATTCTCTTTGTAGTCTTGAAATGAGTTGTTGTTGGAGCTACCATATAACGACTAATGATTCCAACAACATAGAGAATATCCGGCCTCGTACAAGTTAGGTAGCACAAACTTCCAACAAGGCTTTTATAGAGAGTTGGATCCACCTTTTCTCCTTCGTCGTGCTTTGACAACTTGATTCCACATTTCATTGGTGTTCCAACTGGATTAGAGTCATCCATCTTGAACTTCGTAAGCACTTCTCTAGCATATCCTTCTTGAGTGATGAAAATACCTTTTTCTTGTTGCTTTACTTCAATGCCGAGGTAATAAGACATTAGCCCAACGTCTGTCATCTCAAACTCTTTCTCCATGTCTTTCTTGAACTCCTCAAACATACTCAGGTTGCTACCTGTAAAGATCAAGTCATCTACATACAAGCATACAATCAAAATATCTTCATTTGTAACTTTGATATAGAGTGCATGCTCATATGGACACTTTGAAAAATTCTTGTCTTGAAAGTATTTGTCAATTCGTGTATTCCAGGCTCTCGACGCTTGCTTTAGTCCATACAAAGCCTTCTTTAACTTCATGTCCTTTTACTTCATAGCCCAATGGTTGCTCAATGTAGACTTCTTCTTCGAGGAAACCATTCGAGAAAGCAGACTTTACATCCATTTGGTATATCTTCCATCTATTTTGGGCTGCCAAGGAAATAATTAATCTAACAGTTTCAAGACGAGCAACGGGAGCAATACCTTGTCATAGTCAATGCCTTCTCTTTGACTATAGCCTTTTGCAACCAATCTTATTTTGTATCTTTCCACTTATCCATTGGCATTCCTTTTTGTCTTGTACACCCGTTGACGGTAAGAACTCATCAACGATTTAAGGTTAGAAAACTCAGATTATTCTACTAAAGATAGCTAAGAATAAGATGGAAGGAACTTGAATCATTAGAAAATATAGAACTACAATGGAACAAAGATCGTATATTTCTTAAACGTCTCCCCATACAATCAGTTTTCCAACCCCTTAACCTGAGGGGTCGAAACCTATTTATAGGTGGGCTCTATTGGCCCCTGATACAAGTAGGTCCCAGGGGACATAGACGTATGCATGTATAGGGTCAGGGTAGTGGCTCAGGACATAGCGGCGTCTACCCTGACAATGCCCAATTAGTGGTGCAAGACATAGTGGTGTCTACCCTGCCAATGCCAAAGTAGTGGTGACGGACATCGTACTGTGGACTTTGGAATATTGTCAGGGGTGCTCAGGTAGTGCCTCCACTCTCCGTACAAGTTCGTACCGCCACTCCTCGTCAGACGCGGATGACAGGGCCACGCCTCTGACCTTTTCATGGTCGTACATACTATATCAGTGTACGTACCTTGTGCCCAGTCGTCCTCATCAATTCATGTTTTGGCGCCTAATGATTATTTGACATACCCGTTTGGTGTTTCCAAATGTTCCTCGTACATATATCGAGGAGGCTCCAAACTTTACATGTCATGAGAAACCAAGGCGCGGGGGTGTTTGTGGCGGGACAAGGTGTACACGTGAGATGTAGCGAGGGTGCACTCTCGCATAGCGAGGCTGGCCAATGGTGTAGACGCGTGTGCTTATGGGTGCGGGACCTCTTAGAAGCAGTGAGGCTGCCCAATGGTGTGGACGCATGCGCCTATGGGTGCGGGACCCGTGAGGAGTAGCGAGGGTGCCTCGTAGAGAAAGGCTGGCCAATGGTACGGATGCGTACACCTATGGGTGCGGGACCCATGAGGAGTAGCGAGGCTGCACCCTCACATAGCGAGGCTGGCCTATGGGGATCACACGGAGGCTAGGTGCGATGCTTCGCATAGACGCAGCACGCGGGAGGCTAGCCTTGAACCTCACATAGTGAGGTTGGTGCCTCGGGGTACCCATGTTCGGGTACTAGGGTGCGCGTGGGAGCCTCACACGGCGCGACACAAGGCAGCTTCGCATAGCGAGACATAGGGTAGCCTTACATGGCGAGTTCGTCACATGACAGCCCTTGAAGACTTATACTTGGATGCATATGTCTATGCATCTCGACACTTGAGCTTATCACCTTAGGGTAGGCACATCGGACCTTGCTATACAAAGCCTTCAAGAATGAACACCATTTCAAATATTTCTTAGGATATTACTCAACATTTACAACACCCATTTTACTCCAATCGCCTTGTATCCTTGTGGAAGCGTAGCTAGCTCCCATGTGTTGTTCTTCATGATTGGATTGATTTCTTCATCCATGGCGTCTCTCCACTTCTTGCTTTCTACCGCTTCTTGGTAGCTTAGAGGTTCACAATCACCAAATAGACACATAAGAGAGATGTCATTTTGGTTTTCAGTTACCTCATAAAGCTCTTGTAGGCTTCTGAAGTGTGGTGTCTTCTCATTCGAACTTTCTCCTGATGAATCTTCATGTAAGTTTCCGGTTGGTGAGATCAGTGGAGTAGTAGGCTCTTGAGGTTCTTCTTCCATCATTGGTTGTTCCACTTCTTCTTCTTCCTCAACTTGTAGCCTTCCAATCCCAAGAATCTTCTTCATCGAAATATACATCACGACTAATGAGAATCTTGCCGGTAATTGGGTTGTACAACTTGTAGCCTTTGGATCTTGAATCATAGCCGATGAATACATACTTCTCACTTTTGTCGTCAAGCTTGGTTCTCTTCTCATCAGGCACATGAGCATAAGCAATACTTCCAAAAATTTTGAGGTGAGAAATTCCGGGCTTTCTTCCACTCCATGCTTCTTGAGGTGTCTTCTCATACACACTTCTTGTTGGAGAGTGATTTGCCAAGTAGACCGCACAAGCCACTGCTTCAGCCCAAAACTCCTTGGGCATTCTTTTGCTTTTGAGCATGCTACGAGCCATGTGGAGTATGGTTCGATTCTTCATCTCTGCCACTCCGTTTTGTTGGGGTGATCTCGGCACCGTTAAGGGGAGAAAAATTCCATGCTCTTCACAATACTTTTGGAACTCGTTTGATGTGAATTCTCCTCCTCGGTTAGATCTCGTGGCCTTAATAGGAAGACCACTTTCTTTCTCAACAAGAGCTTTGAACTTTTTGAAATTCTCAAACACTTTTGAGTTCTCCTTTATGAAATAAGCCCATGTTTTTCTTGAAAAGTCATCAATGAAAAGGAGAAAGTATTTACTCTTACCAAAAGAGTTTGGTTTTATTAGTCCACAGACATCAGTATGCATGAGCTCGAGCGGCTTGGTGGCTCTTGAAGATGACTCCTTCGGGAAGCTCCTCCAAGATTGCTTTCCAAGCAAACATCCTTCACAAAGTTGGTCTGGTTGGTTGATGCACGGAAGGCCTCTCACCATCTCCTTCTTCTCCAAAAGTTTAAGCCCACCAAAATTAAGGTGTCCAAAGCGTAGATGCCAAAGCCATGATGAGTCGTTATAGTAGGCCTTTAGGCAGTTTGGAACATCATATTGAATATTCAAGAGGAACATTCTATTCTTTGACATGGGCACCTTGGAAATCAAATTACTTTTATCATCTCTTAAGAAAATGTTATTTTCTTTTAAGTGAATATCATAACCTTTCTCTAGCAATTGTCCCAAACTCAAAATATTGTTCTTCATGTTGGGCACAAAGTAAACGTTTGAGATGAATTGATGGCCTCCATTTTTCAAGCGTATGAGAATTTTACCTTGGCCTTCCACAGGTATTTTGACTCATCTCCAAAAGAGACATTTCCTTTTACCGCTTCATTGAGCTCCACAAAAATTCTTCTTTTTCCACACATGTGATTGCTAGCGCCGGTGTCAAGATACCATCTATTTTCTTGGCCTTCATCTTTGTCTTTGCAAGCTAGTAGCAATGTTCTTTCTTCTCCACC
Source organism: Humulus lupulus (assembly GCF_963169125.1). Classification (NCBI taxonomy): domain Eukaryota; kingdom Viridiplantae; phylum Streptophyta; class Magnoliopsida; order Rosales; family Cannabaceae; genus Humulus; species Humulus lupulus. Next base: position 49,590,777 of record NC_084795.1, on the reverse strand, counting down.
TTTTTCCTCAACGAAATTGACCTTTTCTTCAACCTTCCTTGATCTACACTCGGGGGCATAGTGGCCAAACTTATTGGAATTGCAACATTTGATGTGGGGTTTATCATTCCTTGACCATGAGTTGCTTCTTCCGCGTCCTCTTGGCTTGTGGATTTCGACTTCTTTCTCCATTATTGAAGTTGTTGAAGCCACCCCTTCCTTCTCTTCCTTGTCCACGACCACGTCCACGCCCACTTCCTTGGTCACATCCTCTTCCTCTTTGATCTCTATTATTTCTGAAATTTTCTTCTTTCAAGTTGAGTTGTAGTAATTGCTCTACTGTCTCCTTTTGTTTCTTTTTCCTCTTTTGTTTCTCCTCATAGGCTTGTAAAGAACCCATGAGTTGCTTAACAGTCATAGTTTCTAAATCTTTATTTTCTTCAATGTTTGTAGCAATGTATTCAAAGGTTGGAGTTACAGTGCAAAGAATTTTCTCTATAACCTTTACTTCACTAACGTCTTCACCATTTCTTCTTAATTGATTAACAATTGCCAATACTCTAGTAAAATAATCAGAAATTGATTCAGATTCTTCCATGAACAAAAGTTCAAACTCACCTCTGAGAGTTTGAAGATGGATCTTTTTAACTTGCTCCACTCCTTTGTTGCAAGTTTGAAGCTTCTCCCACGCTTCTTTGGGCGTAGTTGCATTTGAGATCATCTCGAATGCATCTTCATCCACAGCTTGATAGATGAGGTAGAGAGCTTTCTTGTTTTTCTTTCTTGAATCCCTCAAGGCTTCCCGTTGAGCTTGAGAAAGAGCAACATCTTCTTGCTCCTTATGGACTTTCTCAACGATCTCCCAAACATCTTGAGCTCCTAGTAGTGCCTTCATCTTGATACTCCAATTGTCATAGTTGCTCTTGGTTAGCATTTGAACTTGGAAGAGGATCATGCCTCCACCTGCCATTTTTCACCAAGAACCTTGCTCTGATACTACTTTGTTGAAAATTAAGATGAATTTGAGAGAGAACTTGAAGACTTTGTTGAAAACTAATAATATTAACATGGGAGATAATATTATGATGAAAGAGACTTTTTTATATAACTCAACTTGTGTTTTTGGCTTGATACAAAATTGTGGGACTACATCTCTATTTATAGGAATCTATGGACTTTTTTAGAAACACAATTATATTATTAGCTAGTAGATTATTCTAGATAATTCTAACTAAGAAATGATAGTTCTAGAATGCTAAAGACTCAATAACCTCTAGTAACTGCATGAAATTCTAGAAATTCTTAAAAATACATAAAAACACTAGAAACTCTAGCAAATACATGAAAACTCTAGAAACTCTAAATTCATGAAAATTCTAGAAAGTAACCATAATAAATCAAATTTAATATTTCAACAATAATCTTATAATTGGAAGATTATTATGGATATGGATATGGTGGTCGCACCGGCACCGACACTAATTCCAACTCTAACAGACAGAGCAAGATATATATTTATATATATATAGAGAGAGTGTTTATTATTAATTTGTTGACACATATATACATAATTAATTAAGAAATTACGGGCTTTGTATAGAGAAAATCTGTATCGTTTTCAAAGTGACAATCGATATCTTTGGCGATGTTAACCATGATGTGGAGGTACTTGTTTGGAGGTGGAACAGCCATCTGAGCTCATACTCAATTCTGAGTTTACCCTCATCACCCTTGGGAGCGCCATGCATGGTACACAACCTTGAACCACGTATAATTGTAATTAATGCTTGCTCATGATGCTGAACACATCTCCTAGCCTTCAAACCCAACAAACCTCTTCTCATCCTCAAATTCTGAATGATACATACATGATGATTCGATGTATTGTGTCCACAGATCGCATGATTAAAAGAATTTGTTCTTAGAATAATTCTGAATAGGAATCGAACTCTTTCAAAAACACACACAAAGAAAAAGAACAAATAAGTAAACCATGTTAGTGTTTACAAGATGCTTATGTGTTGAATGTTGTCTCAATTGCCACATCTCTTGCGGTCTGCTGTATTGTTTTTGTATGTTATATTTTCTGATTAATTACTTTGTTTGTAATAAAAGTGTGTCTAGATAGTCTCCCATTAATTGAGCCGTACGTTGCACTGGTTTTCGCTTTTGTTCAAAGTATTTTTTTTGTATTTCTCTTTAATCTGAATATTAATTAAGCCACTATATATATACATATGTAAATCAAATGCTGATGAGGGGTTTATGAAGTGGTAGAGCCAACTATATACTATACAGTTCTATTATGAAAAGCACACAGCAAACAAATATATGCACCGTATATTTCACTTGAAGTGTATATATTCTAATTAATATTCTATTAATAGCTAGTTGTCAAACATTTTGTTTTTTATTTTTGATTTTTTTATTGGTTGTTGATGTTGATGGAGATAGCATGGAAACTTCAATCTTTCCTAGTGGGGTTTATAGGACAGCTGAAGATTACAAAGCTCTTGTTCTCAATCATCAATACGTATCTTGGTGTAGGGAAGTTTGGAATAGAACCATCATACCAAAGCATAGATTTATCTTATGGCTTGCGGTTCTAGATAGGCTACAAATGAAAGATAGGCTGTTTCGATTCAACATAACAACTGATTACCTATGTCTTTTCTATGGTAGTAGCATGGAAAAAAGAGAACATGTATTTTTTGACTGTCAGTTGAGCTCTTCTTGCCTGAGGAAAATCAAAAGTTGGCTGGGATGGAAGACGGCAGCTACTACTATACATAAGTTGCTGCGATGGATTGCTAAGGCCAGGTTAACTCAGTTCAGGAAACAAGTCCTTATGGTGTCACTGGCAGCTTTGATATATCAGATTTGGTGGTGTAGAAATGAGGCACTATGGAATCAAAAAGTTTATACAGCAACTATAATTGTTCAAAGAATTCAATTTAATGTAAAACATAGAATTAGAAGTATTATGCCTAACAAAATTCAGTTGATAGAAAGAAATTGGTTTGAGAAATTGTAATAGAATTCAGCCTTGCCTTTAAACTTGGCACTGTCTAGTTTGTAAATTGAAAGTTTAGTAATACACAGATCTTATTTACCAAAAAAAAAAAAAATACTTCAATCTTTCCCACTGATCTCCAACCAACCCACGAATGATCCTATGCTTTGGATGGTATATATAAAAATCACAAAAAATGAGAATGGTGAGTTATATTTGCACCATATAAATATATAAGTTCACTCTTTTTTTTTGTTAAAAATAATTATTACATATTTATCTTTAACTAAAATGATTAAATCTATATAAAATTTTATGCTTAGATAGTATACCCTATTTGTAATCCAATTAAAACTCTATTTTTGTATTTTAATCGAGACTTTCTAATCTCTAAAATTTATATAACAACACAACAACATAATAAAAAAGCATTTGAAAAATCATATAATAAAAAATAAATTTATTTCACTTTTTAATTACTTTTCCATAAATTTATATCACACTTTGATATACCAATTTTTGAGTTAGTTTCTTGTGTATCATAATTGACACTACAGAAAATCGAGGCTCTACCAATAAAAAATGTCGTCGGCAAAAGCTCGAATGTCCTCGGTATAGGCTGTACCGAGAACATGTTGTCAGTAAAAAGTTCTTGATAGAGCTTCGTCGGTAGAGATCAACTTCTACCGAGGATATTTAGTTTGTTGTCGGTGTAGAGCAAAAAAAATCATTAGTAGAAATCTGCCAGAATTTGACATATAGAAGGGCTATACCAAGAACAATGTCGTCGGTATAGCGTGGACAGTTTTTTATGGTGTATTATTTATTTATTAATTTAGTTTTAATTAAAATTAAAACTAAAACTAAAACTAAAACAATAGATCAAAATTAAAATACTTTTATTAAACATTTAAATAACAACACAAGAGTATGTTTGCTCAATCCAAACTAAATAAAAGAGTTGTCCTAAAGAAGAAAATATAATACTCTAAGAATACAAAAGTCATATATAAGTCCTCCTACTGACTTGGTCCTCCAACATCGGGATCATCAGGTGGCGGTGGGGCACATTGAGATCCCGAAGTGATGCAATGAGTCCGGACGTGCTCCATTAATCGTCGAAGACGCTTTCTCATCTTATCAATCTCTTCATCTCTAGATTGTAGTGAAGGATCAGTAGTAAATGGAGAACCTTGGTCCTTTATGGTAAGGATACGACCATGTCATTTATAGTGGCCATGTTGTTTTTCGCAGATGGTTTATACAAAGGACAAGTTGTCATCTTCAGGCGCACTCGAAACATGTGTGGAACTCTCAGTCTCAGTTGACTAAGTCTGCTCTGGATCGCAATATGCACACAATTGTTCCTATGATACAATATATAATGTAATTATGTACTGTAAATAAACAATTAAAAAATAGAAAAAATGCACAATAGTTTCTTGTGTATCATAATTAACACTACAGAAACTGAGGCTCTACCGACAACAAATGTCGTTGGCAGAAGCTCGAATGTCCTCAGTATAGGCTGTACCGAGAACATGTTGTCGATAAAACGTTCTCGATAGAGCTTCGTCTGTAGAGATTAACTTCTACTGAGGACATTTAATTTGTTGTCGGTATACCTTATACCAAGGATACATGTTGTCGATGTAAAACACAAAAATAGTCAGTAGAAATTTGCCAGAATTTGGCATATAGCAGGGCTATACCGAGAACAATGTCGTCAGTATAGCGTGGACAATTTTTTTATGGTGAATTATTTATTTATTAATTTAATTTGAATTAAAATTAAAACTAAAACTAAAACAATAGGTTGCAATTAAAACTAAAATAATAGATTAAAATTAAAACACTTGTATTAAACATTTAAATAAAAATACAAGAGTATTACTAAAGATGGAAATATAATAGTCTATGAAAACAAAACGCATACATAAGTCCGCCTACTGACTCGGTCCTCCAACATCAGGATCATCGAGTGGTGGTGGGGTACATTGAGATCCTAGAGTGATGCAGTGAGTCCAGTCGTGCTCCATTAATTGTCAAAGACACTTTATCATCTTATCAATCTCCTCATCTCTAGATTGCAATGGAGGATCAGTAGTAAATGGAGCAGCTTGGTTCTTTATGGTAAGGATACGAACATATCCTTTATGGTGGCCATGTCATTTTCTGCATATGGTTTATACAAAGGACAAGTCGTCACCTCTAGGCGCACTCGAAACAGGTGTGGAACACTCAGTCTCAGTTGACTGTGTCTAGTGTGGGTCGCGATATGCACACAATTGTTCCTATGATACAATATATAATGTAGTTATGTACTGTAAATAAACAATTAAAAAAAAAATAAAAATGTTTAAAAAAACTTAACATACCCAGATTTTCTCGGCTATCTCAGTCACCCATCCTGTGCCTACTATGTGGTGAGTATCCATTTGGGATCGGTGCAAGTTTCCCAGTCTCTAAATGGTGCTGTCACGTACAATTTTTTTAAAATAATTAAACGTAAATAAGAAAAACAAACTTAAGAAAATTTAATTAACTTACTTTTTTGTAGCGCAACACTGGGATGGACTGAGAACCTCTATAGCTTGGCTCTTTCAGTTTCTTTGTATTTCCCTTGTTGACCTCGGAACATTTTTGGAAAAAGTTAGTGTTAGTAATATATAAAATTAAGACATTTAAGTTTTTTAAAAATTAATAATACCATCACGTCTGGGCATCGGAAAAACTCAATGACTGTCTGCCACTACGCATTTGTACAACTACCATAATGATTTCCTGACCCATTATTCGTTAAATGTTCCTTAATATTGTGCTTCCAATCAGAATATTTTTTTGGCACATGATGTATCAATGTCTTTCAAGATCCTAGACATGTGCCCCAATCCATATCTTGTACACCCGATATCAAACAAATCATCCTAAATTACAAATATTTATTAGTAAATATGATATATAATTAAATAGAATAAACATAAATATATAAACAACTTATCTCCAGATGTGCAAGTATTCTTTTTTTGGAGGTCTTTGGTACTTGTGCCTCTTGAGTACAGTCTGGATCTGCGTACTGTCGAACATGTAATCCTAGCTCCCACAAGAAATTTGAGCCGATCTCTTTATATGTTCTACCTCTCACGTCCCACTCAAGGAGAGGTTGCCCAAACTCTTCTCTTTTTTCTAGCGTGTTCAATCCCTTGTGGTGTCCACGCTTGGTAGGGGGCGCTATTGTATGCAGACTACACCCAAATACCCCTTTTGTGTTAGTCAAACGCGTCAGTCAACATAGTTGACTGATGTCGTTGACCAAGAATCAGTATTTGTGGCGGTTGAGCACTGTCACAAATGCAGGGGAATTTGCGTCAGTGTTATCATTGACACTATTAATTGGCGAAGTTTGCGTCAGTGGGCAACTGATGCTGTTAACGCATCGTTTGCATCAGTGGGCAACTGATGCTAACGGCATGTTTGCGTTAGTGGGGCATTGACACAAACAGTGCGCCCAATATTAAATCCCAGTCATCGACCTCGAGCCCCTCATTCTCCCAAATTCCAAACATAGGTTTTCTCCCAAGAACTAGCGGCGACTCCGACTTCCTAGACCTCTTTTGGAGAGTTTTTTTTTCTTCATTTTTTAATATTAAGGTTAAATTGATGAATATAATATGTTTATTAATCTTATACATAGTTTTTTTAAATTTTTTTTTATATATTTATGATTTTGAAGAATATATTGTTTGAAAAACCAAAACCCAAAATCCCTACTCTTGATTTTTTCTTTGATTGGGTTCGCAGGGGTCATGTATGTGGCTGGGATCGTGGGTGTCGTGGGGGGTGGCTGGGGTCGCGGGGGTTGAGAGGTGGTTGGCTGGGGACTGGGTACAAGGGGGCTGGGGTCGCATGGGGTGGCTGGGGGCTGGGTACACTGGTCGGGGTTCATAGCGTTTGTTTTTTAATTTTTTTAATATAACATTTGCGTCAGTGGGGAACTGCCACAAATGCCAGATTTGTGATAGTTCCCCACTGATGCAATTGTCAGCCTGATTTGCGTCATGAGATTCTGCGTCATATATGAAACTAACGCAAAATGTCAATTGTGGTAGTTAGAAACTGATGCAAATGACCTTTTTGTACTAGTGGCAAATTAATTATTTTTAAATTAATATATATTTTAAAAATTAATAACCTAATCAATGTCTAATATACTACATCGTTCACAATCAGCTGTGATATCTGACGGTCCACGTGGAGGATCGCAACCTCCGCCATCACCCCGTGAGATCGAACAATAACATCAACCATATTTGAGAAATATAGATATTAAAATTACATTTATACTGAATAGATTACATAAATATGCAACATAATTACTATAATAATAATTTAATAATGCAAAACATAATTTTTTTAGCATAAAATTACCACTTAATCATAATATAACAATCTTCACTATCCCCATCAACTTCTTCTAGTTTATCACCAATTTCTATGAATTCATTTTCCTCTTCGTCTTCATCATCATCTTCTATGAATTCCTCTTCCTCTTCCTCTTCCTCTTCCTCTTCCTGTTCCTCCTCCTCTTCAATTGCAACATTATCTACATTGACAAACTTTAATGGAGCCCCCATACGTTGAAAGCTGATTTGGGGCAACGGACCTAGATCAACGAATAATAAGAAATCAAATAAACTAGCGTCAAGCATAACATCTACTTTTACATCCTCTAGTTGTTCTTTAACTAGTAGGATGTGCCACACATTTCTGTGATGCACTTTATAGACGACTTTCTAGTGATATTTATTTTTAAGGTCATCATTGTAGAAAACTTGGTTAGCCTGAGTTGCTAGGATGAATTTATCATCTTTGAAAACCTCTGAACTAGTGTTAATACTTGTTATATTTTGCTCAGACTTTAATCATGAAGACCAATTAATATCAAACCATTTGCACTTAAATAATACAACAGAACAACCCGAAAGATATGACATCACTAAAACTTCTTCCAACTGGTCGTAATAAGTATTATTTTCAACTCTCGCTACAGAGACCCCACTATTTTGAGTTTTGCGATTCTTGTCCCTGTCATAACACAAAAATATAACTCCATTTACAACACACTCAGGGTACGAAGCAACGAAATTAGTGTTGAGATTATTGCCCTTTAAAGCATATGTATTGAATAATGTTTTATGAAATAAATAATTGAAATGAATTTTTAGTATATATTGATTATTTATTATTATTATTGATAGAATCATATTATATGAATATCAGAAAATTCCCAAATTTGTTATTATGGAAACAATCTTGTATTGGTACGAGAGGATTAAGATTGTAGGGAACAAATTTAAATAGTTTGCAGTAAAACAAAGTTATAAGGAATCTTTGGATTAAATACCATAAGTACGACTCACTAGTATTATGAATACATGTAATCTAGATCTCGATTACTGATAGTAGTAGGACATCTTAGTGGAGGTACTTTGTATAAAGTGGTTATACATGAACGTGACCCGATATGTTATTAATACTTAATAATACCGTTTAATTTATAAGTATTAATTAAACATATCAATAAGATGATCATAAGCAAATTGATTGTAATCATGAAGTTATTATGAACTCCTGTTTATGTCATATGAGTTCTTTGATTCACTCGTTATGGTTTGTTTGAATGAGAAGACTGATTTTTTTTTTATTTTGGGAACTCATTGATGTAAATTGCTGGGGACATAATATACAGATTTAGAATCTATACCTTTCCGAGAGTAATGGTTCTCTTAAGGGTTGACTTTCGGAACTGAAAGGTTATTGAGCTCAAATCCATAAAATTAACATTCATTAGTAAAATTAATGGTACTTAAGGAAACAAGATATAATTAAAGAGGTTAAACGGTGATTAATTCATACTTTAATTATGAACCATTAATAGAGGGTTGAATTGTATATAGTGATTAAATCGATGGACTATTTTTATATGTTTAAAAGTGCTCAAAAAATAAATGTCTGTTATTACAAGAGTGCATTCTCATAATTTTAGTGGAATAATATTGAGATTAATAAATTAAGGTTATTATATTAAATAGTTTTAATTTAAAATCTAAATTTATTGGAGCTTGAAATTATAGGTCCATAGGTTCCCGAGATGGCTCTATCAGCATTATTCAATGTAAGAGTTGAAATTTGGAAGAATGAGGAAAATTGTATATTTGGAAGAAATTTTTTCTTCAGGGTCAAATATGTAATTGAGACAAATTAATTAATTAATTATATTTTTCAAAAATTATTTTTTAAATAAAATGACATTTTTAAAAATAGCATTTAAATAATTAAGATAACTAATTTTGAATTAATTAATTTTATTTATTTAAATAATGTGAAAATATATCTCTCATAATTCAAATTGGATTTGAATTTGAAATGATATTTATTCTTTAATTAATCTAATAAGATAAGTTATCAGGATTATATATTTTTTAATAAATAATAATTAAAAGAAAATGGTTGGAACACATCCCTGGAATCAGGGATGTGTTACACACCAACTACAATGCATGTGCTGTAGCTAGCGTCTAACAAGGTCCAAGAATAAGTCTTGGATATTTCTTTTATTTATTTAATTATTTGATAATTGATTTATAATCTGATTTTTTAATTTTTAATTTTTAATTTTAAAATCTAATTAATTATTTCACAAATCTATCAAATGGAAATAGTTTCATAAGACTTTTGACAGAGAGAAAATTAGATCGTATTATTTTTCTCTATCCTTGAAAATTATCTCAGACCTAATGTTCAAAGATCTCATGTGCTGAGAATATCTTGTGAATAAAATTAGTCTACATGCCCACCCACGTCTTGAGGTGTAGATATACATCTTGAAAGATTGTCTGAGTATTTCAAAGATTGCTTTGGATTGGATGTTCGTTGGAGATACAAAAATATAGCAATGATTATTAATAGTTCTTCAACTAGTAAATCCTCATCTTTTTATTTCTCTATGATTAATGTTTTGTTTGTTAATGAATCCGAATATTTAAAGTTTGTTTAAATAAAATTATTTTTGAAATCTATGGGCCCAACACTCCGTGCTTTCCGCTGTGCACATATAAACATGTTACCAACAATTAGAAGACTCGTTTGTTAAAAAGATTAACTCTTCATGTGCTTTTTTGAAGAACCCGTTTGTCAAAGATGGTAAATCCAAGGCGCACATTCCTGAACTCCATTGCAAACGTTGGATTGTTTCGGTCAAAGTCCTTCAAAGCTTTCCCATCAACAGGATGACACAATACATTATCTTCTTTTATGCGTTGCTCGTGATTTCATCTCATATGTTGAGACATGTGCTTTGATGCATATTTTTGTTGGTAACTGGTTTACCGTATGCGTAGCGAAAAGCACGGGATGGTGGGCTGAGAGATTTAAAAAAAATATATTTAAATAACGAATCCATAAATATGGAAAACATTAATCATAGAGAAAGAAAAAGATAAGGACTTACCAGTTGTAGAAATATCAAGGATCCTCACTATCTTTTAGTACCTCCAACAAACGTCCAATCCAAAGCAGCCTCTTGAATACTCAGACCTAGATCTTTCAAGATGTTTCTCAACTCCTCAAGATGTGTGTGGGCACGTAGATTAATGGTGGAAATATTCTAATTCACAAGATGTACTCAACTCATGAGATCTTGGAATATTAGGTCTGAGACAGTTTTTAGGTGTTGACGCGGTTTTTCGCCAACAGTATATTAAGAAATTAAACAGGTAGATTAGTGCTATATTATAAACCGTAATGAAATAATACACACTCTCTCGAACACACACAACTTTTCCGTGGTTCAATGGTTAAAATCCACATAGTCCATGAGTCAATATTATTACTTTTCTCTCTCAATTTATGTAGAGTTTTAGTAATAAAAAAAATGGTCGTCCCCTTCCCTTTCCATTATTCCTAGTATTTATAGGGGAATTTCATGGACATGTTTGGTTAACCATGTGAATAAATAAGGTGTCTAATGAATATAGATTATTCCCATTTAAATTGGGATATGATTTGATAACAGAATAAAATATACTCCTACTATCTCGGATAATAAATGATGGATATGCGATACAACCTGGGTATTAATGAGCGTATAAGGAGCCTCCAAATCTCTTGGGATCCTTCAGTATGCGTTCTGTTGATGCTCATAATCTCATCAAGAGAAAATATGAGGCCGAGGCAAGGCCCTTGGGCCACCGTCGTCTTGGGAAGCCATCACACCATCACGACACGAGTCTGGGTTCATTCCTCGTGGAGTCGATGCCAGGTGGCCCACATTGGCAAGGCATAGGTGCCAAGGCTCAGTAGCCTCACGAGGCCCATCTCGCCCATGCACCTCACCTCGGCCATACGCGAGGCCCATCTCGCCCATGCACCTCGCCTGTGGCCCCGCCTGTGGCCCCGCCTCGCCATCTAGGCCCGTGGCCCCGCCTCGCCATCTTGGCTCAAGTGGCCTCGCCCGTGGCCCCGCTCCGGAGTGGCCTCGCCATCCTGGCTCAAGTGGCCTCGCCCGTGGCCCCGCCTCGCCATCCTGGTTCAAGTGGCCTCGCCCGTGGCCCCGCCTCGCCATCTTGGCTCAAGTGGCCTCGCCCATGGCCCCGCCTCGCCATCCTAGCTCAAGTGGCCTCGCCCGTGGCCCCGCCTCGCCATCCTGGCTCAAGTGGCCTCGCCCATGGCCCCGCGTCGCCATCTTGGCTCAAGTGGCCTCGCTCCGGAGTGGCCTCGCCCGTGGCCCCGCCTCGCCATCCTGGCTCAAGAGGCCTCGTCCGTGGCCCCGCCTCGCCATCTTGGCTCAGGTGGCCTCGCCCGTGGCCCCGCCACACCATCTTGGCTCAGGTGGCCTTGCCATCCTGGCTCAAGTGGCCTCGCTCCGGAGTGGCCTCGCCCGTGGACCCGCCTCGCCATCTCGCCCCTGGCCACACGTGAGGGGGAGGGCCTCGCGAAGGAATGTGATCCACGCCACCTGGTAACCATGTGAGCGGAGCCATGCACCAAGGGAGCCGCACCCCCAAGGGGGTCGCTAGGAGGGCATCTCGCTACGCATCCTTAGACATCCGTCAAGGCCACATGCCTATCAACCAGACTCGTGAGTGATCTCGGAAGGCTTCAGGCATCTCGTGCCAAGGATCCAAGATCTCCACCTCACGCCGGGACCATAACACATACCCAGGGTCCCATTCCTTACACCTTGAGACCCCTATGCTTAGAGGCTCCAGTACGAGTCGAATGGGACATACTTGTACGACCTGGTACTGAGTACGGATACCAGTGCCAGTGAGACTGCTGGGGTAAGAGTCATGGTCCGTACGTCTACGGCCAAAGGTCAGAACCGACACCACTACCTCCTGCGCCACTACGCCTGCCACCACTCATCAGATATGGGTACAAACAAGTAGTGGAGGCATTCTCCTGACATCTGCTCCTGTGCTGGATGTATGACCACAACCTCTGAAGCCACTCCCCTGACATAGTACTTATGTACCCCATGGTCTCCTGGACCACTATGTATCTAAGGCCATTAGAGCCTACTATAAAATGAACTCTAAGACCACCTGCAAAGGGGTTGGAAGTTTTACTGTAGCAAAGGCTTGAGAGTTAATGAAAGATTGATCGATTTCTCCATTGTTATTCTGTCATAATTCTTGAGTTATTGCTTTGATTTCTATAGCTTTTTTATTGACGATCCTGACTTGATAATTTCTTCCTACTCAACTTAGTTGACGAGTTCTCACCGTCAACAGTTTGGCGCCGTCTGTGGGAACGTTAGTTTCAAGCTACTGTTCCACCATTGTTTCCGGCAAGAAGAAGATGCCAAGACGCTCAAAGCGACTGAGGGAGCCACGGGAAGTAGAGGTTCACTTGAACGGAGTCCAGCTGAAGGCCTCCATGAAGGACGCTCCTCCACCCAGAGACGTGGAGCCCCCTAAGGACCCTGAAGGTCACGGAGGTGATAAGGTGGCCTCGTCACTGGCCGCTCCACCTGGAGAAAGTCCTCCAAGAGCACCGCCGAGAAATGCTACTGAGTTCCATCCTCCAAAATCACTGTAGGTACCGAACTCCGGCCGACAGGACCCGGGCCCTTCTGCCCATAGGCATGATAAGCACCCTCGGGTCCATTCCGTGAGCTCGAGTTCGAAATCTCAGTTTTATGAAGAGGAAATACGCGAGCTCCACCGTAAGAACCAAAGGTTAGAAACCACCTTGGAGAACATGCAAGAGGTCCTGAACAGCCTGCTGCAGGGTAAGTCGAGTGTGACCTTGCCTAAGAGGAAGGAGAAGGGCAAGGATGGGGTGGAGACCACTGTACCGGTAGATGATGGGAGAACCCGACATTCAACCAGTAACACCCCCCGAACGAAGCAACGTGATCACCCTGAACTGCCTAAGTAGGCCCAGAAGCCAGCGCCGAGGACCAACGCTGCCCCTCGCAATGAGGACGAGGTCACCTCTAAAAGAGCACCCTCAGACTTGCGGGAGGAGCTCAATAAGAAGAGGGCGGGCAAATGGACCACGCCCCCTGTGGCGCCTCGAGAAGGTAAGGGAAAGGCGGATTAGCCTGTCCGCTTTGAGGGACACTCTCAGCAAGAGGAGGCAGGACCTGGACACTGAGATGAGGAGCCTGCGGAGCAAGATCGTCACCGCATCAGGCGGCCACGCCTTTGAGGAGAACTTCGACCACGAGTTCCCTTTGTGAGGGAGATACAGGCCATCCGGCTCCCTGCCAACTTTAAGGAGCCCAATATGACCCCCTACGAAGGGAGCACGGATCCAAAGTACCACCTGGATGTGTTTAATGATCTGATGAAACTGAGGGGGATTGGAAGTGGTGCCAGATGCCATTGCTTCGCTGTTACTCTGAAAGGACCCGCCTACAAATGGTTCAAAAGATTAAGGTCGGGGTCCATCAGATCCTGGCAGCAGTTTTATGACGAATTCCTCCAACATCATCATGCCGTGAGGGATTACACGATGCCAGGTACCAGCTTGGCAAACGTGAAGCAATGGGAGAATGAGAGCCTAAAAAGCTACATTCACCAGTTCAATATGGAGGCCGCGAAAGTGGGGAGCTTGACTCGCCGAGAGCTAAAAATGGCCATTACAGCCGAGGTGCTCCCAGGAAGCAAGTTGTGGGACAACATGCTAAAGAGGGAGGTCATTGACTTAGATGACTTCTACGAGAGAGCGCAGAAGTACATACGTGTGGAGGATGGCCACGCAATCCTGAAGGTAGGAAAGGAGGAGCCCCACGCGAAGCCCCCAACTAACGACGGGTCGAATGTAGCAAAGAAGAAAAGGGCATACGATGGATCAAGAGATGACCACCAGAGGAAAACCAAACAGGGGAATGATCACAGGCAAGCGGCTTACACCTACTACACAGACCTCATAGATACCAGGGAGCACATTTACCTCACCAATGAAGATCGAGTTCCTTTCAAAAGGCCCCCACCAATGAGAAAGGATCGGTCCAAAAGGGACCATAGTAGATACTGTCAGTACCACAAGGATACCGGTCATACCATGGAAGAGTGTATCCATTTGAAGGAAGAAATTGAGAAACTCATCCGCAGGGGACATTTGGGCAGGTGTGTGCGCAAGGATAACCAGAGGCCAGAAGGAGGAGTGTCCCCGCTGCGGGCACGTGAGGTGGCCCCGGAAGTGCAAGGGGAGGTCAGGACCATCTTTGGAGGACCAGGATTCAGAGGCGATTCTAGGAAAGGGCGAGACGGGTATGCCAAGGAGGCCCAACGAAGTCCACCACATTACATTTTAAGTTTGGAGCAACGCCCCCCGAAGAGCTTCAAGGGCGAGAATGAATCAATCACTTTCACTAAAGAAGATGCGCAGGGGGTGCACTTTCCTCATAATGACCCCCTGGTGCTAACCGCACAGCTAGCTAAGATGAGGGTACATCGGGTCATGGTGGATAACGGTAGCTCTGTGGACATCTTCTATCGACAGGCACTGGAAAAGATGGGGTTGAGCCTCCGTCACCTAAAGCCTTGCGCTACGACTTTGTATGGGTTCACGGGAGATTCGATGCAACCCTTGGGGACAATCGAATTGGCCCTCACCATGGGGGAGCAACCCAGACAAACCACCGTAATGGCTAACTTCGTCGTGGTAGATTGCACCTCAGCCTTCAATGCGGTATTAGGGAGACCCTCCCTAAGAGAATTGAAGGCGATAACTTCTGTGTATCACCTAGCCATGAAATTCCCTACCCCTGGGGGAGTAGCATGTGTGAAATGGGAGCAGAAGGAAGCGAGGGAATGCTATAACATGTCCCTCCGCGCAGCCACCAAACCATCCATGTCAATGACGATGGCTGTGCATGAAGGAGCGAATCACACATGTTAGATCCGCACAAGATGGGACAGGCTACGGAGCCTCTCGAGAAGGGCTACCAGCAAGGCTTCGGCTCTTAATGCCAAAAGAACCTATGTTTAGCTTGTTCTTCGTTATTTTAGCTTAAGTAAGAATCAATGAGGCTGCCCTAGGTAGCCTCCTAGTTAGATGTAACCCCCCCCCCCCCCCCTTTTATTTACAAAGTTAGATGTAAACCGCATTCTATGAATGAAACCGTTTGCTACTTCCTGTGTGTATTTTCTTCGCTGCACGAGCATCAGCCAAAGTGCCTGCCGAAATAAATTTCACCAAGCACTTGGGGGGCAGGACAGGGGGCAAGAACATGCAGCCAGCAAAAGGGCTCCTAAAAAGGGACCCTCTAACGGAGGATCCTAAAAAGGACCCCTTGCCCTCCTAACTCCTAAAAAGGGACCCTCTAACGGAGGATCCTAAAAAGGACCCCTTGCATTCCTAACTCCTAAGGGAGACCCTCTACCAAGAGGATCCTGAAAACAACCCTCCATCAGGAGGATCCCAAAAAGGACCCTTCAACGGGGATCCCAGAGGGACCCCCTATATCAGGACCTTAAGCGAAGTCCTTACAAGGCATCTCCTGGGATCATAAGGATTAGCTACCCTTGTGAACACCAAGGGAGGCCATAGGGACTTACAAAAAATGTATGGTGACGATAATAATAATAAGTCTAGAGCGGCCACCAAGCCGCCTAGCCAAAAAGGGTCACAAAAGAGACCCTTGCAAAAATAGTACTATGAATAACGACGAGAAGGACGCTTCTCGCAAAGAAATAATAAGCGCGCGTAAGAAAAACATAAAAGGATAACTAGGACCCAAGGGGTCAAAATATCCTTATAGAAGCAACGAAGAGGCACCAAAAGAGGTCCCAGTGAACCCTCTCGCATGGGCTCCAAAGGACCTCCAGCCTGGTAGATAAAAGAAGGGAACCAACCAAACCCCATCATACAGGCTTAAAAGGGCCTCAAATGCAATAGAACAAGAAATAAACAGCAACATATGTATTTATACATTAGAAAAAAAAAGAGTTCTTGAGATAGTACAAGAGTTACCAAAAGAAAAGTAGCAGTGATAATGGTATTACAAAGTAAAAAAAAAAGAGCAAGACTACTTCAAGGCCTCCTAAAGTGGGCACTCCACAAGGCCGCTCGGGAAACGGCCTGTTCACCAAAAGAGGAGAAGTCAAAGTTAGGGTCCTGCCTCCACACATTGTAAAGAGCACGATCTATAGACCTGCGCTCGGTGGTGACCCTCTCCGCCTCCAAGGAAGCCCTCTCCGCCTCCAAGGAAGCGTTCTTCTCTTGCGCCGACTGTAGTTCGGCCCTAAGGGCCTCGACTTCGATCTCCAATTGGGAAACCCTCTGCTGCGACGCAGCCGTAGTAGTTTTGACCCCCTGGAGCTCACGCTCCAAGCATCTAGCCTTGCCCTTTAGCTCCTTGATCTTGGACTTTGCTTTCTCCCTCTTTGGGAGCAAGTTGGCAGACTTAGTCCGGGCCTTTGACAACTTGACCTTGATTTCGTTAAGCTCATTTTCAAGCTCCTGGACCCGAGCTGTAAGACAGTCCCTCTCAGCAGTAGATGCGGAGAGGGTGCTGGACGTGTCGGAATACCGAAGAGACACAGTGTAGATCAGCACAAAAAAGTCAATGGCGTCAGCAATAAGTAACAAAAAGAAAAACACATGTACATCTATACATAATACTAATCGATGCAAGGTGCAAGAACTCACCCAAGCCGCAGCGTGCCTTAGGGTGTCCCCAAGGTCTGGTTGAGTCACATTCCCTAGACCCCTCCAGTCGGAGACAGGGAGGCCCGAGGCAATATGAATGTAACGCTGCGCATAAGACGAGGCCATCCTAGTCACCCAAGGCTCCCCCTCCGTACTAGGAGCATCTTGTTGGATAGGGACGGACGACCTGCTCGCCGAAGCAGGACGGGGCGCAGGGAAGGAGAAAAACTGAGACCCTGGTAGATTAGAGGGGGGCTCCGCGAGGTCGACGAAATCAGCCCCCGGTAAGCCAATATCATGGGGAACCTGAGGGAAGGCGTCACAGCCATCAAGGCCAGGGGGAGCGTAACATCCAGCTGCGGCCTGCGGGTCCAGAGATTGAAAGGCCATGTCCTGCTCATAGGAGCCATAGGGGGGGCATCCCTTAGCTCCCCCTCGTCCTCACCATCGTGTGGGAACGGCGCAGCCAGCGCAGCCGTAGTCTTCTTAGACCCAGTAACTGACCACAGGAGCTTGGGGTCAGAGACCGGGGACAGCTGGTGGCGGTTGAGGTTCGCCATAGTAAATAGGAACGTCGCCTTCTTCAGGGCGGAGTCTGCATCAATGAGGTTGTTTATAGCCACCGCCTCTGGCCCAATGACCGAAGGATCAGCAAATTGCTCTACATGATCCACGCCAATGTCAGTACAAGCAAGAGTATGAAACAGTAAGTTCTAATAAGAAGAAAAGAAAGACCAGGGCACTTACTAGGGCCTGCGCGAAAGTCTTCACGAACAGAGAGAGGGCCCTCTACCCAGAAAAAGTCTTGTTTCCAAGACCCTGTGTTGGACACTGAGCCCTCTATCAAGGGGAGCTCGTTGTTGGCCTTCTGCAGGTAGTAGAAGCCCTTGGACTTGTGCACTGCCATGAGGTTGTACAGGGAATGCACCTCTTGCGCCGTCGGGGCGCGTTCGACCTTTTCCTTGAACCAAATGAAAAGGCAACTTAGAGTCAACCAACTGTTGGGTGAGAGTTAAAGAGGGGCCAAGTCGAAGTAGTTGAGAACCGCCACGAAAAATGGGTGCAAAGGAATGGTACCACCCACCTTCAAAATATGCTCACTCAAAGCCACATGACCCTTCCTTGGGTGGTCGGCCCGGCATGCCTCCTGAGGAGCATATAGGGTGTATTATGGAGCAACACGGTAGTGCTTCATGATCTCCTTCAATTTGTTCGGAGACACATGTGACACCAGACTGGACGCCAGTAGAGGGGCGTCGTCCTCTTCCTCGACGGACACCTGTCTGCGTGCTTTCGGCATATCTGCAAAATCAAAAGAAAGATGTGAGGAAGAGGCAGAACACTTAACCCTCCATTTTTTCTTCCTAGCAAGAGTTTTCCATCGAGTGAGAGATGGCGGAAGCACTAAGCTAGGATAAACTGAGACTAGGGGCTGGGGAGAGGACCTAGCAGCCCAATGACCGTCATCAGGCGACGTGGGAGTGGGAGGTTCTGGCGGAATGTGTCCCTCCATAAATTCTAACTCCCACCGCAATTCAAAAAGGGTCGTCCTAAGACGCGCTATATGGTCGCTATGGTCCGGGGGTGAAGGTCCTCCATCTCCTCTCGACACCGAGTCAATTTCGCTCTCCACCACCCAAATTTTACGCCTAAGTTCGGCCATGCACTCAAGGTGGCGGATGCGGGCTTGCCTTAAGGAGTCATAGTCCTGGTGAGGGTTGCCCTCAGGGGACTCTGAGTCTGAGGACAGGTCAATAAACTCAGCCCTTGGGGGTATGTCGGACGGGCCATCACTGGCCATGAAACCACGTCCCAACAGCAAAAAGGGGTTCACGTGTAAACGAGGGAAAGGCTACAAAACAAAAAGGAATGGGCTTAATATCTCTAGATGCAAACGCCCTAAATGGCCCACTACAGGATATATATATAAAAAAAAAAAAGGGGGAGGAGGGGCGTGCATATGGTCAAACTCACTACAAGATCAGGCTAAGGTACCCCATCCCAAGTACTGCTAGTTTGGACCCGATAAAAAAAATAATAAAAGGGAGAAGGAAAGAAACTATACCTCAAGCGATTAAGAGAGCGAAGTTGGGGTCCAAAGGAGGTCGGGGAGCGAAAAGCACCAAAGAGTCGAAAATGCGCGTCTGCAAGAATGGACCAGAAAAATGTGTTAGTCATAAAATAGACACACCAAGAAATTAGCTCATACAAATATATATATATATAAAACAAATAAAAGGAACTATGGTGAAAATGAGGTTGTGAGGGATTGAACCCCACACCTCTTGAAAAAAGAAGGGCTCTCCAAACCAATAAGCCAAAGGAGTAAGATGAAAATATTAGGCCATGCATGAGGGCCTATTTATAGGAGTCAAAGTGAATAGTCTACAAGAGCACCTAAAGGTACTCTCCTAGACTGGGGGGCAAGTGTTGATGCTGATAATGTCATCAAGAGAAAATATGAGGCCGAGGTAAGGCCCTTGGGCCACCGTCGTCTCGGGAAGCCATCGCACCATCACGACACGAGTCTGGGTTCGTTCCTCGTGGAGTCGATGCCAGGTGGCCCACATTGGCAAGGCATAGGTGCCAAGGCTCAGTAGCCTCGCGAGGCCCATCTCACCCATGCATCTCACCTCGGCCATACGCGAGGCCCCACACGCACCTGCACCTCGGCCATACGCGAGGCCCATCTTGCCCATGCACCTCGCCTGTGGCCCCGCCTCACCATCTAGGCTCGCGTCCCGGAGTGGCCTCGCCCGTGGCCCCGCCTCGCCATCTTGGCTCAAGTGGCCTCGCTCCAGAGTGGCCTCGTCCGTGGCCCCGCCTTGCCATCCTGGCTCAAGTGGCCTCGCCCGTGGCCCCGCCTCGCCATCCTGGCTCAAGTGGCCTCGCACCGGAGTGGCCTCGCCCGTGGCCCCGCCTCGCCATCCTGGCTCAAGTGGCCTCGCTCCGGAGTGGCCTCGCCCGTGGCCCCGCCTCGCCATCCTAGCTCAAGTGGCCTCGCTCCGGAGTAGCCTCACCCGTGGCCCCGCCTCGCCATCCTTGCTCAAGTGGCCTCGCTCCGGAGTGGCCTTGCCCGTGGCCCCGCCTCGCCATCTTGGCTCAAGTGGCCTCGCTCTGGAGTGGCCTCGCCCGTGGCCCCGCCTCGCCATCTTGGCTCAAGTGGCCTCGCCTTGCCATCTTGGCTCAGGTGGCCTCGCCCGTGGCCCCGCCTCGCCATCCTGGCTCAAGTGGCCTCTCTCCAGAGTGGCCTTGCCCGTGGCCCCGTCTTGCCATCTCGTCCCTGGCCACACGTGAGGGGGAGGGCCTCGCGAAGGAATGTGAGCCACGCCACCTGGTAACCACGTGAGCGGATCCATGCACCAAGGGAGCCGAACCACCAAGGGGGTCGCTAGGAGGGCGTCTCGCTACGCATCCTTAGACATCCATCAAGGCCACATGCCTATCAACCAGACTCGTGAGTGATCTCGGAAGGCTTCAGGCATCTCGTGCCAAGGATCCAAGATCTCCACCTCACGCCAGGACCATAACACATACCCAGGGTCCCATTCCTTACACCTTGAGACCCCTATGCTTAGAGGCTCCAGTATGAGTCGAATGGGACATACTTGTACGACCTGGTACTGAGTACGGATACCAGTGCCAGTGAGATTGCTGGGGTAAGAGTCATGGTCCATACGTCTACGGCCAAAGGTCAGAACCGACACCACTACCTCCTGCGCCACTACGCCTGCCACCACTCATCGGATATGGGTACAGACAAGTAGTGGAGGCATTCTCCTGACATCTGCTCCTGTGCTGGATGTACGACCACAACCTCCGAAGCCACTCCCCTGACGTAGTACTTATGTACCCCATGGTCTCCTGGACCACTATGTATCTAAGGCCATTAGAGCCTACTATAAAATGAATTCTAAGACCACCTGAAAAGGGGTTGGAAGTTTTACTGTAGCAAAGGCTTGAGAGTTAATGAAAGATTGATCGATTTCTCCATTATTATTCTGTCATAATTCTTGAGTTATTGCTTTGATTTCTATAGCTTTTTTATTGACGTTCCTGACTTGATAATTTCTTCCAACTCAACTTAGTTGACGAGTTCTCACCGTCAACACGTTCTGTCCAAGTTTCCACGGGTTGATTATCACACCCAAGCTCGTCTTCAACGACTATCTGAACCCTTGCTCATAGTAAGCTCAGAGCGCCAAAAGTTGGATCTGGTTATTATAAGTCTTGAACTCAATTGTTATTCTGAGAGGCGGTCTGATAATAACTTTTGTATCATGCTATCCAGCCCCCAAACTTAAGTTATTCACATCACTCTTAGCAAAATATTCTACTTGATTTTTTTTTTTTTATATATTCATCTGCCAGCTGTACCCGAGCTGAGTAATTTAACTCTTGCTAATTTCATGGTACAACATTTGCCCCCAAGCTCCTGCTCGTGCTTGATGTCGTCATTTGCTGACAAGCACAGTAGGGGCTTTTAGGCTCTTGCCATGTAAAATTGTGCCTGCCCACTACTCAAGTACTGGACACGTGGCTGCCTTCAATTGGCGTCCGCTCAGGTTTCATGCACAGTATGTGTTACACCCAAATTTCAAGATTAGAAGTTTTGGCCTCGAAAGTCAGGCTCGTAAAGAATGAGCTCATAATATGCAAGGTGGATATGAGATCAGTAGTAATGAGAATTGAGTTTGACGGTCTCGTTCAATATTAAAACTACGACATCGTAAATGGTAAGCTCGGAACCACGTGATTTCAAAAGTGTTTCGAGGTTACGAGACAAGCTCGAAGCTACAGTGACAAGGGTTCAACACTTGTTTAATTTTCTTAGTTTGTTTATATTAACATCAGTTAAGAATGATCGAGACTTGGCATGGCAAGCTTGGAGGAGAAAACTTCGATTAAGTTATTTAATAAGATTGAGGGAAGCCGAGATAGCAAGGTCGTGATGATTTGCAAATCTCAAAGATATGTAAGTCGAATGTTCGAGATCGATAGCCAAATGTGGACGCAGTTACTGTTCAAGAATCCTTATATATAAGGAATTGGTTGTAATTTTTTAATAAATCCCGAATATTAAGGGATTCATATGCGTATTATATATTCATATGCATTTAATTGTATTTATTTTGATTTTTGAATTATAACTCCCCAAAATGTGAGGGGAGATATACTGTAAACCAATCTATAAATAGATTGGAGAAATTCATTTGTAGACACATTGAAAGGGCCACTGGGAATACTTTGTTGAAAATTTTTCTGAAAGCTTTGAGAGAATTCCATAGTTGAATAATATCGACTCGTGGACTAGACAGATTTTAACTGTTGAACCACGTAAAAAATCGTGTTATCTGTCATTTGTTCTTCTCGTTTTGTGTTTAGTACTCTTCATTTCTAAGTTGAGGAAAAACGACATCAACAATTTTGAGCTTTCATTGAGAGTCATAAAACAAGACGTTAGCTTGTTTAATCAGATAACCTCTCGAGTAATCAACGGTCGCCGCAAACAATCCCAGCACTGGTGGCCGACCATTGCCTCAAATACAAGAGGAGCAAACTCCTCGTACTGAAGACTATCTGTGAGGACCTGGAAAACAGCCCATGGCTGACCCAGGCCCTAAAGAAAAAAGTAATTCATCCAATTCTCAAGGGTCATTTGCGGCCTGATGAGGATCTGTACTACAATCCTGAAAGGTATGTCCCTATCGTGGAACTTAAAAATCGCCAATTGCGCAAACAGTTGGCGGAGGCGACAAAGCACAGTGAGGAATTAGCTAGGCAGGCTGTTGAAGCCCAGGTGCTTCCCCGGAGGCCGATAGGACGTCCTCATGGGAGCACGACCGCCAGGAGGGCGGAACAAGCATTGCAGCAGCATCAGCCAAGGCCCCAGAGAAACACTCGGCCTGAGGCCACTGCCAACTCGACTGTAGAATTGTCGATAGGAACGGGCAATAACCGAGCCCCTCCAGTGGCTCGGAACCCGAATCCTGAAGCTGCCTAGAACCTGTCCGGGAAAACTTTGGGCCATCGAGGCCAAACAATGGGAGACAACTGCCATCACCCATAAGGCATCCACCATCACCAATAAGGTACCCCTCACAGTCCGAGAAGCCCTGCGACCTGCACCACGGAGACCGTCTCGCAGTGGCAGTCGGGATCAAAACCGATACGCTAGGCCTGGACAAGGAAATGAAAGGGAGGCTACCCGTGACCATAGAGCTCCTCAACCTTTGGGGAGCCAAATTTCAAGGTCACAATTTGTTGGGGTATGGAGACCAGCAGGGGACCCACCTCCTAATCAATGAGCTTCATAGCTAGAAAGGGCTTTAAGCTTCGCAGGCAGAAGCTCAGATTACACTCGGTCTATGAGCATTTATAATACTGAGCCTAGACATATAGGAAATTTGGGGAATCATCTTGATTTCGGGATCACCTAAACCATAATCGGGAACGAGATAATCCCTCAAACCTTGATTTCCGAGACCATCTGAACGGTCATAAACAGTCAGCATATAACCCTATGCCGATACAAGGGAATGTGATTGTTATTAACGATAACCAGCGCCCTCAAGCTCAGGATTGACCCCCAGTGGATCTGGTCCAGGAAAGGATTGATCAGTTGGAAAAGGGCATTCAGGTTCATGCAGGGCGAGCGGAGCAAAGATAAGGCTAAAGAGTCCGATGAGGAGCTTGAGCCTTTTGCCTCGCACATTTCCAACACCTCATTTCCACAAGGATTCAGAATACCTCACGTTGCACCATTCGATGGAAACTCACACCTGTACAGTCATCTGAGCACCTTTAATACCATCATGCGATCTAGCAATGTTGGATATGAGCTCAGGTGTATGTTGTTTCCACCTACTCTTATGGGAACCGCAAAAAACTAGTTTGAAAAGTTTTGAAGACATTCGATCTCATCCTGGGATCAATTAAAAGGAGAATTTAAAAAGCAATTCAAGGCTATGGTTGGTATCAGGCCCGAAGCCTTAGCCCTGAACACTGTCAGACAACAACAAGAGTAGTCACTAAAGAGTTACCTTACGAGGATTAACATAGAAGTGGCTCGAGCCTGAAGTGTCAATGATAGTTGCCACTTGATGGCCGTTAGAGCTTGTATTTTACCAGGAAGTCCCTTTTGGGAAGATTTATAGAGAAAACCCATCAGGTCACTAACCGAGTTCAATTGGAGGGCCCAAAGGTTTGTAAATGTAGAAGAGGCGAGGTTAGCATTAAACTTGACCTCTCAACCCATAACTTCAACGACAAACGTTAACTCTGCCTCGACCTCGGTGGCCCCATCAACTTCGAAATCCTCTGGGGATAACCCTTTTAAAAGGAAGTTGAACGAAGGGAATAACCCTGAGGCTGATGGAGGGAAAAAGAAGAAAGGAGATAAATATTTCTCCGTTTACACAGTATATACCGAGCTCAATGAGGGTCGGGAAAAAATATTTTTGACCAATGAAAATTAGGTCCCATTCAGACGACTGATCCCATGCGAAATCAGAAGGCGTAAAGGGACTAAAAAAAATACTATAGACTCCACAAAGACATTAGACATACAACCGATGAGTGCCGCCAACTAAAGGACGAGATCGAAGGCTTGATCTCGAGAGGATATCTTGGGCCATATGTTAGAAACTGAAATTCCAATCAAGCCTCAACAAGTCAAAAGGCAGCAACTGCACAACCAGCCCAAAACAATAACTCACGAGTTCGGGAGGATGAGAGACCCCCTTTGATTGATGGAGAGGATGTAGTAACCATCTCAGGAGGACCGCATATTGTAGGTTCGAGCAGGAACACCCAAAATAGATATGTAAATGAGCTCAAGATTGGAAACTGTTCTCCTTACAAACTCGAACCACGAGCTCCAAAGCAGCAGAGGGTTGAGACTCAGCTCATTACATTTACTGAAGAGGACACGTCACACGTTCAATTTCCTCACAAAGATCCCCTGGTCATTACTCTCCAGCTTGCGAATAGAAGGGTACGTCGAGTCCTGATTGATAACGAGAGCTTGGTGAATGTCCTTTACAAAGTCACTCTATAAAATATGGGACTCACGCTTCGCGATTTGAAAGCATGTGCAACAATATTGTACAATTTTTCAGGAGAAGGGATTTCTTGTAAGGGATCCATCGAACTCCCCATAACCTTGAGAGTCTATCAAGTTTCAAATGGCGCTCGTAGTGGTGGACACTCCGTCGGCCTACAACATACTGCTTGGGAGACCCGCCCTGATTGGGCTGGGGGCAATATCATCTGTCAGGCACTTGGTCATCAAGTTCTTGACTTCTAGTGGCATCGAGATATTGAAGGGAGACCAGCTCGCAGGAAGGGAGTGCTACAACATTTCCATGAGAGGAAAGAGTCAAATAAGTGCGCAGACACTTGTAATTGTTTAGGAGATGGATGGACCTATCTTCGAGAAAGATGAGGATATCGACCCCAGAGTTGAAGAAAGGGCCGATCTTGAACCTATGGAAGAGCTCAAGAAATAGACACTTGAGGAAATGGATGCCACAAAGGTGGGTAAGAATATTTCTGAAAAAGCAAAATAGCAATTAATTTGCTTCTTGAAAGAAAACTAGGACGTGTTCACATGGTCACACTCAGACATGGTAGGAATCAATCCAAATTTCATAAGCCATGCACTAAACATTGACAAAGGCTTCCCCCCGAAGCAGCAAAAATGAAGGCTCCTGGACAATGACAGAAAGAAAGCCCTCAAAGAAGAATTCGATAGGTTAAACGCAAATCGATTCATATGAGATGCCTATTATCCGAATTGGATCGCCAATCCAATGTTGGTCACAAAACCCAACAACAAATGGCGAACCTTAATCGAGTACTCAGATCTTAAGAAGGCGTTCCCTAAAGACTGTTTCCCCTTACCTCAGATTGATCAGCTCGTAGATGCCACTGCAGGTCACGACATCATGTCATTCATGGACACCTATTCTAAATATAACTAGATTTCCATGCATGCTTCATGTAGATGCCAAAAATCCACCAAATAAGAAATCTCTAGTCCCTGATTAGAACAAAGGGATAAAGGCCACTTAATCATGCAATTGGACTCGAGCCTGTAGGCCCTTTTTGAATACAGGAGATTGTCTCATGAGAAGGCTCAAAATCTCACCAAGGGAAAATATGAGATCAACACCTTGAGACCCCTATGCTTAGAGGCTCCAGTACGAGTCGAATGGGACATACCACTATCACCTGCGCCACTATGCCTGCCACCACTCATCAGACATGGGTACAGACAAGTAGTGGAGACATCCTCCTGACATCTGCTCCTGTACTGGATGTACGACCACAACCTCTGAAGCCACTCCCCTGACAGTGTACTTATGTACTATTTTGTCCCAAGGGACCACCATGTATAAGGGGCCATTAGAGCCCAGCTATAAAAGGAGCTTGACCCCTCAGAATGAGGGGTTGGAAAATTCATTGTAAGTAGAGGCTATTGAGAAATATACCAAGACTTGCTCCATCATTTATCTGTGTTTACTTTTCCTTAAAGTTTATTCTCAGTTCTTATATAAACATCACCTGACTTACCTTTGAGTTTTCCGATCTAATTTCGTTGACGAGATTTCAACGTCAACAGTTTGGGGCCGTCTGTGGGAAGGACAAGCATTAAGCCAGTGTTCTCCCATCATTTCCAACAAAGAAAGATGCTAAGACGTTCAAAACGCCCATGGAAAATACAAGAGGTTGAGGTTCACCGAGACGAAGTAGAGCGGAGAGCCTCCAAGAAAGACCCCCCTCCGCCCGAGCATGGAGGTGGGCCAGAAGAACCTCTTCCCCCAGGGGAGGAGAGGGAAGCATCGCCCCCAGCTATCCAGCCCGACGGAGGTCATTCAGAGCCACTAGTGTATCCACTTAACCGGCCCCCGTTGACCCCACGCTCAGGCCACCAGGACCCCGGTCCCTCGACGCACTGGCCAGGAGGGGGTCGCGGGGTACCCTTGGTAAGCTCCAGCTCAAGGACGCACTTCTACAAGGATGAGATTCACGAGTTGCATAAAAATACTAGAAGGCTGGAAACCATGATAGAGAACATGCAGGAGGTTTTAGACAACCTACTGCGAGGGAAGTCAAGCATACCCCTCCCAAAGCGTAAAGGGAAGGAGTATGAAAAAGGGGAAAACACTGTCCCCATAGACGATGGGGGAACCCAACTTTCCACCAGTAAAACCCCCCATGCAAAATACCATAGGGGACCTAGGCCGACGAAATGTCCCCAGGAGCATAGGCAGAGAGAAGATGATGGTCGTAAGAACGAGGCCGAAGTCCCCTCAAAAGAGGCACCCCCTGGCCTAAGAAAAGATCTCCATGGGAAGAGGTCAGAAGTAAGACATGCACCCCCCGCGGTTCCCCCAAGGAACACGACCAAGGCAAGGGATCATCCCAAGAACCCGCAAGACTCCTTATGCAAAAAGAGGAGGGGACTAGACACCAAAATGCGAAGCCCTCGGGGCAAGATCACCACTGCGCTTGGGGGGCACATGGATGACGAAGAATTTGACCGTGACTCACCCTTCACAAGGGAGATTCAGGCTGAGAAAGTGCCCACTGGCTTCAGAGAGCCTCGCATGACTCCGTACGAGGGTACGACAGATCCAAAATATCACATAGACTCCTTCAATAACTTGATGAGGTTAAGAGGGGTCAACAACAGGGCAAAGTGTCATTGCTTTGTCGTTACACTTAAAGGAGTGGCGTACAAGTGGTTCAAGAGGTTAGGGCCAGGAATAATCGAGTCATGGCAACAATTCTCTGATGAATTTCTTCAGCAGCACCATGCAGCCTGTGATTACGTCATGCCAACTACCAACCTCGCTAACATAAAACAAGGCGAGAATGAAAGTTTGAAGGACTACGTCCATAGGTTCAGTATGGAGGCAACAAAGGTGGGAGATTTAACCAAAGCAGAGCTCAAGATGGCTATTACAGCCGGAGTTCGTCCAGGAAGCAAGTTATGGGGGAGCATGCTCAAAAGAGAAGTTTCAAATTTGGATGACTTCTTCGAGAGAGCACAGAAGTACATACGTGTGGAAGAGGGCCATAAGAACTTCCATGTCGAAGAAAGCGAACCTTCCTCCAGTGGCCATACTACCAATATGTCTGGAGATTTCATATAGAAGGGGGCCTCGTGCTAGAGGGGTCGCGGACCATGTTTGAGATCGAACGAAGACCCTATAGCCATGAAAGTCCCCACCCGAGGGGAAATCACCTCAAAAGTAGACACCTCCAAAAAGGGTCTCCAAAGTAGACGCCTCCAAAAAGGGTCTCCAAAGTAGACGCCACCAAAAGGGGTCTCCAAAGTAGACACCTCCAAAAAGGGTCTCCAAAGTAGACACCTCCAAAAAGGGTCTCCAAAGTAGACGCCTCCAAAAAGGGTCTCCAAAGTAGACGCCACCAAAAAGGGTCTCCAAAGTAGACGCTTGCAAAAAGGGTCTCAAAAGTAGACGCTATCCAAAAGGGTCTCAAAAGTAGACGCTATCCAAAAGGGTCTCAAAGTAGACACTTCCGAAAAGGGTCTCAAAGAAGACGCTTGCAAAAAGGGTCTCAAAGAAGACGCTTGCAAAAATAGTACTATGCCTAATGAAGAGAAGGACGCTTCTCGCAAGATATAATAAGCGCGCGCGAAGATATATAAAAGGATAACTAGAACCCAAGGGGTCAACATATCCTTATAGGTGCAACCAAGGTGCACCATAGAGAGACCTACCGAACCCCCTTTCGCGCGGGGTCCAAAGGACCTCGAACATGATAAATATATATATAATAAAAAATAAAAAAAGAAGAAGAATAAGAGAATAATAAAAAGGAACGGAAGAGTCTACAAGAACGCCTAAAGGCCTCCCTATAGACTCGGGGGCAAGTGTAGATGCCAAAAATCCACCAAATAAGAAATCTCTAGTCCCTGATTAGAACAAAGGGATAAAGGCCACTTAATCATTCAATTGGACTCGAGCCTGCAGGCCCTTTTTGAATACAGGAGATTGTCTCATGAGAAGGCTCAAAATCTCACCAAGGGAAAATATGAGATCAACACCTTAAGACCCCTATGCTTAGAGGCTCCAGTACGGTTCGAATGGGACATACCTGTACGACCTAGTACTGAGTACGGACACCAGTACCAGTGGGACTGCTGGGATAAGAGTTATGGCCCGTACGTCTACGGCCAAAGGACAGAGTCGATACCACTATCACCTGCGCCACTATGCCTGCCACCACTCATCAGACATGGGTACAGACAAGTAGTGGAGACATCCTCCTGACATCTGCTCCTGTACTGGATGTACGACCACAACCTCTGAAGCCACTCCCCTGACAGTGTACTTATGTACTATTTTGTCCCAAGGGACCACCATGTATAAGGGGCCATTAGAGCCCAGCTATAAAAGGAGCTTGACCCCTCAGAATGAGGGGTTGGAAAATTCATTGTAAGTAGAGGCTATTGAGAAATATACCAAGACTTGCTCCATCATTTATCTGTGTTTACTTTTCCTTAAAGTTTATTCTCAGTTCTTATATAAACATCACCTGACTTACCTTTGAGTTTTCCGATCTAATTTCGTTGACGAGGTTTCAACGTCAACACTTCAGATCAGGAATATACAAGCTTCGTAACTGATAAAGGGTTGTATTGCTACATCGTCATGCCTTTTGGGCTATAAAATGCTGGAGCCACATACCAAAGGTTGGTGAATAGGATGTTTGCTGAGCAGATAGGAAATAACATGGAAGTTTATGTGGATGATATGTTAGTCAAATCTAAACATAACGATAACCATGTGGATGATTTCATAGAATGTTTTACTGTACTTCGAAAATACTACATGAAACTTAACCCACACAAGTGCTCATTTGGAGTGTCTTTGGAAAGTTTCTTGGATTTATAGTATATGCACGAGAAATAGAGGTTAATCTAGAAAAGATTAAGGCATTAATCGATATGCCCTCACCTTGAAAACATAAGGATATCCATAGCCTAACTGGACGAATGGCGGCTTTAAGTAGGTTTATCTCGAAATCTACGGATCAGTGCCTTCCATTCTGTAATCTTTTGAGAGGGGGCAAAAAATTTGAGTGGATAGAGGAGCAATCTTGTCCAAACTGATCACAGCAGAGATTTTGTATATATACCTCGCCATAACCGAGTACGCCATTAGTGCAGTATTAGAGCGGAGAGAGAAGAAAGTGCAAAAACCTGTGTATTACGTCAGCACAAAATTACTGGGGGTAGAATCGAGACATCCATTAATGGAAAAACTGGCTCTGAGCCTAATACATGCATCTCAAAAGCTCTGACCTTGTTTCCATGCACACCCTATTCACGTGTTGACCGATCTGCCATTGCGATAAGTTTTGTCCAAGCCAGAAGCGTCCGAAAGATTGTTACAGTGGGTTGCCGAGCTCGGAAAATTTGAGATCATATTCCACCCAAGAACAACTATCAAAGGACATGCTCTTGAAAATTTCATTGTCAAATGTACCGGGATCTTAGATGGAAAAATTATAACCCCCGCCCACGAGTTGTGGAAATTTTATGTCGATGGATCCTCTAATGAAAAAGGATCGGGGGAAGGTATTATATTAATTACCCCTGTGGGAAGCCGATTCCACTCGGCCTTAAGGTTCGGCTTCGAAGCGTCAAACAACGATGCTGAATACGAGGCATTATTAGTAGGACTTTGAATAGCCAGAGAGCTCAAAGCAAAGGCTATACATTGCAATAGTGACTCGCAGCTAAAGGTTAACCAAGTCTTGGGCGAATATCAGGCTCAAGGCGTAAAAATGGCTTCGTACCTAGAAAATACAAAAACTGCCCTCGGACAGTTCGAATTCTACACTATAGAACAAGTCCCCTGAGAACAGAATTCAAATGCAGCCGCATTGGCCAGGTTCGCCACAACTAACGAGGCTGACACACTGAATGTGGTCCCAGTTGAGTTTCTACCGACCTCGAGTATTAGCGATTTTGACAATGAAGACATATGCATGATTAACTCACAACCAACCTGGATGACCTCTGTCTACCAAGATTTTTGGAAACGAGAATTATAAAAGATAAGAGAGCTTAGAAAGACAGGATTAGAAATAATCACACAAGGAATTTTACGTGCTTGGGGCGTTAAAGAGCCTTAGTCCATGAGTTTGTTGTATTAGAGCTTAAGGAGCTTTAGTAATGGAGTTTTCTCTATGAGTTTGAGCAGAATATAAGCTTACAAGAGAAATTCTGACCCTCTCCACAATGCACAACTGTTCATATTTATAGGCAGTTGAGTGCTTTGGGTTTGGGCCGAACTAATCCAGGCCCAGTAAGGGTATAAACACTATTTTCTCACTGATGGAAGCTTAATACAAAGGATTTTAATAAATAAAATGTACTAATCAAGGCTCATTAGGTCGTTCGGAGCGTAACCACGCTATAAGATTGGCAACAGTACGCAACGTCAGTCTGGCTCGCGTGGGCTTCTAAGGAGATCCGGGGGACAGGATTCGACAGAGTGGTGGCAGTACGGTTCTGAAATAAGAGCGTACATTCTGTATGTACCTCTTCTGTAGGTTAGTTATGGGGAAAAAACTTTGTGTTTCTAAGGGTGATGTCAGTTTCAGGGACAACTTATCATGCCCAACCTGGTCGCCTGGTCTAGGTTCGTTTACTAACATCCCTCTTCATTTACAAAGACCCTGGTTCATTTACTAGGATCTAGGTTCATCTGCTATCGTCCTAGTCCATTTTTAGACTTGAGGAGACAATATCCTAATCGCACCACAGACAACACAATATGAGGGGTCCGGGAAGATGAAACATGCCAACCTCACGGTCCCGACATTCATTTCGGGATAACTCTTAGGCTTTACCAATATTTGGGTCGTCGCGACTCACTCCCTCCTTGTTTATTGGGCCCGATCTGGGCCTTAAGTCCTTTCAGGGTGGTCCACGGACTAAATGTTTGGATCCGCGAATGGGGGGAGGAAACGGTGATAACATTTACCCCCCAAGCCTTTATCTGTGCTTGCGCAGTGAAGGCTAGCTTCCTTTCCCGGGTCAATTCTCGACATCCCGGTTCGTTCCTCAGGAGACGGGTCCATTTTCGTGGGGGATTGATTGCTGGGAACTTGTATAAAAAGCTTTTAAGTCAACATCCCTCATCAAATCCCAAAGGCTCGCTCCAGTTACCAATGCCTAGGTTCATTTAGTTCAAGGTCGTTTGGGTGATGCTCGACATTTCAACTTCATCATGCTACACACACGTGTCTCCCTATAACTGGTTCGTCAATGGTACTCGCGTCTGACAAACTTGGAGACAATCTCTTGCTTATCGTGTCGACAACTAAACGTCAGCATAAATCCCAACGCGTACCATCTGTACGAATGGATCCCTTAATATTCTTGCATTACTGAGGACCATTGGGTGGGAAATTTTTTTAAATGCCTTTCCTTTGGACCATTGGATCGAGATGGCACGGATTGCGACATGGGAAACCGCGATTTGATACTTGAGTGGGCTAATTAAAACCCCTGCATAATCTAGGACCATCCGATGTGGGGGTTTGTTATGAACCATTGGATCAAAAACACGCTTTTCGTTCTTATAAATACCACCAGATTTTCATTTACAAACTTTACGCATTCTAAACAACTGAAACCACAAAGAGAACTTTTTATGTCCGAGCTCGCCGACGAATTTTTCCACCAACTACTCTATCTCCGTCAACGTCTTTTTCCAACGCGCCTGATTTCTGTGCCCTCGCTTGAAAGTGTGACCTCAGATTGACCATTAGACGAACTTCTGTGTCGCCTCCGCCTGTTCAAGGCCTGTTTTAGCCGTCCCTGTCACCGGAAACACGACAACCTCCACGATTAACACTTTATAGTATGTTTCCCAAACCTTTCAATTCTGTTTTCTCTTGCTTATCATTTTTTGGTATCACATTTGTAGCTATAGGGGTGTTAGAGCCAGGGCCACCGTTTGGGTGGCTCTGGGTGTACTAGAATAGTAGAACAAATTGTCTGGGTCGTCCCTGATTCTCTCAAGTCCAAGTTGTCCCTGAAAAAATGGTAATAGGCCGACTTGGGAAAACTTTTAGAAAAACTCCTCTTATTTGTTCCCGATCAGGTTTCTGGGGATCTCTGGTGATCCCGGATCTGATCCAGAGGGGCCTCTTCCAAGCAATTCGTAGGAGAGCCCCCGTACCTTAACAAACCTTTTTGGGTTTTGGTGCTAACTGCTTGGTTATTTGCTTCCTTGTCTTTTGTTCCCAGATCACCAGTCATGTGTCACGGCGTTACCCTCCATCCAGAAGAGTATGTCTAATCGGCCCCTTTTGTCCTGGAAGGACACAAACCCCCCAGTGGCAACACATGGGAGATGGACGGGGAGAAGAATTTGTTCCAGAACTACTAGATGCTGGATCTGGATGTTCTGGAGAGGCATTTGGGAGTGGAGTGGACTCCCAGACTCTTTTATAACCGTTTCGCCAAGCAGGAGGAAAAGGCCCACACAAGCGTGGGCGAATTTGGGGCATGGAGTATGGGCCACATCAGTGCTAAAGCCACTTTTCCGCTTCACAACTATTTCGCGCAGTTCCTGTAGTTTGTGGGGATCGCGCCTTTTCAGCTCCTGCCCAAAGCTTATTGACTTCTTGCGGGATGGCGTATCTTTTGCGTGGAGAGGGAGATTCTGGAGCCAACCCCAGCGGAGGTGTTGTACTTCTATAAGCTGGAGTCGCAG
This sequence comes from Humulus lupulus, assembly GCF_963169125.1. NCBI lineage: Eukaryota > Viridiplantae > Streptophyta > Magnoliopsida > Rosales > Cannabaceae > Humulus > Humulus lupulus. The sequence continues at coordinate 49,556,850 of NC_084795.1, read as the reverse complement.
CTTAATGCCAAAGATAAGACCCATGATGACTTCTATAGATTGAAGCCTCGCAGCAATTATCCTGCTCCTAAAAGCTTTTGGAAGCACCACCCGGATGTCAGACATTATTGGTTTATGACATCCGTGTTCTTTTTGGATAAGAACCCCACGCTGGTGCTGGACTTCCAATGAGTGGGCAAGTAATCTTTTTTTCTTAGTCCTGTTCGATGTTTTCATTCTTTTTGTTATCCACTTTCGACTTATAACCATGGATGACAAAACCATATGCCCAAACCCCTCTCACCCAGTCAATCCTTGACCAAAAGAAGTACTACACATCTTTAAGCGCGGAAGATCTAAACGTAGGAGACTACGTAAACACCGCCAATTTGCGAAAAAATGGGATGTTGGCGGCCAACTAGAAAATTATGGCCCCTAGCCTCCGGGAGCTGCAATGCGAGACAAACTTGGCCCTGAGGGAGGAGCTAGCTTTCTCCCATATCGAGGTCGTGGAGGCTGCGGCTTCGGCGGACGCGGAAAAGAAGAAAAGGGAGCATGCCCAACAAACAAAGAGAGCCCCTCTGAGGAGCTGAATGCCCTCATTGAAGAGGTCCAGCCGAACACGGGGGCTCCCGGGGCTAGTATATTAGGGCAAGGTAATTCACCTTTGCTTTTGACTTGTCCTCCCTATTTTGGGGGCTTAGTTAAGGATAGACTAGTTTATAGAGGCCACCTGTTCGGGGCCATAAGAGAAATGGGGCCTTCATCCCCCATCGTTGTAGACTTGGAGACTCTCATGTACTCGTTCGGGTTCCTTGGTAACTTCTTGGACCTGGACGACCTGGGGGACCAAATCCATTCCTTCACCTTAGGAGAGTTAAGTCCTAGATAAGGGTTCGTCCCAGAGGACCTTAGACTAGTTTTTTTTATTACTTCTTACCCTTACTCGTATATTTTGCTGACTTTCTTTTTATTTGTCTTTTTCAGACAATTCTAACATGTCCAATCCCGTGGCCAAGATGAAACAGGTTGTGGAGGCCCGGGCGGCCAAGGCCAGGGGGTCCGCAAAGAAGGTCGCCAAAGGTGTGCCGAAGAACAAGGTGCTGGACTTGATTCTTGGGGGCTCAACACCGTAGGTGGATGTTATCGGGGAGACTTCAACTGTGATCCCTCCCCCGAAGGTAAGTGATGAAGCCGCCTCATCTCAACCTGCTCATCCTCCAGTCATCGACCTGGAGCAGGAGCCTTATGCGAGTCGGGGGTCCGAGAAAAGAGTTGCAGACCTGGCTGCTGATCAGTCCGCTAAGACCAAGGACTCTTCCTGGGCTGAGAACTCTTCTGGGGAAAGTTAGCTCGCTGTTCGGGAACTCCCGGAGGCTCCCATTCTCTCAGTTAATCCAACTTTCCTTGAGGAAGGGGACCTAGTCCTCCGAGAGGAGAGGTCAAAGATAATATCCTGGGTCTGGGAAGATGTTCGGGACAGGCAAGAGGAGGTCTACAAGGCCTTGATGACCCTGTGAAAGGTGGAATTCTTTGAGCGCCCGACTGCTTTCAGTGCCCGTCAGCCGATCGTGGACCGACTTGTTGCCGAGACCGGATTTTGCCCCAAACTGGGGCAGGATATGACCCCAATTGCTGCGAATCTGCTGGATAAAGTTGAGACTACCATGTGAACCCTCAAACTGAAACGGTATGCCACCGTGGCCAACCGAGACGCCCTGTTCATCTCCTATGCCATCCGTCACCAAATCACTGCCGTAAGTCATATGTCTATATTTTCCTTTGCTTCTTACATTTTTAGCTCGTGTGTTTTCTAACGTTGATTCGTTTCAAGATGCTCTACTAACTCATTGGAATGCCGACTTGGTGGCGGAGATGGAAATGAAGTTGGAGAGGGGCCAGTTGGAGTTGGAGGGGGCTATGAACCAACGGGAAGCTACCAGAGAAGCCCTAACTAAGGAGGTAGCCCAGGCAGAGGCCCTGGCCTAGGAGGTTGCTTGAGCTAAAGCGGTACGTGAGGAGGCTGCCTAGACTCGGTTCCAACTTGAAGAGACTCTGTCCCGGAAGGAAGCCGACCAAAAAAAGTTGGTGGATAGCTTGGTGGCGGAGCTTCTTCTTGTTTGAGGCTCTGAGGAATCATCTAAGATCCTCCTGGAGGTAGTCGAAGCCCAGTCTCGTCAGGATCGGGAGAAGATCACCACTCTTGAATCTCGGGTCCAAGTCCTGGAAAATCAGCTTCAGCAAGAGGTGAAAATGAACGAGGAGGCCTGCCAAAGGAAAGAGCAGGCAGATGCCTTGTGGGAGGCCACCTTCGACGAGGCTATCTACATGGCCTGGCTCCAGGACAAGAACATGAACCTCCTGCTTTACCCTGATCCCGCCACGAAGAGAACTGAGTTCGAGGCTAAGGAGAAAAGCTGACGCGAAGCCCTTTGCTGAGGAGGAGACAGATGGAGCCAACCCGGAGGCATCAAGGCATGACGAAGCCTAGGCCCGGGTCTTCTATCTGTATCTACTTTATCTATTGCACAAGTTTTCCATTCCATCCATTAAAAATTCACTAAGTGTTTTACCACATTGCATGAATGAGTCGAATGTTCGGTCCTGGTTCCAACGACCGGGACCATTGGGGAAAATTTGCAGAAAACGTTTATCTTCTAGTGACCCGTGTTCGGGTCTTTACGACCTGGAGTGAATTATCCTGGTTTTATAATACGGGCTACAACGGTCCGGACCATCAGAAATCTCCTTTTAGATTTTAACTTATTAACTCGCTTTAACCCTGCTGTTCAGGTCCCAACAGCCTGGGCCATTAGGGAGTTAATAATTGTCACCAAATTTATTTGTCCTGATTCTGGTGTTCAGGTTCCAACGGCATGGGCCATTGGAGATTAGTTTACTAGCTTATTTTGGACCTATGGGTCAGTTTCCCACAACCTGGGCCATTTATAAGACTAATTTTAGATAACTTGTACCTAAGACTCACGTTCACTCCTGGACCACTCATGTCTGAGTTGGGACTAGGCCTGAGCCTTACATCTTATCTGGTTTGTACCCTGCAGGCCATGTATGCCCGGGTTAGGGACTAAGCCTGAGCCTTTCGTCCTATTCGGTTTGCACCCCCTGGACCATGTATGTCTGAGTTTGGACAAGGCCTTAGCGTTGTGTCCTTTCGGGTTGCACCCCTGGACCATGTATGTCCGGGTTAGGACTAGGCCTTAGCCTTGCCTCCTTTCGGGTTTGTACTCCCCAGACCATGTATGTCCGGGTTAGGACCATACTGTACGATCTGAACTAGGACTAAAATTTATGTTTTGCATCTTGTTTTTTTTTGTTCCTGGACTTGTTCATACGAATGGTTATACCCCCCCAAGAGAGAGAAGACTATAGTCTTGGGTCACTTGTTTGTGAAGACGGACGTGAACTTTCATTTTTTTACAATATTTATTTATGTTGTTTTGTACACATCATTTTCATTTAATAAGAAACCGCCCTGGGGCGTACATTGTTTAAAAGAAAAATTAAAAGCAAGAACATGTGCTCTTGACCATGGATAGTAATTACGGAGGTGTTTAGTGTTGTAGGCCCTTGGGACCTATGTTCCGTCAAGTCGCCTTAAGCGATACATTGCCAGACACACTTCATGTTGGGTTTCATATGGTCCTTCCCAATTTGGGCCCAGAACCCCCACTCCCAGATCTTGGGTGTCAAGGAAGACTCTTCTCAAGACCAGATTGCCGGTTTCAAACATTCGGCTCTTAACATTAGAGTTAAAGTGTCGGGCAATCTTTCCTTGATACATCTTCAGCTGAACCTGAGACTCTTCTCGCATCTCTTCAATGAGATCTATAGGTTCTCGGAGTAAGGCGTGGTTCTGGGCGAGATCATGCGTGTCCAGCCGGTGGGATGGGACAACTATTTATACTGGGATGACTACTTCGCATCTGTATACCATGGTATAGGGAGTATGCGTGGCAGACGTTCTTCCGATGGTCCGGTATGCCCATAGTATGCGGGGCTACTCTTCTGGCCACTTGTTTTTGCAGGCTTGAAGCTTTTTCTTCAATGTTCCCTTCAAGATCTTGTTCATGGCCTCCGTTTGCCCATTTTCTTGAGGCCTGGAGACCGCGAAAAAGCTTTTGATGATGACATGCATTTCACAGAAGTCTGTGAAGTGGAAACTGTCAAATTGCTTCCCGTTGTCGGACACGATCTTGTGAGGGAGGCCATATCAGCACACAACGTTGTTGATGAAGAAGTCCAAGGCCTTTTTGGAGGTGATGGTGTTCATTGGTTTCGCCTCAACCCACTTAGTGTAGTAATATATGGCCACGATGGCGTAATTCACACCACCCTTCCCGGTCGGCAGCGACCTTACTAGGTCAACACCCCATCCTGGGAAAGGCTAGGGACTAGTCATCAGGGTTATTTCTGTTGGAGGGGCTCGCAGGATCTTCGCGTACCTTTGGCATTGTTCAATCTTGCGGACGTAATCGATACAACCCTTCTTCATTGTTGGCCAGAAATATCCTTGCCTTAGGATTTTCTTGGACAAGTTGAGTCCGACTATGTGATCCTTGAAGAAACCTTCGTGCACCTCGTGCATAATTGCACTCATTTCAGTCCCGAACACACATCGAAGGTATGGCATGGATAACCCTCTGCGATAGAGTTTACCATCCATCATGACGTATATAGGGGCTTACTACTGAAGCTTCCTGGCCGTAGCCCTGTCCGCGGGCAACCCCCCGGTTGTTATGTAATGATTATAGGTCCCATCCAGGACTTGGAATAGTCTATAGAGTTGGTCATGGGGGCTTGAATACTTGGTGCAGGAAGATGGTTGATCACGACAAGCCCAGAGAGCTCCACCGAAGTATCCGTGGCCAGTTTTGCCAATGTGTCTACAAACCCATTTTGTTCCCTTGGGATCTGGAAGATGGAATACTTCTTAAAAGACTAAAACAACTCTCGAGCTTATGTCACATAAGCAGCCATCTTTTCCCCTTTCGTTTGGTATTCCCCCGAGATTTGTCTGACAACCAATTGAGAGTCGCTATAGACCTCCAGAATCGCTGCCCCTACTTCCCAGGCCAAAAGCAATTCGGCCAACATGGACTCGTGCTTGACCACGTTGTTCGATGTATCAAACTGGAAACGCAGGGCACTTTTCAACTGGTGTCCTTGTGGTGACACTAAGATGATCTTGGCCCCCGCTCCATTTCCTTCGAGGCCTTGTCTACGAAAACCTTCCATAAGGGTGCTGTGGGGTTGATGGAATCGTCATCTTTAGTGATCCCGGTTGACTCCATGATGAAGTCGGCCAAAGCCTACCCCTTGATTGATATTCTGGGGACATACGCAATGTCGAATTGACCTAGTTCCATGGCCCACTTCAGGAGTCTCCCCGATGACTCGGGTTTTTGTAACACTTGCCGTAAGCCCTAAGCTTTTGGGATACAATTAGGTAGCAAAATGTCAAATTTTTTATTAGTGGGTATCGTGAGTCCGCACCTAATAACCTCTTGCTTACTTAATAGACTGAGAGCTGGGCCTTCTCTTCTTCCCGAACGAGCGCGACACTGATGGCATGTTCAGATACGACCAAATAGAGGTGCAATGACTCTCCATCCCCCTGCTTTGATAAGATTGGCGCTCGAACCAAATGCTCTTTCAGTCTCTAGAAAGCCTCTTCGTATTCGGTCGACCATTCGAACCTTTGGCTTCCCTGAAGGATGTTGAAGAATGGGATGCATTTGTCCATGGCTTTCGAAACAAAACAGCTCAGGGCGGTTATTCGTCCGGTCAAGCTCAAAACGTCTTTGTGCTTCCGTGGCAATGGAATATCGATCAATGCTTTGATCTTGTCTGGGCTGGTCTCTATCCCCTAGTAGCTTACTATGAAGCACATGAACTTCCCGGACGCCACACCAAATTAAAACCCAAATTCTTTGTAATCTCATTTTATTATCAATAAAAGAATAGAAATCATTTTTTGACTTGGTCAATCACTTTGCTCACATGTTTTATTTTCATGATTATTTGTTTAATATAAACTTCTATTAAATCCCGAGCATATAGCTAATCTTATTTATAGTGACGTAATCACAGTGGAATATAAATATGATTATATGTTCAAAATAGGTTTGTCCTAAGATTAGTCAGTGTACCGGATTTACACTGACTTGCCAATCTACGATATGATCTACTTACACATTACAGTGTTATGTTCTTTCCAGAACATTAGCAAAGTAGATAAGATCGGATGTATTTATTACATCGGACAAGACCGATATTGACAGTTGATAAGATAAGTAAACATACCGTTATTATCTATTCTAGTCATATCATATAGTTGACCATAGGTCAATTCAATCTCAATTCTGAGTGGTTAGTATTCTAACTGATTGTATTTATTGAGTTCTTTGACTTGTTCGTTACCAGCTTACCCTACGGACTAGCCCATACTTACATCTTGGGAACTCGGTAGTATAATTGAGTGGGAGTGTTAATCATAGATATGAACATCTATAGCTTCTAATGAAGAAGTGAAACGATGGTTTCCTTTTAGTTTGGTTCAAGGTGTTAAATGATAGAGATCTCATTTCAGTAATTAAATTAGTTTACTGAAATATCATTTACAAGGAACTAAGTGTTTTAAGGATAAAATACAATGAGGGGTAAAACGGTATTTTAGTCCTATCTCATTGTAGACCGTCTATAGAGGACTGAGTGACAATTATGGTTGTAACAATGGATAATTAATAGCGTATCTATATTTTTTATAGAGCGTTCTATGAATTCAAGAGTGCAATTCCAAGTCTATAGTGGAGTCACGAGGAATTAATAAGTTAGTAAATTTATTTGTTAGATTTATGATAACTTATTGGGGCTTGATTTCATAGGCCCATGGTCCCCATTGTACCTTGGATAAAATCATCTAGATAGTCTCAATTAATTGAGGGTGGCTGCCTTACTGCGATGCATGTCGTCCTAGAGAGGGGACCCAGCTCGGATCCTAGACTGTAGGGCCACTAGGCGCTGCCCATCATCCTCCTTGATTTTTGAGGCTTCTTCCTTGAAACGCTGGATGTAGGCCTTCAGAGTCTCCGTGGGGAGGAATTTAATCTTAGCGAGGGCGCTGATCTACACGCCCATCCTCATGGCAGCCAAAAATTGCATGCGGAACGCCGACTGTAATCCGGACCAAGACTGTATAGATCGTGGCTTAAGCCTCTTCCATCACTCTTCTGTGAGTCCATCTAGAGTGATAGAAAAACAAAGGCATTTGTCGTTTTCACAGACATGGGCTACGGTCATGAACCGGTTGGAGCAGGACAGATGGTCCCTGGGTCTATGTTCCCGGTATAACCAGGCAAGTTCGACATTGTGAACCCCTTAGGGAGCACCACATCCATGATGTGTTTGGTGGACGGTTCCTTTTCCTCTTCTTCAGAATCGGAACTGCCTCCCTCCTATTTACGGACTAGACAGTCCGTGACTTTCTTTAACGTGGCCAGTTGTTCCATAAACTGTCTGGCCATTCCATTTTCCAGGGGGACCCTATCGTTCCTCCTATCGTTGAGGTCATTTCTTAGGTCTCCCCTCGGGGGCAGATCTTCTCCTTGCGGCCTGCTCCTTTCGAGCATTTAGACTGTCACACAGGTCTACCGGGGACGTGTCATCCCCTGAACTAACGGCGTCTGGCTCGTCAGCACTTTGGCTCCTCGGTGACTTTTGTTCACGGAGGCCCTGGGGTGGAAATGTTGTTCCCGTCCGGTCTGTCTAGGGACAGCCCGGGGCCTGGCACCCTATGGGCGCATCCCTTGCGGATATATCGGGTGATCCCGTCCTGGGACGGGACACACCTTCTCTTTCCTAGGGAGCGACCTTGAGTTGGCCCCGGTTTTCAGAACGGGAGGAGTTTTCCTTTGAGGGTTTGCTTTTCCCACAAGGTCAACCACTTTGGATTTTCCTTTATTTTTGAGCTGGGTTAGATGGGCCGACTTCGGGATCTTGTCCTAGATGAGGGATCAGCCTCATGTTTTCGGGCACGTTGGCCCTAAGTGGCGGGGTAGACGGCCGTGTTCCTGGAGGAGGAACAACTGGAGGGTTGGCCGCCAACCCTTGGGCAACAATGAAAGCTTACAGTGCCAAGAGGGATTCTTGCATATGGCAATTGGCTTCTTTCTGTACCGCTATCCTGGCCTCTTGATCCAGGACTTGTTATCTTAGTTTGATCACCTCCGGGTCCTTATGCTCGGAGCCAGCTTCTTATTCTAGGATCGCAGGATCCTCAGCTTCGTGATCATGGTATCCCCCTTCATTTTCTTCATCTTCTTTGTTGTAACCTTTCGCGTAATCTGCCTCGACTTCATAGTTCTGGGACTCGTCAGGCTGGGGCATTTGGAAAGGTGTATCCTCAGGTTGATTTTAAGGGAGACGTTGATTGGGTAGTGGCTCTCCATTGAGTTATTCTTGGTGAGCAGGATCGAATGTTGTATGTCTCGTGTTCACCATCGTTATAGATATTCGATATCTTCTTGAAAAAGCTTTCTTTGGCTCTCAATGAAATCTCCAAAATGTTTACTGAGTTTTTCGAAAACTAAAATTATAAAAGATAAGAGAGCTTATAAAGAAAGGACTATAAATAATCACACAAGGAATTTTACGTGGTTGGGGCGTTAAAGAGCCTTAGTCCACGAGTCTCTTGTATTAGAGCTTAAGGAGCTTTAGTAATGAAGTTTTCTCTTTGATATTGAGCCGAGTATATGCTTACAAGAGAAAATTCCGACCCTCTCCACAGTGCACAACTGTTCATATTTATAGGTAGTTGAGTGCTCCGGGTTTGGGCGAGACTAATCCAGGCACAATAAGGGAATAAAAACTATTTGCTCATTGATGGAGGCTTAATACAAAGGAGTTTAATAAATAAAATGCACTAATCAAGGCCCATTTGGCCGGTCGGAGAGTAACCACGCTATAAGACTGGCAACAGTACGCAACATTAGTCTGGCTCGCGTGGCCATCTAAGAAGATCCGAGGGACAGGATTCTTCAGAGTGGTGGCAGTACAGTTTTGAACTATAGTCGTACATTCTGTATGTAACCTATTCTGCATGTTAGTTATGTGGACAAAACTTCGTGTTTCTCGGGGTGATGTCAGTATCGGGGACTTATCATGCCCAACCTGGTCGCCTGGTCCAGGTTCGTTTATTAACATCCCTCTTCATTTACCAAGACCCTAGTTCGTTTACTAGGATTCAGGTTCATCTACTGTCGCTCGGTCCAATTTTACACTTGAGGAAACAATATCCTTATCGCACCCCAGACAATACCATATGAGGGGTCTGGGAAGATGAAACATGCCAACCTCATGGTCCCGACTTTCATTCTAGGATAATGCTTGGGCTCTACGTATATTTGGGATGTCGGGACTCACTCCTTCCTCGTCTATTGGGCCCAATCTGGGCCTTAAGTCCCTTCAGGGTGGCCCATAGATTAAATGTGCGGATCCCCGAATGGGGGGGAGGAAACGGGGATAAGAACCCCGGTAGTTGACTACCTCGAAACTGGAAGTCTCCCAACAGACCAGAACGAGGCTAGAAAGCTGATGTATCAGATCCCAAGATACACTATTGTGGAAGGATGGTTGTATAGAAGAGGGCACTCTATGCCATTACTCCGATGTGTCACTCCTCCCGAGGCGAAGAAAATTTTGGAAGAAATCCATGAAGGGTATAGTGGTGACCTCACTGGGGGGCTTAGTCTATCCAAAAAGGTAATAAGATAGGGGTATTTCTGGCCCACAGTTAAGGCTGACGCGTTCGAATATGTCAAACGATGTGATAAATGCCAACGGTTTGCCATGGTTCCATGAGCCCCACCTACCGAGCTCACCATGATGAGCTCCCCATGGCTATTCACGGTATGGGGAATTGACCTCATAGGATCATTGCCAACAGGGAAAGGTGGAGTAAGATACATTGTGGTCGCGGTCGTCTACATCACAAAATGGACCGAAGTTGAACCATTGGCCACTATTACCTTAAAAAAAGTCTTAGACTTCATTGTAAAAAACATCGTTTATCGATATGGGATGCCAAGAAAAATAGTATTAGATAATGAAACCCAGTTCGAGAGTGACCTTTTTACCCAATTTTGTGAGAAAAATGAGATAATAAAAAGTTTCTCCTCCATGGCCCATCCCTAGTCAAACAGCCAGGTCAAAGCAGTGAATAAAACCTTAAAGAACTCCATAAAGAAAAGGTTGGAGGAGGCAAAAGGGGGGTGGCCCAAAGAATTGCCTCAAGTCTTGTGGGCTTATAGAACCACAACACGAACTTCAATAGTGTAACACCCTACTTCCTTAGAGCCGTTACTAAGTGAGTTTAAAAATGTGCCATCTACTCACTAATCAAGGTTTTAGGTTAAAAGTGTAGCTAAACTGTGTTGAAGGTCATTTAATGGCATTTGATATCAAAATGTGGTCATTCATTGAGAAAATACTTTACAACTCAAAATACGTTTAGGGTCGACAAGGCGACAAAAATTCAAGTCATTACATCACATTTTCCCAAAAATAACACTGGGCGTGGCTGCCAAGTAGGCTGAAAATGTGCTTGTTGCTCCATGCTCTCTGTACTGATGGTTGACTAACCTTTCCCTTGCCCTTACCTGCACCACAGAGCACCCGTGACCCGAAGCCCAACAAGAAAACTCAACACAAAATATATAACATATGCATATCTATCAATAGCGTATAACAAAACAGCCAACACGCTAAACACAAAGTGGGCATGCCCTCCCAGGCGCTTTACCAGGCCCTGGGTTCGCAGTCTTCACCGAAAGGATGACTGTAGCATCCAATGAGGGTCTAGCCCTAATGACTTGCACTCTGAGTGCTCAACGCCATTGCCGGCCCCTTGTGGTACTCGAATTTCTGTCGTTCTCATCCTTCGCCGTTTCCGGCCGTCGCCATTTTCGGCCCGTGCTGTTTTTGGCATTCACCGTTCATTCACAAATATGCATTACGTAGCATAAAATCAAAAGATATTTAAACATATATTAAACATAGATAATAGGGCCATGCCCTGCTCTACGAGTACAATCATTTTCTTACCTGTGTCCGAAGCTATCGGAGCACCGCAATCCCGAGCACAATCCTCTATCACGAGCCTTGCTGATAGCCTAGTCACAACATAATCATAATAGCCACTCATCAAATTCTAACCCAATCAGCAGTTTTGAGACATAAATCTAGCCTCTGGGACCTTGGTTTCTACCAAACTGGGTAGTATGAACCTTCCCGAGTCTTAACGTTCAAGTTCCCGAGCTAAAAACCCAGCCCCGCTTAAGGGCTGCAGCGCACACAAGTCAGAGGCAAGAATGCGTCTCTGCTGAGCAACACGGGCCGCGGCGCCTGGGAAATTTTCCAAGGTCCCCTAGCCTATAAACTCAAGTGGGTCGCGCCGCGAGCTCGAAACCTGAAAATTCCATGCAAATTTTACGAGCCAACTACCCTGAAAATCACCCATTTCGTGCCCTGATCCTAGAATTCTGCCTAAGATTCATATCCAAACAACATAACTAGTTTAATCAACCAGAATTCCAACAGCAAATATCATAAACACCTGAATTCAATCATCTAAGTTTCAACTCCCAAAATTCCAGAAAAACAGAGAAAGTTTAGATTGAAATCTTGTTTAAACCCTTACCTCTGTATTAGCTTCAGCCTGAGAAATTCCTATACACTTCAAGCCCTCAATCCTTTAGTCTCTTAGCCTAAAAAAATCCACAAAGCTTCACCAAATTCTCAAACACCATGAGAGGGAGAGAGAGAACCGAGAGATAGAGAGGGAAAGAGTTGAGAATTCTTTTTATTTCTTTCCTTCTGATTTCTTCTACCAGACCCTAGAATCACAACTGCCTATACATAAACTTATCCTTTGCCAAAGGTCTATCATACCCCTTAAACTTATCCTCAACCTTAAGTAACCCAATGGAAATTTAGTCATTTTCTGAATCCCGTTAAGTCCCTGAGTATTCCTATAAATCCCCATTTATTCCCGACATGTCCAAATCATTACTAAATTACTACCCGTTACTCAATAAATCCCGAACACATATTACGTTCCCAAAATACACCTAGGCTCCCTGGGACTGTCTCGGATCGTGCATCACAAATATATCACCACTCACAAATGGTAACAATTAAAATATAAACAAATATTGCATGTAAGCCCTTTACGGGCAAAAATTACCAATATGCCCTTATTAGACAAATGGGGCCCACATGCATATTTAATTAACCTAAACATGCATTTCTAATCACATAATCATCAAATTTATTTATTAACATAATTAAATCTATTATTGCCCTCCAGACACGCTAATCAAGGCCCTAAGCCTTATTAGCAAATTTGGGTCCCTACAAACAGGGCATACTCCCTTCTCCCTAGCTTACGGATGTGAGGCCATGTTGCCTATTGAGGTCGAAATCCCTACAATATGGAGCCATGCATAAAATTAGGCGACGAACCAATCTCAGCTTGAAGAAAGTCTTGACCTCATTAAAGACAGACGAAATGAAACCCAATTGAAAAATGCTGCATACAAACAGCGAGCTACTAGATACTTCAACAAGAGGGTTCGAGATAGGAAATTCAGATTAGGAAACCTGATACTAAGGCGTGTATTTTTAGCAACTTGGACCTAGCTGGGAAGGACCTTACCAGATCGAGTCCGTCATTCGACCTAGGGTGTAGAAACTAGCAAGGCTAAACAAAGAGTTGGTGTTGTGAGCTTGGAATGGCGAACATTTGTGACCTTATTATCAATAATATAGGAATGATGTTTCCATTGCAACCAAGCACTTTTATTTTTCTGCTTTTCATCAATAAATTGTAAGTGTTGTTCAAAAAGTTGTATTCTCTTTTGATTTTGTATTTTTTGCAAACCCTCTTAATTTAATAACCTATTATCACCCTCACAGGATATTAAGGGGGGCATAAGTGGTATATGATCATACCATAGGTTTGAAAAAAATAAATAACATAAAAAAAATGTCTGGATCATTAACCCGAAATGAAAGTTTATAAGTGTATACATGAGGTAAATGTCTGGACCTTTAACTCGACATGAAAGTTTATAAGTATACACATGAGATAAAATTGTCTGGACATAATCCGACAATGAAATTTTTAAGTGTATCGATCACTAACCAAACACAAGCTAAATTAGTTTGGAACAAACCGACCTTAGCGACAGTAAAAAGAAGTTGGAATTTAAAACCAACTGTGGATTAAAGTCGATCCCAAGGTTGGAAAGTTCTGCAAAATAAGTCTCGACCTCGTAACCTAGAGGATATACTCGAGGGTGAGAAAAAAGGACTAAAAAAGCAAGATATAACCAAACTATTAAAATTACATGCAAATTAAGTACTTTCGAGTGCATGGTAAAAGTAAGGTTCAACCTTGACATTAATGAAGTCGAACATGGATACTCTGAATAAAACTGTGCATGAGTGCATTGAAATTCAAGTTTCAAACCAATAGATGTATTTGTACAAATAAAAAAAATATAAAAGCAAGCCTTTAATATAATATGATCGAAATATTTCGACCAAGAAATGTAAAGCATAATATTAAGGCAAAAAACTTAAAATAAAATCAAATGCATAAAATACTTTCGAGCCAGAAAACTGTATGCATAAAGATTAATGTTAATATTTAATAAAAACATCTCTAAATCGATCTATGTATTGTCTTCACCCCATGGGCACATAAAACATAAATAATAGATTAAGTTACAAAATGTTTAATAGGACGCAACCCATGATCTCGTCTTCACGAGGTAGACGCCTCCCCACTAGTAGAGTCGGGTTCCTCCGACGTCTTCTCGGCCTCGAGCTTGTCCTCCTCTTCCTCAAGCCGTGCTAGCCACTTGTCAACAAACTCGGCCTCTAAGTTGTCTAAGAAGCTGGTATCGAAGTCAGGGTTGTTTACCCAGATTCGATACATCGCCATGTCTACGACGTGATCTTTCTTGGTCTTAAACTACTTAAGAAGGCGGGCCTTCTCACCTTCGATTATCTTGAAGGTTGCCCTCTTTTCCTCCTCCAACTTGGTGGTATGCTCCTGAAGTTCCTAAATTTTTGAGTCCTTGTAACACCCTCGATAACAAAGACCATTACACTGTGTATTTATAATTGTGCAAGACTTGCTAATCAAGTCGTTTAGTTGAAAATGTGACTATAAACTCATGATCGATCTAGGGTTAAAAGATTTTGGTCATAAACAGATAATTTTCATTTAAATAAACGTTTAGTACATGAGATCCCAAAAACAGGGTATAAAGGACAAATTTACAACTTTCAAAAGTTGAATACAAGCAAAGGCCACACTAATGGCAAAATACACATTTTAGGTTCTCCTGTCCCTGTACTATCCCTCAGTCGTAGCGGACGAGCAACTGACTATGTACATTTCGCCCCCAGAGCTCTCCAACTCAGGTTTGGTCCACCTTACCCTTGCCTTTACCTGCACCATGTAGCTCCTGTGAGCCAAGACCCAGCAAGAAAACCATATAGCATAGCATAAACAACACAGACAATCATATGATCCATAAAGAAGTTAACCAGGTATTCGACATATTATGACAAACACATAATCAATGCTAGAAATCAACAAATCACAAACCATTTAAACCAGCATTCCACAAGTTATAGGCAACAACTTAACAACAGTAAACACATCATAGTTATTATACAATATCCACGGTCGACACCCTTAGGCCGCACCCTATCTTTAACCCACTGACGTTGACTCGATTAGGCCGAGCTCAGTGATTATTTAGCTAACCTTAGCTCTCAGTGACCAAGCCGCATCCTTTGCGCAAATATCAATTTCGACAATCTTAGGTTGTTTATTTAATGCTCACATGACATGTCATAATCATACAACATTGTATTCAAATATAGGGTACCTTATTCCCAACATAGCCACATAAACAGGTGCAGTTTTCTTACCTTTAATTCCGAGAAGAGAATGTGAAATGGTTCCGAGCACGATCCCTAGCCCCAAGCCTTGGAGATAAACCTAGTCACAAGGGCCAATGGTATCCATTAACTTCCAATTGAAAAAAAATACCTAAAAGATAGAAACTAGCCTCCGGGACCTCCATTTCTACTAAACCGAGTAATAGAAATTGTCTTGAGGGACTAGATACTAATCCCTGAGCCCTAACAATCCTTGAAACAATTCCAAGGCTAAAATCCTCAGGCGGGTCGCGACTTGGCTTAGTGGGTCTTGACTTGCCTTATGTCAGAGAGCAAACACCCCAAGCCAAAGAGAGGAGGCGGTTCGCGACTTGGCCTAGCAAGTAGCGGTGCGCCCCTAAGTCAGAGAGCAACTCAGGCCAGAAGGGCCACACGCGCCGCAGCGCCCCCCAGACTGGGTCACAGCGTGCCCCTTCAGGCCCAGAAAATCTGGGTTTTCCTCCTCCTTCTCAGCCAAGAACACCCAAGTGAACCTATAATTTTCCTATCAATTCCCCCCAATTTAGCAATAAACCAGCCACAAATTCAAGACTTAATTACACATTTTAAACACGAAAAACCTCAGAAATTACACTCTCGATTCAACCAGAATTCCCCACCCAAAACCTCATAATTGAACCTATTCTTAAGCGCAAAATTACTTAGCTCAACTCTATATAACTAAACCAATTTCATCAACTAATTATACCCAGAAATCCAGCAACTATTCAAGGTTGAATTGAAGCTCTTACCTCAATTATAGATGAACCTCCCACCAGCTTCCATTTTGATATTCTTGAGCTTAAATCCTCAAGCTCCTTAGCTGAATCTTTTGGTTGATAGCTGCAATTCCTCAAGCCCGTGCTCCTTCAATTTCCTCAAGTCTCAAGCTTCTAACTTCCTAAAACAACCCCAGAATTCACTCACCAAAAGAGAGAGGAGAGAAATCGTGAAAGATGAGAGAGAGTGAGCTGAGAGCTTTCCTTTAGCTTCTAGCTCTCTCTATTTTCTTAAGTCTAAATATATCCCTTAATGGAAAAGACCATTTTTCCCTCCCATATAACACTTAATCCTTTAGTCAATCTAAGGGTATAATAGTCATTGCTCCAAATTTCCGCTAATTCCTCAAGTGTTCCTAACATTTACCAATTAATCCCATCTTCCAATTAACTTCCAATTATTTATCCAACGTCTAATAATCCCCAATATATTTTCTAAATTCCCAAAATACCCCTAGGCTACCCCCGAGCCGGGGATAAATCCCCACCGTGACTATTTCCCCAATCCGCTCAATAGGACCGTCTCGAGCCATATACTACAAATATATCCACATAATAATGTGGTCTCAACAATTTATCACATATAATCACATTTATGCCCTCAACGAGCCAAAATTACAAATATTCCCTTATAAGCTAAACGTGGCCCACATGCATATTTAATACTCATAAACACGCATTTCACAAATCCATGTAATCATGCATTTATTCATTAAATCACACATAAACCAATTATGCCTTCCCGACACGCTAATCAAGGCCCTTAAGCCTTGTTAGTGATTTTGGGTCGTTACAACAATCCCCTCCTACTGAGAATTTTGTCCTCGAAATTTACCTAAATAACTCGAGATACTGATTCGGCATTGCTGAATCAAGCTCCCAGGTCGCTTCCTCGACCCTGCTGTTCCTCCATAACACTTCAATTAGAGGAATCACCTTGTTCCGTAGAACCTTATCTTTCCTGTCTAAGATCTGAACCGATCACTCCTCATAAGAAAAATCTGTCTGCAATTCCAAGTCCTCATACTTCAACACATGAGTTGTATCTGAGACGTACTTCCAAAGCATAGAAACATGGAATACATCATGAACTCACGGCAACGATGGTGGCAATGTTAACCTGTAAGCCACCTACCTGATCCTCTCTAGGATTTCAAAAGGTCCAATGAATCTACAGCTCAGCTTGCCCTTCTTTCCAAATCTTCTCATCCCTCGCAGTGGTGAAACTCACAGAAACACATGGTCCCTTACTTGGAACTGCATGTCCCTATGCTTAGGATTGACGTAGCTTTTCTGTCTGCTCAGCGAAGCAAGCATTCTAGCTCGGATCTTCTCGATGGCCTCATTAGTCTTATGAACCATGTCCGGTCCCAAGTACCTCATCTCACCCATCTCATCCCAATGACATCTCATATGGTGTTACTCCAATCGTTTATTGATAACTGTTGTTATATGAAAACTCAATCAACGGGAGATACTTACTCCAAGTTCCCTCAAAGTCTATCACACATGCTCTAAGCATATCCTCCACTACATGAATTGCCCTCTTAGATTGTCCATCAGTCTGAGGATGAAAGGTCGTGTTGAACATCAATTGAGTCCCCATAGCCTTCTGCCTTCCACCCCAAAACTTAGAGGTAAAGATAGGCTCCCAGTCTGACACTATAGACTTAGGAACCCAATGGAGACGTACAATCTCTTTCACATACTACTGCACATACTGATCCACAGTATAAGTCATCTTCACTTGAAGAAGGTGAGCTTACTTGGTGTATCTATCCACTATCACCCACACCAAGTCATTAAGCCCCGCTGTCCTTGGTAAACCTCCCACAAAATCCATCATAATATCTTCCCATTTCCATTCAGGAATACCCAAAGGTTATAGAAATTCCGCTGGTCGCTGATGCTCAGCTTTCACCTGCTGATAGGTCAAACACCTGGCCATGTACTCTACTACATCCTTCTTCATCCCAGGCCACCAATACACCGTCTCTTTATCATGATACATCTTCGTGGTGCCTAGATGAAGTGAGTACAATGTATTATGGGATTCATCCAGCATCTCACGTCTAATCCCCATATCAGTCGGAACACAGATCTGACAATGATAACGTAGCAAACCAACCTCAGAAATAGAATAGTCCTTAGCTGCTCCAACTAAGGCATTCTCTCTAACTTCCTGTAACTGTGCATCTACCAACTGATCCTCCTTAATCCTTTCTAGTAGGGTCGACTGCAAAGTAATATTGCCAACCGACCCACCACCAACTTTATCTTTGCTCTGGACATCTCTTCTGCCAACACTCTCGATATCTGAGTAGAACTAAACAATTGCCTCGGGCCTCTTCGGCTCAATGCATACGCCACTACATTGGCTTTTCCTGGGTGGTAAAGAATGTCACAGTCATAGTCCTTTACCAATTCCAGCCAACGTCTCTACCTCATGTTCAGGTCCTTCTGGGTGAAGAAGTACTTCAAACTCTTGTGATCAGTGTATATCTTACACTTCTCTCCATACAGATAATGTCGCCATACCTTCGATGGGAAGACCACCGCTGCCAATTCTAGACCATGGGTAGCGTACCGCTGCTCATACTCCTTTAGTTGTTATGATGCATAAACTATAAGTTTCTCATTCTACATCAACACACAACCCAAACCCGACCTCGACGCGTCACAATAAAATACAAACTTTCCTTCCTCCGAAGGAAGACTCAGCACAGGTTTTGCAATAAGTCATCGCTTCAATTCTTGGAAACTGTTCTCACACTTGTCTGACCAGAAGAAGTTCAAATTCTTTCGTGTCAATTCTGTCATCGGTGCAGCAATCTTCGAGAACCCCTCCACAAACCGTCTGTAGTAACCCGCTAATTCGAGGAAACTCCTAACCTCTGAAGCGTTCCTTGGCGTCGGCCAAATTCTAACTGCCTTCACCTTAAATGGATCTACCTTAATCCCATCCTCACCAACAATATGTCCAAGGAATGTCACTTCTGGTAGCCAAAACTCACACTTCTTAAAGTTGGCGTACAACCGGCGCTCTTTTAACCTCTGCAAGACTTATCAAAGATGTTGCTCGTGCTCTGCCTCTGAACCAGAGCACGCTAGGATATTGCCAATGAATATAATCACAAACTGGTCCAAGAAGTCCTTGAACACCCTGTTCATTAGGTCCATGAAGGCTACGTGGGCATTGGTCAAACCAAACGACATGACCAGAAACTCATAGTGCCCATATTTCGTTCAGAAGGTCATGTTCGGTATATTCTCATCCTTGATCCTTTGCTGGTGATAACCAGATCAATGATCAATCTTCGAGAATATTATCTTTCCCTGTAATTAATCAAATAAGTCATCGATCCTTGGTAGATGGTACTTATTCTTGATGGTCAACTTGTTCAACTCTCTGTAGTCTATACAAATCCTTAGAGTCTCATCCTTCTTCTTCACAAACAAAATCGGAGCACCCCATGGCGAGTAACTAGGCCTCATAAACCCTAAGTCTAGATGTTCCTGTATATGTATCTTCAATTCCCTCAATTTTTTCGGTTCCATTCTATACGGTGCCCTTGACAATGCCTCTGTCCCCGACACAAACTCAATAACAAACTGAATCTCCCGGTGCGGCGCCAACCCCAGTAAATCCTCACAGAACACATCCAAGAACTCACGAACTAACCTGATTTCTCGTGGTCCTATTGGCAAAACTCTGGTAGTATCCACCACACTAGCCAGGAAACCTATACATCCTCCCTGTAATAGGTCCCTAGCTCTCAGGGCGGAAATCATGGGTATGCGGGGTCCACATACCGAACCCTTAAACACAAAGGGATCCTCCCCCTCAGGCTCAAAGGTCACCATCTTCTTCCTGCAATCAATAATAACCCCATATCTGACTAGCCAATCCATTCCTAAAATCATGTCAAAGTCCTCTATACCTAACTTAATCAAGTCTTATGATAGCTCCCTACCATCAACCATCACTAGCAGTGCTCTAATCCGTCTCCTAGAAACTACCAGTTCTCTTGTAGGCAAAATAGTCTTGAACCCTGCAATACAGTACTCACTAGGTCTACACATCAATCTCCTTACTAGAAACAAATGAATGTTTAGCACCAGAGTCAATCAATATAGTAAAAGGAGAGCCAGTGCTAGAAAGCTGACTTGTCACCACTTAGGGACTAGCCTCGGCCTCTGCCTCCGTCAAGGTGAACACACGAGCAGGAGTCAAGCTGTCCACCTTCCCTGCTTCCCCTTTGTTCAATGTTGTGCAGTCCTTCTTGAGGTGTCCCACTACCATGCACACATAATAGGCATTCGCCCGACATTCACCCTAATGGCGTCTTCTACACCTCGTGCACTCTGGGTAGCTCCTCCATGTGTCACTGCTTCCCTGGCGACCACCCTGAACACCCCGACCCCTCCTATTAGGATTGACAATGGTTAAAGTGTCAGGGATCTTCCTCTTCAAATCACTGGGGCCCCCGCCCCTACCAGACCCAAACTATGGAGGCACCGCCCTATGAACCTCCCGTCTTGTAATGTTCTCCCTCCAAATCTTGTTCTCTGCTTCCTCAGCAGTAAGAGCCTTCTCAGCAGCCTGGGATAAGTCATCCCCCCAGATACTATTGTAATTCTCACATCTCAGGCTATGATAGCATTAAGCCCCCTAATGAATCTCTCCTGCCTAGCTGCATCATTAGGCACAAGGTCTGGTGCGAACTTCGCAAGTCTGGAAAACTTCAGGGCATACTCTGTAATTGTCATATTGCCCTTGTACCAATCCCACAAATTCATTCACTTTCGCTGCCCTGAAGACAACATTATATTACTTCTGACTGAACAAATCCTTTAATCCATCCCAACCCAGAGTAGTAACATCTCTAGTCCGTGAGGCCACTTTCCACCAAATGTGGGCATCCTCTCTCAGCATATATGTTGCTCAGGCCACCCAGTCATTACCATCTGCCCTCATGAAATCTATAATAGCGGTAATCATACTCATCCACTATTCGACCTTCAGTGGTTCTGGTCCTCCCTCAAAGGTTGGAGGGTGCTGTCTCTTGAACCGCTCATACCGTGGCTCCCACCTGTTCCCAATTTCCAATGTCTTCAAAACCGATGCCACAGGTGGCATAATAGGTGTAGAACTCCTTGACGGAGCTTGTTGTCTCAGTAAAAGGATCTGTTATTCCTGGTTTTGAAGTTAGGCTAGCATGTCTGCCAAAATATGTTGCCAGATCTCAGGTACTGGCGAATGGTTCTGACCCTGGTCATCCTCTCTAGTCACAGACCCAGTGTCGGCTAGTCGTATAGATCACATTGGAGGCATAGCTATCCAAGTTAATCTGCAATCAACGACTCAGCGGTCAGACTATGATGACATGGTAACAATCTTTCCATAATCCAACATTGGAACACAACCAATCACAAGCAAAAAGATATAACAATTATCCAAATATTCATTCATATGCAACGACAATGCTAATAAGCACACCTCAATATCAACACACAGCAGTCAAGGGCCAGGCCCTATCAGTATCTCATGCTCCCTATTAATCAAACAAATTAAAGCATTCATATTCCTTTCCAAACACTTAAGCATATATACATGAATATACAATCACCAAACCCTAAGTTGGGCTTGCCTTTAGCGGCGAATGTACATGTCCAGTCAGTCTTCAGGAACCCTTAAACCTAGACGGCTCTAATACCAAGTTGTAACGTCCTAGGTAACCAAAACCGTTACACTGTGTATTTATAATTGTGCATGTAATGCCCCGAATTCTCCGTTGTGTTTATTGGCGTGAACAGTAGGCCGGGAGGGCCATACATGCTTAATTATGTTATTAATTTATTAAATGCATGTATATGTTGATTATATTATGATATGATGTGAAATGCATGCATGTGAGTCCATATTTCTATCCACAGGGGTGTGATGGTAATTTGGCCCGTTGAGGGTAAATTGACTAATTGTTCGCATGTTGGTGATATAATTTGAGACCACATTATGATGTGGGTTTGCTCGAGCTATTTGGCTTAAGACGATCAAGGAATGTTTAATGTCGGTTTGGTCATAACGGGCTTAAGCTCGGGGAGAGTCTCGGGGTGTTTTAATGATTAGAGTGTTACCGGACATTAAAGGGTAATGCGATGTGAAATATTGGTGTTTGAGGATATTGAGATTAGCGGGAATAGGGAAGCGTTAATTATGATTAATGGTGTAGGTGGAAAATGTCAAAATTTCCCTTGAGTTGACTTTAGAGACTTTTAAAGACCTAGGGGTAGTATGGTCATTTTTGATTTGGATATATATGATGTATGGATGGCTGTAAAACAGAACCCAAAATAGAGTTTGCTTCATCCTTCCCGTACCTTCTCTTTTCTTCATTTTCTTTGCTTCCTCTTTGGAGATTTTGAGCTCAAGGGGTGGAACTAAGCTAGGAAATCAAGGGGCTTAAGCTATAGACTTGGTTCAGCCATTGGAGAGGGTTCAATTCCAGGTTTGAGGTGAGTTTTATCCATTGTTTTACTGGTTTTTCTCTGTTTTCGTTAAAAGTTTTCAGCTTTAGAATTTAGTGTGGAAAGTTGGAATTAAGGGGAGTTCTTGAGGTGTTTTACTTGGGTTATGTTGGGGAAGAGTTATGGGTGATGTTTGGAGGTTTAAATGGGTGTTTGAAAGAGGTTTGGGTGGTGTTTAAACTGGGTTTGAAGGGTTGGTTCTAAGAGAAATCGTAGAGGAAGAAAAGCAGGGGTTTTGGCTGAACTGGGCGTTGCGCCGCGGCATGGCCAGGGTGAGCCGCGGCCCTTGGGAGCTGCTGGGTTTAGGCACCTCTGTCTGAGGGGCGGGCCGCGGCATGGCCAAGGAGGGCCGCGGCCCTTAAGGCATTTTTGGCCAAAGTGAGCTTTTTAGCATGGGAATGCAATCCTAAGGCCTCGGGATTGAACCTACTACCCGGTTGAGTAGTGTTTGAGGTCCCGGAGGTTAGGTTTTGGTTTGGGAACCTTTTATTATTCATTTTATTGATGGAATCCCATAATTTGTTTATGACCAGGTAATCGCTAAAGGACCAAAGGGTCGATCGTTCTCAGGGTCACTCTTTTATTTGTTCTTGCTCGGACCAGAGGTAAGAAAACTGCACCCCAAGTGTGACATGCATGGATATTTGGAAGGCATGTTGATTGTGTAATATGGACATGGATTGAACATGTAATGCTTAGCATATGTTGTTCACGTGAGCATAGCACTGACTAATTAGTCAGGTTTGGCAAAGGTGCTAGTATCAACTGTGAAGCTGTGACTGATTAGTCAAGTTCGGCGGTGATACTGGACACTGGTCACTTAGCGCTGACTTATTAGTCAAGGATGGACTTAGCGTGGTTCACGCTAGCCAATAGAGATTAGATCTAATCGACCATTAGCATTGAATGACTCAAGGAGCATTAATGACTGACCGACCCTGAGGGTCGATGAATAAACAGAGCTTGGAGGCTAGTGGCTTACCTAGCAGCCACTCTCCTGCTAGAAAAGAGAGCCTGGAGGCTAGTGGCTTACCTAGCAGCCACTCTCCCGCTAAAATCATGTGATGTTCATTTGCTTGTTGAAAGCTTTATGTTCAGTATGATTATAATGATAATCATTTGATAACGTTTATGAGAAGTGTTATGTTTTCTTGCTGGGCTTTGGCTCATGGGTGCTATGTGGTGCATATAAAAGGAAAGAAAAGCTCACCTAGCCTTGAGTGGAGAGCTGATGTGGTGGTGTGTACATATGCGGCCGCTTGACCACCACGGTCAAGGTGTTCTCAGAGGAACTAGGGGGTTTACCCTACTTTTGCCGCTTAGGTCGGCGGGATTGTAGATTTAAAACTGTAATGACCATTTTGAACTGAGAACCACTTGTAAATGTTTTGTTTAGCTCTGCAGAGCAGTTTGTAATAAAATCTCCATTTCCTTTTTATTGGTTTTGTACCTTAACCTGTTAATTACACTTAGAGCACGTTTTTGACCAAAGGACTCAGGCAATGAGTCAAATTTCCGGTCCACCGTTTACCGTAACTGTTATGGGGTAGCCAGGGCGATACAGTGCAAGACTTGCTAATCAAGTAGTTTAGTTGAAAATGTGATTCTAAACTCATGACCGAGCTAGGGTTAAATGTTTAGTACATGGGATCCCGGAAAAATGGTATAAAGGACAAATTTACAACTTTCAAAAGTTGAATACAAGCAAAGGCCACTCTAATGGTAAAATACACATTTCAGGTTCTCATGTCCCTACACTAAACCGGGAAATAGAAATTGTACTGAGCGCCTATGTACGAATCCCCGAGCCCTAACAATCCTTGAAACAATTCTAAGGCTAAAATCGTCAGGCGGGTCGCGACTTGGCTTAGTGGGTCACGACTTGCCTCAAGTGAGAGAGCAAACACCCCAAGCCAAAGAGGGGAGGTGGGTTGTGACTTGTCCTAGCAAGTTGCAGTGCGCCCCCAAGTCAGAGAGCAACTCAGGTCAGAAGGGACACATGTGTCACGGCGCCCCCCAGACTGGGTCGTGGCGCGCCCATTCGAGCCCAAAAAATCTAGGTTTTTGCTCCTCCTCTTTCTCAGCCAAGTACACCCAATTGAACCCAGAATTTTTCCTATCAATTCTACCCAATTTAGAACTAAACCAGCCACAAATTCAAGACTTAATTACACATTTTAAATAACAAAAACCTAAGAAATTACACTTCAATTACACTCTCAATTTAACCAGAATTCACCACCCAAAAACACATAATTGAACCTATTCTTAAGCTCCAAATTACTCTGCTCAACTCTATATAACTAAACCAATTTCATCAACTAATTATACCCAGAAATCCAGCAACAATTCAAGGTTGAATTAAATCTCTTACCTCAATTATAGATGTACCTCCCACTAGCTTCCAATCTAATACTCTTGAGCTTAAATCCTCAAGCTCCTTAGCTAAATCTTTTGGTTGATAGCTTCAATTCCTCAAGCCTATGTTCCTTCAATTTCCTCAAGTCCCAAGCTTCTAACTTTCTTGAACAGCCTCGAAATTCACTCACTAAAAGAGAAAGGAGATAAATCGTGAGAGATGAAAGAGAGTGAGCTGAGAGTTTTCCTTCAGCTTCTAGTTCTCTCTATTTTCCTAAATATGAATATATCCCTTAATAGAAAATACCATTTTTCCCCTCCCATATAACATTTAATCCTTTAGTAAATCTTAGGGTATAATAGTCATTGCTCCCATTTCCCGCTAATTGCTCAAGTGATCCTTACATTTACCAATTAATCCCTTCTTCCAATTAACTTCCAATTATTATTCCAACGTCTAATAATTCCCAATATATTTTCTTAATTCCCAAAATTACCCCTAGGATCCCCCCGAGCCGGGTATAAATCCCCGCCATGACTATTTCGCCAATCCGCTTACTAGGACCGTCTCGAGCCATATTTTGCAAATATATCAACATAATAATGTGGTCTCAAAAATTTATCACATATAATCGCATTTATGCCCTTAACGGGCCAAAATTAGAAATATGCCCTTATAAGCTAAACATGGCACACATGCATATTTAATACTTATAAACATGCATTTCACATATCCATATAATCATTAAATCACACATAAACCAAATTTGCCCTCTCGACACACTTATCAAGGCCCTTAAGCCTTGTTAGTGATTTTGGGTCGTTTCATTCCTTCTCCTTGATCACAAAATTCTTGGCCTTGACTTCTTTCAAAGTCACAACCATCGTTGACTCAAGGTCAGACACTCTTTGGGCAGTCTCCAGCGTAGCCTCCAACTTCAGTTCAAGTTCGGACACCTTGAGAATGGCTGCCTCCCCTACCGCCACCTCCAACTTCGATGCTCTGATCTTGTTCGCAAGCTTTAGCTGGAGGTCCTTGGGTTCTTGAGCATATGCCCTACTCGTAGACACCTCGTTGTTCAACTTAAAGATGTGTTGAGAAAATGCAGCGAATTCCTTTACACAAAAACATATACAAGTTATTAAGCATGAGATGTAAGTCTGTATGACAAATCACAGTGCAAATGACTTACCGAAGATAGAAGCTCCCCACCCTTATCGAAGATGATTTTGGCATCGTGACAGTAGGTCAGGAAATCCCTTTGACGGGCGCTAAGGTTGCTGAGACTTTGGCCAATGCGGGACAAGACATACGCGCCTAGATTGACTCCGTGTGACCCTGCTGTATTATGAAGCATGTACTCTGGGACTTTAGTTGAGATCGACCAAAATCGTTCCCGTGTGGGAACTTGCCTCTTTGGGACGGCAACAGGTTTTTGGGAGACCCAGACGGAAGGGGGAGGCAGGGGGTCAGCAACCTAGCTCGGGCCCTGAATAGCCAAGACTGGGGGGGCTGCCTCGATATTTTTGGATACTTTGGAGGGACGTCCCCGCTCTTTGAGAAGCCCTTCGGTGTTTTCTTCCCGTGGCCACCGAGGGGCGGTTAAGCACATTGTCGAGATCAGAGTCCATATCACCTGAAAAAAAACACAAGTCCGTTTAGTGATCGAGATAAAGTTACTAAAAGAAGAAAGACTAAGGATAAAAGAAACTTAATTGGTACTCTCAGCCAAGCTTGAGCTTGGCGACCAAGAGGTCCCCCTGTCTTCTGAGGATGCGCGGAGAGTCCCATCTCTATAAGTAGGAGATAGACTCGAGAGGTCTCTATAAATGTTGGTTTCGTACTGGATGGAAACCCCATCCCAGACCTCGTTCAGACTATACATAGTTTGGTATTGGCCTAACCAGCTATCAAACCTATGCACTCTATAATCTACCTAAGACCAAACATAAAAGTTATCCCTAGGATTTGGAAAAAGGTTTAGTACGTCGGATTTGTGCTTAAGCAAAGAGGGAGACCACATGGAGGAGCTGAACACTACTTTAACTCCATCACCCGAGTTTGGTGAGGCTTCATCTTGGGCTTAGTTGCCCGAGGCAGGCCCGTCGTGAAGGCGGACCACAGGGGCACGAGCCCACGAGCTCGAAGACCTCCGCCTGGGGGGGAGTTTGTCACTAGGTAGTGGCACATGGACCCACCTCAGGTACTTGCGGTAAGCCAAGTCATCCATAGACTGACTCTCCTCTAAGAGGCCGTAGGCTCAGAGTCGGTCTTCGTGTAGAAGGTAGGACATGGACCTTCGACCATAGGGCCCTATGCACCACCATCATTTCTAAGGGGGTGGGGCGATGGTAATTAGCTGCAAGAACAATTAAGTATCAATATCCCAAGCCTATTTTTTTTTTAAAAAAAAAAAAGAGGAAGAAAAAGGGGGATAAGTGTGGTAAGATACTTACGGATACGTTGAAAGGAGTAGAATCTGGAAAGGGCGAGGCCGTCTGTCCAAAAGAAGGTGAGGCTTGAAGTTTAGGGGATGGTTCGGCATATCCTCGAAATGCCTTTTTTTCCTTTAGGTAGCTCAATAAGTAATAAAAGCCATCCCCTCCCTGAGCCCGAGATGGGTTGCTTTTAAAGCAAAAGAGATATAATATCTGTTGAGGCGAGGGCCCTTCCCACTTCAGCTCGTTGTAGAGCGACCTAAGGGCTGATAACACCCTGAAAGAGTTTTCTGGAGATGGAATGGGGCAAGCCCCACAAAGTCCAGGAAGTCCTTGAAGTACGATTTTAGGGGTAGCAGAGCCACTGCCCTCATATGCTCACGACTCTACGCGGCGAGCTTGATTTTGCCGTTGGGATTTCTATCTCCTGGGGTGAAGCAGCTCCGTTCGTTTGAAGTTAGAGGATGACACATTAAGGTGCCAAAAAGCTTGAGTTTGTGGTAAGCCAGCAACTCCAATAGTGACTGGGCTCCAATAGTGCTCAACCTCGAAGAATTCCTCTTTCGAGGTAGGAATTGAAGCGACTTGGGAGGTTGAATGACGTCGTGAAAGATCTAACATCAATGAAAATGAAAGTGCACCAGGCTCAAAGGCAACGGTGACTCTAAGCTTGGGATCTAGTGGGATTGGGTTGATTTTGGGGTCCGGATCTGGATAAATCGTGACCCAGAGTAAACGTCTTTTTCTCTCCTCGTCCTCGTCAATTTGACGTCGAAACTGATCTCAGATGTCTTCTTGCTCGTACCTCCCTCTATGCTCGCGTATATGGCGTTGGTTTCACGTGAATGGTGATTCAAGACTGGGAGTTGACGAGGAATAAGGAATAGCGAGCTTGCGCCCCCATCGAGTCTCAGGGTACTGTGACATCTAACAAGAAAGAAACGGGTGAGTGCGCAGTAAAAGGGAAATAAAAAAGAAAGCATAATTTTGGTAATCTGAGCTCGAAAGTTAGAGATCACGAAATTCCCTCAATCGAGACTGAAGTGTCGAAAGGGTAAAATTAATTCAAAGGGGAGCCCCGAACAATTGTAAGGAATTCAGGCTTTGAGCATGTACCCATATGAGAGAGTGGGGAAGTGGATACCAGTTTTAAGGATCCTGTATTTTATGGGATAAAGCTGACGGTTACCCAAAAATGTGATATTTTTGGAATTTGTGCAGTTAAAACCCTAAATCAAAACCCTTATTTCTTGGCTTACACAAAACACTATTTCTAATCAGAATAACCCCATTTTTACATCCTCATTTTTACAGGTTTATACTAGATATTTCAGGTCTAAAACACTGACTACAACTACAACAAAATTATTTGGATCAGAAGTTTGCCTAAGCATCGACATAATAGCCTAATAAAACTGGTAAAAACCAGTAAATGTGTTCTCACAAAAAAAAAATTATATGTACAACATGCCAAAGAAAAGGATCAAGAACACGATCTTACACAAAGTTGTTCGTGGGAATAAGACTGGGATGTTGGTAGTAGGAGGGACTTCACAGAATCAAGTGTGTTGGAGGTATATTGTTTCTGTGGTTTGGAAAACAAGCAAAGAAAATTATGGTTTTTCTTTTTTCTTTCCCTGGTCCGAGTTTTTTCTATGAAAAGAGAAAAAGTGAAATGAGGAAGACGAAGTGGGCATAAAAATAAACCCCAGGGGATATCATGGGTTAGAATAATCTGGGTCGTTGGTTTGATTTGGAGTCTGATCTGATGGATGGGGTGTAAATATGGTAATGGCAGCAAAAAGGAGATACGAAAAGATGTGGCCAGATGTAAAAGGTACGCAAGTACTTTGACTGTACAATCCTTGGCTGATGCGTGTCCTCACTCGATTGTGGTAGGTGGCTCAATTTTTGAAAGTACTTGTTCAAAAGTTTCCTTCTCATCAAATTCAAACTAATACTTTTGTGGGGGAAAAATGTTACACCCAAATTTCAAGATTAGAAGTTTTGGTCTCGAAAGTCAGGCTCGTAAAGTGTGAGCTCGGAATATGCAAACTGGCTATGAGATCAGCAGTAATGAGAATCAAGTTTGGCAGTCTCATCCAATATTAAAACAACAACGTCATACATGGTAAGCTCGAAACCACGTGATCTCGAAAGTGTTTCGAGGTTACGAGACTTGCTCGAAGCTACAGTGACAAGGGTTCAACACTTGTTTAATTTTCTTAGTCTGTTTGTATTAGCATCAGTTAAGAAGGATCGAGCCTGGGCATGGCACGCTTGGAGGAGATGACCTCGATAAAGTTGTTTAATAAGATCGAGGGAAGCCGAGCTAGCAAGCTCGTGACGATTTGCTGATCTCAAAGATATGTAAGTTGAATGTTCGAGATCGATAGCCAAATGTGGATGCGGTTATTGTTTAAGAATCCCTATATCTAAGGAATTGGTTGTAATATGTTAATAAATCCCGAATATCAAGGGATTTTTACGCGTATTATATATTCATATGCATTTAATAGTATTTATTTTGATTTTTGATTTACAACTCCCTGAAATATGAGGGGAGATATACTGTAAACCAATCTATAAATAGATTGGAGAAATTCATTTGTAGACATATTGAAAGGGGCACTGGGAACACTCTATTGTATTGCTTTCTGAAAGCTTTGAGAGAATTCCATAGTTGAATAATATCGACTCGTGGCTAGGCAGATTTTAACTACTGAACCACGTAAAAAATCACGCTTTCTCTCATTTGTTCTTCTAGTTTTGTGTTTAGTTCTATTCATTTCTAAGTTGACGAAAAATGGTGTCAACAGTATGGTTCGTTTAATCTTGGCCTTTGGATCTCGATCTAACCCAATTGGATGGCCCGAATTAATACTCGTAGTTTACGTATAAATAGGATGATCACACTTCAAATCTCACCACCTTTGCATTAGAAAATTTTCCTTTAAAAAAAAAAAGTTTCCCTTTTTCTCCTCCAACTTCTTTATCGCCTTTAAGACTTTCAGAAGCTTTCAAGGAGCTACTTGTGGACATATCAACATCTTCTTTGAACGAACATAAAATTTGTAAGTATTTCCATACTTGGTTCGAATTTTTGCCATTCTTTTGTTTCCAGTGAGTTTTTTTACTTCTAAAAATTCTCATTGCTCAATATCATTTAGGCTATGTTTGAGTGTAAATAGGAAATAGGGTTCGGTTTAGGCTAAATGAGTGAAATCAAACTAGTTTAGAGATAAGGTACTCATAAATCTGGGCAAATTTTCTGGGATTTTTAGAGAAAATTATAATGGTAAATCGATTTGAATACCAATTTGGGGTGTAGAAGTTGAAGGGGTTTTAGGTTTAATCATAGGTTGGTTAAAGGTTACGATTCCTTAGGCGGTTTTGCATTAAACCGCTTTCAAATGGAAATTAGTGATCTAACGGATCTGTCACACGAATCCTGAAGTAACTGAGAATTTTAAGAAATCGAAGCGTGTGGCCTAGGACCACGCGTGGAACCACGCGTTGGGGCTAGAACACAGCTCGTATAATTTTTTAAATCCCAAAAATAAACCACTTAAACCTTTGGTCTTCCGTACCTCCACAATCATAGCTAGAAATCATCTTAGGTCGTCCCTACTAATAGGTCGCTTTGTCGTCAGTGTTATTTTATTTCATATAATATAATGTTAGATTAAATAATGTGACAAAATGTGAGTTGTCACACAAATGTAATTTGTCACACCTTGTGACATATTTTGGTGTTACAAAATTAGTTACAAATTTGTAACTCCAAAATATTACCCAATAATGTGTATATTATATGTTACACATTTGAGATTGGATTTCATAAAGCCATAATGAAATATGGTTGTTGGAGACATGTTTTTAACTCCCAATATGTTTTTGGAGGATACAAAATCATGTGGGAAAGGATTTGGGACGTTTTGGAACGATTTGGAAAATGAAAATTTTTGTGCTGAAACTAGGATATGGCTGCGGCCTGGGGAACAGAGGCCAGTGGCCGCGGCCACTGGTGATGCTGGGCGCAGCCAGTGAGGCTGACAGCCTTTTTGGTTTTTCAGTTTTTTCCAAATTGAACGGTTCTAACATTCAAATAACTCCTAAATCTCCATTTTAATTCCATAAACATCAAATTCCATGGGGGTTGGTGGAATTTGAAATCCAAAGGGGTAACTCTATAAATAGGAGCCTAACACTCACTTGTAAGACACACCATTTTCCATCCACAAAGCACTTGGCTGGAAAATACACCTTGAGGCTTGATTATTCAAGAATGCATTTCCAAAAATATGTGAGAGATCCCTTAGTGCTTGAGTTAGGGGAAATAAGCTTTTGGACAAAGGTTTTAAACCTTGTTCAAGTTGGTGATCCCCAACATTCTTCACTTAGATTGTGTAAGTGAGAGTTTACTAGTGTTTTGTTCTTGCATTTTTTCTCTATTGCTTTTATTCTTATTTTCATTTTCTATTGACTGGTAACTTTTGTTTAGAGTTGTATCTTTCACCATTCTCTTCTTATCTTTCTTCCTCTTCCTTTCTTTGTTTGTTTGTATTTTCAGTTATAGAGTTGTAACTCTCTTTTTAATCAATCATTATTTGTTTGTAATATATTGCATAGAGTAGTATTATCTTACCTATTCCATTGAGGCAATTACATATTTTTCCTAACATTCAAAAGCTTAACCCTCTTTGTTTCAATGGAAGGGGAGACCATCAAGAACATGAACTAAGACCTAGTAAGGTTGTATAGGTTTGATGGAATCAATTTCACTAGGTGGCAAGACAAGGTGAAATTCCTTTTGACAACACTCAAGATAGCCTACATTCTTGAGTCATCCTTGGCACCTCTAACCGAGCCATCCGACAAAGACACTCTCGAGGAGGTGGAGAAAAGAAGGAAGAGAGAAGAGGACAACCTTCTTCGTAGGGGTCATATCCTTAATGCCCTATCTGATAGGCTATATGACCTCTATACCAATACCAAATCTGCGAAGGAGATTTGGGATGCCTTGGAGAGTAAGTACAAGGCTGAGGAAGAAAGTACAATAAAGTTCTTAATTTCCCAATATGTTGAATTTTCTTTCATTGATGGGAAAACTCTTTTACCTCAAATTCATGAGTTACAAGTTATTGCGAACAAGTTGAAAGTTCTCAAGATTGAGCTTTCTGAGGCCTTTCAAGTTGGTGCAATAGTTGCAAAATTACCACCAACTTGGAGGAGCTATAGGAAAAGAATCCTCCATAAGAATGAGGATAACACTTTGGAAGAGATCCAAAAATACATTAGAATTGAAGAGGAATTGAGAATAAGAGACAAGGGTGTGAATGAGTCTAAAGATGAGACTTCCAAGGCCAATACGGTTTCACACAAGCATCCAAAGGGCAACAACAACAACAAAAAGGGTAGTGGGAACCCTTTAGGTCCAAAAGAAAGATCATGGACAATTCAAAGACGTGAGAGGTCATTGTTTTGTTTGTGGAAAACCCGGGCACTATGCAAGAGTATGTAGGTACCAAAAGGACCCACATGAGAATGAGGTAAATGCAATAAAAGAGGAAGAAGAGATCCTAGCATGATTACCATGTTTATGTGCCTTGTTGGGAAAATTGTTATTTTGTAATAAAGCTTGTACTCTTGAAAGCTATCAATAAAATTAAGGTATTATTCTATGAAAATTCTTTATTTTGCTATGAGACATTTGTGTGAGACATTAACAAAGTTTCAAAATGAACTTGTTAAAATAATAAATAAGAATGTAGACCAATTATTTCATAATGTGATTATTTGTTTGAGAAATTCTCACATTACATTTGTATTCACATTTTATTTTGTGAAATATATAAAACAAAGCAACCAAGTGAAAGTTACTTTCAAATAAGTGTTTCTTGCTTTAGCAAGTAAAATAAATCAAGATAAACATTGAGGTTTTATCTTGAGAGTTTATCATGTGGCTTAGAGGACTAATGATGAACTTTGAGAATTATAAGTCTAGATTTATCTTGGAAAATAAATGACTTAATAGAAATGAAGAGATTTATATTTTAAAGTGATATTTTATTGTCACTATGTGAGAAATGTGGGGGTGATGCTCCAAAATTAATCAATTTATTTTGTTGACAATAATTGATTAATTTGGTAAACATATCAAATAGGTGATTTGGAATTCTACATTCTAAATCACATTGGCTATATGTGTATAGAATAAACAAATCTAGACATGTTTGGTGTCTAAAGTTATTGTTTATAATATTTTGATTCAAGAATGAATCAATTTAAAACATAAAGGTGAATTCTAGAAACAAATAGGTTTCTAGAATTAATATTCAAATGTTTATCTTGGATATTAAACTATAAAATAGTGGAGGTGTTGACAATGGTCAAAATCACTATTTTAAAGAGGTAACTATTTTAATCAAACTATGGCTAGCAAAAAAGTTTGAATAAAATAAAAAGAGTGTTTAAAGTATGCATATATGAGAAAAGAAATGATTCAAATGGAATCATTTCTACATCTCAAGGGATGGGACTTAGACTCCCTAATGAAATTAACGGTTGATGATAACCTATCTTAATACTAGTAACCAAACTAGTATTAAGTTCAATAGGTAATAACAAGTCAATCAAGTGAATAAGTAGTAGTACTCAAATTTTGTCCCATCTAAGATATGAGTACTAGTGTGTTGCCAAAATGAGGGTTAAAATCGAAAGGTTTTTTAAAAAAACTCAGTCTTGAAAAGACAAGTATTTTAGGGTAACAAAATATTGTAAGAGTTCTACCTATATAGACCTAGGGGTGGTGCCGCCCCTCATGAGAATTGGGAGTCATTCTCAAGAAAAGTCTATGAATGGAATGTGCACATGGTCATTAACGGTGCAAAAGCGAGACATTGAGGTCTCAAGTGAACATAAGCAAAGGTGTGTGTGTTATCACCGATTTGTTATCAAGGGATAGTGGTTCAATACTTCGGAAACCAAAATTTCAACAAACTTTGTGATAATTACACTAAGTTAAAATTCAAATCGAAAGACATTTTACTTTACACCAATGCAAAGGTTTCTATAGAGAGTGATTATTTAATCAAGTGGGGGAATATTATATTTTAATATAATGTTTGATTGATTAAATAAGTGTTACAAAAAGTGATTATTTAATCTAGTGGGGGAATGTTAAATTATTTCATATAATATAATGTTAGATTAAATAATGTGACAAAAGGTGATTTGTCACACATTGTGATTTGTCACACCTTTTAACATATTATTGAGAGTTACAAAATTGGACACATGTGTGTGCCGAAATGTGACATATTTTGGAGTTACAAATTTGTAACTCCAAAATATTACCCAATAATGTGTATATTATATGTTACACATTTGAGATTGGATTTCATAAAGCCATAATAAAATATGGCTGTTAGAGACGTGTTTTTAACACCCAATAAGTGTTTGGAAGTTACAAAATCATGTGGGAAAGGATTTGAGACGTTTTGGAACGATATTGAAAATGAAAATTTTTGTATTGAAACTAGGCTATGGCCGCGACCACGGTCTTTCCCTGGCCATGGCCTGGGGGACAGAGGCCAGTGGCCGCGGCCACTGATGATCCTGGTCGCGGCCAGTGAGGCTGACAGTCTATTTGGTTTTTCAGTTTTTTCAAAATTGAACGGTTCTAACATCCCAAATAACTCCTCAATCTCCATTTTAATTCCATAAACATCCAATTAAACATTGGTAACAGCCATGGGGGTTGGTGGAATTTGAAATTCAAAGGGGTATCTCAAACTCTATAAATAGGATCCTAATGCTCACTTGTAAGACACACCATTTCCCATCCACAAAGCACTTGGCTGGAAAATACACCTTGAGGCTTGATTATTCTAGAAAGCATTTCCAAAAATCTGTGAGAGATCCCTTAGTGCTTGAGTTAGGGGGAAATAAGCTTTTGGACAAAGGTTTTAAACCTTGTTCAAGTTGGTGATCCCCAACCCTCTTCACTTAGGTTGTGTAAGTGAGAGTTTACTATTGTTTTGTTCTTGCATTTTTTCTCTATTGCTTTTCTTCTTATTTTCATTTTCTATTTACTTGTAACTTTTGTTTAGAGTTGTATCTTTCACCGTTCTCTTCTTCTCTTTCTTCCTCTTCCTTTATTTGTTTATTTGTATTTTCAGTTATAGAGTTGAAACACTATTTTTAATCAATCATTATTTATTTGTAATATATTGCATAGAGATTTATTATCTTACCTTTTCCATTGAGGAAATTACATATTTTTCCTAACAGTCAGGCTGTAACGCCCTGGTTACTCCAAGACTGTTATTGTGAACTTTGAACCGTGCTTAACTCGCTAACCGAGTCATTTGGATATAAACGTGCATCTAGGTGTTATTAATAGGCTAAGGTGAAAAATCTTGATCAAATGGAAAGGATATATTTTATTTAAAACATAAAATTGTACATGGGCCCATAAAAGCGTTTACAAGTTATTTACAATCCAAAACGGTCATTACAGTGTAAAATTACAACTCGCCGACCTAAGCGTTAAAAATAGGGTTAACCCCTAGTTCTTCTGAGAAACACCTTGGCCGTGGTGGTCAAGCGGCCGCATATGCACACATCACCACCTAAGCTCTCCACTCAAGGCTAGGTGAGCTTTTCTTTCCCTTTACCTGCATCACATAGTACCTGTGAGCCAAGGCTCAGCAAGAAAGCTCATTTATGCATGTATACAATATCAGATGATGATTATGATAATCAGACATAGCTTATAGCCCTAAACAGATAAGTGAATATCACTTCAAGATTCTAGTAACCATGATGGGGCTTGTAGCCCTAATTAGATAATATTAAGATTGTAATAATCATGCTGGGGCGTGTAGCCTTAATCAGATGAGTGACTGATGATTTAGTCACTAACTTAAACCAGATGATTGACTGATGAGTGAGTCATTTACTTGGGCTCCGCACCTTTAGCCATGTGACGATGCAGTCACCTGGCCCTTTTATCCCTGGCTTTAAGTATCTAGCCATTAGACTAGACAAGCGCATTTGTTTTTCATCGAACTTAAGGTCGGTCAAGCATTTCATGCTCATGACGATAATGCTTATGTCGATTAGATCTAATATTTTTGGCTTGCGTTAAACACGCTAAAACCGTTCTTGACTCATAAGTCAATACCATACGACCAGTGCTTAGCACTACTGCCGAACTTGACTAATGAAACACAGCTTCATAGTTAATACTGACACCATTGCCGATTTTGACTAATGAGTCAGTGCCATTCACAAGTAAGCAAGTTTTTCTAAGCATTTGATATGCAAACAATGTCCACATACACATCACTCAACATGCCTCATTAATAAATATGCATGTCACATATGGGGTGCAGTTTTCTTACCTCTGGTTCAAGCGAGAATCAAGTTAAAAGTACGACCCTTGAGAACTATCGATCGTTTGATTCCTTAGCGGTCACCTAGTCATAACCAAATATAACTTAAATAAATGAAAATGAGCAATGAAATGTTCATGACCTAACCCTCACTCCCGGGTCCTCGAATCATACCCAATCGGTTAGTAGATTCGATCCCGAGCCTTAGGAAATGAAACCTCGAGACAAAAACCCTCAAAAATGCCCAAAACAGGAACCATGAAAATAGGGTTTCGCTGCCCCCCTAGCGTCATAGCGCTACAGACAGGGAAGCTTTGCATTGGCTAGCGTTGTAGCGCCCTCCTTTGGCCGCTGTAATGCTACAACCAGGCTAAACTGCCCTGGTTGTTCCCTCCTTCAATTTCACCACTTTCGACCGTCAAGAATTGATCCCAAACTCCATCCAAACTCTCAAATGAACCCAAATATCCACTCTCCTAGGCACCATAACCCAATCCATCTTTGCCAAAATCTCCCATCAATTCTCAACTATCCAATCCAGAATTCAAGCTGAAAAAAATGAAAAAAGACCAGAAAACCAGAGTTCTAATGGCTAGAAACTTACCTTAAGCTCAGTATGGAACCCTCTTCAATGGTGGAACACAACCCTAGACCCTCAAGGTTCACCTCCCTAGCTTGATTCCTCAAATGGAGCTCAAAAATTCAAAGAGAGAAAGAGAAGAAAAACTACCAGGAGAAGAAGAAAACTATGCTCTGTTTTGAAAGTTTCTAAAGCCTTCAATGGTTTGTGTCTATCCTTAGGTGAAAAGTCTAAAATACCCCTAGGCTTAAGTAAAACACTTA
Source organism: Humulus lupulus (assembly GCF_963169125.1). Classification (NCBI taxonomy): domain Eukaryota; kingdom Viridiplantae; phylum Streptophyta; class Magnoliopsida; order Rosales; family Cannabaceae; genus Humulus; species Humulus lupulus. The sequence goes on along the minus strand of NC_084795.1, from coordinate 49,519,487 downwards.
ACAGGCACCAAGGGCAAAACTGTCATTTCCTGCATATTTCGTTAATGATAACTAACACTTTCCAATTCTCGTTATTCATAATATTCTCAAATGCTAATAAATCATATCACATTACCCTTTAATTCTTGATAATGCTCTAATCACCAAATTACCCCAAGACTCACCCCGAGCCCCGAAATCAACCTCGTTATGACCAAACTGCTAACTTGCACTCAAAGATTGTTTCATGCCGAATAGCTCGAACAAATCCACACAACAATGTGGCCTCATTCATAATTCACCAACATGCATGAAAATACACAATTATGCCCTCAACGGACCAAATTACCAAAATGCCCTTATCAAGAAATGTGGACCCACATGCATGCACTTATCATCATATAATAATATAATTCACATAAACATGCATATAATCATTTAATGGAAAAATAAATCCATTATGGCCCTCCCAGCCTACTAATCCAACCATTAAACCTCATTAGGGATTTTGGGGCATTACAACTGTCCCCCCTTACAGAAATCATCCTCGAAATTTACGTGAACAGCTCGAGATACTGTTTCTGCATATCTGACTCCAGCTCCCAGGTCGTTTCCTCGACCTTGTTGTTCCTCCATAATACCTTAACCAAAGGTATCGTCTTATTCCTGAGGACCTTGTCCTTTCTGTCAAGTATCTAGACTGGTTGTTCCTCATAGGAGAGATCTTCCTCAAGCACCAGATATCCGTAGCTCAAAACATGAGTCACATTAGTTACATACCTCCGAAGAGCTGAAACATGAAATACGTTATGCATTGCTGATATTGCTGGTGGTAAGGCCAACCTATAGGCCACCTGACCATTCCTCTCCAGGATCTCAAATGGACCTACGAATCTAGGGCTCAGCTTGCCCTTCTTTCCAAATCTTTTCACCCGTTTCCATGGCGAGACTGTCTCCCACTTGGAACTCCATGTTCCTACACTCGGGATCTGCATAACTTTTTTGCCTACTCTGAGAAGCAATCATCCGAGCTCTAATCTTCTCAATGGCCTCACTGGTCGTCTGAACTTTCTCAGGACCCAAGTATCTCCTTTCTCCTGTCTCTTCCCAATGAATGGGAGATCTGCATTTCCTACCATACAACATCTCATATGGTGCCACTCCAATTGTAGACTGATAACTGTTGTTGTAGGAAAACTCTATCAAAGGAAGTTACTTACACTAGGATCCCTCAAAGTCCAGCACACATGCTCGCAGCATGTCTTCTAGTATTTGAATCATCCTCTCAGATTGTCCATCTGTCTGAGGATGATAAGCAATACTGAACTTTAACTGTGTTCCCATGGCCTTCTGTAAACTCCCCCAGAAAGTTTTCCTCTCGGGGAGAAAGACTATCATCAGATTGTGAACGACACCACCATGGTGGCTTGCAATCTGATCAGCCAAGGCTAGACGTTAGCTCTAAGGACCCGAGCTCCTCTTCCCGTCATCCCCGAGCTCCCCTCTTCTCAAGAGACCTTGCCACCCAATGAGGATGCCGAGGAGGAAGAAAACGTGCACTGTTGGTGCATAAAAGGTGAGCTTCTGAAGATAATCAAGGGCCCGATCCTGAGCGAGCCACGTCCGGGGCAGCAATTGGCCTCTCTGGCCAAGGTAACCCTTACCCTTACAGAGAGTTAGATCGGGTTGCTGCCAGTTATAGGCTAATTTGAATCAACCCTAACCAGCTTGTTAGTCGTCACCCTACTGACCCGGACCTAAACACAACTCTCCTCCAGTGCGTGGATCATTTGGTGGTACGCTATGATCATAGCTACCCCAAAGGTTGTTGGGATCTTGTTTATTTTCATGTAAATCTTATATTGAACAAATTAATATAAGAAAATCTAGAACATGTTTCTAAAATTGAATTCATACACAAATAATGAATAAATTAATTATCTAGAATTTATCCAAAATTCGAATTAATTAAATTTTGCAAAAAATAAATAAGTCAATTTAAATGAAATTTATCAACAATTAACTAAAGTTAATTTAAATGAAATTTATCAACAATCAACTTAGTTTATATCATTTTGAAAAATATTAATTTAATTTAAATATGATTTATCAACAATTAACCAAAGTTAGTTTAAAGCCAATTTATTAAAAAAATAGATTTTATTAATTGGTTTGACAAACGGGATATTTTTAAAATTTTAACCAAATATAAATTTTAAAAACAAATATCATCTGCCGTTTTTGAAAAAAATATCTTAAACAGTTAAACAAATTCAAATATCTATAAAAATATCTAGTCAACAAATTTTCAAATTTCAAATAATTTAAGTATTAAAATCCATAGAATAATCAAATATTAATATCTTAAAATATCAAATTTCAAAAAAAAATATCAAGTATTAAAAAATATCTTTAATATTTGATAACTTAATTCTAATATTTTAATATATAAAAATATTTAAAATTAACTAGTTAACTTATTTTTAAATTTGAATTTGAATCTTTGTAGAAAATATCTATTTTTTAAAAGATCAAACAACAAAAATATCATATTTGAAAAAAGATATTTTTAAATAATAGAAAAGATCTGATATTTTGTATTAACCCATTAAAAAATACATTCAAAATTCGAATTTTACGAAAAAAAATTCATCGCAGGCCACAGCCTGAGAAAAAGTGGGCGTGGCCAGAGCTTGGAAATTTAAGAAAAAAATTCATCGCAGGGCGTGACCAGTGAAAAAGTGGCCACGACCAGAGCCCAAAATTTCACAAAAAAATTATCGCAGGGTGCGGCCAGCGAAAGTGTGGCCGCGGCCAGAGCCCGAACAAAAAAAATCAATAAAATTTTGTGTAATTTTCCAATCCAAAAACGTTTTCTAAATAATTTTTACCATGTTTTATATCAAATAAAGTATTTATAAAAATTAATGGCATAGAAGACACAACAAAATAACCTAAATTTGCAAATAATCACATAAGAATCATTTTGCTTAATAAAAAATATGAAATCCATCCAATTATTCAACACATCAAACAAATCAATTTTTACCATGTTCATGCATGAAAATAAATATTACCAAAGCAATTGAGGCAATTGTTGGGAAAAATTATATAGCATCTTGTTTATTTTCTTGTAAATCTTATATTAAACAAATTAAAATAAGAAACCCTAGAACATGTTTCTAAAATTGAATTCATACAGAGATAATGATAAGAACACTTACATTATTGTGCAGCGGAATGATTGAGTCATTCCTTTAGTTTCTCTAACCCTTGTATCCTTTTTGTCGCAGGGTATCACTAAGAAACTGAACCGTTCTTCAATTTTCTTCACAGCCTTCAAAAGTATCCTTAGAATCACCTAGACTTATGTTGTAGAGAGAACCTAAAACCTAGAGCATCAAGACTAAATCTTCAGATCTTCTCAAAAACTTGTATTTTCATCTCTCACTTAGCATTCTTTTTATAGGCTCAATTAGCTCATTTGTTTTAATTAAAAAATCAATAAAATAATAGCCAATAATCAGCCCTAGGTCGAAATTATCAAGGGCTATAGGCCCGTGAAATTTTCATTTTAATTAAAAGCCCGTTGGACTTAAAATCAAGACATGTATTATTTTCTATTGATTAATTAATTAAATAATTATTTAAATTCTTTATCAAATTAATTATTTATAATTTGAACATTGATTTAAACTTATTTATTAATTTAGACACCAATTTATCTTAGTTAATAAATCTACCCTAATTTCTCTTTTCTTCTCTAAATTACATGACTCTGTGAAACTATCCAAAATTCACCTTGTCAGCTTTGATAAATATAATTAATAATTAAATCAATTAATTGAGACTATCTAGATGATTTTATCCAAGGTAAAGTGGAGATCATTGGCCTATGAAATCAAGCTCCAATAAGTTATTATAAAGTTAACAAATAAATTTACTAACTTATTAATTCCTCGTGACTCCACTAAAGACTCATAATTGCATTCTTTAATTCATAGAACGCTCTATAACAAATATAGATATGTTATTAATTATCCATTGTTACAACCATAATTGTCACTCAATCCTCAATAGACTGTCTACAATGAGATGGGACTAAAATATCATTTTACCACTCATTGTATTTACCCTTAAAACACTTAGTTCCTTGTAAATGATATTTCAGTAAACTAAAATTAATTATTGAAATGAGATCTCTATAATTTAACACCTGGAACCAAACTAAAAGGAAATCATCGTTGCACTTCTTCATCAGAAGCTATAGATGCTCATATCTATAATTAACACTCCCACTCAATTATACTACTGAGTTCCCAAGATGTAAGTATGGGCTAGTCCATAGGGTAAGTTGGTAACGAACAAGTCAAAGAACTCAAATAAACAATCAGTTAGAATACTAACCACTCAAAATTGAGATTGAATTGACCTATGGTCAACTATATGATATGACTAGAATAAATAATAACGATATGTTTACTTATCCTATCTACTATTAATATCGGTCCAGTACAATGTAACAAATACATCTGATCTTATCTACTTTGCTAATGTTCTGGAAAGAACATAACACTACAATGTGTCAGTAGCTCATATTGTAGATTGGTAAGTAAGTGTAAATCCTCTGCACTGACTAATCTTAGGACTAACTTATTTTGAACATATAATCATATTTATATTCAACTATGATTACGTCACTATAAATACGATCAGCTATATGCTCGCAATTTAATTGTAGAGTCCAAGAACTTTACTTAGCTAATTGTTAGTAGTATTATAGTATATTTAGTGTTATCCTTGTTACTTTGGATTTTTGGTTCAGACCGGGAGTTATTTGGACACTCATAGTAGTACTTATAGATTTTCTAAGTTTAACCTATAGTTTAAGAATATTAAGTATAACCTAAGGTTTGATTAATGTGACTGATATTAAGGATTATATTATTATATTATAAGGTTTAGACATCAACCAATAGGATTTTAATAACATGTTTTGAATGGTAATTAAGGATTAAGTATTTTTGAGGATTAAATTAAATAAAGGTAAAGTTTGAATGTTATAGGGTCAGTCAGCAGCTTTGAGTACGTTGAGGGCTTAGTCAAGGCTGTTTACTCCATTCAAACTTAGCTAAAAATGTGTAAATTCGTGTTTAAATATTCAGCGTATGCCGATATATCGTAGCTATAGAGGGCGATATAACGCAGCACGTAGATACGGAAAACACGAATCGATGCACGGTCGCCTCGGGAACAAAGGTCCAAGCGATATATCGCCTATAGGGGGCGATATATCGCCTCCACCAGCATGTTTTCAAATACTTTTGAGTTCTTTTCCTTTCAGCCATTCAAACTCCTTCAACAGTCCAGCATCTTCTGAACGAGTCTTCAGCCTCTGCTGAACGATTATTCAAATGATTTTCACCTAAAAAGCCATTATCTTTATTCAAGTAAAATCAAGATATTTTCATTCCCAAACTCTATAAATAGGACCTAGTACCCAGCCATTATTCACCATTTGCTCTAAGTTCAGAAGCTGCTAGTGTTAAGTGAGTGTGAGAGTGTAAACACCTGGTTTGGGGAAAAACTATAAGCTTAAACATCATAAGCTTATCAAACACTTTGGGAAGTGAGTTCTATAGTATTTCGGTGGAGGTTAGATTGATCTTGAAATCTTTGAGGTAAACCCAAAACTCTAGTTCCTTTCTGTATTTTATGTTATTTCCTTTCTCAAAACCTTCTACTCAGTCCCCTAACCTTATTCTTATTTTGGTTAAGGAATCCAAGCTCTTAAGCATATAAGTCGGTAAGTATGTTTTTTTTATGGTTTAGTCTTTCCATCTCTTTCATTTCATCTCCTTTCTTTAGACTCACTCTTTCTTATGGTTTTAGGAGTGTTCCAAAAGTCCTAACTCAGTCCATAATCCCGGTAACTTTGGTAAGGAAAATAGGCTAGAATCAACATGTTATGTGCTTATGTTATCTATATGTTTTATGTTATTAAAAGTGTTATGATATGTATATGTGTATGTTTGTAGGCTTGGGCATATGACCCATATGACTAACAAGACCCCAAATGGGTTATGGGCATATGACCTACTTAGCTAGTAGGACCCCACTAATCCCATGGGCATATGCTTGTTTAGTCTATGGGACCCCAAGTAATAATGGCCATTATAATAAGTGTATGTTATATGTATTATGTTAAGTCTTTATGTTTTCTTATGAAATTATGTATATGATTTTGTGTTAGATTTTCCTTGCTGGACATTAGGCTCATTCCTTTCTGTTTTATGTGCAAGAAAATAAGCTTTAGAGGCGGTAAGATTCGTGACGCTTGGAGGATGTGTATCGATGATGAATGGAGTCAAGGGGCCGAGCGTTAATCGATTCGAGGATGTAGTTTCGGTTTTATATCTTTTTATATGTATTTTCCGCACTAATTATGTAATGTTTTATTATTTTAAATTATGTTTTTGTTTTAAAGACAATGGGATCCCATATCCGTTTTGGTATTTACTTTGTAAATAACTCTTATTTTGCAAGTTATTCAATAAATTATGGTATTTTCGTAAAAATGTAAGTTTTATGTATAGTTTAGTTAATGGTCCAAATAGTCTAGATTAGTGGGTCATTACAGTTGGTATCAGAGCAAACGGTTCCTTCGCATGAAGTTCTCCTCGATACACATGCTCAAAGCTCCGAATCAGACCGCCAAGTAAGTGTTTAAGTTACAAGTTACAAGTTACTTTGTCTATGTGTATAGCTAACAACTTTAGTGTTTGTGTTTCAGTTAAGAATGAACGGAGCCTTAACCTACCAAGATATCCGAGCCATTAAGGCCTTAAAAAGAATAAGGGAGCCAAGAAACACCATAGGAGCCCTAGAAAGGATTACTCGAAGGTTGCTTTTGTTTCACCAAGCAATAGGTGGCCTTCAAGAGGCTAAACAAATAATGTTAAGATCAACGGAACAATATGTATTAGTAATTAGGTTGTTTAAGGATTTTCATTCTGTAATAGCAGCCTTAGAATAAATATGGGAAGAAATGCGTGAGGAGGATGAATTGCCTTTAGCAATGAGATATTATTTCCTCTTAGTTAGGTTTACCGCAAAAATTGAAGTTCAGTTCACCAATGAGCAAAAGAATAGGATTCTCACCAACCTACCTATAGGACGTTTCGATGCTCATGATAATGATGATTATGAGAAAATAGATGATGATATGCTAGATGACGGATCGGATGTAGAAGATCCCGATTTTTAGATTAGTAGTTTTTATTTGTTTTATTTACTTTTGATTGTAATAAGTGAAATTATTTTTCTAAATGAATAAACATGCTATTTGAATATCATGTGTGAGTTTGATTTTTTTTTACAATCATAATGAATACTAAATAAAATGAATAATGACTAAGTTCGGTGAGGGTGGATACAAATCAATGAACCTGGTTTCCTTATTGAGAGTTAGGGGGCCTTAGTAGTGGGAACGATTTTACTGATCCCAGCCCTCCCTCAATATGGTTAACTTTGGAACAAAGATAAGTTTCGAGCCTGAGAATTAAGTCATATAGGATTATTAGAAACACACTTAGAAAATAAAGATGACTTGTTTTTCTAAGTTTAGAAACTCACTCTAATAATAATAAAGACCTATATAATCTTTCATAAGAAGTCATAATAAATAGGTCCGAGATATGTTTGTTTTAGAATCAGTTTTTGCCTTAGAGCCTATTAGGAAAAAGTTCTAACATGTTTCTTTTAACTGTTAGAACTCTGCTACGATGTCTCTCCGAAGATCTGCTCGCACCAACGGGAACGCTTCCAACGATGTTCCAGCGACCAATGCGGTCCCTACCGTTCGCCGAAGGGGAGTGCGTGCTACTGCTCGCCGCAACGCGCCGGCACAGCCAGCTGACAACACTGCAGAGATTGCCAGACTGCGACAACAAGTCGAGGAACTTCTGCAGCAACAACGCCAGCAGGCTCAATCTCAGCCTCAGCCTCCGCCACAGCTGCAGCCGCAGCCACATCCAATGGCCCCAGCACCCCAACAAGTCGGTCCATATGGGGGATGGCCTATGACGAACTACGCTCCATATCCTGTACAGCATATGGAGCCAGTGTACGAGAGGTTCCGCAAGCAGCACGCTCCGAACTTCGAAGGGACTACGGACCCCTTTGAAGCAGAAGAATGGCTAAGGAATGTGGAGCCGATCCTAGCCCACATGAACCTCAGTAATGCAGACCGCATATCCTGCGTCTCATCTTTGCTCAAGAAAGATGCCAGGATATGGTGGGACTTGGTCCAGCAATCCCATGATGCTGCCACCATGACGTGGACCCGATTTGTGGAGCTCTTCCACAAGAAGTACTACAATTCAGCGGTACTTGCTACGAGAGTTGAGGAGTTCACCAATCTGAAGCAAGGGAATTTAACAGTGGCGGAATATGCTCGTCAGTTTGATCGCTTAGCCAAGTTCGCGGCAGAGTTAGTTCCGACCGATTATCTGAGGGTGAACAAATTCGTGAGAGGTCTCCGACCAAAGATTGAGATGGGGGTGAAGCTAGCAAACCCGGGAAACACTTCATATGCCGACGTTCTTGAGACGGCAATTGAAGTAGAAAGGTTGCAAGCCAACGTGAGCAAAGAAGAAGCCAACAAGCCGAAACCTAGACAGCAGAGCCAACCTCAGGCCAGTCGGAACAACAATCAGTCCAGCAACAGTCAGTCCAACAACAACGGTAACGGACAGAAGAGAAGGCATCCTGACAACAAGCAAGCCGACAACAATTAAAGGGCACGACCAAATAATGGGGGAAATAGGTCGGGCTACGTGGAATACCCGCCATGTGCCAAATGTCAGAAGAAGCACCCCGGAGAATGCCGTGCCAACACCAAGGAGTGTTTCAACTGTGGTCAAGAAGGGCATCGTAAAAGAGACTGTCCTCAGAAAAAGCCGGAAGGAAAGAAGGACGAAAAGATGGTTCCTGCTCGGGTTTTTGCTTTAACCCAAGGAGAGGCGGATGCTAGCAACAAGGTGGTCACAGGTCAGGTTTCCATCCTCAATAAATTACGTCATGTATTATTTGATTCGGGAGCCACCCATTCGTATATTTCGTTAGGAATGATAGATAAACTAGACAAACCTAGTGAAAGATTTAGAACTAGGTTTGCAACCGAGTTGCCTTCGGGCAAAGTAGTTCTATCATCACGAATTGTACGAGGCGTACCAATCAAGATCGAGGACAAGGAACTAGAAGGAGACCTGATAGAGCTGGTGATCAAAGACTTCGACGTCATACTAGGCATGGATTGGCTAGCACGGCATGGCGCAACGATCGACTGCAGACGCAAGAAGATGACATTCGATACTCCTGACGGCCAGAAACTGTGCTTCATGGGACAAGCTTCAGGACTACGCACACCGTTAGTGTCATCTCTCAAAGCTCAGAGAATGATGGAGAAAGGATGCCAAGCATTCTTAGCCAACATCACGAATGTGGAGAAGGAGACATCACTCAAAGTTGGAGATGTTCGAATCATACAAGAATTTCCAGAAGTATTTCCCGATGACTTTCCAGGATTGCCGCCAACTAGAGAAATAGACTTCACGATAGAATTAGTACCGGGCACCGAGCCTATCTCTAAGGCACCATACCGGATGGCACCTACGGAACTCAAGGAGTTAAAGACACAGCTACAAGAACTCCTAGACTTGGGTTTCATTAGGCCAAGCCATTCACCATGGGGAGCTTCGGTACTATTCGTGAAGACGAAGGACGGAAGTATGCGCATGTGCATAGACTACCGAGAGCTGAATAAAGTAACAATTAAGAACAAATACCCGCTACCTCGGATTGATGATTTGTTTGATCAACTCCGAAGCGCAACTGTATTTTCTAAGATCGATCTACGGTCCGGGTATCATCAGCTCAAGGTAAAGGGAGAAGATATCCCTAAGACAGCCTTTAGGACTCGTTATGGACATTACGAGTTCTTGGTTATGTCTTTTGGTCTTACTAACGCGCCAGCCGCGTTTATGGACTTAATGAATAGGGTCTTCAAGGACTACTTGGATAAATTCGTCGTTGTGTTCATTGACGACATTTTAATTTACTCCAAGGATGAAGTGGAGCACGAGGAACACTTGAGGATGATTTTGACGCGATTGAAGGAGCACCAACTCTACGCGAAGTTCAAGAAATGCGATATGATGGGCCTCCTGCCCACCAGGCTGTTCCATCTCATTATCATGCATAGATCGAGTGAGCACCATGATGAATGTCGACTGAAACTTGTGAAGCACAAATTTCCTCTCAATGAGAGCACCGAACTGTTGAGACGGTTTTTCGCCAACAGTATATTAGGAAATTAAACAGGTAGATTAGTGTTAAATTATATACCGTAATGAAATAATACACACTCTCTCGAACACACATAACTTTTACGCGGTTCAGTGGTTAAAATCCACCTAGTCCACAAGTCAATATTATCACTTTTCTCTCTCAATTTTCTGCAGTGTTTTAGTAATACAAAAATGGTCGTCCCCTTCCCTATCCATTGTTCCTAGTTTTTACAGGGGAATTTTTTGGACAGGTTTGGGTAACCGCGTGAATAAATAAGGTATTTATTTAATATAGATTATTTTCATTTACATTAGGATATTATTTTATAAGAGAATAAAATATACTCATGCTATCTCGGATAATAGATGATGGATATGTGAAACAACCTGGGCATTAATGAGCGTATAAGGAGCCTCCGAATCTCTTGGGATCCTTCAGTATGTGTTATGTCCAAGTTTCCACGAGTTGAATATCTCACCTCAGCTCATGTTCAATGACTATCTGAACCCTAGCTCGTAGTAAGCTCAGAACGCCCAAAGTTGGATCTGGTTATTATAAGTCTCGAACTCAATTATTATCCTGGGAGGCGGTCTAATAATACCCTGTGTATCATGCTGTCTTGCTCCCAAACTCGAGCTGTTAGCATCACTCTTAGCCAGATATTCTACTAGGATATTTTTCCACCTATTCATCAGCCAGCTGTACCCGAGCTAAGTAATTGAACTCGTGCTAAATTCAGGGTACAACATCAGGGATAGAGAAATAAAATACGATATATTTTTCTCTCTGTGTCAAAGACTTAGAATTCTTTAGAATCTTGTTATCATTAAGCGTATTATGAAACTTTTTCCATCTGATAGATTTATAAAAGAATTGATTAAATTCAAAATTCAAATTATAAACCAATTATTAGATATATAATTGAAATATCCAAGACTCATTCTTGGACCTTGTTACACACATCCATGGTTTTAGGAATGTGTTCCAACCACTTTCTTTTAATTATTATATATTTATTCAAATATAAATAAATCTGATAACATATCTTATTAGAATAATTAAATAATAAATATCATTTCAAATTCAAATCTAATTTGAATTATCATAAATATATTTTCACATTATTTAAATAAATAAAACTAATTAATTCAAAATTAATTATCTTAATTATTTAAATAGTCATTTTAAAAAATCCCTATTTCATTAAAAATAATTTTAAAATTATATTAATAAATTAATTTAAAATTTAATATATTAATTAATTAATTTGTCTCAATCACATATTTGACCATGAAGAACAAATTTCTTTCAAATATGTCATTTTCCTGAATTTTCCTAAATTCAATTCTTTCCTTGAATAGTGTTGATATGGCCATCCCATGAACTTATGGACCTATAATTTCAAGCTCCAATAAATTTAGATTATTAATTAAAACTCTTTAATATAATAACTTTAATTTATTAATCATAATATTATTCCACTAAATATATGAGACTACACTCTTGTAATTATAGACATTTATTTATTGAGTACTTTTAAGTATAAAATGTGTCTGTCGATCTAATCACTACATACAATTCAATCATTTATTAATGGTTCATAATTAAAGTAGGAATTAATTATCATTTAATATTTTTAATTATATCTTGTTTCCTTAAGTACCATTAACTTTACTAGTGAAGGTTAATTCATAAATTGATTTGTGAATTTTAAGATCCAAAAGTCCACCCTTAAGAGAATCATTATTCAATTCATCTCGAAAAGGTATTGATTTCATATCTGTATATTATGTTCCTAGCCATTTACATCAATGACATAAATAGGAGTTCATAATAACTTCATGATTTAGATCAATTTGTATATGATCAACTTATTGATATGTCTAATTGATACTTATAAAGTAAACGATATTATTAAGTATTAATAACATATCAGGTCCCGTTCATGTATAACAACTTTTTACGAAGTACCTCCACTAAGATGTCCTACTACTATCAGTAATTCAGATCTAGATTACATGTATTCATAATACTAGTTAACTGTACTTACAGTATTTAATCCAAAGATTCCTTATAACTTTGTTTTACTGCGAACTATTTAAATTTGTTCCCTACAATCTTAATCCTCTCGTACCAATACAACATTATAGTAACAATAACGAATTTGGGAATTTTCTGATATTCATACAATATTATTCTATCAATAATAATAAACAATCAATATATGCTAAGAATTCATTTTAATTATTTATTTCATAAAATATTGTTCAATACATATGCTTTAAAGGGCAATAATCCCAACAATCTTTTGATTCTCATACGTGTGTAGCATTGCGAAACACGTTGTTGACCCTCGAATTGGTCAAAGACACGGAGTCAAGTAAAACGATAGAAAATGAGATGAAATCAAGAAGAAAAGATAAACGACACAAAAGATTTATAGTGGTTTAGCCCCAATAAAATGGTAACAGCCTACCTCCACTTAGTGTTCTTATTGATGTATATTTCCAAGAACTGCGATCAATGAACCAGGGTTCACGAGTTTCACAAGCTTTTAAATGAATACAATTATCATGGATAAAAAAACTCTATTTCTCTCTTAGAATTTTGAAGTTCAAAAGTCCCCTCGCTTGAACCTTTTGATTCTTATTTATAGGCACAAGGAGTTCTACCTGGGCCAATGGGCCTAAATTACATTTAATACAGGCATATCTAAACAATAATGGAAATCACAATTAATATGTAATTATAAGATTACATATCTGAAGGAAATAGATGAAAAGATACGACCAGACTAGTTACGCATAAATATGATGTCTGATGAGCCAATGATCTTCTGGTCGATGGTCGAACATATTACATTCACTTAAACTGCCACGTGTAATCCACGTGTAGGCTAATTCTGCCACGTCATCAAGTAGTCCTTTTTTGGGTTAACATTTGCCCCCCAAGTATATTTTACTGCAACCAGAATATAATAAAGTTAAGCGACCGACCTTCCGTATGACCTGTCACATCTGTCGGCGCCTTTTTAAAAAAAGTGACTAATTATGGCTATTGCAGTTTCCCAAAAGTGTTTTGACGGCTACCACGATTCCCCAGGTTTCGAAAACTCATCCCCCATCATTACCTTTTTAATTGTGCCACGATCAATATAAATAACCTACTCTTCTCACTTTTTACCTTTTTCCACTCTTCTTCTTCTCAAGAACTCAGATGCAAAAAAGTAAGAAAAAACTTCATAAATATTTTGTGATATGTGGTGTGTCTGTCCAGTCGCTTGTATCAACGCTCGTGACTTCACTTCAATCTTCCATTCAAGTATGTTTCTTGATTGATTTGTCTCTGTTATACCATGCAACATTCATTTCTCTAGTTTTCTAATATACGGGCTTTGAGATTTTTAATGTTCTTGAGAAAAAAAAATACCGGGGTAATCGGGCTCGTAGGTAGTAACATGATAGGATAGGAGTTTGAATTAGCAAAAACACTAACTCAGGCTTAGGAATTGGCTTGGGAAGTAGGAATACTGATTTATGGCACAAAATCAAAGTAAAATTTTGATTTTTATGCATTCAAAAAAACCTGGGTTTTTCCCGCCTATTTTCGGAGTCGAAAAGTTTCCCTGAAAAAACTTTTCACTTCTGCTTTTTAATCCGTTTTTCCAAACTATTTGAATGTTTTTAATGTTTACGTTAGAATTCTGCTGGTCGTATAAAATCTTATCTTTTATACACAAGCAACGTTATCCCAATGTTTCCACTTCTTCTATTTGTTGGCCGTATATTCTCATCTCCCCTTTTCTGTTCTCAGATTTTCATGCACGATCCTTGGGGAGGAGAGAGGCCGATTGACGATGATCTGCTTGCACTACTATTTGAGGATCAAGAATAATTGTCATTGCTATTTTCAGAAGTCTCATCCTCTCAACACAACCTAGCGACCAGACCTCCACTCATCCCACATAACATGGGTCACATGAAGTATACTGCTCGCAGAAAGAAGAGAACAACTAACCCTCCTTCTAATCAGCATGCCCCTCGCACTGAGGAGCCCTCTACGAATCCCTAGCCTTTAAATACTATACCTCCCAAGATTCAAAATAAAGCCCGACCTTGCGACGGCCTTAGGCTAGAGGTCGAATGGTACGTTATGCCTCCTAGCATCACAGCTGTTAGGATGGTAACTAACTATCTCAAGAAGTACGGTCTTCCTAGGGGCGCCTTCAGCACTTGGTTGAGGTACCATATCGAGGCAGGGGCAATCTTGCTTTTGCACAAATTCTTCCAAGGTGTGGCCAATTATTTTGAGGTCGCCCCCTTCCAAATCAATCCCAACGGATATACAGTATTATCTGTGCTCTATATCCTTTATAACCATAAGAAGTGGTCTGTACCTACACGACATGAGATCAACTACATGTTCGATCTCAAGTCCAACCCCAACCACAATAACACGGGGTTCTTCCACTTCTAACACCAAGAGTCTGTTGGAAAAACTCATTGCAGGATCTTTATTTATTTTCATGCAATTTACATATTATCAAATAAAAATGCAAATTCCTAGAACATGCTCCTATGAAATTGATACAAATACAGAGTAAAGTAAAAACTTACATCACGCAGCGGAATTGGAACAACTCCATCCTTCAATCTCTCTAACCCTTGATTCCTTTCTGTAGCAGAGTATTATCAAGAGATTGAACAAGATCAGCAACACAGTCTTCCTCACCAAGCCTTTGATCAACCTAGAACTAGTGTGGGCTGGTTCTCAACACATGAGATAGAGATCTTGAAGAGAAGAAGAGATTGTGGCTAAGAAAGGATTAGAGTGTCTAGGTTTTCACTTACCCAAATCAACTGAGACTGACTTGCTTCCTTAAGAAAACCCTAGATATCATATTCCTTATATAGGCAACTTAATGGGATTTATTTAAATTTAAATTAATTAAAAATAATAAACAAAAATAAATGCCTGGGGCTGCCATAAATGGACTTGGGCCCAATCTCTTTGTTTTGAATTTAAATCCCAACCAGGCCTAAATTCAAAACCTTTTATTTTTTTAAATTAATTAATTAAATCCTTATTCAAATTAACTAATTATAATTTGAAACTTGATTTAATATTATTTATTTATATTGATACCAATTTATCAATATTAATAAATTTACCCAAAGATTCTCTTTTATTATCTAAATCTCATATCTCTGTAAATTTTTCAAAATTGACCTAGTCAACTTTAAAAATCCTAATTGATAATTAAATCAATTAATTGAGATATTCTAGATGATTTACTCAAAGGTGATGCGGGGACCATAGATCCATGAAATCAAGTTCCAACAAGTTACCGTGAATTTATTTACGAATAATTTCACTACCTTATTAATTCCTCATGACTCCACTATAGACTCGGAATTGAACTCTTGAATTCATAGAACGTATTTTCAAAACCATAAATACGTTATCCATTGTTATAACATTTACAATCAGTCAATCCTCTATCGATGACTTACTAACGAGCTGGGTGCAAATTACCATTTTACCCCTCATCAGTATTTTATCCTTAACTCCCACTAAGTTCCTTATAAATGATATTTCCGTGAACTTAATCATAGAAATGAGATCTCAATCATTTAACCTTTCGAACAAAGCAATTAAGGAAATCATCTTTTCACTTCTCATACAGAAGTTATAGATTTCATATCTATGAATAATACTCCTACTCAATTACACTAATTTTTTACTATGATTTTAGCCAACGACGTGAGAACGTCAAATATGACAAGCCTTCAAGAGAATATAAACGACAACAGACAGTTTAATCAATGCAAATAAATAACACGAGATTTTTATAGTGGTTCAGCCCCGATAATCGGTAATAGCCTAATCCACTTAGAGATTTTATTATATATTTACACTCAAGATCAGATGAACCAGTGTCAACTGAGTTTCTTCAATGCAAATATTCCAGAATACAAAAAAGGGGTTCTGTAACGCCCTGGCTACCCCAGAACAGTTACGGTGAACCGGAAATTTGACTCGTTACCCGAGTCCTTTGGTTAAAAACGTGATCTAAGTGTTACTACCAGGTTAAGGTGAAAACCAGTAAAAGGAAATGGTACATTTTATTAAGTAAATAAACTGCTCATGAGCCTTTTTAAAATGTTTACAAGTAGTTCAAGTTACAAAAGAGTTGCTACAGTTCCAAATGTACAATCCTCGCCGGCCTAAGCGGCAAAAATAGGGTAAACCCCTAGTCCCTCTGAGAACTCCTTGACCGTGGCGGTCAAGCGGCCCTGTATGTACATCACATCGCCCAAGCTCTCCACTCAGGGTTGGCCAAGTTTTTCCTTCCCTTTACCTGCACCACATAGCACCCATGAGCCAAGGCCCAGCAAGAAAACACAATATAGCATGATATAATATCAACAATAATCATAGTTATTCCTTCAGGACTATCAGTCCAACAAATAGGTGACAATAGCCAAAAGTCACAATAATGAGCATCGCTCCCTCTAGCCATGTGACGATAGGGTCACCAGGGCTTAATCGATAAGTGTTTCATTTATAAGTTTGTTTAGGACAGGTGCAAGGTGATTAGTCACCAACATAACCTTCCTCACGACTCTAGAGTCGAAACTATGGACAACGTCCCTTAGCCTTGTGACAAACGGTCACCGGGGTCATATACCTTGGCTATAATCATCTGGTCGTAGACCAGGCAAGCGCTTATAAGTGTCTCAACCCTAGGTTCGGTCTGGCATTAATGCTATAGAGCCATTCAATGCATAATTCTCGACTTTAGAGTCGGTCCCTGACTAGTCAATGTCTTAAGCAGATAATCAGCGTTCAATAGCATTTAATATGCAATCCATGTCCACATATATCAACCAACATGCCTCAAGTATCAAACCACACATGTCTTATACCTATACAGGGTGCAACTGTATTCATACACTGTTTTCTTACCTCTGGTTCGAGTGAGAATAATTATATGAACGACCCCTGAGAACGATCAACCTTTAAATTCCTCGACGGTCACCTGGTCATAACCAAAATATAGGATTCATCAATAAAAATGATAACCGGGGTTTCCCAAACCAAATCCCAGCCCCCGAGACCTCAAAAACTACCCAACCGGGTACTAGGTCCAACCCCGAGGCCTATGGTTTGAATCCCTAAACTAAAACCCATTTTCTAGAAAATTTGGCCTCTTGGGCCGCGGCCCCAAAAAGTCATGCCGCGGCACGCCCCTAAGCCTCATCTGCCAGACGCACCTGGGCCGCGGCACACAAAAGCTGTGCCGCGGCACCCAGCCCAGAAAAACAAGAATGCCCAACACGAACCAGTTTTCAACCCTGCGCTTTCCCTCTCAAACCAGACCTTCAAACCATCAAAAAACCTCCTACAAACTTGTAATTAACCCCCAAACCTTACCTATAACACCTCCTCACCAAAACCCAATCAACTAACACCAAAAACTCCCTTTAATCCTCACTCCCCACATCAAAATCCATGAGTTAAAAACCAAAACGAAAACAGAGTACTAACTGAAATTAATGGCCAAAACTCACCTTGAGACTAGCTTAAACCTCCCACACAGGCTAACACAAGTGCTCCAACCCAGCCTTGAGTTCCTCTAGCTTGAATTATCACCAAGAACACAAAACTCCCAAAGAAGCAATGAAGGAGATGGAGCAAGGAGGATGTACGGGAATGGAAGAGGCAAACTCTGTTTTTTACTCTATTTGTTCTACAGCCTTCAGCCACTAAACCTTATATAAATCCTCACTAAAATTACCAAAATGCCTTTATGCCATTTCAAGCCTCTTAAACCAACCCAAGGGCAAAATTGGTACTTCTAGCTTAACCCGTTAATCATAATTAACGCTTCCCAATTCCCGCTAACCTCAAAATCCTCAAACACCAATATTTCATAACCCGTTACCCTAAAATCCCTCGTAACGCTATAACCTTTAATATCACCCCGAGACTCACCCCGAGCCCCGAGCTCCAACCTGTTATGACCAAACCGATAAATCATGTTTAACGATCGTCTCATGTCGAAATTCTCGAACCAATCCACATTATAATGTGGTCTCACAATACATCATTAACATACAACAAATATTCAATTATACCCTCAACGGGCCAAAATACCATAATACCCCTGTAAACAAATGTGGACTCACATGCATGCATTTAACATCATATTATAATATAATTCTCGTAAACATGCATAAACACATTTAATGGCATAATTAAACAGTTATGGCCCTCCCGGCCTACTAATCCAGCCATTGACCATATTAGGGAAACCGGGGCATTACAGGTTCTCTCAGGGAAAACACTTTCTCTCTCTAGAACACAGGTTAGCTCTTAATTTTTCCAAAATTCCTTTTACGATCCTCCCAACCCTCTATTTATAGACTGGGATTCTCAACTGATATCCCCTTTAGATAGGGATATTTTATTATTCACCTTATATTTATATTACAATAAATGTTTAAAATACAACTGATCCCTAAATTCGAGTGAGGAGCGAGAGATTTCCGGATGCCTAGACCAATTCTCACTGAAGTCGTTTCGGGAAGTTTGACGTAGTCTCACATGCATGTTGATTACTCCTTCAAGCTTTCCGTGGGTCGAAGATGGTATATGCATGGTTCTCCTCGGACCAAAGATCATATAAGTTTGGATCTCCTCGGACCAAGGTGGTCCGAGCCCACCTCCTTTGCTCCTTACCTCGGGCAAGTCCGAGGTAAGCTCCTCCATGACTTGTCCGATCGGACACAATTGTTTCCTCCTTGCTTAAGGTGGTCCGAACCACCCTCTTTGGCATCTCACCTCGGTCAAGCTCGAGCCCATTTCCTTCAACCAAGGTCCGATCGGACCTTGTAGTTTTCTCCTCGGACCAAGGTGGTCCGAGCCATCTTTTCCATCCCATCTCCTCGGACCAAAATGGTCCCAGGCACCTCTCCATGGGCATGTCCGATCGGACATGATGCCCTTCTCCTCGGACCAAAGTGGTCCGAGCCTCTATTTTTCAATCAAGGTCCGATCGGACCATGTAATCTTCTCCTCGGACCAAGGTGGTCCGAGCCTCTCTTCCTCCTCCTTCTCAACTCGTACAAGCCCAAGCATACCTCTTCCATGGAATATCCGATCGGCCATTATGTGGCCTTCCCCTTGACTAAAACTTAAGTCTTATTCATTCTCTTTGGACACATTCGAGCCAAAATATCAAGAGGCTCCGCAAGCTTAGGTCCGATCGGTCCTGTTGCTTTTATCCCTTGAACCAAAATCCAAATCTCTCCTTCAATCTTCTTGGACTTGGCTTCAGATCAATTACTAGGGTCTTCAAACTGGGGTCTGAGCCAAGCAACCCTTAGACCAAATATTCTCTTCGGTCGGGTGTATTTGACTTGATTATCCGTCCAATTTCTTAACTGGTGTATTGGGCCACTGCTAAGCCATATCACCCCACTAACTCACGCCATGTGCCAATTTTATTGCCACATCATTCTTTTCAAATTTTTGGGATAACACAAATAAATCTCCAAGATCTATGCGGGGACCATAGATCCATGAAATCAAGTTCCAACAAGTTACCGTGAATTTATTTACGAATAATTTCACTACCTTATTAATTCCTCGTGACTCCACTATAGACTCGGAATTGAACTCTTGAATTCATAGAACGTATTTTCAAAACCATAAATACGTTATCCATTGTTATAACAATTACAATCAGTCAATCCTCTATCGATGACTTACTAACGAGCTGGGTGCAAATTACCGTTTTACCCCTCATCAGTATTTTATCCTTAACTCCCACTAAGTTCCTTATAAATGATATTTCCGTGAACTTAATCATAGAAATGAGAACTCAATCATTTAACCTTTTGAACAAAGCAATTAAGGAAATCATCTTTTCACTTCTCATACAGAAGCTATAGATTTCGTATCTATGAATAATACTCCCACTCAATTACACTAATAAATCTCCAAGATGTAAGTATGGGCTAGACCGTAGGGTAAGCTGGTAACGAACAAGTCAAAAGATTTAAATAATATAATTAGCAGAATATTATCACTCAGAATTAAGATTGACTTAATATATGGTCAACATTGTGACATTGATTAGATTTGATAACAATGATACTTATTTATCAATCAATAATCAATATCGGTCCTAGTCCGATGTAACTAAATACATCCGATCTTATCTACTTGGTCGATGTCTTGGACAAGACATCACACCCTGAATGTGTAAGTAGATCATATCGTAGATTGCCTAATCAGTGAAAATCCAATGCACTGATCTAATCTTAGGACTCGTTCTTTTGAACATATAATTACAACTATAATCCACTGTGACCTAGTCACTATAATTGTAACTATCCATATGTTCGGGATTTTATAAATGTTTGTATTATTTCAATAATCACGTAATAAAACAAGCAAGCAATACAGTTGTCAAACTAAATGATTTCTACTACTTTTATTGATAATATGAAATCGTGCTACATGTTCGACATGGTTTTATAAGGGCATAAAACCCAACAGAGTCCACTCGTACCTTCCTGAGCGACATCATCTAAAAATCCAATGTAGGGAAGTACTTCCAGGAGTACTTTCTTACAACGGACCTGGTCATTGATAACCTGGCCTTCACCCGAGGAGGTAAATCTTTTACTCACTGGTCACTTATTTTCTTCTAGCTTCTCTATACCATCTTTAGAACTTTGGTGTTGTTTAGGTCCATGGTATCGATCAGTCCCTACTCCAGAGATGGAGGGCAGCAGCCTTGGCCTGCATGACGAATGTCGAGAAGAGTGTCAAAGAGCTGGTAACTGAGAGCAACTTAAGGCTGGTCGGCCTTCTAGCACCTCACCAGGATGTGAGGGAGTCTACAGCAGGGAGTGCTACTGGAGGAGAGATCCCCGAGTAGCATCAGGATGTGTCACAACCCCCAAGAAGGCGGGCAACAGGAGAGACCATCATGGAACCTTCTAGCATCCCACGAGCTACTATTGTTCTAACCTGACATTGGAAGGGCAAGCAGAAACTTCCAGTATACCCAGAGCCCATACTCGAGTCTTCTAATGAGAACGGTATTGACTTCTCACTCTTAGACAGTTTTCCCATTCCCTGTCATTTATTCGACGGGGACGACAACTTTAAATATGCGATCAGTAGTTTAAATTCAAACTTCTTCGAAGTAGATAGTGAATGTAGCAATACTACCTTAAATAATGTATCAACCAGTAATAGCAGCTTGGGTATACTACTTTGAATTTTTCTTGCTCTTATTTCCTTGCTTTTTTAAGTAACTTAATTTATATTGTCTAATCGTTCATTTCTATCATGCAGTCATGACTTCTGGTGTGGCGTTCGATCTGTACAACAAACCCAAAGCCAAAAATCTTACGAGCAGGAGGAAAGAAAGCAGGCGGCACCCTGGGGAAAGGAGCAGTGACCCTTCCAAGAAAAGGGCTCGGGCTCAGGACCCTCCTGCACCTGCACCTTCCAAGGAAACTACTCATCCTCTAGCACTTGTTGACTCGACTCCCCCAGCTCCTGTCGACCTGACTCCTCTAGCTCCTGTCAACCCAACGCCTCCTGATCAGTCAGAAAAAACTCAGGCTAATGCTGTCCTGAACACAACCTACAACTCGGCCAATGACAAACTAAAGAAGCTATCAAGACATCGGTGCAGTCAAGAAGCCTTCAGCAATGTCTCCTCCATGAAGGTCGAGCAGATTCTTAGTCGCTTGCTGGATGAAATACTCAGTGTAAGTTGCTATATATATATTTTTATGTGCTTAGCTGTCTATCTCGCCTTTTTTATTCATACTACCAGCTTTACTATTTCTCTGATCATAGGGAGTTTTGACCCTGAGTACCGGTTGGCGTCGCTCGAAGGAGACGTCTGCCAAACATGCTGAAGAGATTAAGGCTGTCGAGGGAAGACTCTCTGAGGCCGAGGACATACACGCCCAACTGGGCGAGGAAGTAAGAGCGGCTGAGGAGAGAAATGCAAAACTGAGCAAGGAGCTGAAGCAACATAAGGAGGCCTTGGCCAAAGTCATTGAGTCCAAAGAGAAGTACAGGGGGGCTTCAGTGATTAATTTCAAAGAGGCCTCCAAACTCCAAGATGAACTAAATTGCTCGAAGAGACCAACGCTAGTGACTAGGAGAGGTTCAAGGAAGCAGCGTTCAACTGCTTTTATATGTTCTGGAAAAGCAATCCCGAGGCAAACTATGATTATTTGCCAGAACATAAGAAGCATACTGAGCTGGCTAAGTGCGTTGCTTGCCTGGAGGAAGAAAAGACAGCTCAGGGACCCCCTGAGATTTCTTTGGCCACAGGTATCAAAGGCATTGATGAGGGTGCTGATACCATAGTCGACCAGCAGCCTCAGCAAGATCCTCCAGCTGCTCCTTCTACTTCATAAATTTATTTATTTTATTTTAATTTGTAACTAGGACACACGAACCACGGTTTGTGATGTCAAGACAATTTTTTGCTGCTTAGGGTCGCTTTTAATTTAATTAGCTATTACATCCGAGCAGCAACTGCTCGCGGTGTAAAACATTTTACTTTGATATTATAATATTTGCAATTTATTATAACATATGTTCGCATGACCGAACTTAACATAGCACTTTGTTTTTATTTGACAAAATTTAAACAAAAATTTGAAAAATACTATAAGTATCGTAGTATGATTTCCCTTATTTTGCTCATGTGTTTACATATGCCTGTTGATATGCTTTGCTTGCTTAGTACCTTATATGCCCCCCAAGTGATTGAGGAGCTTAAGGTCCTCGGTCACTTGCCAAGACCCGGACCTGTTCGAACATTATTACTCGTAATAGAGACTTGTAAAAATGATAATATAACAAAACAGCACACGTAATGAGAAAATACTTGTAATAAATACAGTAATTGGCAAGAATAAATGGCTGCGAATAGTTCCTTTTATTTCTCGCAATAAATGGACAATCGTGTCTGTATGAGTGATCAAAAAATTGATCTTACACTTATAATCGAATAGTCATAAGACTGACTAACCCTTGTTCATAAACTTCTAAAAAGTGAAATTAATACAAGTCAGTTCTTTTAAAAGAACTGTTTATTGATAATACTTGCATAGGTGTTCTCCATTCCAATAGCAAGGAATGAGATCTCCATTTAAGCGAGCAAGTTTATAGGTGCCTGGTTGGAGGACTTCTTCAATTTGATACGAACCTTCCCAATTAGGTCCAAGCACTCCGGCAGTTTGATCACGGATCTTAAGAAAAACTCTTCTAAGTACCAAATCTCCCATGCTAAATTTTCTTTCGCGTACTTTCGAGTTGAAGTATCGAGCGACCTTTTGCTGGTAAACTGCTACCCAGAGTTATGCTTGCTCGCGCCTTTCATCGACCCAATCCAAAGATTCCATCAATAACTGACTATTAATACTCTAATCGTATGCCAACCTTCTATGCGATGGTGGATCTAATTCAACAGGCAACATGGCTTCATATCCATAGGCCTAAGAAAATGGAGTATGGCTCGTTGCTGTTCGATGGGACGTTCTATACGACCAAAGGAAATCAGGTAACTATTCTGGCCAGGCCCCCTTTGCTTCTTCAAGCCTTTTCTTTAGGGTATCCTTCAGTGTCTTCTTGATAGCTTCAACCTGTTTGTTTGCTTGCGGATGAGCTACTGAAGAAAAACCCTTGATAATCTCATGCCTTTCGCAAAAATCTGTGAAAAGATCGTTGTCAAATTGTGTGCCATTATCTGAGACAATCTTTCTTGGCAACCCATAGCGACAGACGATATTTTTTATCACAAAATCTAGCACCTTCTTGGTAATTATTGTTGCAAGTTGCTTAGCTTCGTCCCACTTTGTTTAGTAGTCAACAGCAACTACAGCATACTTGACGTTGCCTTTTCCCATGGGTAAAGACCCAATCCGTCTATCCCCCATACTGCGAATGGCCATGGGCTATGCATCTATTTTAGCTCATTAGGGGTTGCTCGCGGTATCTTGGAAAACCTTTGGCACTTGTCACATTTCTAAAAAAAAATCCACAGAGTCTTCATTCATCGTTACCCAGAAGGATCCTTTCCTTAGGATCTTATTTGATAAACTCTGCCCCCCAGCATGATCTCCACAGAAACCTTGATGGATTTCTTGCATTAATTCCTTGGCCTTTTCCTTTGAAACATGCCTTAGAAGTGGCATTGAGTACCCTCTCATGTACAAAACCCCATCAACCACAATGAATTGAGCCGACTGTCTCTGGAGGATTCTTGCTTTGTTTTTGTCCGTTGACAGCACTCCATGCTCTAAGTATTTAATGAAGGGCCTCATCCATGTGTTTGTTGCTTGGATTACCAGGGAAGACTCTTCTGCTGGAATACTCGGTGTGGACAAATGTTCAACATATTCTATATTCAAGGTGTCAGCATCCTTCGCGCTTGCTAACTTGGCCAAAGCATCAGCGTTTGAGTTATGTTTGCAAGGTACTTGCTGGAGAGTATATCTTTTGAACTGTGCCAATAAGTCCTATGCTTTGTTCAAATAAGCAACCATCTTAAGACCCCGGGCTTGATATTCTCCATTAAATTGATTAACCACTAATTGGGAGTCACTGTAGATTTCAAGTGACTTTATATCCACGTCCTTGGCTAATCTTAATCCTGCAAGCAGAGCTTCGTATTCGGCTTCATTATTGGATGCTGTGAATTCGAATCTAATTTCACAGTGGAATCAATGTCCTTCGGGTGTGACTAAGATCAAACTTGCTCCAGCATTGTGCTCGTTGGAAGAGCCATCTACGAACAACTTCCAGGAAGGAGTTTAGTTTAGGAGTTCAGACTCTTCTATCGGCTCGGTATCCTAAAGCCCAGTAAGTTTTGCGACAAAGTCTACTAGAGCCTGTCCATTCACAGCTACTTGTGGCGAGGAAGAAATATCGAACTGTCAAAGTTCAACTGCCCATTTCAATAATCGGCCAGCGTCTTTTGGTTTTTGCAGGACTTGCCGGAGTGGCTGGTCGATGAGTAATACGATGGAGTGAGCTTGGAAGTATGGTCGCAGCTTTCTGGAGGCCAAAATTAAGGAATAAACTAATTTCTCAATGGGCGGATACCGCAACTCTGCTCCTACTAGCCTCTTGTTTGTATAAAACACAACTTTTTGAACATGTTCCTCCTCTCTTATCAGGACTGTGCTTGCAGCATACGTGGTGACTGCCAAATAGATGAACAAAGTTTCTTTCTCGACTGGCTTGGAAAAAATCAGTGGTTGTGACGAGTCTTTAGAGCCTGGAAATCCTGCTCGCACTCTTCCGTCCACTCGAACTTCTTATTGCCCCTAAGTAGATTAAAAAATGGAAACACTTGTCCATCGACTTAGAAATGAATCTACTCAAAGAGGCAATCCTCTCAGTTAGGCTTTGAACATCTTTCATTTTAGTTGGCGACTTCATCTCGATCAGGGCCTTGATCTTTTCGGGATTAGCTTCGATACCTCACGAGTTCATTATGAATCCCAAAAATTTCCCTGATCCAACTCTGAAGGAACACCTAAGGGGATTCAGCTTCATCTGATATTTGTTCAAGACGTTGAAGCACTCTTGCAGGTCCCCGATGTGTTCTTCTGCCTTCTTCGACTTAACCAGCATATCATCAACATATACCACCATGTTAATACCGATCATCTCTTTAAACATGTGATTGACTAGTCGCTGGTAAGTCGCACCAGCATTTTTCAAACTGAAAGGCATTACTTTGTAATGGTAAAGCCATATATTAGTTGGAAAGCTAGTGTGACCCTCATCAGGTGGGTGCATACTGATCTGATTGTACCCAGAGTATGCATCCATGAATGATAAGATCTCATACCCTGATGTGCCATCGACCAGCCAGTCGATCCTTAGGAGTGGGAATCAATGCTTTGGGCAGGCTTTATTGAGGTTTGTGAAATCCACACATGTTCTCCAGTTCCATTCGGCTTTAGAGACCCAAGATGGATAAAATGCCACCCTAATGAATCCGTTCTCCTCTAGCTTCTCGACTTTTTCTTTTAACGCCTTTGATCTATCTTTGTCGAGCAGCCTCCTCTTTTGTTGTACTAGTGGAAAACTTTTATCTATATTCAAGACATGGCTGATAATTTCTAGGTCGATCCCAACCATATCCTTATGCGACCAGGCAAATACCTCATGGTTCTTCTTTAAAAATTCCACCAGTTTTTTCTTTGTTGTTGTCTCTAAGTTTTTATAGACTTTCACAACCCTGGTCAGATCTTCCTCATCAAGTTGGACCTCCTCGAGGTCCTCCACTGGTCCTACATCTTCTTCAAAATCCCCAAAGCGGAGATCTAAATCCCTATCCTCACTTTGGGCAACACCCTATTTGGTGACTTACTCACCTGATTGGGCTTGTAGTTCATTCGCCAACAGCAACCTTTTCTCAGCTTTTTCCCCTGATCCGCCCATTTTTGGCTTGGTAATTGAGGAATTATAACATTCATGCACTTCTCGCTGGTTTCCAAACACAAATCCTACCCCTACATCGGTTGGAAACTTCATGGCTAGGTGCCAAACCAAGGTCACGGCTCGCAGGTCGACTAGAATAGGTCTTCCAATCACAACATTATATGCAGAAGGACAATCAACTACTATAAAAGTAGTGAGTAATGTCTTGTTCACAGGTGCAATCCCTGCTGTGATTGGAAACCTGATTGACCCGGTTGGCGCGAGCCCTTCGTGCAGAAAAAACTATAAATGGTTTAGTTGCAATGCTCCAAATCCTGCACTGATAACTTCATCCTCTCCAGCGAAGATTTGTACAAAATGTTTGTTGAGCTCCCTATATCCACAAACACCCGCTTAACCATCATATTAGCGATATGGACGTCTACGACCAGAGGATCTAAATGGGAAAGCCGGACATGCTGAGCGTCAAGCTTAGAGAAAGTTATCAGTTCTTCCTCTGTTCGAGCTTTTTTGGGAATTCGCTCCTCTACGTTCAGCTTTTCAATGTCATGTTCGTGTCGTAAGGTTCGGGCATATCGTTCCCTTGCCTTCCCACTATCACCTGCCAGGTGTGGGCCGCGACACATGGTCAGCAATGTACCAGCAACTGGAGTTGGCTGTAAAGGGGGCGAGTGTTGGCATACAGGTGCCTGCTCATTGCCCTCTTGAGCCTCTCGCTGGGAACCTCTAGGGGCTTGCACATATCTTCTCAGGTGTCCTTGTCTAATAAGGAATTCAATCTCATCTTTAAGTTGGTTGCACTCGTTGGTGCCATGTCCATAGTCGTTGTGAAAACAACAAAACTTGGTTGTATCTCTCTTGAAGATATCTTTCCTGATCGGGGCTGGTCGCTTGAAAGGAATAGTGTTGCTAGTAGCCTGGTACACTTCTGCTCTGCTTTTGACTAGAGTCGTGTAATTGGTGAATCTCGGCTCATATCCGTTACTTTTATGGCGCTTGTTCTCAGACGTTGACGACTCATGGTTCACCCTTTTTCCTCCGTTTTTCCCGTTATTTTTGCCATTGCCATTGGGTTTCCTAGACTCATTGGTGGCTTTAGTGTGATCTTCTTTTGGACCCTGGTCGTCTGCGGGCGCCTTCCCTTCGTTTGCAATTGCCTCTTCGAGCTATGTACCGATCTACTCGGTCCAGGAATTCTTAGGTGCTCTTTACCCCATTCTTCCTTAAACTGTTCCAGAGGGATGAATGGTGTCGTACTCTAGTAGTAAGTGTCATCATCTTCCCCTCATCACCAACTATCTTAGCCACAGCAGCAGCTTGCATAAGACACTAGACATACGCCTTCAAGGTTTGGCCCTCCTTCTGGCATATCTCGACCAGTTGGTTGGCTTCGATCAGATGTACTCGACCATCGTAAAACTGCCCGTAAAACTCTTTCACGAACATTTCCCAAGACACTATGCTAGCAGGAGGGAATTTGAAAAACCACTCCTGAGCAGTATCGGATAAGGCGGTCGGAAAGATTCTGCATCGAGCATCATCTGACACCTTCTGGATGTCCATTTGTATCTCGAATTTATTCAAATGAGATATTGGGTCTCCAAATCCATTGAAGTTGAGTAATACTAACATCTTAAATTTTCTTGGAGTCTCGGCCATCGCTATTCTTTGTGTAAACGGAGGGCCTCTTCTCTGGTCATCCTCAATGTGGGACGTTCAGCTTCCAACTAGCTGTTGGACGGCTTGATTCAGCGCATCAAGCTGGGCCTGTACAGCGTCTAGTATTATTGAGGCGACCGGTGCTAGAGGGGCATACTCGTCATGCCTTTCCCATCTGTCATTGAGTACGTCCCTCAAATCCTCATCCCTATGCCTTTGCTCGTTGGCACTCAGTCGATCAAAGATGTTAGGTTGCCTAGGCTGCCCCTAGCATTCTGACTCGTCGGCTGATTCTCTCTTGGTGGAGGATTACGTTCCCCACGCCTATCTACTTGGCCTCGACCATTATTTCCTCTGCCGGAATCTACCTCATTATAATCATGGCCATCCCTAAAATGTGACCGACATGGTGCGACCTGCTAATCGTCATCTTCCCCCTCCCCTCGCCAGCACGTCTCGTTCGTCAAGTGGAAGCCAGCGTTGGTCGGTGTGTCCCCGGGCATTATTTTTTCGTAGGGGCCCATGACCGCAGAGCCTGATTCGACATGTCTCCTTCCAGCAAAAGGATGTTTTCCCCTGCTCGGTGGATTTGGCTCTTCAGCAGTCTGGCGTCTAGGGCTTAGGGGAGGCTGCCCGGCCCTATTTTTCCTTTGTTACTGGGGATTATCTCGACCAGCGTGAGAAGGAGGTTGCTGCTAAGGATCTTGAAACGTAATTGTTAGGAGTGTGTCCTAAAAGCATGTAAAGACATTTGTTTTTTTCTAGTGAATAAATAAATACAATGGTTTATTATTATTGTTATATTTAGATTGTTAAATTATTGTTTGAATAATTTTGTAAATATCAGAAAAATTCCATTTTCATTATTGAGGATGTGATCTTGTATTAGTACGAGAGAATTAAGATCACATGAATGAATAAAAATAGTCAACAACAACAAATTAAAGTTATGGAATTCTTTAATTGGAGTTGTAAGTACGGTTTACTGAGTATCATAATGATACAAATAATCTAAATTCGGATTATTGATGTGGAAAGACATCTCGGTAAAGGTGATTTATATAATATGATTATATATGACATGGACCGATATGAATTAAAGTATTTATCCAAAAACCATTTAATAATAAAGACTTGCAATTCATATCATAACTGATGATCATTTATAGATCAACCTAAATCCTGAGTGCTCATGAACTCTTGTTCATGTTTATTAAATCTTTTGATTAATTCATTAAGGTCTCTTTAAAGAATGAGGCTAATGACTTTTGTTTTGGAGATTTAATATCATGGATGGCTGGGAACATGTATCAATAATAAGGAATCTAATCTTTCCTAACGGATCGTATATTAGTTCCCTTAAGGGTTAATTCTGGAACTGAATGATTTTGAGCTCAAATCTATAATTAGATTATAGATTAATTATTCACTAGTGAACTAATGGTACTTAAGGAATAAGAAGTAAATTAGAAAGGTTAAATGGTAATTCTTCCATTCTAATTTATGAACTAATTAATTAGAGGGTTGAACTATTGTAAGATGGTTATATCAATGGACGACTTAAAAAAAAGATTTCTGTAAAAGTATATCTATAACATAAAGAGTGCAATTCTTAATTTATAGTGGAGTAATATCATAATTAATAAATTAACTATTATAATTAAAGAGTTTAATTATTTAGTTTATTTATTGGAGCTTAATGTTATAGGTCCATGGTCTCCAAAATGGCTCAAACAAACACTGACAAAGGTAAACACAAAAATGGGCAAAAGGGACTTATGTGATAAGAAAAATATTTTTCTATGTATCAAACATAATTATTATTTAATTATGTGTAATTAATTAATTATTTGATTTAACAAAAATATAATTAATTTTGAATTAATTTATTTTTGGGATTTTTGGTATTTAAATAATAATAAAAATTAGGAAAAATCACATGCCATCACAGGCATGTGGTACACGTGTGGCACAGTGCACAGGCATTGTGCTACACGCATAAGAGAGTGTACTCAGTCTCTTGATTCCACAATTTTAGTTATTTAAATATTAAATAAATAATGAGATATTTTGATATGATTAAAATATTATTATTTAAACAAAAATCTGATAACTGATCAGTTATTTTGAATTTGTTTAAAATAACAAATATTTTAATATATGAGATATATTAAATATAGGATATCAGTTTTTCATAGAACGTAACTTTTCAGGGATAGAAAAATATCTAGGAATCTCTCTCAGAGAAAGAGAACAGTGACATAATCAAAAGTTATTGTTCTTCACAAAACCTAGGTCCAAAACTTTATCAGATCTCATGTGTTGAGAACATTTGATAAGTAGTTTATTGCATATTTTTTGTATAGCGAGCCCACACTCGTTCTTTGTGTGCCTGAGAACATTTTGGAAGATCTTGGTGTGAGATATCGAGGATTTAGCCATACGAAAAGGTAGCAACAAGGAAGGACCTAAGGTAATTTTTCTATTCACGTCCTTGATTCAATATATATATGCATGTGAAGAAGTAGATCTAGAAATCTTATGGGATTAATCTAACGATTTGATTGTTGTTCCGCTGCGTATAATATCTGATTTGATCAATAAAAACCAACAGTAATATCATGTTGAGCAGCAGGAGGCTACTCCAGCCTCTGAGGGCTCGCTGGTTGAGGCGAAGTGTGGTGATGTTGTGGATAATTTGAATGTGGACCTTGTTGTGGCAGTACACTGGGTGGCTAATCCGGTTGAGAAGTTGGCGCAAGCTATCCTTGAGGCAACTGAATGGCTGCCTCCAAGGCGACAGTGGCGTCCCTCTGTCGGCGATCCATGTCAGCCTACCTCTCATTCAGTTCTTGGCGTTGCCTATCAATTTTTCTCTGCTGCAACGCCATTGTTTCAGCCACATTTTCCTTCTTAGCCCTCAAATTGGCTAACTCAAACTGCAACACAATTAGTGTCATCCTCAAGGTCTCAAAATCTATTTCCTCCTCTTCGAATCCCAATTGTGGCTCATCTTCAGCCAAATTTTGTGGAGGAGGCTGGGTTGATGCAGCACCAGAGGTTTGTCCAGTCCTTCTAGATGTTTTCGCCATTTGATCTCTTTGGAGATCTTGAGTTCAACTTTCAATGAAAATATCAAAATGTTGACCTTCGAATTGGTCAACGACACGGAGTAAAGAAAAACGATAGAAAATGAGATGAAATTAAGAAGAAAACATAAACGACACAAAAGATTTATAGTGGTTCGGCCCCAATAAAATGGTAACAACTTACCTCCACTTAGTGTTCTTATTGATGTTTATTTCCAAGAATTGTGATCAATGAACCAGGGTTCACGAGTTTCACAAGCTTTTAGATTAATACAATTATCGTGGATAAAAACACTATATTTCTCTCTTAGAATTCCGAAGTTCAAAAGTCCCCTCTCTTGAGCTTTTTTATTCTTATTTATAGGCTGAAGGAGTTCTACCTGGGCCAATGGGCCTTAATTACATTTAATAAAGGCATATCTAAATAATAATGGAAATCACAATTAATATGTAATTATAAGATTACATATCTTAAGGAAATAGATGAAAAGATACGACCAGACTGGTCGCCCATAAATATGATGTCTGATGAGTCAATGATCTTCTAGTCGATGGTCGAACAGATTACACTCACTTAAACAGCCACGTGTACTCCACATGTAGGCTAATTCTGTCACGTCATCAGGTAGTCCTTTTTTTGGGTAAACACACGTATTCATCAAACTTACAACCAATTTTGTGTGTGTCATAATCCACATTTTCACTCCATTTCTATAAGGGTAAAGAACCTATCTCATTCAAGTTTACTTTATACATACAGTGTGATGAACACTCATAATATTGTTTCATATTTGTAAAAAATTCGGCACCACCTCCCCATAGTTCTCATGAATGTGCATACTAATATTAAGTAAGTCCATTTACGAGAACAAAAGAGATGCATACCAAAATCTCTACTAATGAAACAATAAATGAGTAACATATCACATTATAGGTATACAGTAATCCCAAATTTTTCAAAATTGACAATTTAGAGATAGGCAAATTTAAGAGTCCTTATTGACTCACCCTATTTAAACGGGTCTAAGGCTTTTAGTGAAAATCTAAATAAATAAAAAATTATCACTATGTAATAATAGCACACTATCCTATCTTTGGTATATTGAATTAGCACCAAAGAAAATCAAATCAAATAAAATAAAGCATTGTTTTATAATGTCTTATACTCTTTTTAGTCAATTATATTGTTTTATTAAGTCTCACTATAATACTTGTAAGTTTTAATATTATTCCAATTATTCTTTATAAAGGTGATTATTCAACTTCTTAAATTTGGTAATTATATTAATTTGTTTAATTTAATTTTTTTTTAATTTTAATAGTTTAGGGTAACTTTTTTTAATATATGGGATTATTAAACTTATTCAATTATTTAATTAATTTTTTGTATTTAATTTTATTTGTTTGAGGTGGTTATTAAACTTTTTCAATTAATTTTTTATTTATTTTTTATTTTTTAAAGGTTAAATTAATAAGATTAGATTATAAATTATTTTATTAGTTTAGGCCTACTTTTTTACTTAAACTATTTATGCATTATTAATTATAATTATTTCTTTATTTTAATGCATCACTTCATAATTAGTGTTTATATTATTAATTATGAAAGTTAATTTTATTTAATCATGATTCTCAAATCTAGTTAGTTTGACATAATAATTCAATAAATTTAATATTTTTCTTACCATTTGTTGAAATATTAATTTAAAAAAAATAACTTTAAAATATCATAATTTTATAAAAAAAAATCAA
Source organism: Humulus lupulus (assembly GCF_963169125.1). Taxonomy (NCBI): domain Eukaryota; kingdom Viridiplantae; phylum Streptophyta; class Magnoliopsida; order Rosales; family Cannabaceae; genus Humulus; species Humulus lupulus. The sequence continues at coordinate 49,486,152 of NC_084795.1, read as the reverse complement.
GAGCATAACAGATATATTTTTATCTATCCCAAAATTTCAAAACATGTAAATAAGACCCAAAAAATATCCTGAAATAATCGAAAAAATCGAAACACAATTTTACATCATCAAATATGCTAAAGCATATCATTCAACATACCATGTACATTCTTACTTTTTAGCATCTTAAACATTTAACCTATTTTATTGCTCACATTCATCAATTAATCCAACACAAACTAATTTCTAGTAAATTAATTATTTATCCAAAAAATTACAATAACTAAACCCTAAACATATATATATATATATGCATTTCAATAAAATACTACACAACATTATATTATGAAAATTACATATAACTAAACTTTTACCGAATTTTTACTTCTAATTATAAATCTTACCTATTTTAAATTAAAAAATCAAATATTATATATATACCATATCAAAAGTATGTAAAAACAAGTTTTTTTTTATTTTCACAAAAAAAAATTCCAAAAATATTGAAAAAATATTACAAAAATTATAAATAAAAAAATTAAAACCTAAATCCATACCTTAGAGAGAGAGAGAGAGAGAGAGTTGATTTTGAGGGATTAGAAAATCTATATTTATGACAATTACAACAAAAAAAACCCAAAATAATTTTTAGAAAAATACAAAAATTATAAAAATAAAATAAACCTAGATCCATTGTTACTTGTGAGGGCTTCTGTGATTCAACAATCACTACTTAAAATTTGGCTTTTATGACACTTTTTTAGGACACTCGCCTAAATGCGAGTCCTAAAGACAACTCCTAGATTTTTTAGGACACTTAGTGAGAGTCCTTAAAAAATCTACTTTAGGACACGCAGTGTGAGCCCTAATTACTAATGTTGGTCTTAAAAGACTGAGGAAATTTGAATCAGTGGAGACTTTTAAGGGCATACTTTGAGTGTCCTAAAAGAGTATTGAGTAGGGCTGTGCATAAATTTTTACAATCCGCCCAAACCAACTCGAAAAAACTGCCAAAAAATGCAACCCAAATAAACCGACCAAAATTTAAACTGCCCAATTGTTACATTGGGCGGGTTGAAAATAATTATCAACCCGCCCAATATAACCCAACCCGCCCAATTAAGAATTTATTATTAATTTATTATTTTTAATATATTCAAATAAATATATAAATTAATTAAGTTTTGTTTTAATTTTTTTACTATAAATTTAAAATATTGTTTTAAGCTTAAAAAGATAAACTTCACACTATTAGTACTAGTATTTAAAAGAAAAAAATGTAAAAAATGTGAAGAAAAAAAATACCGCTTTTGTTTGGGCGGGTTGACCCAACCAACCCGCCCAAAAAAAAAATACCATTTCGGTTTGGGCAGGTTAACCCGACCAACCCGCCTAAATTATTGGACGGGTTAAAAAAAATTTCTTAATTGGGCAAGTTACGGGTCACTTTTGCTAACCTGATTATGATATTGGACGGGTAAAAATGCCTTGTAACCCGACCAACCCGCCCAATGATCAGCCCTAGTATTGAGGACGCTCAAAGTAGGCCCTAAAAAAATTAATTAATTAATAAAATTGTCAATATTTAGTCACTATTTTCATAATATTATTCATTTATGAATTTATATATTTAAATTTAAGTTATGATATATATATAATGAAATATTTATAAAATTAATATTAATTAGAAAAGGGTAATTTTATTTATCTACAAATTGGTGTTTTATTTAATTAATATTTTTTAAAGAAAAAAACTAATTAGGCCAAAGCCCAAAGGGATGCCCTAATCCTATCAATTCCATCATATCTTTGAACTCCCTCAACCACACTCTCTCCCACCTTTCACAACCGATAGAGATTTAGGGCTTGCGGGATGACGCGGAGGCACACTTGGGGGCTCGTTGGGGCTAGACGACAAAGGCTAACTCGGGCGCTCGTAAGGGCTAAACGATAAAGGCAGGCTAGGGGCTTGCAGAATGACACGAAGGCTCGAGAGTTGTGAGGGTCTGGACAACGCTGCAGGTGGCTCGGGGGCTCGTTGGGGCTATACGGCAGAGGCTCGGGGGTTGTGGCAGCGGTAACACGTGTGGCTTTGTGGCCGAGAGTAGCGGCTTGTCGACGGTGGTATCTCCTCCTCTCTGTCGTTCTATTTCTCTCTATATATTTTTTAGTTTGTTTCTGCTTGCATTCTGAGGATTTGTGTTGCGGTAATCTTTGTTACTGAATTTGAAATTTTGTTTGTTCTTGGAAGATTTGGAAGTAGATCCGGGAAAGCAATCCAAGATTCTGATACGATAAATCTCGTTTCTCTATGAATCTGGTATATTGATTTTTGTTTATTTTGTTTAATCTTTCATTTTAAGGATTTTTGTAGCGACCCAAATTTGTTAATAAGGCTTGGGGCCTTGATTAGCATGTCTGGAGGGAAATAATTGTTATATTGTATTAATATGTGAATTTAGTGAATATGTGATTAGAAGTGCATGTTTAGGTGATTAAATATGCATGTGGGTCCCATTTGGCTGTTAGGGGCATATTTGTGATTTTTGCCCGTTGAGGGCATAAATGTTATATTTATGTGTATTGTGATTAATACCACATGTGGGTGGTGATATAATTGCGGTGCACGATCTGAGACGATCCTAGGGAGCTATTTAGCTAAAAGGTCACAACGGGGTCAAATACCCAGCTCGGGAGGAGGTTATGGGTATTTTGGGAATATTATAAAGTGTTCGGGGATTTTTAGGTATACTCGAGGATTAAGCGGGATATGCTAAAAGACTAAATCACCCTTGGTGGCATGTGAGGACTTAGGTTGACTTAAGGGGCGATTGGGTCATTTGGTAGCTGGTTATACTTAGTTAAGGGGCTGGGATATACTAGAACCTTTTGGCAAAAACAGAGGAAGGAAAAAAAAGAAACAAAATTTCTCAAGTCTCTCTCTCTCATATTCGGTTCCCTCCTCCCTCTCCTTGCTGGATGAGAGCTTGAAGAGTCTTGAGGATTTTAGACTAAGGAATTGAAGGATTTTGCTTGTTGTGGCTAGGGGAATTAGCTCAAGGGTGTGATTAACACAGAGGTAAGGAATTCATCCATGTATTCTTTAAGTTTCTAATCATGTTTTTGAGAGTTTGAGAATGAAAGTTGAAAGCTGGATTTGTGGCTTATTATTGTAAGAATTCAGCTTGGGAATCAAAGGGGTTTAGCTTGGAGTTGGAATTGGAGGAAGCTCAAGGTCGAATTCTTGTTCAAGGTAAGAATTCCATGCATTCATGAGGTTTATATTTTAAAATGGTTTAAGTTTTCTGGTTTATGGTTTAAGTTTGATAAAGTTTTAAACCACTAGGTGATTTGTGGATTTGATTGGATATTTGAGCTTGTTGTTGTTGTTTCTGGGTTACCATACTGTCTAATTGGGGTTTAAAGTTGATTTGGGACTTGGGAGTACCTTGGGGTTGATTTGGAAGAGTTTTGGCTCGGGAAAATGTTGGGGAAAAACCCAGTTTTCTGGGTTCGCGTATGAATGTCGCGTCCCTGTTCTTCTGCGCCGCGGCGCTAGGCTAAATCAGGGCATGGGCCCATTTTGGGCGCCGCAGCCCCTAAGGGGTTGTGCTGCGGCGCTAGGCCAATTTCTGGGCAGGGGAAAATGTGTTTTTGGGGTTTTGGCTCAGGGGGCTCGGGGGATGCTTCCGCAACCTTGTGGGGGGAAACGGGAGCTCCCGAGAGCACGGGATTGGTTCCGGAAGATAATTATAAATTGGTTAGTAATGAGAGTGCTATGTATGTGTTGTGACTAGGTTTTCAGCGAGTCTCGGGTTAGAGGACCATGCTCGAGATTTTGATGCTCAAGAAGCTCGGGACACAAGTAAGAAAACTTATGTACCCATAGAGTAGGGTGAGGCCCCGTAGTTGTGTTGCAGGGCACGACCCTATATGATTATATGCAGGGCATAGCCCATTGATTATGTTAATACATGTTTAGTTGTTTGAGTAATTATGTTATGTATGCAAATATGTAAATGATTGGCAAGAGCCGGGAACGGTGAAGGCCAAGAACGGCAAGGGCCAGGAACGACGAAGGCCGAGAACAGCAAGGGGCCAGGAGCAGCATTTAGCACGTGGAGTGCGAGTTGCCAAGGTAAGACCCTAAAGGATACCTGGGATATCCTTACGGTGTGGACTACGAACCCAGGACCTGGTAAAGCACCTAGGACGGCACGGCCGTATGTGTGTTTAGCATGTTGGCGGATTTGTTATATGTTGTGTGATTGATATGCATGTGTTATCTATTTGTGTGGAGTTTTCTTGCTAGGGTTCGGCTCACGGGTACTCTGTGATGCAGGTAAGGGCAAGGGGAAGATCGGCCAACCATGAGTACGGAGAGCGTGAGGCAACGCGTACATGTCTGGTCTGCCTGGCTGCCACGGCCAGGGGTATTTTTGGGAGATGCTTTGTATTGAATCCTATTTTGTCGTTTAGTCGACCTAAAGTATATTTTGAGTTGTAAATATTTATAAACGATATTTTTGAGATCCCTAATGTAAAACATTTATAATTGTCAATGAATGTTTACATTTTCAAATTATGTGATTTTAATACAGTTTAGTTACACTTTTGAGTTAAATATTTGGTTAGCTAGTTAAATGCATTTTAAACTCACTTAATAATGGCTCTAAAGTAATAAGGCGTTACAATTTGTGTTGCTGTAATGCTTGCGATTGTTGTTAGTTTTTTGTGTTGATGAAGCCACACTGGATTGTGGTGGAAATGATTGCTGTAATATGTTCAGTTTTTTTTTTCTTTTCTAATTCGCATTCAAATTTATTGGTTTGTACACATTGTGGAGATGCCCTTTTTTGATTTTGTAATGAGCTGGGTAAATATTTTGTGAACAGTGGAGTGCTTTGTCTTTACCATGTGACTTAGAATCGATTGGAAACTTTAGAGATGTCATTGACAAGATAGTGTAATTTTTTAATTTGAAAATGATTTGTGCTTTAGATTTTGTTTTTGACATTTTGTAAATGGTTGTATTATGCTTTATGAATTCAACTCTAGTGTCACTAAGGCTGTAGTAATCTGATGTGACTAGTGACCACAACTATAAACTACCAATGCAGGCTGGCATACAGGATACAGACCTGCTTGGGATACAGGATACTTAATCATTTGAATGTATGTAGCATGGTGCTTGGTACATGGGTGAATTTGAAGTAAAGATAGATTGGATTTTAAAAAAATATCAGCTTAAATAATTTTGAAGACATACCACATTTTTTTTTTCCGTGGGGGGATCATTTTAGAATCTAGTATCCTATGAGAAATTTAAGTTTGTATTTGATACAGATTTTTCTACTGCAAGCGTACAGTAGAGTTTAATATAATAAACTACAGTACAGTATAGTTTAATATAATTTTAATTCAAAGAATGCCAAACCACAGGGAATAAATATGTAATTCCACCCATTAATATACTTTTAAAGTCTACAGATTTAATTCGATAATCCTAAAAGTAATTGAAACAGGAAATATAAATGAATAAACGAAAGAAAACAATCTTGAAAATTGTTTATAATAAAAGAATGTACTAGAGTAACGATTTCAGTATCTTAAATAATGAATCACGGTTTTGATATTTTTCTAATTAATTCTCCTTATTTGTAATCTCAAGAACCCTAATGTAATGCATCTATCTTTCTTAAGCATACATGCAATTAATCTCAATTAATCAATATGATATCTCTATTCACTATTAATCAATCAAGAAGTCATTAAGCAATTGATTCTTTTAAAGGAAATTCATAGAATTCAAAGAATCTCTCAATCTCACAATCAACCTATGTCATATCTCCCTAAGTCCAATCTAAGGCTATATTTCTCAAGCATAAACCCTAGATTTCAATTCACAATAATGAGCTCGGGTTTCTTCCTGTTCGCGCGCGAGATAGTATTCACGAATCAGACGTTGGTTCCGAGCAAACAACAATTCTGGGCTCGGAGTTTTTGGCGAATACGGGATGGCAAGCAGCGACCCCCACCGTCTTTCCAGAATCTAGCGAGAAAGAAAAAATGGTGAGGGCCATGCATGCAAGGAGTCAAGAATAACGAGCTTGGGGAAACAAGCTCGGAAAGTGCTTAGGTACAAGACGAGCTTGATCCTGGAAACCTGATTAAGGGTCAAAACGTGTATTCTACGAAAAAAAGTAGGGAAGTGGGTCTAAATTTTTTAGAATCCTGAAATATCAGGGAAAAAGGTGGCGGTTGTTCAAAAATGGTATTCTTGGGTATCGTGCATTCTTTAAAACCAAGATTTGGTACCCAATATCTTGGTGTGCAAGATACGTCTTTTAAATTTTGAAAACCGAGAAAAAAGAAACCATTTTTGGGTTTTTTCTACATACAAACTGGATTTAGAACCAGTAACGGGAAAACCTAAACTTGAATACCTATTGGTCAAAGTGTCCTAGTTTATCAAACTACAAAGTGAACCAGTGCACTCCCAGGAACTAAAAGAACAGCAAAGCCAGAAACTGATAAAGAATATATATATATACATCAGATACTTATGCAGTGAAGACGACGGTTGCAGAGAAATCGTTGATTGAAGAAGAGGCTGCAAGTATAGTACTACGGCGTCGAGCAAGCTGGCGGTCTTTTGCTTCTTTGGCTAGGAAAACATGCAAAAGCGAGAGTTTTCTGGGATAGCCTCTGGTTTTTCCTTTCTCTTTTCTTTTTTCCTCTGATGAGCGTAAAATTAAAATGAGGAAGATGGCTAAGGCCTTATATATAGACAATCAGAGGAGGAAAAAAGGGATTAATCCGAGCCATTGGTCAGGATTCTTATCAAATCTTACGGTTAGGGACAAATGACAAGATGGCGCCGAAAAGGTGGCAGGCGAACGATCGTGGGCAGGTTTCCAAGGTACTCGAGTACCTTGGGTGAGCAATACCCAATTGGCACGTGTCCATATCCGAACATGTGTGACGGTCCAGGTCCCGAGAAAAAAAAAAGAAAGTAGTTCAAAAGTTTCATTCTCATAGGATTCGAACAAATACTTTTGAGGGGGCAAAATGTTACACCCAGATTTCGAGCCTTGAGAATTGTAATCTCGAAAGCTAGATTCGTCAAGCGTGAGCTCGCAAAATCTATAATACGTGTTCGCAACCTAGGCGCCGAACCTACAAAGCAGATGGCAACCTCGAAATGGTGGTCTCGAAGTCTTGCAAGCTCGAAAGACAGAACATCAGGACACATCCATTGTCGCGTGACCTCGGATCAAGTGGCCCGAGCTTGGCTTGAGTGTGAGCTCGACGTTTCATTCTAAGTTGATTTTGAGAAAATAATACAACTCGAAAGTCACTCAGAGACCTGGGATGGTATGACGCTGACGATGTTGATTACTGATTTCGGACATCTTAGTGAGTCACTTGGAGAGACACAGTCTACATTTATTGTTGTAACTTCCTTATAATAAAGGGATATTTATTATTCAGTTATACGCCCCTGGTCTTCAGGGGACGTTTCCTTGTATATAGGAGTTACAGGCTTTTAAAGTCATTAAATTTATTAATGTAAAAGATAACTTCCCAGAGACGTGTGGGAAAGTATCCTGAGACTTCCTCTATAAATAGAGAAGTCATGTACCTTTGTAAATGACGGAAATTTTGTGATCTTAAGAGAAACTCTGGAGAATTCATCCTTGAAGAATTTCCAGAAATTTCTTAAGTTCTAATAACAAAGACTCGTGGACTATGCAGAGTTAACTGCTGAACCACGTAAAAAATCTTCCTTGTTTTATTGTATTTTCTGGCCATAAATATTTACTGTTTACGTGCTCTACATTTCAAGTTGACGAAAAACGGCGTCAACAGATATTATTATAATAAGTGAGTTTAGGTTTAATTAAATTTTATTTAAGTTATAAAACGTATGATTTTATTATTTTTAAATAATTATCATTGTAAAATATCTCAAAAATATCATATTTTATTTTTTTTAATTATTTATTTTATTTTATTTAAGTTTAATTATTTACAAACTACCGTTAAATATAAGAATATTTCATTAAAGTTAACATTAAAAAATAAAAAACGGTTAAAACCAAGAATTTCCGTTGAAATGTGATGTATTATATATTATTGTAATAATAATATTTTATAACATGTGAATTTATATTAATATAATTATTAAATATTTTACAAATGTATATTATAATATTTAAATTTATATTAATATAATTACTAAATATTTATTCTAGCAATATTTATAAATTTAGGATTATATATTATATACTATATGTTATTATAATAATAATATTTATAATATTTGAATTTACTTTAATATAATTATTAAATATCTAGTTTTGTATTATATATTATTATAATAATGATATTTTATAACATTTGACTTTATATTAATATAATTAATAAATATCTAATATATTATTAAATATCATTATAATAATGATATTTTATAACATTTGAATTTATATGGGAAAATACTAGTTTGCCCCTGTATTTTTCCCAAATAAGTAATCGACCCGTGTGTTTTGTTAAATAACAACTCGGACCATGTGTTTTACAGAATTGATCAAAATAGTACCTTATACTCAATTTTAGTAAAAAAAAATCAAATATAATCTTTCATTTTCAACTTCTTGACCACTTTCTCTACTTTTCTGAACTCATTGCATCACTAACGACCTGAGAATTGAAAATATTTTGACCAAAATCGGGTTTAGGGTACTATTTTGATCCATTTTGTAAAATGTAGGGTCTGAATTGTCATTTAACAAAACACAAGGGTCGATCGCATATTCTGAAAAACATAGGGTTTAAAATGGTATTTTCCCAATTTATATTAATATAAATAATAAATATCTAGTTGTAATAATGATATTTTATAATATTTGAATTTATATTAATATAATTAATAAATATATTTTTTTAATTTGTTTTAAAAGTGTATTTTGTTAAATATTTAGAATATTCCAATAAATTTAATAAAATAAATCGTTAAAATGAAGAATTTATGTCTTTATTTTTATTTTTGTAATGTTAACTTTAACAGAATATTCTTATATTTAACGGTAGTTTGTAAACACTTAAACTTAAATAAAATAAAATAAATAATTAAAAAAATTAAAATAAGATATTTTTGAGATATTTTACAATGATAATTATTTAAAAATAATAAATAATTAAACAAATTAAAATATGATATTTTTCAGATATTTTATAATGATAATTATTTTTAAATAATAAATAATTAAACAAATTAAAATATGATATTTTTGAGATATTTTACAATGATAATTATTTAAAAATAATAAAATTATATGTTTTATAACTTAAATAAAATTTAATTAAACTTAAATTCATTTATTAGAATTTTATCATATTAAACATATAATATAGTTTACTTTGAATTAGAAACAAATTGTTATTTTTAAAAACTAGCAAGAAACTTAAATGTAAAATCCACGTATAATATTTAATATTATATTAAATATATAATATATAATTTCTTGTTGTCACTCTAAAATTAAAAAACTAGAACAAACATAAACTTAAACAAAAATAAATAAATTATTTAATTAAAATATGATATTTATTTAAAACTTATATGATATTAATATAAATTTAATAAAAATAATTAATAAATTCTATAAATGAAACTAGGCAAACGTGCATACTGCACGTTATTTGTATCTAGTAGATATATATATATGTGTGAATAAATTTAAAAAATTAATTATAATTTCATTTTAAAGTTTTATTACCATTCTAATTATTTTAATCAAAACTTTAAAATGAAAAGAAAAAAAAAACTTCATATTTGATGTCAACTCCTGTTAAAAAATCTCTAAACTAGTTTGACGCTTTAGCTATGGGCCGGTTTGTCATTGAACCTTTTTATGGGCTAACTACTTAGACTCTAATGACTTGGATGGACTTTAATTCAAGACCAAATAGTTTTGGGGTTTTCAGAAATTTTGGATTGCATATGCATGCAAGAAAAGTAGTTTCTTCTTAAAAATTTTATTTTTATTTTAGATTATTTCTTCTCAGTTTAATATATATTTTTATATTCATAAAAAAAATTAAGTTATATATATTAAATAAATTTAAAAAATAATCTCTTATATTTGTTTTTGAGTGTAAAGAAGAATTTCATTAAGGCTTACTTTTCTAAACGTGTATTAAAACATATATTTTTTAAATGTTATATAATTTTTTTTAATTATTTTAAAATTTATTAACTTAATCAAATTAATTATAATTTTTTTATAAAAATATTTATTTAGTTTTATCAACATCAAACACAATGACAAAATCAAGTTGTACGTGCCCAATGTCAGAACCAAGAAATGCTTGTGGGAGAAGGTGCTAGGCATTGCTCCCGAATTTATTTTTTCTTTTATATAAATTAGTTTATATAGTATTGTAATTTTCGGATTTATATTTTTTTAGATTTTGTATTTAGTCTTATTTTTTGTTCGAATTCTTGATTTTGATTACTTATTTTTGAACCATTTCTTCTGTAAAATAATTTAAATAGACTCTTAAACGTGGTTTTGATATAATTTTTTTTAATTAAAATCACAAATAATTCATAACAAATATACAATCATTCTGCCTAATAAATGTGTTATTATATTTAATTTTTTCTAGTATATTTGAACCGTACAAAATACACGATATAAAATGTAATTTGTTAAAACAAAATGTTCAAACAGCTAATGAGACAAAACATAAGATCAAAAATAATATAAACCCCTAATTTAATTCCTCATTATTTGAGTTTCCCCTATTTTAATCCATCATTAGTTGGCCCTATATAATTGTTTGCTGGTTCAGCCACTGCACTTGCAAAACGATAAAAGTTTAGCCAAAATTTAACATACGTGTAAATTGTTGAACACCACAACACGTGAAAATATAATTACTTTATTATTACAAAAGTAATTACACAAATACTTGAATACAATATTTTATCACAACACACTTTAAACACTTACACACTTTATTTTGGAGTACTCACTTAATAATTTCCCTCACACTTTTTTTAGACACACTTATGCAATACTTACTTAGACTCACACTTTTGGGACACTCACTTTGCTACTAGCTTGGACACACATTACATTTGTATTTATAGCCTACAAAGAAAATATCTAAATTTTTCTAGAATTTTCTAACTTTATAATTTATTTAACTACTTTCTATCTTTTTCCAAATGATTCTAGAACTCTCTCTATATATTATCTAATTAGTTCTAAGTTTTTTCAATAACTTTCTAGAATATTTTATGTTCTTCTTAGTATATTCTAGAATACTAGAACATTGTAATGACTTTTAACTGAGTGAAAACAACAAGAATTTAAAATATGAATCAATATTTCAACCTAAGTATATCTACAGTGAAAGGTTGCTTATAGTTATAGACCACTATAATAACCCCACAAGCCATGAATTACCACCGGCCATTTAAACTTGCCGTGTTGATCAAATGCAGGATGATTTAGACTCATGACTTTTATGATATATAACCGAAAGTATTATAGAAAAAGACTTAGTAAAAATTCAATCTTTTAAAAGCTAATAATTTAATTGCCCTACTTGAATCCGATATGTAATCAGAACTTGACACGAAAATAATATACAGAAACTAATTAGTGTCAAATCACTTTACACAAAAAATATCATTATCTTCATATATTATGAAGTATAGTCATTCAAAAATATTCATAATATAAGAAACTCATAGTCATTGGTAACATAAGCTCCAGGTGCCAAATAAACATGTTATTACGATTTTCAAACCCTAAGTACAAATGGATATCACACCTAACCCCACCAAATGACATAATCATACATTGTCACATATCTGTTACATCTTCCAACAAATTCATGAACAAATGTACATAAATGGATAAAATTTTAAAGGGCCCTTGGTTTCTCGACAACAAATTTCCATTTTCCTGGAAAACTTTAGTACCTATTCACATATATATATATATATGGGTTCATTCTTAATGGTGATTGAGTTTTTTCCCCATGGATGGGTTGTCAATTAATAGTCATTGGATTAAGATCCAATGGTCCACATTTAAATATGTTAATTAATGCTATCTTTGATTTTTTCAAACTTGGTAATGGGCTACCTGCTGACATGGCGGTCACCTTTTAATTTAATTAAATAATTAAAAAAATTATTATTTAAGATTCATTCCAAGATTCCATATCCCCATTCTTTCTCTATTCATTTCATTCCTTGTTCATTCCTTGTTCTTTCCAGATTCATTCCTTATGCATTAATTATTCTTATCTTCCCAACTACAATTAGTTGGCTAATTAATAAAGCATATTTCGAATTTTCTATATATTATATATATTTTTATACAAAATTTACTCATCTTAAAAAACTTGTTTATTGAAGAAGCTCCAAATTTTTGAAAGTGTTTTCAAATAAGTTTTCTATGTCATTTTCGAAAATCACTAGTAGATTTTCTATTTTTTAAAAAAAAAATCCATCTTTTTTTTTGTTATATAGTATTTGAAATTCACATAGATGAGTAAATCTTATTTCTCTTGAAAAACTTGTTTAGTAAAAACCCACAAGAATTATTTTTTTGAAAGTGTTTGATGAAAATACTCTAGATTTTTTATAGTGTTATTTGTAAGATTTTCAATCGTTTTTGTGCTTTCTTTATTTTTACAAACAAATTATCATCTATTTCTCCAATTTCATATTTCGAAATTCACTACTAGAGGTTTTTTTTTTTAAAAATATCAACTTAGTTTTATTTTTCATGTAGAATTTGAAATTAAAAAAAAAAAAGACTAAATCTTATTTCTCTTGAAAACTTGTTTATTAAAATCTCACAAGAACAATTTTTTTAAAAAATGTTTGATGAAAAAGCTCTAGATTTTTCGTAGTGTTTCTTGCAAGATTTTCAATCATTTTTGTGCTTTCTTTATTTTTACAAACAATTTATCATCTATTTCACCAATTTCATATTTCGAAATTCACTACTAGATCTTTTTTTTTTTTTAATTCCAACTTAGTTTTATTTGTCATGTAGGATTTGAAATTCAAAAAAATGATTAAATCTTATTTCTCTTGAAAAACTTGTCTAGTAAAATCTCACAAGAACAATTTTTAAAAAAAATGTTTTATGAAAAAGCTCTAGATTTTTCATAGTGTTTCTTGCAAGATTTTCAATCATTCATGTGATTTCTTTATTTTTACATATAAATTATCTTCTTTTTTTCTCCCATTGTAAAATTCGAAATTATTCAAACTTCTTAGAAATCAACTATTAGGTTTATAAATTTACATTGAAGGTTATAGGGTTTTAAAAATTTCATATTTTATAAAAGAAATTTTAAAACATTATTATTACAAATTATTTTGTAGTTCATTTTTCTTCAATAAACTAGAAATGTGAGGAATTTTAAAGTTTTGAAAATTTCATCATGTAAATTTTTCAAACATATTATTATTTTTCAAAAATATTTCGTACATAGTGATAATCTTCGTCAATTTTTTTGTATAGAACTTCGTGATGGAATCAGAAATGGAATGGAGGATAGTAATTGAGCATGAGTTGAAAGAGTTGAGACATGAACTACACTCTATTAAACTGGATTTACAAGTCAAAGATAAAATTCCATGTAGATATGAGAAGAAGAAAAAATTGACATATAAATCCATTAACGAAAAGGCCTCACAATCACTATTTTTAAAAAAAAACATGTTTTTAGTCAAGATGATGTTGTGTTCTTTGAACATTTTAAACTCGGTAATACTTTAAGACCGAAAGATAGGGAAGTGTTAGAATACATTTTCTCAAACTCTGATCAAATGTAAGTTTTTCTATCTTAATTTATATATTTTTTGTCATTTTTTCAATATATTTTAATGTATACTATTGTATATATCCTAGGGAAATTATAGTTGAAAGTGAGTCTAGTTTTCTACGACGGTCCGACTTCCGGTATCTTGGACCTAAAACAGAGTTGGAGACTAAGGCAATTCATTTGTATATATTACTAATTTTAGTATGACCGTTATAATTATTATTTTTTTTGGTAAATGCAGATTGTTACTATGGTTTCTTCATTCTTGACCGAGGATGAGAGGTTGAAGAAGGGTAAAGAGTGTAAGAATTTGTATCTTCTTGCTCGAAATATGGTGAGTTTTTTGTTGTTTTTCTTTTCTGTCAAAACATATTTCATGTTTGTGAAGTTAATTTTTTTTTTTAAATTATGACAATAGAAATACTTACTACCCGACTCCTACTCCAATTTACCACTACATCAAATTTGGAGGAAAATGCATTACTACGAAAGATTTATGGACTCCCTCGAACATTGCAATGAAGTATAATTCTAATGGTTTATGTTGAATATATTTTTAAGCATCTATTTATTATGTAATTTCTAACAACAATTATACTTGTAGATTTATATTCCTATGTTACTTGTAAGACACTTCATTCTTGCACGGGTGATACTTAAAGAAAAAAAAGAAGAAGTTTGGGACTCACTTGCCGATGAAAAGAATCCTATATTACAGTCATCTAAGATTGTTGATATTGTAAGTTTTTATTGGTTGAATATATTACTTTTTTATAAATTTTAAATTTATAAATTCTGATGTTAGAGTGCAAATGCAGCTACGCAATCTAGATTTGTTCTTGGAGAATCAGATCAAAAGGAAACCTGGTAGTTTCAACTTTGCTAGTTTTGGTATAGTTCGTGGTAGAAATGTCCCTAGACAAAATAATTTGTACGATTATGGAGTCTTTGTCTGTTATACCCAGATTTCGAGCCATAGTAAGTATGACCTCGAAAGTTGAGTTCGCATTAAATGGTCTCGTGAGGGTTAGGGTAAGCTCTAGGATGGTAAATCGAGCATGCAAAGTATGATATATGATCTCGAATGCGATGACCTCGAAATGATCTCGATCTCGAAAGGTAGCTCCGAGAACACCTTCATCTTCAGGAACTTCGGAGCATGGGTCTTGAGCTCGATGTACTATCTCGAAAGCAATGTTAGCTCGGGAGATGTCAGTGGCTCGCACAATGACACGAAACCTGAGATGCTGAAGCCTTGGAGATACGCTATAACCACCTTGAATATCTACAAGTATTGTAAACATGAGATGTAATCCTCATTTATTAATGTAAATCCCCAAGAATCGTGGGATATTATTTAGTCAGTTATGCATTCCCTGGTCTTCAGAGACGTTTCCTTTTTTATCTGATTAAAGGCATTTAAAGCCATTTATTTTTATTCACAAAAGAGTAACTACCCAAAATATGTGGGATAGTATTCTGCATCCTTCTCTATAAATAGAGAAGCCATGCACCATTGTAATGGACCGAAATTCTGATCCTTGAGAGAAAACTCTGGAGAATTCATGCTAAAGAATTGTTCAGAGATAATCCTAAGATTAATAACAGAGACTCGTGGACTAGGCAGAATTAACTGCTGAACCACGTAAAAAATCGTGTGTTTGATTTGTTTGTTCCGTTTGGCCATCGTCATCCATTGTTTTTGTGCTCTTCTTTTATCTGTTGACGAAAAACGGCGTCAACAGTTTGGTGCTTTCATTGAGAGCCTTAAGCATTCATCCCTGAGAGATTCATGGCTGCAAACAATCAGAACACTCCTGAAGAAAATTACCCAAGACGTCCTGGAAAACAACCAATGGAGAACCCGGAGTCTGATGAAAGAAGTGGGTCCTCTGATTCCCGGGGACCACCTCCACAACCAAGGGATGAGGACATGTACTACAATCCTGAGCGTTATGTCCCTATTGTAGAATTGGAGAATCGGCAGCTGAAACAGTTGTTGGCAGAAGCCAACAAACGTAATGAGGAGTTGACTAGGATAGCCGCGGAGGCGCAGGTGGCTCAGCCCCCGCCTTCGCGCGAAAACCAAGTCCCTCCTCCAAGGGACGTGCATGTTCCTCCCCGGAGGCCCCGTGGACGACCACGAAAAGATGCTGCCACGAGGAGGCCGACTCAACCTCCGGCACCAGCAGAGCCATCCGCTCCTCCTAGGCCCCAGAGGAGTACCCGAGCTCGGGTCCCGCCTAATCCACCTGCGGAAGCACCTGCAGGAACTGAGAATAACCGAGCTCCTACCGAGGCTCGGACTCAAGTTCCTGGTAGCGCACCGAACGCGACTGGCCCATCTCGGGCAAATTCTGGACCCTCTAGGCCGAAGCAAGGGAGGCAGCCACCGTCACCTATACGGTTCCCTCCATCTCCCGTAAGATATCCTTCACCTCCCCGCAGAAACGCTCAACCTGTTCAGAAGCAGGATCAAGGGCGTACGGGGGATAGGCAAGGACACAGGGAGACTTTCTAGGAGCGGAGAGGCGCACAATCTGAGAGAAGTCAGACGTCCTGGTCTCGCACTGCGGAGACAAGGCGACATGGGAAGAACCCATCTCGAAACGACCGATCAATAAGTTTCACCAGTGACGAGTCCGGAGAAACCAGGTCCGTCAGTAAACGCGATCGAGGTCGTAAAAATACTGGAAGCCGCAAGACCCGTCCCGACCTGCGGAATCATCTGAATCAGAGCAGGGGGAAGGGAGATCAGACGAATCCGGACCTAAGGAATCACCTAAATGGGTGTAGAGATCCCTCACGGAGACGCGAGCCTGGCATCACAATCAATGACTGGCAATTCCAGGCACCGCCTAAGGACCCAGTCCAAGAGAGGATTGATCAGCTCGAAAAAGCCTTTAGGCTTTTAAAGAATGAACGAGGGAACGGTCGATATGAGGACTCTGATGAGGAGCTCGAGCCGTTTGCTCCCAATATTTCTAACACTCAGTTTCCCCAAGGGTTCCGGATCCCTCACGTCCCAGCGTTTGAGGGAAAAACCGACCCATGTAGCCACCTGATTACATTCAACACTATTATGAGAGCTAGTAACGTGGGTTACGAGCTCAGGTGCATGTTGTTTCCAACATCATTGGCCGGACCTGCCAAGAGTTGGTTCGAGAAGTACAAGAGACACTTGATAACCTCATGGGAGTCAGACCAGAGGCATCCACTTTGACCAACGTCCGGCAACAGCCGGGCGAAACACTGAAAAGCTATCTGACAAGATTTAATCTTGAGGTCGCCCGAGCTCGAGATGTGGATGACAGTGGGCACCTAATGGCTATCCGAGCTGGTGTTTTACCCGGGAGTGCCCTTTGGGATGACATGCAAGGGAAACCGGTGAGGTCGATAACCGAGTTTAACAGACGGGCGCAGAGATTTGTCAATGTAGAGGAGGCGAGGTCAACGCTCAAGGCGACCTCGCAGACCGAAACTACAACGATAAACATTAACTCCGCCTCAACCTCGGCTGACCCAGCAGCTCCACAGCCTACCTCGGAGAATCCCTCCAAGAGGAAAAAGAGCGAGGGAAATAACCCCGAGGCTGATGGAGGAAAGAAGAAGAAAGGAGAAAGGTATTTCTCCGTATATAAAGTGCACACCGAGCTCAACGAGTCTCGGGAAAACATATACCTGGCTAATGAAAACCAGGTCCCCTTCAGGCGTCCGAACCCAATGAGGAATCAAAAGTCCAAGAGGGATTCCAGTAAGTATTGCCGGTTTCATAGAGATACCGGACACACAACTGATGAGTGCCGACAGCTGAAGGACGAGATCGAAGGGTTGATCTCAAGAGGTTATTTCAGGCAGTATGTCAAAAACCAGAATACTAGACAGACCACTACAAGCCAGAGAATAGCCGCGCCTCCGGCGGCACAGAATAATAACTCCCGGTCTCGGGAAGATGACAGGCCCCCACCGATTGATGGAGAGGATGTAATAACCATCTCGGGAGGGCCTCATCTCGCAGGAGGGGGTAGAAATGCTCAAAAGCGATACGTGAATGAGTTGAAGACGAGGGACGGGTCTCCTTATGAACCCGAACCAAGGGCACCAAAAAGCCAAAGGGTTGAAACTCAACCTATAACCTTCACCGAGGAAGATGCCTCCCATGTCCAGTTCCCTCATCACAATCCACTAGTCATCACCCTGCAGCTTGCCAACAAAAGAGTGCGCCGAGTTCTCATAGACAATGGGAGCTCAATTAACATTCTTTATAAAGCAACACTAGAGAAAATGGGACTCTCCCTTCGCGACCTGAAGGCTTGTGCAACCACTTTGTACGGCTTTTCTGGAGAAGGAACCGCCTGTATGGGGTCCATCGAACTCCCTGTGACCTTGGGAGACTATCCAGTCTCGGTGACCAAGATGATGGAGTTCGTGGTAGTAGAGTTACCATCTGCCTACAATGTACTGCTCGGGAGACCCGCCCTGGTCGGGCTGGGGGCAGTTTCATCTGTAAGGCACCTAGCCCTTAAGTTCCCAACTCCGAGTGGGGTCAGAACATTGAAAGGAGATCAATTGGCAGGGAAAGAGTGTTACAGTATCTCTTTGAGGGGAAAGAAACAAACGAGCGCTCAAGCACTCGTTATCGTACAAAATAAGGATGGGACGGTTTTAGAAATTGATGAGGAAATCGATCCAAGGATCGAGGAGAAGGTTGACCTCGAACCATTGGAAGAGCTCGAAGAAGTTCAGCTCAACGATGTTGAACCCTCGAAGAAGGTAAAGGTCGGAAAACACCTCCAAGACGAAGCAAAATAGAAATTAATTTGCTTCCGAAAGAAAAACCAGGATGTCTTCGCATGGTCACACTCAGACATGGTGGGGATAAGCCCAAATGTTGCGAGCCACGCATTGAATATAGACAAAAGCTTTCCCCCGAAGCAACAAAAGCGAAGACAGCTGGACGAGGATAGAAAGAAAGCACTAAAGGAGGAAGTTGACAGGCTGAAAGCAAACAATTTCATCAGGGACGCTTTTTACCCTGACTGGGTAGCCAATCCAGTGTTGGTCCTGAAGCCCAATGGGACGTGGAGAACCTGCATTGACTACTCGGACCTCAACAAGGCCTGCCCGAAAGACTGTTTTCCGCTGCCAAGAATTGACTAGCTCGTGGATGCCACGGCGGGGCATGGCCTGATGTCGTTCATGGATGCCTATTCTGGATATAACCAGATTCCCATGCACGCCCCCGACCAAGAGCATACGAGCTTCATCACAGATAAAGGGCTCTACTGCTACAATGTCATGCCATTCGGACTCAAGAATGCCGGAGCCACGTACCAGCGGCTCGTAAACATGATGTTCTCAGAGCAAATAGGGAACAACATGGAAGTTTATGTTGATGACATGCTTGTAAAGTCTCAACTTAACAAGAACCATGTTGATGACCTCGAAGAGTGCTTTGGCGTGCTCAGAAAGTACAACATGAAGTTGAATCCTCAGAAGTGCACTTTTGGGGTGTCTTCAGGAAAATTTCTGGGTTTCATTGTCAACTCTCGTGGGATCGAGGCTAATCCCGACAAAATACAGGCCCTGATCGATATGCCTTCGCCTCAGAGGCATAAAGATGTTCAAAGCTTGACTGGCAGGATGGCAGCTCTGAGAAGGTTCATCTCGAAGTCAACGGACCGCGGTCTCCCATTCTTCAACTTATTGAAAGGAAGTAAGAAGTTCGAATGGACAGACGAGTGCGAGCTAGCCTTTCAGGAGCTCAAAAAGCACTTAGCCGAACCGCCCATCCTATCGAAGCCTAAGACGGGAGAAGTACTATTCCTATACCTCTCAACTACCGAACACGCGATAAGCGCGGTGCTCGTTCGAGAAGAAGAGAGAGTACAGAAACCCGTCTACTATATCAGTAAAAGATTACTGGGGGAAGAGTCAAGATATCCACTGATGGAGAAGCTCGCCCTCAGTCTAATCCACTCATCTCGCAAGCTCCGCCCTTACTTTCACGCACATCCTATCCATGTACTAACAGATCAACCACTAAGGCAAGTCTTGTCTAAACCAGAGGCGTCTGGTCGACTCCTTAAATGGGCTGTTGAGCTCGGACAGTTCGAGATCACCTACCATCCGAGAACGACCATTAAGGCACAAGCCTTGGCAGACTTTATAGTGGAGTGCACTGGTATAGCCGACGACGAGGTAATAACCACGGCCCACGAGCTGTGGAAACTCTACGTCGATGGCTCGTCAAATGAAAATGGAGCGGGGGCAGGAGTTATTCTGATCACTCCTGCAGGGAGCAAATTTCACTCTGCTTTAAGATTTGGCTTCAAGGCATCTAATAATGAAGCTGAGTATGAGGCTCTACTCGCGGGACTACAAATAGCAAAAGAGCTCAAGGCCAAAGCTATACATTGCTACAGCGACTCCCAGCTCGTGGTTAATCAAATCTTGGGAGAATACCAGGCTCGTGGCACAAAAATGGCAGCTTATCTGGAGAAGGCAAAATCCGCATTGGAGTATTTCGAGTTTTATGCAATCGAGCAGGTTCCCCGAGAACAAAACTCAAATGCAGATGCCTTAGCTCGGCTCGCCACTTCCGCCGAAAATGAAGAGCTGAATGTTATACCCGTAGAACACCTATCAGCACCCAGCATTACTGAGCCAGATGAGGAAGATGTGTGTATGATTGAAACAGAACCAACCTGGATGAGTCCGATAGTCGATTATCTCGAAAATGGGATTCTTCCGAGAGATCGAAATCAAGCTCGAAGGTTGATGTATCAACTTCCTCGTTACACCATTCTGGATGGAAAGTTATACAGAAGAGGGTACTCCATGCCGCTGCTTAGATGTGTAACTCCTCCCGAGGCTAAGAAGATCATTGAAGAAATTCATGAAGGGTTCTGCGGAGACCATACCGGGGGGCATAGCCTATCCAAGAAAATTATACGCCAAGGATATTTCTGGCCAACCATTAAAACGGACTCCTTCGAGTACGTGAAAAAGTGCGAAAAATGCCAAAGATTCGCCACGATACCCCGAGCTCCACCTTCCGAACTGACCATGATGACATCCCCATGGCCTTTCGCGGTATGGGGCATCGACCTCATAGGATCACTCCCAACTGGCAAAGGCGGAGTTAAATATGTTGTGGTCGTCGTTGATTACTTCACAAAATGGACGGAGGCTGAGCCATTGGCGACCATAACTTCGAAAAAGATCCTTGATTTCGTGGTAAAGAACATCGTATGCCGATATGGAGTACCAAGAAAGATCGTATCTGATAACGGAACCCAGTTCGATTGCGACTTATTCACCAACTTTTGTAACAAGAACGGTATAATAAAGAGTTTTTCGTCAGTGGCTCACCCTCAGGCGAATGGTCAGGTCGAGGTCATTAACAAAACTCTCAAGAGTTCTCTAAAGAAAAAGTTGGAGGAGGCAAAGGGACGATGGCCCGAGGAATTACCCCAAGTCCTTTGGGGATATAGAACTACAGGACATACTCCGTTCTCTCTAGCGTACGGCTGCGAGGCGATGTTGCCCATCGAGGTCGAAATTCCGACGATCCGAACTCAGATTTACGATCAAAGTTCCAATCATACTCAGCTCGAGGAAACCCTAGACTTGATCGAAGAAAAAAGAGAAGAGGCTCAGCTGAGAAATGCTTCTTACCAGCAACGAACCACGAGATATTTCAATAAGAGGGTTCGAGATCGAAAGTTCGGAGTGGGAGACCTGATTTTGAGACGAGTATTCTTGGCAACCCGAGATCCAGCAGCTGGGGTGCTCCGGCCGAACTGGGAAGGACCATACCAGATAGAATCAGTCATCCGACCTGGCGTATACAAACTTGCAAGATTAGATGGGAGCCTGATACCTCGAGCATGGAATGGCGAACACCTTAGACCATATTATCAATAGTGTAAAAAGTGTCGCCTGTAACCATGATTTTCTAATTATATTAGTTTATTTTTGTATTTCATCAAATAAAGGGTCTACTTTGTTTCACATGTAATTTATTTTTATTTTTGCAATCTCTCTTAATTTAATAACCTATGGTCACACTCATAGGATATTAAGGGGGCATCATTGGTATACATACCATAAAAAATAAAAAAAAATAAAACATAAAGTATTTGGATATAACCAAATACGCGAGCTTAGATAGTTCGGACTTAACCGAGCGAGCTTAGATAGTTCGGACTTAACCGAGTTATCAAAAACATTAAGTATTTGGATATAACCAGGTACGCGATCTTAGATAGTTCGGACATAACCGAATTATCAAAAACATAAAGTATTTGGACATGACCAAATACGCAAGCTTAGATAGTTCGGACAAAACCGAATTATCAAAAACCTAAATATTTGGAGTTAACCAGATGTGCAAACACAACAGGTTTGGAACAAACCAGCCAAGTTATCGATCGACGATAAATGGGAGCCTACACCTATTGTGAGATAAGTCAAAGTCGAGGCTGGAATATCTTAGAAAAATAGTTTCGAACTCTTAACCTCGGAGCCAAAATACTGAGGATGAGGAAAGGTGACTAAAAAAAAAAGATATAACCAAATCATTCATATTACATGCCAAATAAGTACTTTTCAGTTCATGGTTAAATTAATGTCCGACCTTGATAAATAGCGAGGTTGGAAGCGGATAATTCGAATAAACTATGCATGAATGCATCGAATTTCGAGCCTAAATCCAAACTATGTTTGTATGAATTAAATAAACATAACTAGCTCATCAATATAAGAATATGCAAAATATTTCGAGCCAAGAAATGTAAAGCATATAAAAGGAATAGTTAAAGAAATTGTGTCAGCCCCGTGGGCACAAATTTAAATAGTTACAGAAATAAGGGGACGCAGCCCCGATAACTGATTTCTTCCCGATAACTGATTTCTACGAGATCGGATTTAAGGAAGAGGAGTATCCTTGGCCTTCTCAGCATCAGTATCACCAGACCCTCCAGGACGAATAGCATGGCTATCCTACTGGGCCGCCTCTCGAGCAGCTACACTTGCCAAAGACGGGCATTCCACCGCTCAACATATGTGGCTTCGAGAGGACCCAGAAAGCTGGTGTCAAGGTCGGCATTGTCAGCCCGAAGCTTGTACATGGCCTGGTCGACCGCTTTCTGCTTCTGCTCCTTAAACTCATTCAGGAGGCGGACCTTCTCGCTCTCCATGAGGTCGAGGGTGGCAGATTTCTCCTCTTCGACCTTGGCATTGGCCTTCTCGAGCTCAGCATTTGACTTTTCTAGCTCTTCGAGACGGGTCTTCAGTTTTTCAAGTTCAGACTTCGAGTCTTTGAGCTCGTCAACCATCTTAAGCTCAAGATCCTTCGACTTCTGAGCCAGAGACAAGCTCGTTTGCACCTCGTTGGTCAGTTTATAGTTGAGTTGTGCTGAAACAACAAGGGCCTGAAACACAAATGAATCAGAATTGCGAATTGAGGCATAAATACTTAAAATAGAGTTGAGAAGGCTACCGCGGCGGTGAGTTTGATACTCTTCTCATAAAGAGTGTTGCAGTCCGAGGCCTTGCGGACGAGATCCCAGTGGTCGGCGCCGAAGCCAGAAAAGCTCTGATCTACCCGAGAAAGGACGTCCGAGCTGAGTAAAGCCCCTTCTGTCCCAGCGGAACCATCAAGTACATACTCCTCAGTGTGGGTTCGAGCCGTTGGCAGCTGAACCGTTGAGGTAGAAGGTTTCTTCGGGGGCCGAAAAACTGTTAACCGGGTGTCGGTGGGAAGCAGCGAGATGGATGCAGTCGGGCCTGACCCATCAATCTGGGCAGTCGGTTCCTTGGAGGTGTTCGCAGTGGTCTGGGCCGTGGGAGTCGTCTCGCGGTGTTTAGGTACCTTGGACGGTCGGTCGGATCTCTTGGGTATCCTCGGGCGTTTACTCTTTCGGGCGCCAGCTCCCCCATCGCTAAAAAGCACGGCGTCGAGGTCGGGATTCATGGCACCTGCGCAATGACAGTGAGTTAAACAATAATAATAACTTTGAAAAAAGATGGAAACCAGTTGAAGAAAAAACCTAACTGGAACTCTCCCCCGAGCTCGAGCTTGGGGACCATGAAATTCCCCCGTCTTCAGAGGAGGCGGGGGGAGTGCCTTCCCTATAAGTAGGGGATAACCTCGAGAGGTCCCTATAGTCATTGGTCCCATACTGCACCGCTATCCCATTCCACACCTCGTCTGTGGTGTACATGGTATCGTATTTCTCGAGCCCACTATCAAACCTATGGACACAGTCGTCTACCCAACTCCATATGTAGAAGTGGTATCTATCCTGTGGGCACGAGACTAGTCTATTGGGCCTGTGTTTTAATAAAGTGGGGGACCACATTCGCGAAGTAGGAAGGGTTTTACCTCCATCTGAGTCCGAACTCGAGGCTTCGTCATTGGCCTCGTTCCCCGACCGCGGACTTCTCGAGCGAATTGGGAGAGGTGCCCTCCTTTCTCTCCTCGGAGGAAGGATGCCTGTGGGCAGTGGCACTTCCTCCCAGCGTTCATATTTTTTACTGGATGAGTCAGAGGTTGACTGGCCCTGTCCCAACAACCCACAAGCTCGTAGCTTGTCCTCATGTAATAGAAATGAGAGAGATCTCCTGCCGTAAGGGAGCCGGAGAAAGGTCTCTCTGTGCCCCTTCATTGTCTCATCAGGGGTAGGACGCTGGAAGTTAGCTGAAAGGCGAGATACACTTCAACTAAATATGGATTTAAGGGCTAAAGTTCCGAGCTCAAAAATGAAAAGTAACGAGAATACTTACGAATCCGCCTGAACGAACGATGTCGAGACGGGGACAGACCGTCTGTCCAGAAAAAAGCCTTCTTGAAGTCAGGAGGGTGGTTCAGAAGATCTTCAAAGATCTTCGTCTCTTTGGGGTAGCTCGAAAGATAGTAAAAACCATCTCCTCCCCGAGCTCGGGAGGGATTACTCTTCAAACAAAAGAGATATAAAATCTCTTGGGGTGAAGGCCCTGTCCACTCCAACTCGTGGATCAAGGACCTCAGGGCAGACAGCACCCTGTATGAATTAGTGTTGAGTTGGAATGGAGCCAACCCAACGAAATCAATGAAGTCTCTGAAAAAGGACTTCAAAGGCAGTAGAGCTCCCGCCTTATATGTTCCTGGCTTCAGGCCGCGTATTTCACACTGGCATCGCGGCCCAAAACAGCTCCGTTCATGCCTAGTCGGAGCTCGATACTTCAGTGTGTCCAACGAACTAAGGCCATGGAGGGCCAAGATATCAGTTATTTGGTCGCTGGTGGTAACCGAGCTCTGGTAGAACTCGGCTTCAAACATCTCCCTCCTAGGCTGCGAAGACGAAGGCTCCGCCATTAAGGAAAACTGAAGTTCCCCTGGTTGGTATGCAACCGTGACTTTTAACGTAGGGTCGAGGGGAACTGGCCTAGGTCCTGGGTTGGGCTCCGGATAGATGGCTTCCCGAAGAACTCTTCTCTTCTTTTCAATAACCTCGTCTATCTGGCGACGATAGTGGGCTCGAATGTCTTCTTGCTCGCGTGAGATCTCGTATTCTTTAATCCGACGTTGGTTCTGGGCAAAGACCGATTCCGGGCTCGGAGATTTGGGCTCGTAAGGGATTGCTCGTAATGACCCCCACCGTCTTTCCAGATTCTGTGACATCTAACGAGAAAGAAAAAATGGTGAGGTTCATGCATGCAAGAATCACGAGCTCGATGGGATGAACTCGGAGATTTAAGGATAAGAAACTAAGTATTAAGACCCTTACTAAAGAGTCAGAGCGTGTGTTCCACAGGAAAGAAAAGGAGCGTGGATGATTTTTTGAAAATCCCGAAATTCAAGGGAAAGAAAGGTGGCGGTTAGCCAGGAAAGGGCATTTTTGGGTTTCGTGCAATTGTCAAGAACAAGGGTTTTTACCCGAAAACTTAGTATACAAGAAACATGGCCTAAAATTTTCAAAACCCAGAAATTTGAGACTTCGTTCAAACGACAAAACTGGGTACAAACCAGAGACGAACATCCAAAATGAAAGTCTAGAAGGCATAAAACTTCCTATCATTGGTTCAAAACTTCCTATCATATCATTCTAAGAACGTAAACTAGCATACACAACAAGAACAATATGGGTAAAAAGCTGAAAACAAAAAGGGCATACTTACACAGTGATGGTGATTGCAGCGAAATCGTCGATTGGAGGAGAGGTTGCAAGAAAGAACTCACCGACTCGAACAGACCAGGATTTCTTTGTTTCTTGGGTCGAGAAAACATGCACGGGACGGAAGCTTCTTAAGAAAGTCTCTGGTTTTCTTATTTTTTTTTTCCTTTCTGGTTTACGATGAACAAACGTGAAGAAGAAGACGAAGAGGGGGTCTTGTATATATAGGTGGGAAAATGGAATTAATCAGGAGCGTCGAATGGAATTCTCACTAGATCGAACGGATGGGGATCAATGACAAGATGGCGCCGAAAAGTTGTCAGACGGACGATCGTGGGCGTGTTCCCAAGGTACTCAAGTACCTAGAGTGAGCAATACCCATCTGGCACGTGTCCGTTTTCAAGAGCGTATGACGGTACGGTTCCCAGAGAAAGTAGTTCAAAAGTTTCCTTCTCTTAGGATTCGAACAAATACTTTTGAGGGGGCAAGATGTTATACCCAGATTTCGAGCCATAGTAAGTATGACCTCGAAAGCTGAGTTCGCATTAAATGGTCTCATGAGGGTTAGGGTAAGCTCTAGGATGGTAAATCGAGCATGCAAAGTATGATATATGATCTCGAATGCGATGACCTCGAAATGATCTCGATCTCGAAAGGTAGCTCCGAGAACACCTTCATCTTCAGGAACTTTGGAGCATGGGTCTTGAGCTCGATGTACTATCTCGAAAGCAATGTTAGCTCGAGAGATGTCAGTGGCTCGCACAATGACACGAAACCTGAGATGCTGAAGCCTTGGAGATACGCTATAACCACCTTGAATATCTACAAGTATTGTAAACATGAGATGTAATCCTCATTTATTGATGTAAATCCCCAAGAATCGTGGGATATTATTTAGTCAGTTATGCATTCCCTGGTCTTCAAGGACGTTTCCTTTTTTATCTGATTAAAGGCATTTAAAGCCATTTATTTTTATTCACAAAAGAGTAACTACCCAAAATATGTGGGATAGTATTCTGCATCCTTCTCTATAAATAGAGAAGCCATGCACCATTGTAATGGACCGAAATTCTGATCCTTGAGAGAAAACTCTGGAGAATTCATGCTAAAGAATTGTTCAGAGATAATCTTGAGATTAATAACAGAGACTCGTGGACTAGGCAGAATTAACTGCTGAACCACGTAAAAAATCGTGTGTTTGATTTGTTTGTTCCGTTTGGCCATCGTCATCCATTGTTTTTGTGCTCTTCTTTTATCTGTTGACGAAAAACGGCATCAACATTGTCATATTATTTATGATGAATAGTTGTAAGCTCGACTCGCGGTCTTTTGTGGTAAGTAGATTTCATACTAAGTTTTTTTTTTTTTTTTTAATTTTGTTCTTATCATACTATACTTGAGTTTTTTTCACTATTGTAGTTCGACTCTAATGAAGAAAGGTGTCACATAGCTTCGTGGATTGCATGCTCAAATTTCAACAAGAATAGAGCAAAATTATTGAAAGATGTTCGAGAGTTCATTTCAAGCAGAGGAATATAGTACTAGGGACAATGATCTTTGCCCTAATTTTGTTATTCTCAATCAAGTTGTGTAAAAGAAAGAAATTTGTATTATTATTTATCAATTTTGAGAAATTAGAAGATGATCAATATTTGAGAGAATTTGAATAGTTTATTTCTGAATTAATTATTTATTAACAAGATTAAAACACACTTTAAATTTTATCATTTTCACAATCAACTTTAATGTTTATTGGAAGTTTCAAAGGGTTAGTTGTAGACATTAATATCATATTTATTAAATAAAAACTATTTTGTAAGTGTTAATTTCGAATTTATTAATTAATATATCAACCAATCAGAATTTTGAGCATAATGTTAGGGAATTAGAATGGATTTATGGAGACATGCATTTAATGAAATTAGTTGACATGATCTTAATTGTACACGTTTTTTATGAGAAATGATTAATAACTCAACCAAACATAAATAGAGCATGATATTAGGGTATTAGAATGAATTTATGAATACATGCATTTAATGCAATTAGATGGCATTTTCTAAATTAATTGCTCACGTTTTTTTAAGTGAAATTTTAATAAAATATATATTTTTTTACACAAACTAACTCAACCAAACCTTTTTATCTATAAAAAATTAAATTTATTTCGAAATTGTGTTTTAAATTTAAATTAAAAATCAATGCATAGTAACTAAACTAGTTAATACCAACCTAACCATTTAGAATTTAATGGTATAATTATGCATAATCAACCTAACCAATAACAAAATTATTGTGTTATTTTTGGGAATTGAAATATGTTCATTTTATGTTTTGAGAAGTGTAACTAATCATAATTTTGAGCATGATTTTTGGGATATGGAATAGCCCACCAATTGCTATATTTTTCATAATTATTACCCATCTTATTTATTAATTTAACCAAAACAATTCAGGTATTGGTTCAAAATGGAATTTAGTTTTTTTTTTTTTAAATGGGTATTTTAAATGTCATAATTTCGAAATTATATGGTTTTTAACACTATTTATAAATCATTTTATCTTATATACACTGATATCATTTGTAGGCAAACATAAACTTTGTTTTTATGTAGAGTTTGAAATCATTTTATATTTTTAAGAATGTGTCCATTTACTCAATATTATGATGACTTAGGAGAGGAAGAAGTTAAAGAGATTGTGTTGCTTGCTACACATTTGATTGATCATGTTGGAGTGAGTTTTGGATCCGACAATCGCGAAGCATTATTTGAGAAAATGAAGAAACTATTCGAAGAGGAACAAACAAAAGTTGATGAGCACTTGAAAAATATGGATGTGCTCTTGAGAATGATGGAAAAGTTGAAGAGAGCGTAAGGAAATTGTTTGTTTGTCTATCTACTATTGTACTTTGTAGATTTATATTTTTATGTTTGATTGAACTAATGAAATTTTACTTTTTATTATATAATGGTTTAATTTACAACACTCATAAGATCCTTGTAAACATAAAATATAAATAGCTTTCATATAATTCTTAGTACAAAAAAAGCTTGATGCATATATATAGAGACAATCATGCATCACAAATTGCACCAATAAGATTATTAATAGCATCTTCCAAATCCAAAAGCTTGATGCGAGTTTCAAATTTTAATCCTTTATCGAGACAATCATGCATATCTTTAGTTCTTCTACGCAAGTCTTTTGCTTTCATGAGAATGTTATAGAAACCTTTCGAGTTTGGAAAGGTTTTGGTAGAAGAAGGGATGTTATCTACCTGGCCATCATCATTTCGTTCAAGCTCCTTATAATATTCATTCGAATCTGTACATATTGTTGGTGAACCGTTGATATTTTTAATTAACTGGACAACATCTATTTCCCCGTCAGTGTCGCTTGATTCAACATCAAAAAAACCTTCCGAAAACTCCATATCGAGTAATGCTTGAGGCCATTTTCCGAGTACATGAAAATGTTGTTCTTCCTTAACTTGATCGATTGTATTGCTACTTTCGCCTTCAACAACAATGTCTTTGTCTGGTTCACGCGAGATAATGTCTTCATATTCAACCTCATTCTCTGCATCTTTGACTTCATAGTTGGATTCACTTTTTGTTTCATGATTGTCACTATCTTCATCAACCATTCTAGGCTCCATAGTAATCTCCATCTTGGAAATTATACTAATTTTTGTGTTATATTTAAAATTTGATGAGAAAAATAAAAAGCATTTATGATAGGTGGTTAGGAATATGAATAACTCCCTTTTAAAATGTTATACATAATTATTAAAAAGACATTTGTTCAACTTCCAACCATTGTATTTTTCGAAATGGGAAGAATGGGAAGTGAATATGTATATTTTTAATAATTATGTATAATTTTCATTAATTAATTTTAAAAAATACAACGGTAAATTGAACAGTTGCTTTTGTTTAATGGGAAGTTGAACAAGTGTCTTTTCAAAATCTATGTATACTTTTTATTAAATAATTTTGAAAAAATACATTGGTAAATTGGAAGTTGAATATGTATCTTCTTATTAATTATGTATAGCTTTTATTAAATAATTTCGAAAAAAATACAGTGGTAAATTGAATTGTTTCTTTAATGGGAAATTGAACAGGAGTCTTTTCAATAATTATGTACAAATTTTTAAATTAATTTCAAAATAAAAGAAAATTAAATTTGAACAAATGTGTTTGTTTAATGGGAAGTTGAACAAGTGTCTTTTTAATAATTATGTGTAACATTTTTTTTAAAATGAATTAAATAAAAATCGAAATATAAAATAATATTAAATTAATATGGCAAAAATTAATGTAAATTTGTTTAAAATTTATTATGAAATTCGAAATTAATATTTTTTAATTGAAAACTTGTCTTTTGAATAACTCATAGAGTGTAATAAATGTATACAAATATTGAATTAATTTTGATTCTATGTCTAGGTTCTTTGAACATAATAAATGTTGTTTAATTATATTTTGAAAATATATAATTATTAACTTTTTTAATTGGTGTTGTGAAGATGAATAGGTGTCTTGATAAATTAAACATGTGATGTAACAAATGTGTAAAAATTTGTGAGAATAAATTCATTTTTTGAAAACACAATTTTTTTAAAAAATTTATATTGAAAAATTCGAAAAAATAATAGGGAATCTCAATAGGTGTTACTCATATTAATTTGATAAGATACCATCATTATTAACTACACTATTGAATGATAAGTTTTAAAATTATTTATAAATAATCTATTACATGTATTAGTATTGCATGAAAAACAAGGTTGAGAAAGAAAAGGAAAAATGAAAGACATGAACAAAAAGGATAAAGGGAAGCAGAAAATGGAAGACCTAAAGAAAAATGGGAAAATGAAGCAAAAGAATGAGGGGTGTACTATAGATGATGTATCTCACACGTCGGAGGAACCAAAGTGTTTGGAAACCATTGTTCCAAAAAAAAAAATGTCCAACAACTTATAATACAATTCGAAAATAGGAGGTACGATATAAACACTCGTCTTCTTTGCATTAGTAGTAAAATAAATACCATTCAACAACTCTTGTTGTCAGGAAGCATCTCTACTAATCTTAACTGTGTTCCGGCCCGTGAGCTCCAAATACTCCAAACTGAAACCTGTCAAAGGCTCATCCATGCTCTAGAAAAGGAAGATTACTACATGCGGATTGAACTCGTCAAGCTTGAACGCGATATTACTTTTCAAAAGTGGTGCTTGAAAAATTGGATCAAAGATTGAAGACTGTTGTCTCTTTTTACAATTTTTATTTAAATGATTGTACTCTCTCTTTATTTGTTAGATGTATGTTGAATTTAACATATTATTATGAAATAGAATTTTTTTTTTAATGGTTATAAATATTGTTATTTTGTAATATGTATATTTCTTTTTTATCTTTATTTTTCGTTATAAAAAATGTAATAAAAAATTAGTGGGTTTTGTCGAAAGTTTAAAAAGTCATTACTTTTTTTATATAATTTTTTAATATAAATAATGACAATTTTTCGAAAATATTGTTAAAAAATACTTAATTATACATGTTAATAGAATTAATAAATAAAAAAAATAAGAATATGAGTAGTCAATGACATTTATGGATTTATTTGTATTTATTACAATTAATATTTTTATTTGGTAAAATAATTAATAATAATATTTGTAGTATTTCAAAAATGAATACTTAGCATGATTGACTCCTTGTATTTCCCATCAGTCATTATTATTCCTCATGTTTTATCTTCTTTATTACTACTTCATTATATATATGTGGCTAGAACATTTTTTTTATCATCATAAAGATTGTTCATCATAGCGAGAAAATGAACATAATAAGTTAGAGGAGATCATTCTTACTAGATCACTTTCAAAATTCAAAGAAAAATTCTTAAGTGGAGAGTTGTACAGTTTCATGGAAGAGATTAAGATACGCCTCAATAGATCACTTGAAGAAAGAATTACAATGAGAAAGGCAATGATGGATCAAGCATTTAGAAAATGGAGTGGAGAAAGCCCTAAAGTACGTGAAATTCGACACATTCAGAATGAATTATTCCAAAAGTTCATCGATGCTTCTGAGCAGGAGTACTTGTATTGGACGACACAAATGTAAGATGTTGAACGTAAAATTGTATATCATGAAATGTTGTTGGATGCTTTCAAGAACATTTAGGGATTGTCTATTTTGTCTACAAAAATTAGAGTGTTTGCTCATCTATATTGAATTAAGAATTTTATTCTTGTTAATGGAAATTTGATCTTTTTTTTAATTATTATTATTGTTAGCAATTTACAAATCAATTTTTTTTTCTTGTAGAAATATATTTCAAAAATGAACAAAGCCATTTATCCTATAAAATGTATTTCGAAAATGACTAATTTTTTACTAAGATATATTTCTAAAATGATATATTTTAAAAAAATCCTTAGTGTAAATTTAAAGTAAATATTTTTTATAAATATTATTAATTATTCCGGAGTAGTTGACTCCTCGTCTTGCTCATCACTCATTATTATTCCCGATGTCTTCTCTTACTTATTAATTATTTGTGTAGAAAAACAATGTTGAATACAAACTCTTTATATATATGTGTGTGACTAGGCAACCCTAGTTCATCATCATCACTAAGGTTGTCCATTTAGGTACCAAAAAAATAGAAAGAAAATGGACAACAAGATGATAGAGGAAATAATTCTTACTAGATCACTTTCGAAATGCAAAGAAAAATACTTAAGTGGAGAGTTGTACAATTTCGTGGAACAAATTAAGTTGCGCCTCATGAGATCATTCGAAGAAAGAAGTATAGTGAGAACCGTCTTCATCGATCAAGCATTTGGAGAATGGAGTGGAGAAAGCACTAAAGTATGTAAGATTAGAGAAATTCAGAATGAATTAGGACAAACGTTCATCGATGCTTCTGAGAAGGAGGACTTGTATTGGAGGCGTCTAATGTATGATGTTGAACGCCAAATAGTATATCATGAAACTTTGTTGAACTCTTTCATGAATATGTAGGAATATTCATACTTTGTTTGAAAATATTATATAATGATTTATCGGTTATGAATTGAAAGTTAATTTTTATGGTTATTTTTTATAATTAAAACTTTGCAAGTTCATTTAAAAATAATAAAATTTGATATTATTTTACTATAAAAATAAAATAAATTAATACCGAAAAATATATTTCATTGTCCAATTAATTTTTATTTTTTTATATTTTAATTATTATGCATGATTTAAGTATAGTGGTGATAATAAAATTTGCATTTAATATTGATTTTTCTTTTTAAAAAACCGAAAAAGCATGTTGTTTATTATTATTTCAATACATATTGATGATAAAATCAAATCTTTCTACTCCCCATATTTATCCCACTTTCCCAAAAAAATATAAATATAAATGTATTATTTTATTGGGAAGATGAATAAGTCTTTATAATTAAACATGCAATGTTTTGTTATATAAATATTGAAATCTAGGTTTTATGTATAGGTTCGAAAATATGTGTAGGTTCCCAAAAAAATATAAATGTTATTATCTAAATCCTATTAATTTTTATCATGTTTAAATATAATATAATATTTTTTGGAAATATAAATAGGGTATTTCGAAAATATGTATAGTTTCCCAAAAAAATATAAATGTATATTTTAAAAATAAAGTTTAAAATAATAATAATTATAATTAAATGTGAAATCTAGGTTTTATGTACATGCATGAAGGTTTAGAGTTGAAAAAAAAAATTAAATATATAATAATAGTTATTAATGTGGCCGAAATTTTTGTGTCTCTCCAACAACATTAATGGCTGAATATTTTTTTTCTAATTATATAATATTTAAATCAATGAAGTTGAAGAGTTGCAATTGTTAATAAATTAATATATATTTTTTTAATTATTTAATAACACACTTTATATATTATACACTTCTTCTTCAAACACAACCTACTTTACTCTCCTTCACATATTTCTTTGTCTTTCAACATTCCTCATGGATAACATGATTCAAGATCTCATCTCTCTTGCTGAAGGCATGATAAAAAAATTGAAATTCATTTTGCCAGTAGCAGAGATCTTGCCTTCATCAAAATTTACTGAGTTCGAAGATGGAACAAATTTTCCCTACAAGTTTGTCACAATATCTCGAAAAATGAGGAGGGGATTGAACAAGATGTATGTTGAAAACTTGAAGGAAGAAATTGAAGATTGGAACAAAGAACTTGTCAAAATGAAGAAGACTCGTGAAAGCATCAAGAAGAGGATTATGGAAGATGAAGAAGGAGAAGGAGAATCTTCAAATAAAAAGATAAAGGGAAATGAAGAGTAGATTTTAAGTTAGAGAATATTAATTATTTGTATTTTGTTTTTATTTTATGCTTAATTTTTAATATGAACAAATATTTTAAGTTTTTCAGTAAAAAGTTTAAAATTTATTGTGTTTCTTATCGTTATTTAACATATTACAAAATTATATTTAATACAGTGAAATTAAAAAAAATAATTAAATTTTAAAAAAATGATTATTGTCAATTAATAATAAAAATGTTTATTTTACCCAATAAATAATTAAGGAATATGATTTAATATTCAATTAATATATGACCATTAAAAAGATACCTAATCGGTTTCCAATTAATGCCTTTTTTTCATACACCATTTCAATAAAATAAGAACAATTTTCGAAAAAAATAGGTGGCCAAATAATACCCTATATTTTCGAAAATAGGAATAACCACCTCAAAATTAATAGATGCAATTATTCGTATCATAAATGCACACTAAATGAAAAGTTGCATGTGGCCAAATAATACCCTATATTTTCGAAAATGGAAACATGCATGTATTTGAAAAGTTGCAATTACTCATTAAATATATTATTTTCATAAACAAACAATTAAAAAATATTTTTTCATAACCCTACACAACATCTTCTTAGGCTATATATATTCTAAAGTAGATTAAATAGTTTTCATAAAAATATATATCTCTTCATCAGTTTCTTTAGAAAATTCCTACATCTCTTCTAAACAATTTTTCATTATTATGGAAGACTTTATAACTTTCCATATGCCTATTCTTTCAATGATTGAATTGCTGGAACGCCAATTATCCATCGTCAAAACATTTGCCAAAGAAGAGACTTCTCAAAGCGAAAGCGAATCGGAGTCTGAAATTGTCATTTTTGCCAAGAAGCAACAACAAAGAAGAAAATGTTTGACTTCTCTTATGGTTGAAAATTTGGAATATGAAATTGAACTTTGGAGAGAAGAACTTCAGAAGGTGAGGATGGATGACGAAGACGTCTTCGATCAATTATTGGGTGGCAACGAAGAACTATTCAAAAAGAATATGAAAGTTCTCTTGGATGATGAAAAAATCGATATCAGTGGAATTGATTTGAACTCCGACAAGGATGAGTAGATTATCATTTTTATTATTTTACTTAAATTATTATCAAGTTTCTTCTTTGTTTTATTTTGTAAGTTTATGAGTTTGTTATGACATTGTTCTTCAGTCCTAGTGATTGATTCTTACATTAATCTCTCTAATATTATTAAGAATTTCAAGTTTTTTTTTTATTTTGTCGAAATTTTTTATTATTTTTCATGTATATTTTATTAAAAATAACTTATATGCATCATTCATGAGAATTGGTTATATTTTCCTATTTATTTTTTTTTTTTTAAAAATTATTGAAAATTTGACCAAAATTTGTAACTAATAATAATAGCATGTTCGAAATTTTGGATTCCTTTATGGAAAAAAAAATTAATGAAAGAAAAACCTATTAAATTGATAAGCAAAAATTTCTCAAAATCGAAAAATGCAATAAATATATAAATAATTCCCTTTATTTTGGCCGAATTTTTTGAAATATTATATAAGTGTGTATTTCAAATAATAATAGTAATAAATGATGGGTAGTTGAACAATTGCATTTACAATAAAGTCA
Organism: Humulus lupulus; assembly: GCF_963169125.1. NCBI lineage: Eukaryota > Viridiplantae > Streptophyta > Magnoliopsida > Rosales > Cannabaceae > Humulus > Humulus lupulus. The sequence continues at coordinate 49,450,163 of NC_084795.1, read as the reverse complement.
TAATAATTTTATTATAATTTAAAACTTAAACTGGTAATTAAATACATTTATAAATAAGTGTGTGGTATACAATTTTTATGAGAATTTCGAAATTTATTAAATTGAATAAATGATTTTTTTTTATTTCTAATTATTTTTTTCATCTAGTTAGGTTATAAAAACTCTTTATATATGTAGGTCAAGAATTTACAAAGATAACCTAAAAAATAGATAAATATAATAAAAAAACGGAGTACATCAACGATATGTAACTAAAATTAATAACTAAATGAATTGGTTATATTTTCCTATTTATTTTTTTTAAATTATTGAAAATTTGACCAAAATTTGTAACTAATAATAATAGCATGTTCGAAATTTTGGATTCCTTTATGGAAAAAAATTAATGAAAAAAAAACATATTAAATTGATAAGCAAAAATTTCTCAAAATCGAAAAATGCAATAAATATATAAATAACTACCTTTATTATTTTGGCCGAATTTTTTGAAATATTATATAAGTGTGTAATTCAAATAATAATAGTAATAAATGATGGGTAGTTGAACAATTGCCTTTACAATAAAGTCATTATAATTTTATTATAATTTAAAACTTAAACTTTGTATTGGAAGTTAAACTAGTAATTAAATACATTTATAAAAAGGTGTGTGGTATACAATTTTTATGAGAATTTCAAAATTTATTAAATTGAATAAATGATTTTTTTTTTTTAATTATTTTTTTCATCTAGTTAGGTTATAAAAACTCTTTAATAAATTTATTTTAACATCAACGATATGGACAAAGAGAATGAAAACAAGGAGGGTATTAAGACTATCGATAAAGAGAATCAAAACAAAGATATGGTCAACGATATGGAGAAAGAGAAGCAAAAAATGACTGATATTATTATTTTTGAGGAAGGCAAGCAAAAAATGGACGACAGCAATGATGTACAGAAAGTTAAGCCAAAAATTGAAGACATTGATCATTTAGCAAAAGGGAAGCGAAAATGGGCAGATGTTACGGATGAGGAAAAAGAAAAAGGAAAAAAAAATTGGTGGACGTGAAGGATATGGAACTAGACGATGTGTTCCTCAATAAAGTTGTTGAATTACTATCTGATAATACAACTATTAATCTTAAAGAGCTCACCACATCGGTAGATATAAAAAAGAAGAAGGATGAAATCAATCAACTCTTGGTTCTTCTTTGTACCAGAAAGACTAAACTTGGGTCTCTCTTTTCATCTCGATGCATCTCAAGTCGCCTATGGAGTCCTGAGGCACGCAAGATGCAACTTTCTCAACATATCATCCTTCAGAAATTCATCCATGCTGTAGAGAAGGAAGAACACTTTTGGCTCCAAGAACTCTTGAAGATTGTTCATGATGAAAATAAAGATAATAGTCTACTCAAATTTTGAAAAATGTTATTTCTCATTAAAGTTTTTATTTTGACAATATTAGTTTTCTTCTCTTTGTAATTTGTCGTCATTGAATTTTATTTTATGAATTTTAGTTTCTCTACAATATTCTTCAATTTATTTGTTTGCAATGTTCTTCAACACATGAACATTATAAATTGTTACGATAAGTAAATGGCAAAATGTTAAGAGTAACTTATGATAATAATTTCTCACTAAACCATAATATATTTTAAGTAACTATAATTATTTAATAATAAAATTTTTTAGAAATTATAATTAATCTAAAATTTAGTAATTTATTTAATATTTTTTTAGAATTTGATAACTTTTAAAATTAATAAAACATTACATAAAATAACTATAATTATTTATTAATATTAATTATCGAAATGTATATTAAATATAAAATATAGTAATTTATTTAATATATCTTTGTAGATCTCGAAAACTATACAAATTATTAAAAACTAAAATGTTACATAATACCCAAACACACATCCCACAACTATAATAAATACTAAAACACACAGCCACAACTATAATTCTTGGATATGTAAAAGGTCTTCTCGAAATTATCAATTTATATTTAATCACTATAATAATAGTAATGAAAAATGCTATAAAAACTATAATAAAAGCCTATCTTAATTACTTTTATTTTAAAAAAACAAATATATATTTTTTTAGATATGTAAATATATTTTCGAAGTTACCAATTGAATATTTAATTGTTATAGTTGGAACATGTTACATCTCTTTATAATCAATGTAAAATTGTGGTAGTTGTATTAAGTGTCTTAAATTATTAATGCTATTTTCTATTTATTTTTTTAATGCATTTAATTGGTCAAATTTGTAATTAAAATTATAGTGGTTGAAATTAATGGGTGATTTTTATTAAAAATTTAATATTAAATTATAAAAATTGGTAGTAGCCGAAATTTATTGATAAATGATTCAAAAAGACAATATTAAATTAAATGTTGCTACATGATTACTAATTACATTTGGGAAGTAACAACATATTAATTATTTATTCATTAAATTAAGAAAGTGTGGTTCTTGTATTAAATGACATATTTTAAAATTGTTCTTATTTTTTCAGTTTTTTTTTTTTTGTTAAATGCATTTAATTTGTGAAATTGCTTATTAAAATATAGGTGGCCGAAATTAATGGGTCTCTTTTATAAAATAGAAATAATATTTAATTAATGTGAATGCATGATTAGTGTTTACATTGGGAAGTTACAACATATTAATTATTTACTCTTTCAATAATATTTTATTTTTTATTTTAAAGAAATCTAAAATATTTTATTAAGAATGTGAAAGGTTGCATTGTTGTAAAGCCCCAAATTCTCCGATGCATTTAACGGTGTGAACAGTAGGCCGGGAGGGCCATACTTGCTTAATTGTATTATTAATTGATTAAATGCATGTATATGTTGATTATATTATGATATGATGTGAAATGCATGCATGTGAGTCCATACTTCTTTATACAGGGGTGTGATGGTAATTTGGCCCGTTGAGGGTAAATTGATTATTTGTTCGCATGGTTGTGATATAATTTGAGACCACATTATGATGTGGGTTTTGTAATGCCCCAAATTTCCTAATAAGGTTTAGGACCTTGATTAGGAGGCCGGGAGGGCCATAATTACTTTATTATGTTATTTAATGATAATATACATGTTTAGGTGTATTAAATATGCATGTGAACCCATTTGTGATTAATTGGGTGATTTTCATATTTTGGCCATTTCGGGCATTTTTGGCATATATGTGAAATGGGCGTGGTGCTTTGTTATTATCTGGTTATGCCAGGGTTACCCAGCACAAGACGATCCTAGGAGGTAAGCTAGTGGGAAAGTCACAACGGGATTTAAGCTTGACTTGGAGTAAGTCAAGGGGTATTTATAGCATTACCGGGTTATTGGGTAATGGGAATTAACATTTGGTGATAAATTGGGAGTTAATAAGACCAGGCGGAAATTCTGGAAGTTTTGACTACAATGTCCCCGGGGGTGTTTTCGGGACCCCGAGCATTAGGTTTTATTGGAAGCTACTTAAGCTTGAAGTAACCTTTTAAGGAAATAAAAAGAACGATATGTACGTTCTCTCTCCCTAAAGTTCCCTTTTCGTTCCCGATCGCATTTTCGAAGGTATCTTGAGTTCTAGGACTCGGAATCAAGCGAGGATCGAGGCATAGCAATCCTAAGGAGAATTAGAAGCTTATTAGCCGGAGGATTTAGTTGGAAACAACTCAATCGAAGGTAATTCAAGTTTAAGTTTTAAGTTTTTAAAAGTTTTTAAGCTTGAATTGGACTTTGTGAATCGTTGAGTTTTTAGGTTGTTTGAACCTCGGGTTTTGGTGGTTTTGGACCATTGGGAAGTTTGGGAACTTTGATTTAATGATTTGGGAATGTTTAGACATGTTTTTGGGAGGTTTTAAAAGGTTAAAACGAAGGAAAAATGGTTGCCCCGAAGTTGGGCCGCGGCCCTGTTCTTGGGCGCCGCGGCCCTTGCTCGAAGAAGCAGGTGTCAGAATTTGGCCTTGCTGGGCGCCGCGGCCCTTGCCTCAGAGAACCCTGGGGGCCGCGGCCCAAGGTGCTAGGGCCGCAGCCCTTGCCCTGTTTTCACCCCGTTTGCTCGTTTTGACCCCGGAAACATGGTTTTAGGCCTCGGGATCATTCCTACTACCCGGATTAGTGAGGATTGATGTCTTGGAGGCTAAGTTTTAGTTCAAGGGTTGGTTTTAGAACTTGAACTCATTGGATCACCATTTGTGGTTGTGACTAGGTTAACACTAGAGGCTTGGATCAGGATCGTGCTTGTGGCTCATTTGTTGGTAACCTGTGCTTGGACCAAAGGTAAGAAAACTGCACCCCATATGTGACATGCATGGTTATGATTGATGCATGTTGAATGTTTAAATGTAAACATTGATAGCATAACGAATGCTTGGCAATCTTGCCCATTTGCATATGATTATTGTCAAGGCATGCTGGATGATTAAATGTGATGCATGTGATGCACAAGAAACATGTGACTAGGGCATGCCATGAATGATGAATATGAGATTGGTCAGAGCTTGAGTCTCTGAGTTTGTGCATGATCATAATTATGCTAGCAACTGTTTAGTAAGCATGCTGAATGCCCTGTCCTTGGATAATTGGCATATGTTACACATTGATAGCATTGTTTACTTGTGCATGGTACTGACTAATTAGTCAGAATTGGCAAAGGTGTTAGTATCAACTGTGAAGCTGTGACTTATTAGTCAGGTTCGGCAGTGGTACTGGGCACTGATCATGTTGAGCTGACTTATTAGTCAGGACGGCCTTAGCGTGTGTCACGCAAGCCAACAAGATTTAATCAAATCGATTATCAACATTGAATGGCTCAAAGAGCATTAATGCCAGACCGACCCCGAGGGTCGATGAATGAAATAAGCGCTTGGAGGCTAGTGGCTTACTCAGCAGCCACTCTCCCATTTGAATTAGTGACACGCATGGCAGTCACTCAGTGCGGTTTACCAGAACCCATTGGAGGCTAGTGGCTTACTCAGCAGCCACTCTCCCATTTGAATTAGTGACATGCATGGCAGTCACTCAGTGCGGTTTACCAGAACCCGTTGGAGGCTAGTGGCTTACTCAGCAGCCACTCTCCCATTTGAATTAGTGACTCGCTTGTCGGTCACTCAGCGTGGTTTATCGGAACCTCAAGTGTTGTGACACTCAATTGATGAATATTATAAGCGCTTGAAGGCTAGTGGCTAACCTAGCAGCCACTCTTCCATCTGGTTAGTGACTTGTTTGGCAGTCACTCATCTGATTAGGATTGACTTGATAGTCCTCCAATCAGAAGGCCAGGATTTCTTATCCTGGATACCCCAGCATCTGTTTGAACTCATTTGCATGCTGAATAGAGCTATGATAGCTAGGCATGCCAGATATGATTCGATATCATGATATGACTGTTTATGAGCATATGAGTTTTCTTGCTGGGCTTCGGCTCACGGGTGCTTTGTGGTGCAGGTAAAGGCAAAAGGAAGCTGGACCATCCTTGAGTTAGAGAGCTTAGGTGATGACGTGTACATATGCAGCTGCTCGACCAATACTTGGGCGAGGTTTGAAAGTGGAACTAGGGCTGAACCCTGTTTTGCCGCTTAGTACGGCTTGTTGTAAATAATCTTTTGTAATAAACTCTGAAATTATATTTTTGGGATCCCAATGTATACAGTAAACGTTCTAGTGAAACATTATATCTTAACCAAAGTTTTTAACCCCTAAACCGCTAATCACACTTAGTTACACGTTTATGGCCAAATGACTCGATTAGCGAGTTTAGCACTGTTTGCAATGTGCACTGTAGCGGTCCCTGGAGTTGGGGCGTTACAGGTTTGTTCGAGCCATTTGGTATGAGACGATCAAAGAAATGTTAAACGTCGGTTTGGTCATAACAGGCTTAAGCTCGGGGCTCGGGGTGAGTCTCGGGGTGTTTTAATGGTTAGAGTGTTACCGGGTATTAAAGGGTAACGGGATGTGAAATATTGGAGTTTGAGAATATTGAGATTAGCGGGAAAAGGGAAGCGTTAATTATGATTAACGGTGTAGGTGGAAAATGTCAAAATTGCCCTTAAGTTGGTTTTAGAGCCTTAAATGACCTAGGGGCATTTAGGTCATTTGGATAGGATATATGTGGTTTTAGAAGGCTGTGGAAACCGTTCAAAACAGAGCAAAAACAGAGAGTCTTCTTCTTCCTTCCCGTACATCATTTCCTCTCTATCATTCTTTGAGGTTTTTGGTCCCAAGTTGAGGTGGCAAGTTAGGGAATCAAAGCTTGGAGGTTGTGGTCTTAGTTCATCATCTTAAGAGGGTTCAAAACCAGTTGGAGGTAAGGAATTGTCTTTGAATTTCAGGTTATACTCTGTTTTTGTTTATAGCTTTCAATTCATGTTTTTGGATGTGGGAAGCATGAATCAAAGGAGGTTTTTGGTGTTAGCTTGATTGGGGTTTGATGAGAGTGAGTTAAGGGTGTTGATAGGGGGTTGAATTGGGTGTTTGGAAGAGGTTTAAAGTTGGTTTGAGAGGCTGGTTTTAAGGGTAAAACGCAGGGGCAATTCTGAGTTCGCGTGCTGGTTTTGGGCTGAACTGGGCTGGGTGCCGCGGCACAGCTTTTGCGTGCCGCGGCCCACGCGCGTCTGGCAGATGGAGCTTAGAGGCGTGCCGCGGCACTGCTTTTTGGGGTCGCGGCCCATAGGTCAAATTTTGTTAAAAATGGTTTTTAGCTTAGGGATTCAAACCATGGGCCTCGGGGTTGGACCTAGTACCCGGTTGGGTAGTATTTGAGGTCTCGGGGGCTGGATTTTGGTTTGGGAATCCTCAGTTATCACTTTTTATTGATGAATCCTACATTTTGGTTATGACCAGGTAACCGCTAAAGGACCAAAAAGTTGATCGTTCTCAGGGTTGTTCTTTTGTTCGTTCTTGCTCGAACCAGAGGTAAGAAAATTGCACCCCAAGTGTAACATGCATGGATATTCCTGAGGCATGTTGAATGTGAGAATATGGACATGGATTGAACATAGAATGCTTAGCATATGTTGCTCATTTGTGCATGGCACTGACTTATTAGTCAGGTTTGGCAAGGGTGCTAGTATCACTGTGAAGCTGTGACTTATTAGTCAGGTTCGGCAGTGGTATTGGGCATTGATCACGATGAACTGACTTATTAGTCAGGACGGCCTTGGCGTGTGTCACGCAGGCCAGTAAGATTGGATCTAATCGATTATTAGCATTGAATGACTCAAAGAGCATTAATGCCAGACCGACCCCGAGGGTCGATGAATGAAATAAGCGCTTGGAGGCTAGTGGCTTACTCAGCAGCCACTCTCCCACTTGAATTAGTGACATGCATGGCAGTCACTCAGTGCGGTTTACCAGAACCCGTTGAAGGCTAGTGGCTTACCCATCAGCCACTCTTCCATCTGAATTAGTGACTCGCTTGTCAGTCACTCAGTGTGGTTTATCAGGACCTCATGTGGTGTTCACTCATTTGCTTGAAAGCTTTATGCTCAGTGTGATTATCATGATAACCATTTGATAATGTTTACATTAAGTGTTATGTTTTCTTGCTGAGCCTTAGCTCATGGGTGCTATGTGGTGCAGGTAAAGGAAAAGAGAAGCTCACCTAGCCTTGAGTGGAGAGCTGATGTGGTGGTGTGTACATATGCAGCCGCTTGACCACCACGGTCAAGGTGTTCTCAGAGGAACTAGGGGGTTTACCCTATTTTTGCCGCTTAGGTCGGCGGGATTGTAACTTCACAACAGTAGTGACCATTTTGTACTGAGAACAGCTTGTAAACTTTTTGTTTAGCTCTGCAGAGCAGTTTGTGATAAAATCTCCATTTCCTTTTTACTGGTTTTATACCTTAACCTGTTAATTACACTTAGAGCACATTTTTGACCAAAGGACTCAGGTAGTGAGTCAAATTTCCGGTCCACCGTTCACCGTAACGGTTCTGGGGTAGCCAGGGCGTTACAACTTGGTATCAGAGCAATGCCAAGGTTAAGGTTCCTGTAGACTGGCTGGGCATGTACACACATCACTGGAGTCAAGCTCGACTCTTGGTTTGGTAACTCTTTATGTAGTTATGTGCATAACTGCTTAAATGTGGTGCAAATGCTTTGCCTGTATGCATGAGTCACTGTGTTGGCCTTGTGCCCCTGAAATATTATGAACTGTCATATGATACATGCTGAGTGCTGAGTGCCATAAACATGTATCTGTTTGAGCATATTGAATGACTGTGGAAAGTGATAATTGTCTGCTTGTTCTTGGACCGTGAGGCGGCAAGAGGTTTAGTTATTACTACCTGACTGGTCGTATTGGTTATTATTGTTTCAGTAAGGTATCAGTGACAGAATGAACCCAGAACAGACAGACACTACAGCTGGCCAAAGTGGTCAGGGTCAGAATAATGACAACAGCCAGGGTCAAGAGAATGACCATTCCCAGATTCCACAGCCAGCACCTGCAAACTGGCAGCAGTTGTTTAGTGATTTGCAGGCTATAGTGTTGAAACAGGGAGAGGAGCTTCGTCTCCTGAGGCAGCAACAAGTGCCTGCAGTGGTTAATGTACCAGAGGCACCTTCTGTGTCAGTGCCAGTTATTGGGCAGCAGCCTGGGGTTGAAAACAGATTGGAACCTCTTTATGAGCGGTTCAGGAAACAGCAACCTCCAGTTTTTGAAGGCAGCGCTGATCCTATCAAAGATGAACAATGGATGAGCATGCTTACCACTATGCTTGACTTTATGAAGGTAGTGGGTAGTGAGAGGGTGGCCTGTGCTTCCTATATGTTTCGGGAAGATGCCCGAATATGGTGGGAAGTGGTTGGTTAGACCAAAGATGTTAATCTCCTGAGCTGGGAGGAATTTCAGACCTTGTTTAATGAGAAGTACTATAACGATGCTATAAGAGCGGCGAAGGCCGATGAGTTTATGAGGCTACTTCAGGGAAGCTTATCAGTTACTGAATATGCCTTAAGGTTTGACCGTTTGGCAAAGTTTGCCAAAGAGCTGGTGCCCATTGATGGGACCAGGAGAGAGAGATTTCTCCAGGGGCTACAGCCCAGGTTAGCCCGTGACGTTCGCATCACCACTGTGGCAGGAGTCACTACTTATGCACAGGCGGTGGAGAAGGCACTCACAGCTGAGAGTGCAGAGATTAAGATCTGGCGTGACAATGCAGCCAGAAGGGATTTCAGGAGGCCAGGTCCTCCATTTGTTGGTTCTGGTAGGGGTGTTGGCCCCAGTGATCAGAAGAGGAAGGTTCCTGAAACCTTCCCAGTTCCAGGTCCTGACAGGAGACCTCGTGGTATTACAATAGGTCGTCCTGGGGGCGGTGAAGCCTGGAAGACTCGTCCTGAATGCCCTAGGTGCAAAAGGCGCCATTTGGGGGAGTATAAGGCAAAGGCCTGCTTTTTGTGTGGAGTAGTGGGTCACTTTAAGAAGGATTGCCCTCAGATAGGGAAAGAAGAAGCCAGAAAGGTGGACAGCTTGACCCCAGCTCGAGTGTTCACGTTGACTCAAGCAGAAGCTGAGGCTTCCCCCTCAGTTGTTACAGGTCAGCTTCTTAGTGCAGGAACCCCTTATCATGTGTTAATTGATTCTGGTGCTACCCATTCCTTTGTTGCTAGTAGCATTATTGATAGGTTGTGTAGACCTTGTGATTTCTATGTTGTGGGGTTTGGTACTTTGTTACCCACTGGGGAAATAGTGGTATCCAGAAGATGGGTCAGATCTTTGCCAGTGACAGTAGAGGGCAGAGAGTTGTCAGTGGATTTGATAGAGTTAGTTATGACTGACTTTGATATGATACTGGGTATGGATTGGTTGGCAAAGTATGGGGCAACTATTGACTGCAGAAGGAAGATGGTCACCTTTGAGCCTGAGGGTGAGGATCCTTTTGTATTCGTTGGTACTGTGCATGGACCCCGTGTTCCTATGATTTTCGTGTTGAGGGCCAGGGATCTTTTGCAGAGAGGATGCATTGGATTCTTAGCCAGTGTGGTTGACACCACTCAGGTCGTGCCAGTGAGACCAGAGGATACCAGACTTGTATGTGAGTTTCTGGATGTGTTTCTAGAAGATTTGCCAGGGTTGCCACCACACAGGGAGATTGAATTTGTTATAGAATTGGCACCAGGGACGGAGCCAGTGTCTAGAGCACCGTACAAAATGGCCCCAGCTGAGTTGAAAGAATTGAAGGTGCAGTTGCAAGAGCTGCTAGATATGGGTTTCATCAGACCTAGTTTTTCACCCTGGGGTGCGCCAGTTCTGTTTGTAAAGAAGAAAGATGGTTCTCTGAGAATGTGTATAGATTACAGGGAATTGAATAAGCTGACAATTAAGAATAAGTATCCTTTGCCAAGGATAGATGACCTGTTCGATCAGTTGCAAGGTATGAAGGTATTCTCTAAGATTGACCTTCGTTCTAGTTATCATCAGTTGAGGGTTAAGGAGGGAGATATACCAAAGACTGCTTTTCGTACCAGGTATGGGCATTATGAGTTTCTAGTTATGTCATTTGGATTGACTAATGCTCCTGCTACTTTCATGGATATGATGAACATAGTGTTCAGGGATTACTTAGACCAGTTTGTGATCGTCTTCATCGATGATATTCTGGTATATTCTCAGACTGAGTCAGAGCATGAGCAGCATCTGAGGTTGGTTCTACAGAGACTGAGAGAGCACAGGTTGTTTGCAAAGTTCAAGAAGTGTGAGTTCTGGTTGTCTCAGGTATCCTTTCTTGGACACATTGTCAGTAAGGAGGGGATTAAGGTAGATCCAGCAAAGATCGAAGCGGTCAGAGATTGGCCAAGGCCAAAGAATGCTTCTGAGGTTAGAAGTTTCCTTGGATTGGCAGGTTATTACAGGCGGTTCGTGGAAGGGTTCTCAAAGATTGCTAGTGCTTTGACTGAGCTGACACGCAAGAGCCAGAAGTTTTTGTGGTCAGATAAGTGTGAGAACAGCTTCCAGCAACTGAAGTAGAGGTTGATTACAGCTCTGATTCTGAGTCTTCCGACAGATCAGGAGAAGTTTGTGATATACTGTGACGCTTCTCATCAGGGCTTGAGCTGTGTTTTGATGCAATCAGAGAGGGTTATTGCCTATGCTTCTCGTCAGTTGAAGGAGTATGAAAAGAGGTATCCTACTCATGATCTGGAGTTGGCAGCTGTGGTTTTTGCTTTAAAGATATGGAGGCACTATCTCTATGGAGAGAAGTGTGAGATCTATACAGACCATAAGAGCTTGAAATACTTCTTCACCCAGAAAGACCTGAATATGAGGCAAAGGCGTTGGCTGGAGTTAGTGAATGACTATGATTGTGAGATTTTGTATCACCCAGGGAAAGCCAACGTGGTAGCGGATGCCTTGAGCCGGAAGGGTCCGGGGCAGATTCATGGTATGAGACTGTTAGCTAGAGAGTTAGCAGATGATATGACCAGGGCTAGTATAGAGTTACTGGTGGGCCAGTTGGCTAATATTACGCTACAGTCTACATTGTTAGAGAGGATCAAAGAAGGTCAGTTAAGTGATCCTCAACTGATTAAGATCAGGGAAGATGTTCTGGCTGGAGCATCCAGAGATTATACAGTGTCTGAGGTAGGTTTGTTGAGATACAAAGGGCAGATATGTGTACCGTTAGACATTGCATTGAGGCGAGAGATTCTGGATGAATCTCATACTACACCTTACTCTTTGCATCCAGGCACCACGAAGATGTATCAGGATGTGAGATCGTTATATTGGTGGCTGGGGATGAAGAGAGATGTAGTAGAGTATGTGGCTAAGTGCTTGACATGTCAACAAGTCAAGGCTGAGCATCAGAGGCCGGCAGGGTCACTGCAGCCTCTGGATATTCCTGAGTGGAAGTGGGAAGACATCACGATGGATTTTGTGGTGGGCTTGCCCAGGACTACTGGTCAGCATGATTCTATTTGGGTGATAGTGGATCGCTACACCAAGTCAGCTCACTTTCTGCCAGTGAGGACTACTTATACAGTTGATCAGTATGCAGATCTCTATGTGAGAGAGATCGTGCGGCTCCATGGTGCACCCAGGTCGATCGTGTCAGATCGGGACCCTACTTTTACTTCCAAGTTTTGGGGTAGTTTGCAGAAAGCCATGGGGACAAAGTTGAAGTTCAGTACAGCTTATCATCCTGAGACAGATGGGCAATCTGAGAGGACGATCCAGATCTTGGAGGACATGCTGAGAGCATGTGTACTGGATTTCGGTGGTTCTTGGAGTAAGTATCTGCCTTTGATAGAATTCTCCTACAACAACAGTTACCAGTCTACCATTGGAGTAGCACCTTATGAGATGCTATATGGTAGGAAGTGCAGATCTCCCATTCATTGGGATGAGACAGGAGAAAGGAGATACTTAGGTCCTGATGCAGTACAGAGGACCAGTGAGGCTATAGAGAAGATTAGAGCTAGAATGCTTGCCTCTCAGAGTAGACAGAAGAGCTATGCTGATCCCAAGCGCAGGAACATGGAGTTCCAGGTAGGAGACTATGTTTTCCTCAGAGTCTCGCCATGGAAAGGGGTGAGAAGGTTTGGGAAGAAAGGCAAACTGAGTCCTAGATTTGTAGGTCCATTTGAGATCCTGGAGAGGATAGGTCAGGTGGCTTACAGATTGGCTTTGCCTCCGGCGTTGTCTGCCGTGCATAATGTATTCCATGTATCAGCTCTTCGGAGGTATGTATCTGATGTGGGCCATATTCTGAGTTATGAAGATCTGGAGCTTGAACCAGATCTCTCCTTTGAGGAGCAGCCAGTTCAGATACTTGACAAAAAGGACAAGGTCCTCAGGAATAAGACAATACCTTTGGTTAAGGTATTGTGGAGGAACAGCAAGGTCGAGGAGGCGACCTGGGAGCTGGAGTCAGATATGCAGAGTCAGTATCCCGAGCTGTTCAGGTAAATTTCGGGGACGAAATTTCAGTAAGGAGGGGATAGTTGTAAAGCCCCAAATTCTCTGATGCATTTAACGGTGTGAACAGTAGGCCGGGAGGGCCATACTTGCTTAATTGTATTATTAATTGATTAAATGCATGTATATGTTGATTATATTATGATATGATGTGAAATGCATGCATGTGAGTCTATACTTCTTTATACAGGGGTGTGATGGTAATTTGGCCCGTTGAGGGTAAATTGATTATTTGTTCGCATGTTGGTGATATAATTTGAGACCACATTATGATGTGGGTTTGTTCGAGCCATTTGGTATGAGACGATCAAAGAAATGTTAAACGTCGGTTTGGTCATAACAGGCTTAAGCTCGGGGCTCGGGGTGAGTCTCGGGGTGTTTTAATGGTTAGAGTGTTACCGGGTATTAAAGGTTAACGGGATGTGAAATATTGGAGTTTGAGAATATTGAGATTAGCGGGAAAAGGGAAGCGTTAATTATGATTAACGGAGTAGGTGGAAAATGTCAAAATTTCCCTTAAGTTGGTTTTAGAGCCTTAAATGACCTAGGGGCATTTAGGTCATTTGGCTAGGATATATGTGGTTTTAGAAGGCTGTGGAAACCGTTCAAAACAGAGCAAAAACGGAGAGTCTTCTTCTTCCTTCCCGTACATCATTCCTCTCTATCATTCTTTGAGGTTTTTGGTCCCAAGTTGAGGTGGCAAGTTAGGGAATCAAAGCTTGGAGGTTGTGGTCTTAGTTCATCATCTTAAGAGGGTTCAAAACCAGTTGGAGGTAAGGAATTGTCTTTGAATTTCAGGTTATACTCTGTTTTTGTTTATAGCTTTCAATTCATGTTTTTGGATGTGGGAAGCATGAATCAAAGGAGGTTTTTGTGTTAGCTTGATTGGGGTTTGATGAGAGTGAGTTAAGGGTGTTGATAGGGGGTTGAATTGGGTGTTTGGAAGAGGTTTAAAGTTGGTTTGAGAGGCTGGTTTTAAGGGTAAAACGCAGGGGCAATTCTGAGTTCGCGTGCTGGTTTTGGGCTGAACTGGGCTGGGTGCCGCGGCACAGCTTTTGCGTGCCGCGGCCCACGCGCGTCTGGCAGATGGAGCTTAGAGGCGTGCCGCGGCACGGCTTTTTGGGGCCGCGGCCCATAGGCCAAATTTTGTTAAAAATGGTTTTTAGCTTAGGGATTCAAACCATGGGCCTCGGGGTTGGACCTAGTACCCGGTTGGGTAGTATTTGAGGTCTCGGGGGCTGGTTTTTGGTTTGGGAATCCTCAGTTATCACTTTTTATTGATGAATCCTACATTTTGGTTATGACCAGGTAACCGCTAAAGGACCAAAAAGTCGATCGTTCTCAGGGTTGTTCTTTTGTTCGTTCTTGCTCGAACCAGAGGTAAGAAAATTGCACCCCAAGTGTAACATGCATGGATATTCCTGAGGCATGTTGAATGTGGGAATATGGACATGGATTGAACATAGAATGCTTAGCATATGTTGCTCATTTGTGCATGGCACTGACTTATTAGTCAGGTTTGGCAATGGTGCTAGTATCACTGTGAAGTTGTGACTTATTAGTCAGGTTCGGCAGTGGTATTGGGCATTGATCACGATGAACTGACTTATTAGTCAGGACGGCCTTGGCGTGTGTCACGCAGGCCAGTAAGATTGGATCTAATCGATTATTAGCATTGAATGACTCAAAGAGCATTAATGCCAGACCGACCCCGAGGGTCGATGAATGAAATAAGCGCTTGGAGGCTAGTGGCTTACTCAGCAGCCACTCTCCCACTTGAATTAGTGACATGCATGGCAGTCACTCAGTGCGGTTTACCAGAACCCGTTGAAGGCTAGTGGCTTACCCATCAGCCACTCTTCCATCTGAATTAGTGACTCGCTTGTCAGTCACTCAGTGTGGTTTATCAGGACCTCATGTGGTGTTCACTCATTTGCTTGAAAGCTTTATGCTCAGTGTGATTATCATGATAACCATTTGATAATGTTTACATTAAGTGTTATGTTTTCTTGCTGAGCCTTGGCTCATGGGTGCTATAAGGTGCAGGTAAAGGAAAAGAAAAGCTCACCTAGCCTTGAGTGGAGAGCTGATGTGGTGGTGTGTACATATGCAGCCGCTTGACCACCACGGTCAAGGTGTTCTCAGAGGAACTAGGAGGTTTACCCTATTTTTGCCGATTAGGTCGGCGGGATTGTAACTTTACAACAGTAGTGACCATTTTGTACTGAGAACAGCTTGTAAACTTTTTGTTTAGCTCTGCAGAGCAGTTTGTAATAAAATCTCCATTTCCTTTTTACTGGTTTTATACCTTAACCTGTTAATTACACTTAGAGCACATTTTTGACCAAAGGACTCAGGTAGTGAGTCAAATTTCCGGTCCACCGTTCACCGTAACGGTTCTGGGGTAGCCAGGGCGTTACAATTGTTTCTTCATAACACACATTATAAATATATCCACATACAACCAAAACCGATTATCCTATTTTTTTTTTTTTTTAAAATCAAGTTTTACAAACATTCACCTACTATGTCTATCATCAACATATCAGATTCAACCTATTCAAAGAATGAAGATAACTCTTCACCCTTTGATTTTAAAGATGATGAAGTAAATTCTCCATTGAAGAAAATCAAGGTTGAGAAGTTTGACAATGATGCAAAGTCTCAATTGAAGAACATCAAGACTGAGAAGTTTAGCGGTGGTGAGAAAGATGTGAATCCACTTGATGCTCAACTAGAGTACAATCCAAATGTAATATATTTTGATATTATGTTCCAAAAATTTAATGAAAATATCAGTCGTCTACTTGAATTGAAGAACAACATGGATGAATTTGTTCGAGAGATGACAAGATGCACTTTTGCGATGCAAACTCTGCATGAATCAGTGGTCAACTATTTTGATGCAGAGAGGAAAAAGAACGAGGTGTGGGAGAAATATTTGAAGGAGAAGGAGAAGAAGATGACAAAGAAGAATGACAATTTCTAAAATGCTTCAAGTGTTTTTTTTTTTTGTTTTTTTTTTTTAAATTTATTGTTTCTATGTGTTTCCTTAGGTCTTACTATAATATTTTTATTCTATTATGTTTTAATTTTTTTTATGGACATTTTCTTAAAAGGATTTGTTATGAAAAGAAACTTTTATTTCTTTTTGGGTCTTCAGATAAAATCTTATTATTATTTATTTATTAATATTGTTAATAATTTTGTTGGAGTGAAATTATCCAATTTTTTTTAAATCAATGCCGAAATTGTATATTAATTTTCAGTTTTCAATGTAAAATTTTAAATAAAAATTAACAATTTACCATTAAACAATCTCTAAATTAATAGATATTATAAATTACCTAACCAATTATATTAAATGAATAAGATTCCTTATTGGGCAATATAGGACTAATAAATAAATATCTAATTTCAAAACAACATAATTTGATTTTCCCAAGAGAATACAAAGAGATGTTTCTTTTAAAAAATCAAAATAGTTTTTTAATGCTAGCCGAATATTTTTTTTTAATTTGTGCATGCCGAAAATAATGATTTAAAAAAAAGTTTCAATTAAAAAATATATTTTCAAGGTAAAGAATATCAATAGTTATTGGTTATGATGTAATCTTATCAATAAATGCTCATTTATTGATAATAGAAAATTTGAAAAGTTGTATTGTTTTGTAGTTTATGGAAAAAATAAAATTAACTAAGTTAACATTTTTTGGGAAAAAATGAAGAGTTGTATTGATTTATTTTTACCTATAATCAAAGTAGTTTGGCATAAATCAAAGTTGTTTTTTCTTTTTAAATTTGTATTTTATACTGTAATATGGAAATATTTATTTCTTATTTTTGTTTTGATGTTCTATTATTGTTAGAAAAACCAATAGTCATCCATTATTTTAGGCTACATAAAAAATCATCAATTTGTTGTGATTTCCAATATAAGATTTAAATAATAAAATCTCAAATTTGAAATACTAATTTTGAAATTAAAATTTAATACATTAAAGAAATTAAAAAAAAATATTTCAATTAGTTCATTGGAAATTACATATACTTGCACCAAATAATATTTAAAATGCTACATTGGAAATTAAACAAACTTATTTCGATCAACAATATAAAAATACAAAAGTAAACCAAATTACTCCTCCACATCTCCCTATTTATTGATTACATTGCTACTATCAATGATATCTTGACTATGGTCTTCAGATATTTGAGATGCTTCACATAGTTGCTGTACAAAACAATAAATAAATAAATAAAATTAGATAAACATATACCAAACAGATAATGTTTCATACTGTAAAATTTTGAAATTAATTAAGATATACCAACCAGACGACGACGAAGTTGATGGATAATATTATTTGAACCATTTATCCTATCTCTAGATTCAAGGATCTTTGTAATTAAAATATTTTGCAAACCAACAACCATTGTGAGCAAAGCATTTACTTTTGCCACCCCAACCTGTAAAAAATAAACTAATATAAAATTTCAAAAATAATTAAAATAATAATAATAATAAAAAATAATACATATACATTTTACATGGTCTAGAATTTGAAGGTTCCCTTTGTTTACATCTGATGGTATATTAATGGTCATTGCATCACCATCTTCATCAGGTATGACAAAACTCCATGGTGGGATAGGAACATCACGGTCTACCTCATCTACACATACATGGTTTTCGTATTCCTAATTTTTAAATAGAAAAAATAGTTTAGAAAAATATAATCGAAGTGTTCTAACATAAACATAAAATGAGATCTTAATCATAGACACATATATAGATATGAAGATATTACGTTACAAAAAGAACAATAAGATTCACTATGAAGACAACGCCGAGTTCTACTTTCGAACATTGAAGAGGACGACTCCAAACTTTTCATAGGAGATCTATACCGACGAGCACGATCTAAAAGCAATTTTGACCTGATTCGATTAGGAGACAATGAGTTATCATAAAAAATTTGTCTCTTCTTTCCAACCATTCCTTCTAAATCTTTAGATCTACTTCTTTTATTCTCCATCCCCTTCCTCTCTACTCCCATGTGTTTTCTCTCTCTCCCTTTCTATTTTTTCCTCACACGTTTTTTTTTTCTTCTTTCTCTCCTTCACATGCTCACGAAAATCATGGTGAAATTCTGATTTTTTTTATGTTTATTTTTTTACTTTGAATGTAGAAGAAGAAGAGGAAGAAGAATAGAGAGTTTAAGAAATGAGTGTACATTTATTATGAAACCCTAATTTTTAAAATTTTAAATTAATTCAAAACTTGAAAAGAGAGCTTACCTCTTATTGGTTGGAATCACCATTCCTAATGACCAAAAAAAAAAAAAAGCCAATTTCGAAATTAATGCAAAAAAAAAAAGAATCTATGCCAAAAAAAAAAGAATATTTACTTGTTGGTAACTTGATGTACCAAGTCACCTACATGCCATGTCAGCATATTTGCACATTTATCTAAGTACCGGGTAATAACCATTGAGAACTTTTCTATATATATATATATATAGAGATATCTTTGTTACTAAATAATGATTATCAGCTTGTATATATCCAAATTGTGATAAAATCCATGAATTTCATGGTGTCCAAGTAGGGACATACTTTCCATTATTTTTATTGCATTATTATTAGTTAATGTGTGATAGAGTCCGAAAAATAAATGAATCTTATCTCTAAAATCCAATTTCCTTTATTGGTTCAGCTTATAACAACTCTCTTTGTGATCTTCTCCAAAATAAAACTTTTTAAGAAGGTGAAAACTACATGAAGCTTATCTCCCAAATTCAATCCTCTGATCATTGGTTAATTTATCTTAGAATTAATTAGGTTAAATTTTAATTAGTATCACTAAAGATAATTAATTTAATTAAGGAAAGAATTGTTGGTGGGCAAGCTAATTAAGGTGATTTGTCACTAAGAGCATCGACAATGCAGTAGCCATTTTTGTTGCTTGACGGATTTTATCAGACTTATTGTCAAGTGGCATTGTAAAGTAGAACTTTAGTGGGCAACGTTGCTTAACAGTAATAACGTTGCTAAGATTTTGTCAATCTTATCGTTGTGGATGCTCTAATATGCGAATTGAGGAATAAGATATGGTGGTAATGGTCCTCTTGTACCCAAGCCCCAAAAACGTGACAATATTATAACAAGAACTAGAGTTTGATTGAATATAATAATTAATAATGTGTAGTACCAAATTCCATGTACTTACAGTAGTTGTCGACAAAACAAAACGATTTTTTTTGGATTCCAAATACATGACCTAGTCAAGGATGTACTTAAGTATAGCATTGAATCTACTCAATTATGTTTAAGATTTGAATCTATTCAATTATATCTAATTTTTTGTCTCATCCAAACAATTGTTTAATGTCTCAACTCTCAAGAAGGTATACATAGATAATCTTTTTTTAATTAGGAAGAATGGTATATTTTTTTTAGTTTATATATTCTCTATAACATAATCTCAATATATCCTACTAAAGAGATTGACAAGTTAAAGTCGTTTTCCAGTTTTTCTTTGATTGCATAAGCAGATTTTTGCAAATCAACTAATTGAGATATACGGCTAATAAAAAGGCCGACATGTATCTTTTTGGTCACTTAAATGGGCGTGAATAATTATATAAATAAACTAATACAAAGTTGATTAATGGGTGGGGTCAATTAGATAAAAAAAAATTGGAAATAATACAATAAATAAATTACTGCAAGAAAATAGATCGTTATAATCTCAGACAAAAAAGCTTTTAATTTGCTTTAGGAAGAAGCTTCTCTAATCCATTAAAAAACTCTCGTTTTTGTTCTTGTAAACTGCAATTATTCTCCCATGCATTATCTTCCACCGGCAATGGGCACGCACTAAGTAATATTTTCAACCATTTGATTTGATTGTTCGAAAATATTTAACCGCAAAAAATTTCATGAGTGACACATACATTAAATATTTAAGGCCAAAAACTAATTAAAAGTGGCCGATAATGCTTCAAAGTGTAAAAAGGATAACCTAAAAACTTGTTTGTTTTCTTAAATTACTGTTCTAGTCCTTAATTACAGGAAAAGCAAAGGTATATTATCAGTTAAAAAATTCCTTTTCTTTTGCAACAATTATTGGTGCTATCATAAATCTAATGGTTTGTATAATATAATTTGTTTTGTTTGTTTGCTGTTGGTTTTTTCTTGGTATTTTGTCCGACAATATTGTGTATAAATTTCAGTATTTGTGTCTTTAAAATATTTTACGTGACACCTGCAAATATGGCTGTAATAGGCTTAGTCTTGATTGTCGTCTTTATGTATATCAGTTTTTAATATCGAAGAGATTAAAGTCTTAAGTATAATTTTGTGATAATTAAACAAACCACGCATTCCGAAGGTTGAAGTAGGGTTTATTTATTTTATTTTTTTGAATTTTTTGCTCCTAATTAAAAAGAAATTATTTGATGAAGTCCAAGAAAGTGAAACTTTGTTTGTCAGAAATAAAATTTAGAGATAATATATATATATATATATTTAGCATATATATCTATATCACTCGATGAACCTACAGCCGCTTCATTTCAATTTTTTTTTTGAATAAATAATATTTTTCTTCCTAACTATGACTACTATATCATCATGCCCTTGAATGATTCGCGATGTTAAAATTTCTCTTGAACTATAAATGTTATTGAAATATGAGACTTCTGTTAAATTTTAACCTAGGTGGATAACAGATTAATGATGTGACATTTTATCTATTGATGTGACAATATCATGCATAGAACAATTAACAATTTTGCCCCCATAAAATTTGATCACTACCAAATTGTGCCATTTTATTAAAAAAATCTAATTTTTTCTTAAAAATATTAATTAAATCCTTAAAAAATTAAAAATCTAATTAATAAAAAATAACCCTTTTTTATTTTTCTTTTCTTTTCTTCTACAATATAAAATAAATCTATTTTAGAATGAAAATTTAAAATGAATACTAAAACAAAGAAAAAACTTTTAATTAAAGAGAAAGACGAAGGACGAATTACTTCAACAAATAAAAAAACTTTGAATTTAAAATGAGGAGGACAAAGGGGAAAAAATTTGTTTTAAGATTTATTTTTAATTTTTATTTTAAGATATACTTATTTTATATTGTAAAAGAAAAGAAAAAGTTATTTGTTATGAATTAGAATTGAATTAATAGCATTTTTTCCCCTTGAACTATGACCACTATACGATTGTGCTCCCTGAATGATTTGCGATGTTAAAAATTTTCCCTGAACTATGCACGTTACTGAAATATGAGACTTTTGTTAGATTTCATCCTAGGTGGCTAACGGATTGATGATGTGTCATTTTGTCTATTGATGTGGCACTGCCATATGTAGAATAATTAGCAATTTTGTCTCCCAAACTTTGATCACTACCAAATTGTGCCCTTTTTATTAAAACTAATTTAATTTTTTTTAAGAAAACCTATTTTTTTCTTAAAAATAATAATTATATCCTTAAAATTTTTAAGAAATCATTTTCAAAGATTAAGAAAATAAACAATACTAAAAGTTTCAAATTAATTAAATAAAATTTTAAATTCTCAAAACTTAAAAATCTAATTAATAACAAATAACTTTTTTTTACTTTTTCTTTTCTTTTACAATATAAAATAAATATATCTAAAAATAAAAACAAAAAGCAAATCATAAAACAAAGTTTGTTCCCCTTCATCCTCCTCCTCTTAAATGAATTTTTTTTATTTAAGCCCTTCGTCCTCCTCTTTAAATAAATATTTTTTCTTTGTTTTAGTATTTAATTTAAATTTTCATTTGAAAATAGATTTATTTTATATTGTAAAAGAAAAGAAAAAGTAAAAGTAAAAAAAGTTATTTGCTATTAATTAAATTTTAATTTTTTAAGGATTTAATTATTATTTTTACAAAAAATATTTTTTTAATGAAATGATATTATTTGGTAGTGGTCAAAGTTTAGGGGGCAAAATTGTTAATTATTTTACACATGGCATTGTCACATCAATAGACAAAATATCACATTATCAATTTCTTAGCCATCTAGGACGAAATCTAACATAAATCTCATATTTCAGTAACATACATAGTTCGGGGGAATTTTTAACATCGTGAATCATTCGGGGGGCATAGTCATATAGTGGTCATAGCTCGGAGGACAAAAATGTTATTTATTCATTAGATTTTTAATTTTTTTAATATTTTTTATTAATTTGAAACTTTTAATATTGTTTATTTTAAAATGATTTTTTAAAATTTTTTAAGGATTTAATAATTATTTTTAAGAAAAAAAAATCAGATTTTCTTAAAAAAAAAATAAATTAGTTTTAATAAAAATGGCACAATTCGGTAGTGGTCAAAGTTCGGGAAACAAAATTGATAATTATTCTACACATGACACTGTCATATCAATAGACAAAATGTTATGTCATCAATTTGTTAGCCACTTAGGACATAATCTAACAAAAAAACTCATATATTTCAGCAACGTGTATAGTTCGGATGGAATTTTTAACATCGCGAATCATTCGGTGAAAATTTTTAACATTGCGAATCATTCAGGTGACACGATCGTATAGTGATCATAGTTTGAGGGGCAAAATTGTTATTTATTCTATTTTTTAATGATTAAATATAATATTTTTTAACAATTTTATATTTATATATTTTGTTATATATCTATCCTACGCTATTTATATAAATATTTATCCAATCTAATAAATTAAATTTCTGACTTTCCCATAAACTTTAGTTCATGATATATTATCTTTCAAAAAGTGAATAGACAAAAACTCTATTATATTTACTGGGTGCTAAACGAGCCGATTATTTGAATATCATGGCACAAATATATAATAAAATACCGTAAGAAATATATCTATTTAAAATATTGAAACAACCTAAATAATTTTACCAAAATTTCTTATGTATAAGTGGCATATAAACACAATTGTTAACTAATTTTTGTAAATGATCCATATATAGTACTTGGTAGGAGATTTTATGATGATCACCAGTTATCATCCACAAATTAACCTAGTGATGACATTTTAATCACTAAATACTTGTAGTCATTATCTTTTACCTATAAAAATAAAATTTATCGTCCACTACGTCCCAAAAAATTATACAAAAAAAATTAGTGGTGACTTTTTTTCTACTATTGACTAAAATATTAACTAATGTGCTCATAATAGTATATCATATCATATATTTTTAACAAAGTTAGGCAAAAAGGAAAAGATTAATATCATTAATGCACATCATACCAAGTTTTACAAAAAAGAAAGTTCTGTCGCCCAGTCAACTAAAGTCAAACTCAGAGAAACAAATCACCACTGCATAAAACATCTCATCCTAACTAACAAAAAAAAAAGATAGTACTCTATCTCTTAATTGCTTCTAATAAATAATTACTCTTAGCTAATTATAATGATATATTGATTATTTTACATGATGGAACATGCATTAGGATTTTCATCGCTAAACATGGTGACGAACTTTTCATCTTGTGCGTTTGGACTGGGGAGTGCTTGAAAAACATTCTTCACGTAACCCGACGGTGCTTTCTTGTCGTATGCCTGTGCCACGTATGGATAAGCCACCAGGTTGTACGGCACATAAGGCCAGAACTCGGCTTTCTTCCCTGTGCTCTTCACCTTCTTTAACACCTTGTTCGGCTCCACATAACCCGTCACCGTTACCCGGCTCTGCTTTCTGTTCACTTCCACTTGTTTAGCTCCTGTAATTTTTTTAATCAATATATATATATATATATATGTTAGAATAACTACTAACTATAAAGGGGAAGTAATTTATGAATTTATGTGCCTATATTAGTGTAATGAGCTTTTATGGCAATTGCAGCTTAAGCTGTTTGAAAGATTGATATGTTTTGCTGCCACCAATAAGGGCTGCAACATCTATATGTATATATATATATGCATTAAAAGGTCATAAAAGGGTATACTTAAGAAAACTGCAAAATTCAAAGGGAAACGTGAAAGAGTAGCTGAAATTAAGGTACGTGTAGTGGTTGAACTGGGTTCAGAGGAAAATTTACTTACTGATTTCTACTAAAGTATGCCAGTAGGAAAGACTCAGCATAAAATTACTTTCTGCCAATTGCAGTTTTTTTCCAGATCGGGAAGCTTTAATATTATTTTCTTATTCAATATTTAAGTTTACTTATATATGTGTATTGTATTTAATTATTATCTTTGCTCTGTCTGTCCTCACCTCAACTACCTTTCCTGTGTAATAAATGGTTAAAGGAGAAGTGAAGAGAAAAACCAGTCAATAAGGTCTGCAACACTTTATATTCGAAATCTGAAGTGGTATTAAATTTTTAATGTTATTGATGATTCTGAGCACTCAAAAAGTTCATGGTTGTTTCAGGAAGTGAAAGGCTTAATCTTTAGTATCATTTGAAAACTATATAGATGTATATGTGCATGACAATTGGCACAAGTATTACTAGTACTCTATATGTATATATACACACACATATTTATATAAATATA
Organism: Humulus lupulus; assembly: GCF_963169125.1. Classification (NCBI taxonomy): domain Eukaryota; kingdom Viridiplantae; phylum Streptophyta; class Magnoliopsida; order Rosales; family Cannabaceae; genus Humulus; species Humulus lupulus. The sequence continues at coordinate 49,425,697 of NC_084795.1, read as the reverse complement.
TGTGTGTGTGTATAAGGTTAAGGAATTGAGGAGGTGTAAGGTTGGAATACCTTTCATGGACGAGACAGCATTTTTAACTCTCCTTTCACAGCCATCGCAATCCATTTTCACCTTAATTTCAACTGTCTGCAAACCAAAAGAATTTTAACAAAGAAATAAGCTTATAAACCACTATTGAGTGAATCTTATTTAAATAACTTAGCTATGCTAAGTAGATCAATACATACATACACAAAAACACTAAAAAAATGAAGAAAAAACATAGATGAAGATGGGTGTTGAGTAATACCTGCATTGCTTTTCGTTTCTTCCTTGGCCTGTCCACTGTGAAATAATCCGACAGATGGTCGAGGACTCCCATCTTTTGTTTTTCTCCTTAACGTGAATATATGAGCAAAAAACCAAGCTCAACTTAAAGAGCCTAGAAAAACAGAACTCCTTAGAAACAGGGGGAGAGAGAGAGAGTGAGAGAGAGGATTTTGGGCTAAGAAAGTAAATGTTATGGAATGTGGATAGGTCCTATATATACAAGTAATGATATGGTTGTTTAGTATAATTACTTAGTGTACAAGTTGTGGTTACATTAAATATATAGCTTAAAAAATGACTTGTGTCCCCAAATCATGCTATTCTCCAAAATATCAAGCTGGACAACTGGACCAATCGAGTTCAGCCTTTAGGACCAGGCCCCACAACACATTAACATATAGTTTAAGCAAAAATTAATTTTTAAAATATGAGTTAAGTTAGTGTTAAAGCCGTGGTTTTGTGAGTTTATATATAAGTAAGTATAATATGGCTAGCTAATTTGACAGCTTCAAAAGAAGCTGTTGTCTTGCTGGTTTCTTTTTCCCAAAGAAAGCGCGGAAACACTGTTGTAAAGTGCTCTTCTGGCCTTTTGATTGTCCCAATAATTAGTAAAAATAAATCATGAAAAAGCTTAAAATTTATAAAAATAATTCAATCGACCCAACAGTCAGTACATATCCACCAGCTTTGAATTGTTGATCACATTCTCATACTACTACATTCAATTATTATTTGAGTGAGCCTAAAGGGAAATTGACTATCAATGAGTTTTTGGGTTAGACAATAAGATTTAATTTTAATATAGTTTTCTTGTGAATATAAAGATTGACATTTCATCAAAAGGGTTTTGGGCTTGGGTTTGTGATCATGTGGTCAAGACTTATTGAATAGTAGCCATCAAAATTTATAAGTCTACCGCCATCGGCCAACCATTTTCTTCCATGCAATTGATCAATTAAACGAAAGCCACTGGAATTAATGATTACCATCTTTATGTATTAATATACTCAAAAATATTTGAATATTAATTATCAAACTCTATTATTGATCAACAACAAACAATTATAAGGGTGGATACTGAATCCAATGGTCACAAATGATACCCAATAGATCATAGACTACATATCTGAAATGGTCAAATACGAGCTATAATTTTATTTTATTTTTTTGAAAATATATATATATATATATCTATATTCTTAAAAAAGTTGCTCTGTCTTGATGGGGTTGTTGATTGAGATAGTATTATTATGAGTCTGTAGACCCTATATTAAGTAGTACAAGTAATTAAGTAGAAAGAGAGTATATGTGTTAAACTTTATATATTTATGTATTTATTTTTTAGGGAAATGTATTTAAGTTTATAAAAAAGTCCAAATAAACAGAAAGGTGTAGAAATGAATAATCTGAACTGGAGGCTGGATCTTTGCCAAGCTATACGCGCTGTGCTAGCTTGTGCTTACCTGCTTTCAAAAACGTCATTTGTTTTTTCTTATAGTTGTTCCATTTTAATCATCACTCATTAGAACTTTAATTCATTAATGTTTATTAGTAACGGGCGAATTTATATTTTTTTTTTAAAATAATAAGAAAATGTGACAATATGACTTAGTAGTTTATTGTACTATTTAATTATTTTGTTGTTTGTCTTAACACTTTGTTTATACTTTATTGCTTAAATTAATATCATTTAAAAATATTGTATATGATAAATTAATTTTAAAACTTTATATTTCTACTAATTTTTAACAAAAGTATTTCCGATTAAAACCGAATTACCCTAATTTATTTAATTAAAATATATTTATAAAACTAAAAATAGTATTAGATAGTATTAGTACATATACAGTGATATATAAACTAGTTTAAAATTGTACTTTTCTACTAATTTTTGTAAAAATATTATTTATTATGACAAAATAACCTCATTTATTTAATTAAAATTCGTTTTGATTTCAAATATATTTATAAAAATTTTTAATTAAATAATAAATATAAATATGTTTTATTCTTAGTTTATAGGATATGTTGTTATGATTATCTTATTAATTAAATCTTGCTCTCCAATTTTAAAATTTTGACAACCAAAATTGCATCCCTGAAGGTAGTAAATTAGTAATACCTCTATGCATGGAAGTAGAAATATTACTTTGATTTTTAAATTTTGAAAATGGAAAAATATGATTAGGAATTTAAGAATATTTATTGCAGTTCGTGTTTTCATTTAGATTTAAACATGTTTATATAAATGTGTATATGTATAGCCATATACAAGACAAGAGCATGGCAACAAAATGTATAGCAGTCATTTTACAAATCTATTGAAAAAAAATTATCAAAATAACTTTGAAAGAACCTCCTCTTTTCTTTTTCTTTCTTCTTTCTTTTTTTTTTCAAAAAAAAAAAAAGATTTTGATAACATTTTTTTTATAAACATAATTAAATCAAATTAAGTTCTTTGTTAATTTGGCCTACTATGTTGTTACATGCATTTTAATAAATTAAAAAAAAAATTGTAAAGCAACTTTTTTTTACAATATTCAGAGGTTTTATTTTCAATATAATTCTTCTATATAAAATTTATATAGACAATAGAAATTTTTTGTTTTAATGGTTTATTTTGTTAATTTTAATGAAATATTATAAATATTTAACAGAATATACATTTAAAAGCTAATAAAAATATATTTTTATTAATTATATTAATATAAATTCAAATATTATAAAATATCATTATTGTAATAATATATAATATATAATCATAATTTTTATAATATTTCAGTAAAATAAATATTTAGTAATTATATTTGATGACGTCGTTTTTCATCAACTTAGAAATGAAGAGCAATTAAACAAAATTCCAAAAGAAACAAACAATAAAAGACACGATTTTTACATGGTTAAGCAGTTAAAATCTGTCTAGTCTACGAGTCGGTATTATTCACTTTATGGAATTCTCGCAAAGCTTTCTGGAAACAATTTTACAGAGTCTTCCCCATACAAATTTCTCAGTCCCCCCAAATGAATTGTTTCACGCTATTTATAGAATGATTTACCGAATATCTCCCCTCATATTGTAGGGAGTTATTATACAAATCAATTAAAATAAATGTAATTAAACACGTATAGTTACTATGTACGCGTATAAATCTCATTATGTTAGGGATTTAATAACAGATAACAACCAATCCCTTAAATATAGAGATTCTACAACAATAAATATGTTCACACTTAGCTTGCGACCTTGAACATTCGAATCACATGCCTTCGAGACGGACCAACCATCACAAGCTCACTGCCTCAATTCGCCTCGGGTTTTAACAAATAACATTGTTTAGATCATCCTTTTCGAGCTCACAATGCCTGAGCTCGAACCGTCTTATCTGATGTCAGGAAATGAATCAGGAAATTTATACAAGTGTTGAACCATTGTCATTGTAACTTCAAGCTTGACTTATAATCTCGGAACACCTCTGAGACCACGTAGTTTCCGAACTCACCAATTCTGATGTTGTCGCACTTACTGCTCAGCAAGACTGTTCTTGATATTTTCATTAAAGCTGATTATGACGAACATGCTTATTCCGAGCTTACACTTTACGAGCCTGACTTTCAAGACAAAAATTTCTATTCTCGAAATTTGGGTGTAACATTTTGCCCCCTCAAAAGTATCAGTTCGAATCCTATGAGAAGGAAACTTCTTAACTACCACTTTCGAAAATCGAGCCACCCACCACACTCGAGTGTGGACACGCGTCATTCAGGGATTGCGCAGTCACAGTACTTGAGTACTCTTTTCATCTGCCCACGTCTTTTCATATCCCAGCTTTTTTCTGCCAATGTAATATTCGTACCCCACCTGTTGGATCAAATTCCAAATCGAGCCAAAGGCCCAGATCAACTTACCCTTGATATCCTCTGGGGTCTATAAATAAGCCAACTTTATCTTCTTCCTTTTACTTTTGTTCTTTCTACAGAAAAAAAAAAAAACTCGTACCAGAAAAAGAAAAAAACCAGAGATTTCTTTGTATGTTCTCAAAACCCAAAAAAGCAAAGCAATCTTTCAACCCTCAGTTCGGTGAGATCATCTCTACTGCCTCTTCTACAATCGACGATATCCTCATATCCTCGATCCAATTTACGTAAGTGCTCTGATCATTCATTGGTGAATTGATACAGATTTTTCTACCGCAAGTGTACGGTGTATTGCAATATAGTTTTAATTTAAAGGATGTCGAACCCACAGGGATTAAATATTTAATTCACCAATTACTATAACTTTTAAGTCTATAATTTTAATTAGAAAATGCAACAAATAACTCAAACAATAAAATAAATAAAATGAAATAGCAAAATAATGGAAGCTAATGATCTTGGAAAGTGATTAGATAAAAAATAAATGTGCTAGAGTAATGATTTCACTATTTAATTATGAACATGGTTTCTTTATTATCCTAATTAGTTCTCCTCATTTGTAATTTCTAGAATTCTAATATAATGCATCTATCTTTCTCAAGCATATATGCAATTAATCTCAATTAATCAATATGATATCTCTATTCGCTATTAATTAATCAAGAAGTCATTAAGCAAAAATTCTTTTAAGCCAAATTCATAGAGTTCAAGGAATCTCTCAATCTTACAATCACTCTATGTCAAATCTTCCTATGTCCAATCTAAGTTTATCTTTCACAAGCATAAATCCTAGATTTCAATTCATAATAATGATGGCCAAACATTAATATGAGAAAATTAAATCAAGAGGATATGAACAAACAAGAAGAACTTCATAAAGATAATAATAGAAACCTTAATTCAATAATCAAAATAGATCAATCTAATACTCTAGCACAAAAGGAATTTAATTCTCCATTACAAACTTAAACACAATAGAAATGTAGTTGTTCATAATTAAAAACTAAAATAAAAGGATGAAGAAAGAAACTAGATGTAATGATGGTGATCTTGATGAATTCTAGCCTCCTTTTTCCTTTCCAAGCATGTAATCCCAAGTCTAATCTCCTCTAAAACGTCATTAGAACCCTAATTATGCTTTTCCTTTTATAACCCCCCAAAAAGACCTTCTTTTGCCCTTCAAAATTCGTAACTTATATTTTTCGTACGGATCCAAGCGCTGTTGCCCCTCGAACGGGCGATGTTGCACTACTGGAAGGCCAAATACATGCTCTCTATAACAGTCAGGCGCTACATCGCTGATGATGGCGCTGCAGCCCTAATTCAAGTAAGAAATTGCGCTGCATCCCTGATGATGGCGCTGCAGCGCCTAGGCGAATTCTGGGATGCTGAATCTTCAAGACAGGGCTTCAGCGCTAGAATAAGGGGCTGCAGCCCTATTTCATAATTTTTTTCATTTTTTCTCTGTTTCACTCCCGTTTTGCACAAACTTCGAACCACTTCTCCTTGGACCCTACACATACACAACACAAGCATAAAACCAAACAAAACAACCTAGGCACCTACAAATTAGATATAAAATGACACTAATAAGTGAATCTAAAATTCACTTATCATGTATATACCTTTTTTATTTTCTACGTGCTTTACAGCTGTATGAATATGCTTGCTAGTTTTTACTTCTAGCTCTTACAAAGCAGTTTATCTAATATTGCACAAACTTTGGACTCAAATTTTTTGAAATCACAGTTCTCAAACCCAGATTTAGTGCAAAAAATGCAAAAATAAGGTCTTTCAGATTAAATTAGTGTTTTGTGTAAGCCAAGAAATACAGGTTTTGATTTAGGGTTTTTAACTGCACAAATACCAAAATTATCACCTTTTTGGGTAACTGTTAGCTTTATCCCTGAAAATTTGGGATCCTTAAAATTGATATCCACCTCCCCACTCTCTCGTGTTGAGTACACGCTCGAAGCCTGAACTTTACAATAGTTCGGGACTCAACTTCGAATTCAACGTATCCTTTTGAGACCTCAGTCTCAATTGAGTTACTTCCGTGATCTCGGGCTTTCGAGCTCGAATCATCAAAACTATCTTTTCTCTTTTCTTTTTTCTTTCATGCCTAGCCCTCACCCTTTTCTTTCTTGCTAGATGTCGCAGAATTCTAAGAATCGGTGGGGGTCAGAGCTCGCAATCCCCTATTCTCCATCAACTCCTAGCCCAGAATCACCCTTCACTCGGAACCAACGCCTGATACACGAGCACCGAGAGAGGTGCGAACAAGAAGACATCCGAGATCACTTCCGGCGCCAGATTGATGAGGTCGAGGAGAAGAAGAGGAAAACACTCCAGGTCGCAGTCTATGTAATGCCCCAAATTTCCTAATGAGGTTTAGGACCTTGATTAGGCGGCCGGGAGGGCCATAATTGATTTATTATAGTATTTAATGATTATATGCATGTTTATGTGAATTATATTATTATATGATGGTGAATGCAAGCATATGGGTTCATATATTAATTATGAGAGTAATTTGGCCACTGTGGGCGTAATTGTATATTTTGGGTGCATGATTGTGATTAATTAATATAGCCACATTATAAGGTGGATTGGTTCGAGCTATTCGACATGAGACGATCATGAGAATGTAAGTGTTCGGTCTAGTCATAACGGGTTTAAGTTCGGGGCTCGAGGTGAGTCTCGGGGTGAATTTAATGATTAGAGCATTACCGGGAATTAAAGGGTAATGGGATATGATTTATTGGTATATGGGAATATTGAGAATAGCAGGAATTGGAGAGCGTTAATTATAATTAACGAGATAGGCGGGAAAGGACGGTTTTACCCTCGGAAGCTTTTAGAGGGATTTATTTGGCTTAAGGGCAATATGGTCTTTTGACCTTAAAGATTTATATCAGCCTTAGGAATTTTGGAAGGCTGTGGATTGATATTAAAACAGAGCCTATCCTCTACTTCTCCCTTCCTTCCCGTACAAGTCCTCCTTCACCCTCTTCTTTAAGTTTTTAGAGCCTATCTTGAGGAAGCAAGCTAGGGAGTCAAGCTTGGGGAGGTTAAGCTTGAGTTCATCCATTGGGAAGGATTCAAATCCTGTTTGGGGTAAGTTTCTACCATTAATTTCTGGTTCATACTCTGTTTTGAGTTGTAGCTTTTGACTTGTGAATCACTTGTAGAAAGTTTGAATTAATGGAGGTTTGGGTGATGTTTACTTTGGGTTTTGATGAGGGTGAGTTGTAGAGGATGTTTGGTGGTTGAATTGGGTGTTAGGTTGGGGTTTGGGACAAGTTTGAAGGGCTGGCTTGAGAGGAAAACACAGGGGAGAGTTGGCTGGTGCGTATTGGTTTCTTGGCTGGTTTGCGAAATGAGACGCGGCCTGTCTATGGTGTGTCGCGGCCTATGATGGCTTTAAAGGTGAAAATGGCTCTGTCAGGAGGGTGAGCCGTGGCATGGCTCTGGTGAGCCGCGGCCCATCAAGGCAGATTTGGCCAAAAATGGGTTTTTGGCCTAGGGATGCTAGCTTAAGGCCTCGGGGTTGATCCTAGTACCCGGTTAAGTGGGGATTGATGTCCCGGAGGCTAGATATTGGTTTGGAAACTTATGTTGACCATTTTTATTGATGGTATCTTATGTTGGTTATGACTAGGTGACCGCTAAAGGACTAAAGGTTGATCGTTCTCAAGGGTCATTCTTTAAATCATTCTAGCTCGACTTTGAGGTAAGAAAACTGCACCCTGTGTATATGTGACATGCATGGCTATTATGATGCATGTTGGTTGATTACTGAGTATGACATGCGTGGTTATTATTGATGCATGTCGGTTGATTATTATGTATGACATGCATGGCTATTCTTGATGCATGTTGGTTGACTATTAAACGTGACATGCATGGCTGTTATTGGTGCATGTTGGATTGCTGGATATATTGCATATGATGCATGAGAAACATGTGATTAGGACATGCTTTGTATACTGAGTATGATATTGTTCAGAGCTTGAGCCTCTGTGGTTGTGCATGGTCCTAATTGTACTGGTATCTGTTTAGTAAGCATGCTAAATACCTTGTGTTATGGATATTGAACATGTGGTATATGATTGGTGGCATGACTTGCTTGTGTATGGCACTGACTAGTCAGGGACCGACTCTAAAGTCTAGAATCACATATTGAATGGTTCTATGGCATTAATGCTAGACCGACCCTAGGGTCGAAGAACTTATAAGCGCTTGCCTGGTCTACGACCAGATGACTATAGCCAAGGTATATGACCCCGGTGACCGTTTGTCACATGGCTAAGGGACGTTGTCCATAGTTTCGACTCTAGAGTCGTGAGGAAGGTTATGCTGGTGACTAATCACCTTGCACCTGTCCTAATCAAACTTAAGAAAGAATCACTTATCGGTTAAGCCCTGGTGACCCTATCGTCACATGGCTAGAAGGAGCGATGCTCATTATTGTGACTTTTGGCTATTGTCACCTATTTGCTTGTACTGATAGTCCTGAATGGTTATTATGATCGTTGTTGATATTATATCATGCTTTATTGTGTTTTCTTGCTGGGCTTTGGCTCACGGGTGCTACGTGGTGCAGGTAAAGGCAAGAGGAAGCTGGATCATCCTTGAGTTGGAGAGCTTAGGTGATGACGTGTACATATGCAGCTGCTCGTCCGCCACAGCCGAGGTTTAAAGTGGAACTAGGGTTGAACCCTGTTTTGCCGCTTAGAACGGCCTGTTGTAAATATTTTTCTGTAATAGACTTTGAAATTATATTTTCGGGATCCCAAAGTATATATATTAAACGTTCTAGTGAAACGTTACATCTTAACCAAAATTTTAATCCCTAAACCGCTAATCATACTTAGTTCACGATTTTGGCCAAACGACTTGATTAGCGAGTTTAGCACTGTTTACAAGGCACACCGTAACGGTCCCAGGAGTTGGGGCGTTATAGTATAATGCCTGTCCCTGATCCGTTTTCGTTGGAGGATCCATCGACATAAAGTTTCAACAGCTCGCGGGCTGGGGTTACAACTTCGTCATTTGAAATTCCAGCACACTCGACAATGAAATTTTCTAGGGCTTGTCCCTTAATGGTCGTTCTTGGGTGGTACGTGATCTCGAATTATCCGAGTTCGACAACCCACTTTAACAATCATCCGGATGCCTCTGGTTTGGACAAAACTTGTCGTAGTGGCTGTTCAGTTAGCAAATGAATGGGGTGTGCTTGGAAATAAGGTCGGAGCTTTTGAGATGAATGTATCAGGCTGAGAGCCAATTTTTCCATCAACGGGTATCTCAATTTTGCCCCCAATAACCTTTTGTTGACATAGTATATAGGCTTTTGTACTTTTTTTTCTCTTCTCGTACAAGCACCGCACTAATGGCATGTTTGGTTGTCGCGAGGTATAGATACAATACCTTTCTCGTGATAGGTTTCGACAAGATTGGTGGTTCGGCGATGTGCTTCTTAAGGTTCTGAAATGCGAGCTTGCACTCCTCTGACCACTCAAATTTTGTGCCCCCTCTCAAAAGGTTGAAAATGGGAAGACAACAGTCTGTAGATTTCGATATAAACCTACTTAATGCCACCATACGTCCAGTTAAGCTCTGGGCATCCTTGTGCTTCCGAGGTGAGGGCATTTCTATCAATGCCTTAATCTTGTTCGGATTAACTTCTATCCCTCGTGCATTTACTAAAAATCCAAGGAGCTTTCTCGAAGACACTCCGAACGAGCACTTTTGTGGGTTAAGTTTCATGTTGTACTTTTGAAGTACAGTAAAGCACTCTGCGAGATCATCGACATGGTTATCGTTATGTTTCGATTTAACTAACATATCATCCACATAAACTTCCATGTTATTTCCTATTTGCTCGGCAAACATCCTGTTCACCAGCCTTTGGTACGTGGCTCCAGCATTTTTTAGCCCGAAAGGCATGACATTGTAACAGTATAACCCTTTGTCAGTCACGAAGCTCGTGTGTTCCTGATCTGGTGTATGCATGGTGATCTATTTATATCCATAATAAGCATCCATGAATGCACATGATGCCATGACCTGCAGTGGCATCTACGAGCTGGTCTATCCGAGGTAAGGGAAAATAGTATTTAGGGCATGCCTTGTTAAGATCTAAGTAGTCGATACAAGTTCACCATTTGCTGTTGGGCTTCGGAACCAACACTGGATTGGCAATCCAATCAAGATAAAAGGCATCCCGTATGAATCGATTTGCCTTTAACATGTCGACCTCCTCCTTGAAAGCCTTCTTTCTATCATCATCCATGAGCCTTCATTTTTGCTGCTTTAAGGGGAAGCTTTTGTCAACATTGAGCACATGGCTCAGGACATTCGGTCTGATTCCTACCATGTCCGAGTGTGACCATGCAAACACATCCTGGTTTTCTCTCAAGAAGCAAATTAATTGTTATCTTGCCTTTTCAGAAAGGTTCTTACCCACCTTCACCACCTTTGTGACATCTACTGCATCGAGCTTAACCTCCTCGAGCTCTTCCAAAGGTTCGAGATCAGCCCTCTCATCTACTCTAGGATCGATCTCCTCATCAATTTCAAAAATGACTTTATTTATTTTTTGGATAACTATAAGGGCTTGCGCACTTATTTGACTTCTTCCTCTTATGGAAATGCTATAACACTCCCTTCCTGCGAGCTGGTCTCCCTTCAACATCCTGATGTCACTAGAGGTCAGGAACTTGATAGCCAAGTGCTTAACAGACGACACTGCTCCCAGCCTAATCAGGGCAAGTCTACCGAGTAGTACGTTGTAGGCCGATGGGTGGTCCACCACGACAAACTCCATCATCTTGGTTACTGAGGCTGGATAGTCTCCCAAGGTTACAGGGAGTTCGATGGATCCCATACAGGCAATCCCTTCTCCTGAAAAACCGGACAACGTGTTGCACATGCTTTCAAATCATGAAGTGCGAGTCCCGTCTTTTCTAAAGTGGCTTTGTAAAGGATATTCACCGAGCTCCCGTTATCAATCAGGACTCGAAGTACCCTCTTGTTTGCGAGCTGGAGTGTAATGACCAGGGGGTCGTTATGAGGATATTGGACATGTCATGCGTCCTCTTTGGTAAATGTTATTGGTTGAGTCCCAACCTTCTGTTGTTTTGGTACTCGCGGCTCGAATTCGTAAGGAGAACCGTCTCTGGTCTTGAGCTCGTTTATGTATCTTTTCTAGGCGTTCCTGCCCAAACCTGCGATATGAGGTCCCCCCGAGATGGTTACTACATCCTCTCCATCAATTGGAGGGGGTCTCTCATTCTCCCGAGTTCGGGAGTTATTGTGTTGGGCAGGTTGCGCGGTTGCTGCCCTCTAACTTGTTGGTGCTTGATTAGAATTTCGGTTTCTGACGTATTAACCGAAATATCCCCTTGAGATCAAACCTTCGATCTCGTCCTTTAATTGCTGACACACGTCGGTTGTGTGTCCAATGTCTCTTTGGAATCTACAGTATTTATTTGAGTCCCTTTTCTCCTTCAGATTCCTCATGGGGTCAGGTCGTCTAATTGGGACCTGGTTTTCATTGGTCAGGTAAATATTCTCCCAAGACTCATTGAGCTTAGTATACACCTTGTAAATGGAGAAGTATTTATCCCCTTTCTTCTTCTTACCTCCATCAGCCTCGGGGTTATTTCCTTCGTTCTTCTTCCTTTTAGAAGGGTTATCCCTAAAGGGTTTTGAAGTTGATGGTGTCGCCGAGGTCGAGGCAGAGTTCATGTTTGTCATTGTAGTTATGGACGGAGAGGTCAGGTTCAGTGCTAACCTCGCCTCTTCTACATTGACAAATCTCTGGGCCCTCCGATTGAACTCGGTTAGTGACCTAATAGGTTTCCTTTGTAAATCTTCCCAAAGGGGAATTCCTGGAAAAATACCCGCTCTAACGGCCATCAGGTGGCCGTTATCGTCGCCATTATAAGTGATGAGAGAGAAAATGAGAAGATAGAAAGTGAGAAGACAGAAAATGGCGAGAGAGAAACTAATGAGAGAAAAATTAATGTGAGAAATGTGAGGGAAGAGAAAATGCGAAAAGAGAAAGTGAAGAGAGAGAAAGTAATGTGAGAGAAACTGATGAGAGAGAAACTGATGTGAGAGAAAGTGAGGAGAGAGAAACTGATGAGAGAGAAAGTGATGTGAGAGAAACTGATGAGAGGGAAATGGAGGAGAGAGAAAGTGATGTGAGGGAATGTGATGAGAGAGAATGTGATGTTAAAATAAGTGATGTAAGATAATAATAATTAAAAAAATGATGGGAGGAAAAAAATAATTGACAAAAAAAATTTGAAAACAAGAGAAAATAACTATTCATTGTTCTAAAAAATTCTTGTTTTTTGTAACTTTGTTTTTAAAAACTATTTTTTAAAAACAATACCAAACAATCATACTTGTTTTCAAAAAATTGTTTTTAGTTTTTAAAAACAAAAAAATGTTTTTAACTTAGGAAGCCAAACACCTCGTTATTTTTAGTTGTTCTCAAATTTTTTGTCAATTATTTTTCTCACATAATATTTTTAATAATTATTATTATTATTATCTCACATCACTTTCTCTCTCGTTAATTTATCTCTCCTCATTGTTTATCTCCTTACTTTCTCTAACATCACTTTCTCTCTCTTCATTTTTTCTATCTCATTATTTTCTCTCTCATCACTTCCTATATCCTCATTTTCTCTCTCCTCATTTTTTTTATCTCGCCATCTTTTCTCTCATCACTTTCCTTTTTTTTTGCATCAATTTCTCTTTTCTTAATTTTTATTCCTCAAAATTTATCTCCTTACTTTTCTCTCCTTATTATTAATCAGTTTTTCTCGCATTATTTTATCTTATTATTTATTACAAACTCTTAAAAAACAATTCTCTTTGTAAATATATTTATTAATTTTTTATTTAAGAATTTTTTTAAATAAAACTAAAAAATTATTTTTAAAAAATATTAACCAAACACATATTAATTTTTGAAAACTACAAAAAAATATTTTCTGTTCTTATTTATTAAAATAAAAACCAATGTTAAACAAGCCCTTAATTTTTTTTTAATAAGTTTTACAATATACAATACAGTTGTGTGTGAGGGAGAATGGGAGAATGAGAGGAGTGAGAAACTAATTTAAGCGATTTATTAAAGTGATGAATAATATTAAGTGTATATATATATATACTAAAAACTTGATATTAATTATTAGGAGGTACCATTTGTCAAAATAAAAATCAGTACCAATAACTCAAGTCACATCCACGCAGATAAGACTTTTCTTTTTGTAGTGAATGATTTTTTTATGATACAGAAATTATTAATCTATGGTATATATATATATTTATATACTAGGGAAAGGCACAAACAAAATACACGTTAGGTTAATTTTATATAATTCACAAATTATTCTATAAAATGTACAAAATATTCATAATAATATTATTCAAATTATACAATAATGATAGGAGAAAAAATTTATCTATTTTTAATAGAAGATAAATGTTATTCTAATTTTTTATTTAGTTATACACTCATATTATTTATACACATAAAATACTTATATATAATGTATTTATTATGTATTATATATATTATTATAATAACAAATATCTAATTTTATAACATGTAAATTTATATTAATATAATTATTAAATATTTAATTTTGTATTAAATATTATTATAATAATATTTAAATTTATATTAATATAATTACTAAATATTTATTCTAGCAAAATTTAATAAAAAATAAGATTATATATTATTACAATAATAATATTTTATAACCATTGAATTTATATAGATATAATTAATAAATATCTAATCTAGTATATTAAATATTATTATAATAATAATATTTTATAACTTTTGAATTTATATTAATATAATTAGTAAATATCTAATTATATTTTATAATATATGAATTTATATTAATATAATAAATAAAATTTTATTTTTATTTGGTTTTAAAAGTATATTCGTATATAGCTACTAAATATTTATTCTAGCAAAATTTTATAAAAATTAAGATTATATATTATATGTTATATGTTATTATAATAATAATAATTTATAAAATTTAAATTTGTATGGATATAATTAATAAATATCTAATTTAATATTAACTATTATTATAATAATGATATTTTATAACATTTGAATTTATATTAATATAATTAATAAATATATAATGATATTTTATAATATTGGAATTTATTTTAATATAATAAATAAAATTTTGTTTTTATTTGGTTTTAAAAGTATTTTCCGTTAAATATTTAGAATATTCCGTTAAAGTTAACAAAACAAATCGTTAAAACCAATAATTTTCGTTATCTACACAATTTTTATATAGAAGAGACAGATATAGAATATTTATATGGTGCAACTTTGTTTGCACCCCGTGAGCAGTTTTCAGCGTGAGATTTTTTTATGACCGTATATATTGTAGTTGTTTAGAGTATCCAAATAATTTAGAGTACCGAAAATAAAGTTAAAACAACTTGTTGCACTCATGACTATTTTTTTATGCGCGTGAAAAACAATATGCTTTAACGTTATTTTTGTTATTCTAACTTACATTCGGAATTTTCTAAAAATTTGTAGGATGCTGCTTTTAGAAAAGCTAAAAGTTGCTTTCTGAAAAAGTTGTGCAGTAAAAGTATTTGGTAAACAGTTAGAAAACAACTAATTTAAAAATTTATGAAGCTAGAGCTAAAAGTTAAAGCTGGCACAACCCAGCTTTTAGCACTGTTTTTTGAAAAAATTCTACTATCAATGTATTTTTTTTCATCTAAATATATCTACTTATTTATTATATATTAACCCGAATTAAAATATTTAAAATAAATTAATATGATAATAACATAATCAGTATTTGACTCTTAAATATTTTTATTTTGTTCTAAAATTATTTTTATATTTATTAGATATTAACATTTTTATTTCGGTAATTTTATATTAACAAACCACATTAATATAAATATATTTTTAAAACAAACTGCTATACAAATTTATAAGATAAAAAAATAATATGTATGCCTTTATTATTTTTAAATAAATATGATTTAATTATTTAAATTATCATAAAATATCTTTAAAATATCATATTTTAATTAATTAATTGATTAATTTTTATTTAAGTTTATGTTTATTATAGTTTTTGAATTTGGCAATGACAACAAAAGATTATATATTATATGTTTAATATAATGTTAAGTTTGATTTTAATTAAATTTTATTTAAGTTAAAAAATATATGGTTTTATTATTTTTAAATAATTATCCTTGTAAAATATATAAAAAAATATATATCTTATTTTAATTTGATTAATTATTTATTTATTTAATTTCATTTAAGTTCAAGTTATGTTCACAATCTACTGTTAAATATAAAAATATTATGTGAAATATAAAAATATTCGATTAAAATTAATAGAAAAAAATAAAAAACTATTACAACCACATTTTTTTTCTATATAGAAGAGATATAATATGGTTGTTGAAATTGATAGATGGCAAATATTCAATGAGATGGGGTCTGGGAGTGGCCATCAAGTTTTAGGTGAAACTTCTTTGAAAGATTGCAAACAGTTCCTATCTTATTAGCTGCTATACTCATCCATCTAAATTGTAACAAGTCATGTTAGCCCCAACGGCATCCACACATTCTCCACTCCACCCTCAAGGAACAGTCAATAAATATATATTGTCATTTTCTACAATTACATACAAATTACGCTTGCATAAGTCAACAATCACTTTAAAAATTTGTACCTCATCGCCTAACTTTACAATCTCTGTTTATTAATTGTCAATTATTATTAAGATTAAATCTCTGGTGGTTCTCTTGAAATGGGAAGCACTGATACTGATCCTCATCTTCAATGTTTTTTTAGACATGAATAAGTTACAATTTTATTCTTTTTATATGGTTATAGTATAATTATATCGAACCTCCCACTTATTTTATTCTATTAAAATTAAAGTTTGAAACAATCTTTATATGCATATTAAAAACAAACACAAATACACATAAAACAAGTTGTTTTGGCCTTGATTTTAGTAAAATAAATTATTCAAAAATATACAAGAGATTCGCTATACATATAATGTACACTGTTACTTATAAAAAAACTAGAATTATAAATTATCTAAATGTAAAAAACAACAGGGGCAATGCACTGATACTCACCTTTTCAAGAGTACCACTTGAGATTTTTTCATTATTATATTGTGTTTTGGATTCATAATTTGCAAAAATGACATTTTATTTTTACAATATTTTAGTAAAAATAACTTGAAGTTATAATAAAATGAGTTTATACCTTTTTGAATCCTGTGTTTTTTTTCATTATCTGTTTGGATCCTGTATTTTGATAAATTACATTTTAGACCCTATGTTTTGTAAAATAGTTAAAATAGAACCCTAAATCCGATTTTGGTCAATATTTTCTCAACTAAAATTATAAATAATTTATCAAACTAACAATTCAGAACAAAAATAAAATTATTCTGCTTAAAAAATGTGTTGTTATATATATATATATATATGATATGATTAAAAAACAAAAAACAAAACAAAATGTTGATTTTTTGTGACTGTTGAAACCCTAGCCTTCTCTAGGTGAGAAATCTTAGTCCTCCTATTTTCTTTTTAAGGTTTATTTTGTTATTATTATTATTCATTGTTGAAATCTCGTCTGAATTACATTAAACTTAAATGGACCATTCATGGTCATTAGAAAACACTCCATTCGGCATTGAGGACACCTCAATGGAGTAAAGCCCACTTGGCTACATAATATTATGGGCATAAAAATTAAAGAGATTCCTGGAAACACTCATAAAATGATATATAGCTGATGAAGTTGTTGTTGGACATCTGGATATATATATATATATATATATATATAATCACATGTCTAATTTCCGAAGGAGCTTGTTGTCCCTTAAGTGCTTTGATAACAAGGTTAGCATCACTCTCAAACAACCATATCTCACACTCTTGTCTTATTTTATAAGTGTGATAATCCGTTTTTAAATTCAATCACACTTATAATATGAGTTGCCAACACAAGTAATATTTGAACTTAGTGTATTATTTTTCTTATTTTAAGGGTTTGTAGTCCTTAATTTGAACTAGGCAACCTTTGTATGCGTATTTATTATCCCGCTATATTTGCTTATCAAAATTAGCATAAGAAGTGGTGTTAAACTAGTAATAATAATAATATTGATGATAACCAAAGTTATTTGCACAGACCAATCAATAGATATAATATGAATAATGATAATTGACTTGCATCGTTGACTTAAACTAGTCAATGATGAATGGTATTTTAAATATTTATATATATATAAATAAAACATAAACATAGTATAATTTTATAAAATTTACTATTTATCTCATTTCCTCTAAGATTTATATGTTGTTGAACCTTTGACAAATTATTATTTAGACTATATATTTTAAGTAATAATTCAAATAAAATCATAAATCTAATTTTAGTTAAAAAATTTTGAACTAAAATTACAAATAATTTACTAAATTAACAATTCAGAACAGAAATAAAAATTTTCTGTCTAACCACTGTTATTTTAAACATTTTACAAAACATAAGATCAAAACAAGTAATGAGACAAAATATACATGGTCCAAAAAAAATATAAATTATTTTTTCTATAATAATAATAAAATTCAAAATCCAAAAAAATCTTAAAGTATTAACAAAAAATTTGTACGTGTGTGTATATGCTTATTAATTCCCTCTATGGGCTCTAATGACAGTAGTACAATTAAAATGGTTTCTGTAATATGACACATTATTGCACGTCATAAAAGTAGGATTGCATGGAAATAGCGAGATATAATCAGGTACTGTTCTTAATTATCAACGCAGGTATATACAATTTGTGAATGAAAATTAAACAGAAAAGTGATTCTAAAAGCATACTCAAAAGCTAATTAAAATCTAATGATAAGGAACTTGCTCATTATTTAAATAAATTTTGGTTAAACCGGCCTGCTAAAAATTATAAATTTATAAATTGCGAAATAATTATTTTAAATTAATTATGAAGGCAGGAAGTGACAGAATACCTAAAACATAATAAGTATTGATGAATTTTGATGGGTGGGAATGCATTTAAACCATATAGAACTGTATTTATGTCCAATTAAAATTTTGTCCTTCCACGAACTACTATTTACTAATTAAGTAGAAAAACAGACCATTAATATTGAGGGTGATTAGTCAAGTGTATATGTGATCATCTCATATATATCTCCTCTATATGTAAAAAGTGTCTAGATAACGAAAAATTTCAGTTTCGACGATTTTTTTATTTTTTTCGTTAATTTTAATGGAATATTTTTATATTTAACATAATATTTTTATATTTAATAGTAGATTGTAAAACATGACTTAAACTTAAATAAAATAAAATTAATTAATTAAAATATGATATTTTTGAGATATTTTACAATGATAATTATTTAAAAATAATAAAACTGCGCATTTTATAACTTCAATAAAATGTAATTAAACTTAAATTTAATATTATATTAAACATATAATAAATAATCTTTTATTGTCACTGCCAAATTCAAAATCTAGAACTTACATAAACTTAAACAAAAATAAATAAATTAATTGGATATTTTAAAGATATTTTATGATAATTTAAATAATTAAATCATATTTATTTAAAAATAATAAAGACGTACATATCATCTTTTTTATCTTATAAATTTGTGTGATAGTTTTTTCTTTATCAAGTGATTAGAGTTTTTTTTTTCTTCATCAAAGGACATTGCGAAATACATTGGAAACTAAAAATAGTTGATGCATGTATACTATTATCTACACTATGACTTTTTCTATTTCTATTATTAATTTTTTTTTAAATATTATTGTATTTTACATATATATATATATATATGTTATCTAGCCATGTGAATATATCTATGTCAACGTTGTATTTATATGTCATATAGGTAAAGATTATTGATATAAATATATATATATATATACTATATAATTATAATTCATTTCATTATATATATATTTAAAAAACCTGATTTTATTAAAATTATAGTAAATATTTATAATTTTAAAACTAAACAAATATATGTATATATATATAAATTTTTTTATAAGTTAAAACGTAAAACCTGGGCAAGAAAATATACATATTCTAGGGTCTTCTTCAAAAGTCAAGATTGAAAAAATAAAACTAAAAACAAAAATAAAAACAAATTGTGACCGAAGTTAATATTGAGGATTTTTTCTTTACGATATCATAATTAATATTCAACTCGTTTACGTGTCCATAGGGATAAGTTTGATGTAACAATATCACAAACAATACGAATATATGTTATATTTATATGGTCTGTATTTGGCTTATTAAAGAAAAATGTGTACAATGTAATATATTTATGTATACAAACGCAAGCCATTAATTTTAGTCAATTTCGTATGATAACATTAAATTTTAAGCTCAAAATATATGCATTTAAACAGGCTGATATTTTAGAAAGAGATCTAAATCAATAAGTGACAAGTATATATGATGGTTAAGTGTATTTATTATATATGCTAATTAATAATACATCAAGCATACACCATATACGTGTTTTGACTAAAACATCTTTAATTTAATTGTATATTAGTTAGCACTAAAACCTCGCAAAAATATTTTCGTGATGAATTGAAACCCCTGTGAAAATGAAGTGCAACACAAAATTCCAACTTCAATAAAAAAGAGAAAACGAAAAACTATGACACAAAAGTCCTACATTAACTTGTATTTGTATAAATTAGATATACAGTCACTTTTAATAGCCACTTGATATTTTATATTATAACTATTTTATGATATATATCAATCGTATTGCTAGATTTTATAGTGATCAACTAGCAAAAATGGTCCCTAAAAAAAAACTAGCAAAAATGGGTTTGCAGTTAACCTAGGCCCAGAAACATTATTAATTGGGCCACCTAGACTTGGTTAGTGGCACTAGTAATGAAAAATCATATAAATAAGTGGAAGAAGAACTCTTCAATTTTGTAGTGGTAAGATTCATTGAATAGGCAAATTAAATGACATGTGTGAAATTAACAATTTCTTAAGTGAACTTCTCAGGTGTCTCTTCGTCAAGTTATCTAGTAATTACGATTTATTATTGCTGTCACATATATTGTGACTATATCAAAATAGAACACTGATGTCAAATAAACATCAGTCCAAAATGATTCATTTTATAAAACAAGAAAACTCTTTAGGAAAGTCATTTTGACTCATATCACAACATTTACTGAGTTGTTTAGAGCTTTTATCTTGAAATGTTTTTTGGGTCACAAGAAGACTTCTGCTATATCCCAAGTACAACAGTCTAATGAAAGTTTTATCTGAAATTAGAAAAAGCATGTCTATGTGTGGTTGGCTGAAATATGTTTCGATAGCATCATCAGAGCTTCTACTCATCAATTCTTTCTTAAACTACAATTTCATGATTAATTCATGGTCTCTATTCTATCTGTGAGAGTTCTTGCTCTGTGACACTTTCTTGTAGTTGGTTTTCTTAGAGTGATAAGAAAATTGTAGATCTCCACAAGAAATGGTTTAAAAGTTTTCCATAACCTCTTTTATTACCTTCTCGATGTAGTTGTTTCACTTCAGCTCTTTAAATAATCAAAGTTCCTTATCAAAATTCATGTGAAAATACAAGGTTTGTTTTGGAGGGAAGGATCTTAAGCATTTGGGATTGTAAAAGTTTATTGGATTTTCTATTTAGTTTCATCAATGCTGTATAATTTTGAAACAAAAAACAGAAAGAAAAAAAAGACCTACTCTTGATATAGAAAATTTTACTATTCTCACACCCCTTTGGTTCCCTTAAATGCATCAACCACCTAATGAACTTTTCCTCAAATTCTCAATCTTCTCAACCAAAGTTTGAATTTTATCTTCCCTCCCTTCATCAAGAAGAGCTTGTTTAAGATTGCTAAACAACTGAGCTGGAGGTCGAATCCCCAAATCCATCATCTCTAGAAAGAAGTTACAAGCATCATCCAACTTATTTTCAAGGCATAAACTGCTAATCAATGTAGAGAACATGTGCATTCCTGGAAGAACTCCTTTGGCCTTCATCTGATTCCAAACCCGAACCGCCATATCCACTCGATCCTCATTACAGAACATCCTAATTATGATCTCGTACGTACTCACAGTCGGCTCACAATTGGAATCCTGACTCATTCTCTGGAAAAGAGAGAAAGCTTCTTTTGTTTTTCTACTCTTTATCAAATGGTGTAAGATTATGTCATAAGTTCTTGAATTGGGACCAACCCCACTTTGTCTCATCTCATCAAGTACCCTATATGCATCATCCATCCGCATTGACCAGCAATAAGCCCCAACTAAGGCATTGTAGGTTGGTATCTCAGGGCTAAAACCACTGGCCTTGGATTGTCTGTAGAAGTTTAATGCTTCATTCAACCTCTTAGCAGAGCCCAATCCAATAATCAAAGTACAGAAAATATGAGGGTTAGGCTTGATATTACTTGCTTCCATTTGATTAAATAACTCAAGAGCTTCATCATATTTCCTAGCTTTACAATATGCATTGATCATAATGCCATAAGTAACAACATCAGGCTCAAACCCCTCGTCCCTCATCTCTCTATAAACCTCATTCAATCTCAGCAAATTCTGTTCCTGACCCCATCCCTCCAACAAAATCGTATACGACTTAATATCTGGTTTGAACCTTTTCTCAGTCATTTGATCGAACACATGCTGTGCTCGCTCGACATTTCTCGACTTGCTTATTGTATCAATCAACCTATTGAAATCCGATAACTCGGGCTTCAATCCAAACTTCTCCATCTTCTCAAACGTTTCTACCGCCTCTTTCACCTTCCTGGCTCTCGCATATCTTCTCGAAATCAAAGCAAAAGTATCTTTGCTCAACAAACCTTTAAGCTTCATATCGTTCACCAATTCCCATACCTTCTTAAACTGTTTGATCTTACCCAAAGCTTCGATCAGAGAATTATAACTCTCAGTCGTATATTGAAACCCATTTCGCTTCTCAGCCCATCTGAAGAACAAAAGGGCAAGAACACCCGAATTGCTTAGCTTCTTCAAAGCCCCCAAAACAAGCTCCTTTGACATCTCAATACCAGGAACATTATCATTAAGGAAGCTCTCAACCCGAGGGTTGGCGGAGTTGTTTGATAATATTTTACAGATTTTCTCTGCGTCTTCAGCTACGTTGTCGATTTTGGCACCTGGGTTATTCGAAATATCCTCAACAGAAACTTGGGTTTGATCCAAACCACTAACGTTTGGTCTGTAGGAAACAAAGCGATTGCAAATAAAGCCAGATAGAAGATAGTCTTCCCTCTCGGTTGTTGAATTAAGAATGAGAATTTGTCGAGATAAAGGGTTTGGTGTTGAAGTGCAATAGTAATGTCGAAATGAATTGATGTGGTTTTTGGAAGTTTTCCGGAGAATACTGAACCTTTCATCGTCTTCGTCACTATCGGAATCAGCGTCCTCTTCGTACCTGCTCAAGTCTCCATCGTTCTTGAGCTTTACTATCGAAGGCATCACACCCATGTAATCTTCACTATCTTCTTCGTCAATGCCTTTAGTGTCAAGACCAGCACTCTTCCTCTGCTCCCTTTCTCTCTGACTTTCCTTTTCAACCTCAGCCAAAAGGTCCTCGGCAGCCCTGGTCGATACGGTGGGGTAATGGGCCTTCCCAGGAAACGAAAATTTGGGCGTCTGGGAGGGAGGAAAACGTCGGAAAGTGGAGGATTCTCGGGAAAATGGGAAAGTCGGCTTTGGTGGTTTCTTAAAGGATTGGTTGAGGAGGAGACGAGCCCACGAACATGGTTGTGCTTTATTCATTGTTGTAGCTGCTATTGCTCATTCATTTGCACACAGAGAAAGAGGAAGACGAACGCGAAGAAGAAAATGCTTGAGAATTTTCAGTGACAGATCATGAGTTCTGAACAGGTGCTAGGGTTTAGGGCCTCTTCCTGGGTTTTTGCAACGGAGAATTTACATCTAGCAAACTTTTTTATCTTATTTACAAAAGGGAATTTTTCATAGAATTAAAATTTTACTAATTTATATCGAAAAATTTAGAGAAATTATAGAAAATCACCTAAAATAAAAGCATCAACAAACTAATCTCCTCATTTTTTTTGTGATAATTTTACATGATTACATAAATTATCAATTTTATAATTTATTTATTTAGGACTTATATAACTTTAATATAGTAGTATATGTATATTAGTTTCGTTTAATTAGTTTTTATTTTAAAGTTATATTGATATTTTAAGTTTTTTATAGGTTATTAGTATATTATTTCTTAATTAGTGTATATATTTTTTGTGATATGGTATATAATTTTTTTTTTGTGATATTTAATTTCTATTTTATTATATACATAGTGGTAGTATATAATTTTGTATTATGGTATATACATTTTAATGGTAGTATATAACTTTGTTAGCATAATATATACATTTTTTAGTAATAATTTTGTAAGTTTTGATGGCTCAGTATATATATTTTATGGTATGGTATTCATTCAACAACCCATAAAAAACGGAAAAAAATCAAAATAACTTTAAAATAAAAACTAATATACATATATCATAATATTAAAATATTTAAAATAAAATAGTAATTTGTTAAAGGGCATATTTGGTAATATGTGATATTAAAGAGATGATTAGGCTATTTTACTACAAAATTAAAAACATGGACATTTACTTACTTTCACTTACCATTAAGAGTCATTTTGCACCATGCCCCAAAAATTTAATTAATAAAAACTCAGGTAAAACTAATCTAATATAATAACTCAAAATTAAGCAAAAGCATGTCAGCAAAAGGAGGGGTACTATGGTAATTAATATCGCCAAAACTCCTCTCCTTAAACTTGAGTCGATCAAGTTTTGTTATGTGTATATTTCTGGGTTCTTTATGATAACCGGCTACCTTCACGTTCTGGTATGTATGTAAATTTCTAGGGTTTTTTTTCTATCTTTAGATCCGCAATAGGTAACTAGTTACCTTAACATTCTGATATGTGTATAGTGTTGTGTTCTTTATGGTAACCAGTTACCTTCATGTTCTGGTATGGGTATATATTTCTCGGTTCTTTATGGTAACCAATTACCTCCACGTTCTAATATGTATATATTTTTAGGTCGTAAGATCAGATCATGTCTTTTTTCCCCCTTCAAATTCAATATTTCTTTTCATATTTAATCTAAGTAACCCGTCACTCCTTGTATGATAACTGGTTACCCCTCTTAACAGGGTAATTGCTTACCCATCCTAATACATGTTATTTAACCTAGGATTTTTTTTTTACATAACTGTGAAAAATCAATCAAGTAACTGGTTACCTTACCAGGCTTTAAAAAAAAAAACTTACAATCTAACAAAAGGAAAAAAAATGTTATAATAAATTAAAAAAAAAGGATAAAACAATTCATATTACAAAAAAAAAAAATTGCAAAACAACAAAAGAAAATTTTAATATAAAAATAGTTATATAAAATTAATATAAAAAATCAAATAAACTAAAAAAATAATAATCAAATTACAAATATACCATTCCAAATTAATAAAACTTGATTAAAAGTAAAATTATGACATATACCAACTTTTATACAAAAATATCAGAAAATAAACCCATAAAAGTGAAAATTCTTTAAAAAAAAAGTCATAGATTAATTTTTTTTGAAAAAAAACCATATTTTTGCAAACTCTATTAAAAATCTCATATAAAATATAATTTTCTCTTTACAAAAATAGTGTGGCCCATTTAATTTACAACTTTACCGTACATTTTTTGTGTACTATTTTTTAAAAAAAATATCAGTTTTATCTATTTATTTATCTTCTTCTTAATGTCAAAAATATTTTTCGAGTACATCACTAGTCGGTTGAGCTCAAGAGTAATATGAGGGATGCATATATTTTTTTGTCGTGGTCAAGAAGATGAAAAAGATAAAAATCAACATTTTGGTTTATTTTTTATATTTTGTTAACACAAAAATTACTAAATTTTAAATTTAAACAAAATTTAATATAACCTTTCAAGTAATTTTTTTTTAAATATATTCTTTAGTATATTGTTTTGTAACTTTTAAATAGAACATAAGAAGATTATTTTTGGTAACTCACTAAGTTTATTGGTTGCTTTAAATTTGTAGCATACTAAAAAATTTAGTCATATATCAAAAGGTAACCAATTGGTATCTTAAATGATTTTAAAAGCAACAAAAATGTAACTTTTAAAAGTAATTATGCAGTATACTAAATAGTATAATTTTCTAATAAGTTATTCATGGTAACTTGGAATTATATGAGTAATTTTTCATACTATATGATAACTAATTAGTTTCTAAAATAGACTTGAAATTAACGTAAAAGTATCTTAAATAATTAGACATGTAAATTACATAAGTAACTAAAAAAGTCTATTAAAAATTTTCAATTAAAAGTTACCACGTAGTATACTAAATTAATTTTTATTAATAAACTATATGATAGTTTATTATACTATACAACAACTCATTAGTTTCTGAAATAAGCTTGAAGGTTACCAAAATGTATCTTAAATAATAAGATACTATAATATAATATAAAAATAACTAATTGGTATATTAAGATGTCTACAAATAAGTCTTAAATTTAACCAAAAAGTACTGAAATAATATGATCTAAAAATAAAGTATTTTATACATAAAAAAAAAAGTGACAAATCGATATCATAAGCAACCAAAAATTACTTTTTACAATCTAGAAAAATAATCGGGAAGTGGAATTTCCCAATTTTTTTTCTAAATTTAGTATGTTATACTAATGTGGCATAGTATATATGTAAATAATTTATTTTAAGGTATTTTTGAAATAAATTTTCATTTTTAAGTTATTGGTGTAACTTTCCCTTTTGCAACTCACTCACGGCCTTTGGCCCAATCTTTTTCACTTTTTGAAATAAAAATAAACACATCTTATGCAATAGTATTGATATCTACATCATAAAATAGCTAAACTAATTGAACATTAATTAGATTGCTCAATCTGTACCAGAATGTTTCCTCTCTTATTAATTTTGCATACTAAGTAAAAGTAACTTAGAATGTAGGTTTCCTTAGTTTTCTAACATTATTATTTTTATTTGTTATATATTTTAAATAAACAAACAATATCATATATTATACAAGAATGACATAAACATATTAATAAAAATTAAACCAAAATATTGTTTATAGTTGGATCTATATATTTTTGGATCATGTGTTTTGTTTTATTACCTGTTTGGATTCTGTGTTTTGAGAAAAGACTTTTTGGACTCTATGTTTTGTAGAATGATTTAAATACGCCCCTAAACCCAATATTGATGAAGAAAAAAATTAAATATGGCATCACAGTTGTTAAGTAGAATTATTATGTTTTTGTTTTGAATTGTTAGTTTGGTGTATTATTTGTCATTTTAGTTCAAAAATGTTTGACCAAAAATAGATCTAGGGTAAATAACACAGGGTTCAAAAAGTAATTAATCAAAACATAGATTCAAACAGATAATAAGATAAAATCAAATATCCAAAAAAAGTATAAACCATTTATAGTTTAAAAAGAAAACTCTTAAACCAAGAATATGTTAGATGTATACTTTTTATATATAAAGATACAGTGTATTATAGTTTTAAACTTAAATACTTTTTTTTTCTAATTTTCTTTTAGAAAATCTTTTAGAAAAAAATAACTATGAATTTCAATATAATAAAATATTAAAAAATTATAAATTAAAACTATGAATTTAAGAAGTTTATTTGATAATTTTTAATTGTTGACCGCCTTTTTTGTTATCAACTTAATAATAGAACTTAAAGAAAATAAAGAAGATAAACATTGAGATTTTACGTGGTTCGGGTTATAAAACAACCCTAGTCCACGAGTCTTTAGTATTAGTGTTCTTGAAGCTTGAGATGGCAAGCTTCAATGGAGGTTTTCTCTGGCAGCGTATAGAGTGCCCTGAGTACAAGAGTTTGCGAACCTTTTTACAATGGAGTCCTAGCCCTATTTATAGAGGCTGAGGGTCATTAACTCTCTTAATGAGAAGTATTACAAGAATATTCTCACATAAGTGGGATTAAATGCCTAATTAAAATACATTTCTACGACAAAGGTGACGGTGGACCCATGCAGATCGCACAGGGCCCAATTTGCATGTTGCAGTCCACTCTTTCAGGGGAGGCATGTCCCTGACACTGTCAAAATACGGCTACACGTTTTCCTGTGTCAGGCGGCGTTGTGGGAAATACCAATTGTTGAGTGTACGAACTGGACACCACTACTCGAGACACCCAAAAAGTTGTCATACGATCTTGTGGTGGCCCAAGACTGCAATGATTGATACCAGGTGCTCTCTCCAGGCCACGAGGACAAATTCTAGACTTGGAGGACAATCGAATCAAGAAGGCAGAGAACCACTAGTGTGGCCCTCGGGACGTGGCCCGTAAGGCCCTGCTAATTAGGGTCTGTTACCATGTGTGTTTAAAATTAGTGTTGGAATCGTTAAACAAGTTATTTGGACTAAAACATGTGATTAAGCCACTGAGGGTTCATGTATTAAAAATCTTGGTCAACAAACAAACATTTCCATCAAAAGAAAACTTTAGTCTTTACATGGGATCCCAAAATACAAGTTTAAAAATTTGTTTACAACTAAGGGATTACAAAATAAGTCGACATAAGCGACAAAAGAGGGTCCAACTCTAGTTCCCATGTGATACCTCGGCCGTGGCAGTCGAGCAGACTGCATATGTACACACTGCCCCTAACGCTCTCCAACTCATGGCTGGCCAAGCTTCTACTTACCCTTACCTGCACCACAAAGCACTCGTGAGCCAAAAGACTCAACAAGAAAATATACTAACAGATTTAGATAGCCAACATAATATAACAACATGCTTGATAGTGATAACTGAAACCAAGCATACACATTGTACTAGTAAGTGACCATAGGGTCACACACGTGCATGTCGCACTCTGATAACTCTACAAAATAGAGTTATTTTACCACTTTTTATGTGCTAATTGTTGCTTAATTATTGAGTTTTTAATTGATTTATTAAGTTTTAAAGTAATTTTGAATTTATTGGGTTTATTTTGATTTTATATATTTTTGTGTATTTTTATAGTTATTTTGTTGTAGTTAATTATTTATATTATTGTTGTTTAATTTGAGGTAAAAAAATGTTGTATTATTGAACTTAAATGTTAAATATAAATTAAGTTATAATTAATATTTTCAATGATTTAACTTGATTTATTTTATAATTGAAAATATTTATTATGATTTATTTTGTAGGAAATTGGTCTATTGTTGGTGCTTAAAAAATTAATAAGAGCAAAGAAGAGAAAGGTGTAATTTTGAAAGAAATAGCATGAAATGTGGCATTTTTCCACATACTCCCCCTCTGCCCAGACCAGGCCCAAGCCTCCAAGTGGCCCAGCTGAAGTACCTTTGCCCCACCTCACCGCCTGAAGCTCTTCTCCACCAGCTGCCTCAGCAGCGTCCAGGCCCATCCCCAGCAACACCACATCCAGCTCCTTCACGGGCCCAGGCCCAAAACACATCAGGAACACTCACGCCCCAAACACCTCTGCCTTCACCCAGCCAACCACGTGGCCCAATTCCAACCCCATAGTCCATCACAGCTGCCAATAGCCAACACAATGCCTCCAATTGTCTTGAGCCCAACAACGTCCCTTTGTCCCACAATGCCCAAAAATGCCATTTTTTACCCAAACTTTTCTACACATTTTACCCAAAAATATCATCATTACATCCTATATGTTACCCCTATTTGCCATATTATTAGTAATTTAATTAATTTAATCAATTTAATTAATTGAAATTTAATATTTTAATAATCTCATTTTGTCTATAAATAGGGAATTTTCAAGACTATTTGTGTGATTTTTTGGGGGGAGGTTACCATACCACAAGTTCTACACTTTCAAAACCTCTCAATTCTCTTCATCTTTTTCTTCTTTTTGGTCATTTTTCCTATGAGTTTTTAGAGGAAAAATTTGGGGGTTTCTCCTCCAAAGTTTCCTATTTATGTTTGTATTTGCTATTTTAGTTATGAGTTTCTAATCTTTTTAAGATTATTAAGGTGATGATGAAACAATATGTAACAAGATAGTGTTTATTTTGTATGTTGATTTCTCATTTTGTGCAATAAAGTTTATTGAATTTTCTTCTTCAAATATTTTCTTTCATCTTAAATATCATGTATTTTTTATTGTTAGCTCATAATTACACTTTGTTCTTCATTAGTGCAAAAACATAATATTCTTTGTGTAAGATGTGTCATTAAATTATACACATCCAATGCTTAGAACAAAAATATTATGTTTTGCCTTATAAAAAATGTTCATTGATTTATTTGTTATTTCATTAGATTGATTTACACTAAATGCTTTGAAATTATACTTTTTGAAAAGTGAATAAAAATCCTATCTTTTTAGAAGTAATTTGTGCTTAAAATTATAAATCTATTTTGAAAATGATAGTTTGATTTATTTTAACTATCACTAAAACTTGGGAATCAATGTACTTATAAATATTATTAAACTTATATTTTGTGGATTCTATTATCTTAATAATCCTTCTTTTACCATCTTAATTTCTTTATTACTATCTTTTATTTTATTTTCATTATACAAAAATCTCATCAATCTTTGGAGCTAGGTTAGAATTTATTAATTTTGGTTTAAAATAGTT
The DNA here is from genome assembly GCF_963169125.1 of Humulus lupulus. Classification (NCBI taxonomy): domain Eukaryota; kingdom Viridiplantae; phylum Streptophyta; class Magnoliopsida; order Rosales; family Cannabaceae; genus Humulus; species Humulus lupulus. The sequence continues at coordinate 49,395,624 of NC_084795.1, read as the reverse complement.
TTTTTTTTTATTTTAGACAACTCATTTGGGTTCGACATCCTTGCTTACACGATCACTATTCTATATGAACGATTCGTGTGCTTGCGATTTATAAATATTTAAAATATACCCGTTTTGGGTCCATCACACTCCCATTCATTCATATGGCATCTGAGCCAGTCAAGTGCATAATGCACTCCTAGGGTGGCCTAGCCTTAACGGCCTGCGCTCAGTGCACATAATGCCGATCACGACTGATAAGTCGAGCCTTGCAAACCCTCGACTCATAAGTCGAGCCTTGTGAACCCCTTGACTTATAAGTCGAGTCGTGTAATCCCTCGACTTATAAGTCGGTCTTGTAATCCCTCGACTTATAAGTCTGTCTTGTAATCCCTCGACTTATAAGCTAACCTGGTAAATCCTCGACTTATAAGCCGACATTGTAAATCCTCGACTTATAAGCCAATCTTGTAATTCCTCGACTTATTAGTCGAGCCTCATAAATCCCTCGACTTATAACTCGAGCCTTGTAAACCCCTCGAATCATAAGTCGAGCCCTTTTAGTCCCTCGACTTATAAGTCGAGCTCTTTTTGAATCAAAGATACCCTTGACTAGCAGGCCGAGCTTTAATCAGATGCAATAGACAAATTCCCGACTTATAAACCGAGCTTCCTAGCCAGAACAAACATCCATATAATACATTCACCATACACATAGTTACAATGCATTACAGTACACTAAAGCAGAAATACCCAGGCATAATTATAATCATGCTCATAGCTGGGTTCGAGCCCTAATCATGTTTACATTTACTAGTTGGGCCGAGCCCCACTCATATTACATTTAACAGTTGGGTCGAGCCCTAATCATATTACATTTAACAGTTGGGTCGCGCCCTAATCATATACATTTGAAGCTGGGTCGATCCATAATCGTAATACATTCAACAATGGGGCCAAGCCCTAATCATAATACACTTAACAATTAGGCCAAACCCCAGTCATATTACATTTAACACTAGGGCCAAGCCCTAATCATATTACATTTAATAGTTGGGTCGAGCCCTAATCATATACATTTGATAGCTGGGACGAGCCTTAATCACGTATCTCACACATCGGGTGCAGTTTTCTTACCTCGATCCTCGTGCAAATAATGAAATGACCCCGAGCGCTAATCCTGACCCGAGCCTTGCGGAAACCCTAGTCACAACACAAATATATGGTCATCAGGACTTAACCCTAGAACCCAAGTTCCAAACCAAACTCTAAATCTTAAAACCATGGTTCCCAGTTAACGGGGCGCTAGAAGTGTCCCCCATGCCCTCAAGCAGCCTCCTAAGTCAGATTCCACGAGCCCTTGGGCCTAGCCCTAAAAAAAAATCAGCATTTCATCATTTCAAGGCCCCTGGTGTGGTCCCGCCTACCCTTGGCGCAGTCGCGCCCAAAAAAATATTGGGACTTTTGAGCTGTTGGCGCGGTCGCACCCCTCAACTCAAGCCCCCAAATTGGAACCCAATTTCCCCCTTTTTGGGACACCAGCGCGGTCGCGCCCGACTTAGCGTAGTCGCGTTTGGTCACTAGAACTCAAAAATCTGCCCATAACACAAGTGTTCTTCCCCAAATCAAAACTCTATGATTTCCAGCCAATTCCAGTCCTGAAATTTAAGGGTTTTTAACATAATTCTAGCCACATAAACTATATACTAAGCCTAGGCAACAAAACCTACTAATCAAACCATCCCAAACACCACATACAAATCAACTAGGAAATCAAAACCATAGAAACCCAAGAACACCACTTGAATATCAAAATAGAGGAATCTCACCTCAGAATTTTGAACTTTTGAAGTGGTGATGACCTAAGAAGTTTTAGCCCCAAACCACAGTTGCAATCCCCCAAGAAATGGCTCCAAATCTCCAAAATTCCATCTTGATTAATCCTTGGAGTGTCTTGTGTTCTTCAAGGTGAAGTGCTCCCAAGGCTTAAAGAATACCTTGTATGTGAATGTAACTCCCACTTCTTTCTACAAATGCATTATAACAATTATGAAAAATAAGAGAAGATGTTTTTATTCATACTTTTGAGTGCATTACAATGTTAATCGAATGCTAGAGCTATTAAGTAAAGTGGAAGAATAACTAATGAATACGCAACTATAATATTCATGGGCATTTCATTAGTATAATACCCATAGAATGATGCTAAATACAAGCAAACAATCACTAAAGTTATGAACAATAAAGAGAAATTCATGATTTGATGATGAATTTTATCTAGAAGGTTAAGACATGAAGAAGTTGTGCAAGTAAATGGTTGAAGGAACAAGTATTTATAGGACAAAAACTAGCCGTTATGACCGTTGGTGAATAGTGATCCGACCGTTGGAAACTGTAACCTGATCGTTGGAGATATAGTTGTATTCTATTATGGGATTTTAACAATTCTAGGTTGTTGAAGTAACTGACACATGAGAATAATTAATTTATGGATGTTAGAGAAACTTTTTCAGAAAAATTTGTGAGTAAAAAATGTTGGACTAAGTAATATAAGAAGATTGGGAAATTTTCATTTTTTTACTATTCACCGGGTACTATTCATAGTGGGTCCCACAGTAGGGTCCACATGGGTCCCACAACGGGGTCCACCCAATGGTTCCCACATGATGATGCAGTAGTGATACAATGATGACTTTAGCAAACCACCATGCTTAATATTTTGAATATTTTATTATTCCATTATGTTTGATATTTTAAATATTTTATTAGCATAGTATCCCAAGTTTTTCTTATAAATAGCCCTTCCAAAACTCATTTTGAATCACAAAACCTCTTTTTCTTTCTCTCACTCTACCCAAAAATCTTCTTAACACCCTTCTAAAGTTCTAAACCTCGAAGATCTAGGCGAAGTTCTGTCCGTAATGCTAGCCTACGAAAACCTTTTAGGTAAGCTCTTTCCCGAGCCTTTCATTTCAGTTATTTAGTTATTATATATATACAGATTATTTTACTATGCTGTTATAATGCCAAAATTTATATATAGATTATTTTACTATGCCGTTATATGCCAAAATTTATATATAGATTATTTTACTATGCCGTTATAATGTCAAAATTTATATATAGATTATTTTACTATGTCGTTATAATGCCAAAATTTATATATATAGATTATGTTACCATGCCGTTAAAATGCCAAAATTTATATATAGATTATTTTACCATGTCGTCATAACTTACAATGCCAAAATTGAAATATAAACTATTTTTTTATGTATCCTTATAATACTAAACTTATATAGGCTATCGTCACACTTTGGACTATTATGGACTGATACTATGACCTGGACATTTCCGTATGACCATGACCACGACTTTTAGACCGGGATCTTGCCATGGACAATTATAGTATGACCATACGCCTGGACATAAAATAAACAATAAAATAAGAAAAATAGAATAACAACAATTATAAACTAAAATTACATCATGTAGATTTTATATAAGTTAATAGTTTGTGTTTTTATCAGGAAGCTAACAATTTCGGTTGTTTTATCAAAACGCAAGGTAAGTAGAATCCTCATCTACAATATAAGTCTTTTATGTGTCTTATGTGCATTTATATGCTTTATATGTAATCCTACCATGTTGTTATGCATAAGTTATTTTTAAGAATGTTATATTTCTTATGCATAAGCACGCTTAATGTTCATAAACAAGTTATTGAAAGCGTTAAAGTAGAGGTGTTGCTTGGGAGACCTACGTCCCAAAAATGTAAGGAGGGAGATGTACTTCCTTATATAATGAATGTTTATGAGGGAGAAATTCCCTATTATCATGTTTATGTTCAGGTGAGAATGTGATTCCCTATGTAATGCCGGCAACAGCATCCTCTAGGGCCCAAAAGAAAGGAAAGTGAAAGAAAGAAATTACATAACATGTTGCACGTTTATTTTAATGCATATGAGGTAGCTATTCTGCTTACTGAGCCTTAGCTCATCAGATAATGTTTTGTATTGTAGGTAAGAGGCCCCAAATATAAATTGTTGATGAGTATACGTGGAGCCAACATGACTGTACATATGGGGCTGACCTGAAGGGAGTGGAGTTCTGCTATGCTATTTTATAAATAAACAAGAAACTTGATTTTATATTTATATTTCATAAAAAGTATTTTGTGAACTTTATAATTTACATAAAGCTTTAAAAGTATTTCATGAACGTTTTAATTTACAGAAAGCTTTTAAATTTATCGGTTGGATACATCTCTAATTCTACGTTAAGGTGTAGTAACGCCACAAAAAATTATTTATAAAAGTATTAAGATTTGTATGTAAGATAAAGTTTTTATTTAGTTTGTGGGTATTGTATGGTTTGAAGTTATGAACATTAGTTTATGTATTGTTTAATAAAGTTTTTTGTAAATTCAGAATTTCAGTATTGTCGTATTAAGGTTAAACTTTGTTTTTACACTATATATGTATGTTAAGAAAGGAGGTCGTTACAGTGAATGAGCCTAAGCTTAGTTGCTGGCTTGGTTAATTGACCCATGTGATCAAATGACCATAATGCCCCTTGCCCCATTAATCTCAAAGGTTACCTCCAAGGGCGAAATTGTCATTTGGCATAATTCCCCCTAATCTCAAATTATCTCAATTAATCCCAAATAATCTAACAATCCAATGTTCATCAATTAATTCTCGTTACTCTATAATTCCCAGTAATTTACCAAATTACCAAAATACCCCTAAGCTCACTCCGCGTCGGGTATCTTACCCTGTTGTGACTTTTCCGCTAACTAGCTCCCTAGGATCGCCTCGTACCGAGTAACTTAAATATATCCACATAATAACGTGATTGCAATCATATAACACATATTTACAGTTATACCCTCAATGGGTAAAAATTACAAAAATGTCATTCTAATAAGAAACGGGCCCACATGCATATCTAATACACTTAAACATGCAAGCATAATCATATCATAATATAATTCACATAATAACATGCTCATAACACATAAGCATCTCATTAATTCAATTATTGCCTCTCGGCCCCCTAATCCAGGCACTAAGCCATATTAGGGATATTTAGGCGTTACAATTATCCCCTCCTTACAGGAATTTCGACCTCGAAATTTTACCTGAACAGCTCGGGATTCTAATCTTGCCCGTTGGATTCTCACTCCCAGGTCGTCTCCTCGACATTGTTGTTCCTCCATAATACCTTAACTAAACGTATGGTCTCGTTTCTCAAGACGTTGTCCTTCTTGTCTTAGTGTCTGGACTGACTGTTCCTCATAGGAGGGATCTGTAACGACCCAGATTTTTAAGACTCGATAATGTGGAAATATAAATTTCTTCATTTAACAAAATGTCTCAAAAACCCGTATAAAAAAAAACTTTTTAAAAAGTCGTATGGCCATACTTAACATTTAATTACAAACATATTTTATAAAGAGTAGAGTGAGCCTAGTTTAGGAAAATTACACAACATTTCCAAAAATAAAATGGCTTCCCAAAAGGTCGGTCCCATGTACATTCGCAAGGTAGACTCCAGCGCTCACTGCTCTGCCTTGCCCTTATTCTTACCTACAGTAGGATACAACTAGGTAAGCGAAAACGCTTAGTAAGTTCAACTTTAAAACAAAAGCATGCAGAGAATTAGGGTTCTGGATCCATCCGGACCCTACACAATCAAATTCAAGAACGCAAAAAATCCCTGGCAATCTTATGGTCATGCTTGATAACCAATGGCAAATTATTTCATACAAACAGATAAATTCCTGCACTAAGAAAATCTCAGAACAAGCAGATATATTATATCACAACTATTTCTTATCAACAAATAAATCCTTGCACTCAGAAAATCCCAGAGCAAGTAGATATAATATATCATAATATAATTTGAGACCAACGCTCAACAACTTCCAACAATTTGGGCATAACATGCCCTCCAGCATAAATGATAATTTGTAAGAGAGAAACGAGTCTCAACACTAAGATCTAGCCAATAAATATCCCCATCAAGGGTAACTATCGTGTTACCTGGGGCATCGCTAATTATCCAAGAGTAAATCCCTCACAAGGGTAACAATCAAGTTACCTAGGGCATCACTAGTTATCCAAGAATCTAATCAAAGTTACACGGTTTTACAAAGACTTCTATGTTAATCAGTGGTGCTAGTGAGCAGTTGCCCCCTGGTGTTCAGCCTCACTCAAACTTGGCAACCCCTAGTATCTCTAGGCACTCTCACTGAATGCCCAATATTCATGGCTACTGTTATCCCCGTTTCCTTCCGGGCGCCTGGGTCCACGCTTCAAGCCCGCGGGGGCACCCAAATGAGTTTGGGCCCAGACCGGGCCCGTTTGGCAAAGAATAAAAAAGACATTGGCAGTCCAAGTCTAGATTAGGCCCAAAGGGCATCTGGGGAGTGTCATCCAGGACAGTCATACGGGAGATGGTATGAGCGTGGCTTCCGATAATGACAGTCGGGATCGCAGTGGATGATCCTGGAGCCTGGTAAATGGTCTGGGATCCTGGTGGAATAATCCGAGCACCTAGTAAACGTTCCGTGCTCTTGGTAAACGGTCTGGGCTCCTGGTAAATGATCCGGGCCCCTGGTAAACGATACGGGACCTTGACGAACGGAGGGGGACGTGGGTAAACGAACCTGGATCGATTGTCCGAGGCTGGCAAGGTAAAGCGTTTGTGACCCTGACTTAGTCCCATGAAGCGTGGGGGTTGTCCCCACGCTTCACCTGCAAAGAGGCTACCTTGGGATTGTACGCCATTGGTTCAGATCTGCGCCGCCACTACTCTAACCGATCTTGTCCCCTGAATCTGCCTCGTAACTCGAGATGCCCAGACCAAAGCCCCAATTTGTCAGATGACAGATGTGGTTTGGGCTGGCCCAATGGGCTCAAATTAGTGTATTTTCTATGTTTTAATCCTTTGTATTGGGCTTCCATTAGAAAAGCCAGCAGTATTTATACCCTTATTGGGCCCGAGTCAGCCAGCCCAAGCCCAGTGCACCCGTAAACCTATAAATACAGGTAGTGGGGCATTGAGGAAGGGGGATCCCTGGCTTGTAAGCAGTTACTCTGCTGAAACTTGTAGAAAACTCCATTGTTATAGATTCTCTAAGCTCTAATACAATTGTCTCGTGGACTAAGGCTCATTAACGCCCCAACCACGTAAAGACCTTGTCTTTATTCCATAAATCCTTTCTTCTAAGCTCTCTAATCTTTTATTATTCTAGTTTTCGAAAAACTCGGTAAACATTTTGGTGCTTTCATTGAGAGCCTGAGAAAACTAGAGTTGATCTCGAACATCTGCAATAATGGTGAACACAAGACACACCACTTTCGATCCTACTAACCAAGAGCCAGGTAATGGAGAACCACTGCCCAGCCAGCCTCTTCCTCGGAGTCCACCTGAGGACACTCCCCATCAGATGTCCCAGCCCGACGAGTCACAGAACTATGAAGGTGAAGCAGAATACGAAGAGGACTACTATGAGGAAGAGGGAAATGAGGGGGAATACCACGACCTAGAGCCTGAGGATCCCGAGATCCCAGAAGGAGTGGACCCCAACCAGGAGGTGACTAAACTGAGGCAACAAGTTCTGGACCAAGAAGCCAGGATTGCTGAGCAGAAGGAGGCCACTCGGCGAATGCAAAAGTCCCTCCAAGCCTTACAAGCTTTCATAGCCGCCCAGGGTTCGGCGGCTAATCCCCCAGTTGTCCCGCCTCCGGGAACGCAACTGCCAGCTTCGCAGGCCAGAAATGGCGCCCTGAGGACGCAAGCCCGACCCCTCCTCAAGGACAAGCTCCCAAGAAAGGCCCAGGAAACCCGGACCAAGAGAAGAGGAAGACTGGGGCAATCCCCCAGAGGAAAAACCCTCCCGTCCAGAAAGCCGGTGTAATGCCCCGGATTCCCTATTATGGTTTAATGGCTGGATTAGTAGGCTGGGAGGGCCCTAACTGTTTAACTATGCCATTAAATGTGTTTATGCATGTTTATGAGAATTATATTATAATATGATGTTAAATGCATGCATGTGAGTCCACATTTGTTTACAGGGGTGTTTTGGTAATTTGGCCCGTTGAGGGTATAATTGAATATTTGTCTGTGTGTTAATGATATATTGTGAGACCACATTATAATGTGGATTGGTTCGAGTATTTCGACATGAGACGATCTTTAAACATGATTTATCGGTTTGGTCATAGCAGGTTTGAGCTCGGGGCTCGGGGCGAGTCTCGGGGTGATATTAATGGTTATAGCGTTACCGGGGATTTTAGGGTAACGGGATATGAATTATTGGTGTTTGAGGATATTGAGATTAGCGGGAATTGGGAAGCGTTAATTATGATTAACGGGATAAGCAGAAAGTACCAATTTTACCCTTGAGTTGGTTTTAGAGGCCTTAAATGACCTAGGGGTATTTAGGTCATTTGGCTAGGATATATGTGAGGTTTAGATGGCTGTAGAAACAGAACAAAAACAGAGTAAGAGCTTCTCCTTCCCGTATGTTCTTGTCCCTCATTTTTCTTCTTTGGAATTTTGAGCTCAAAGGGTGGAATTAAGCTAGGAGATCAAGGGGCTAAGGTTGTAGACTTAGTTCAGCCATTGAAGAGGGTTTGGTTTCGAATTTGAGGTGAGTTTTATCCATCAATTTTCTGGCTATACTCGGTTTTCCTTTTAGTTTTTCAGCTCTAGATTTTAGTGTAAGAAGTTGGAATCAAGGGGAGTTTTTGTGGTGTTTTACTTGGGTTATGATGAGGGAGAGTTATGGGTGATGTTTGGGGGTTTAAATGGGTGTTTGGAAGAGGTTTTGAGTTGGTTTGAAGGGCTGGTTTGAGAGGGAAAACGCAGGGGAGTTTGCTGGTGCGTTGCTGAATTCTGGGTTGTTTAGCATAGTGAGCCGCGGCCTGGCTATGGTGTCCCGCGGCCTGAGTTGGCTCTAAAGGTGGAAATGCCTCTGTCAGGAGGGTGAGCCGCGGCCCATCAGGGCAAATTTAGCCAAAAAGATGTTTTTAGCTTGGGGATTCAAACCTTAGGCCTCGGGGTTGAACCTAGTACCTGGTTGAGTTGTGTTTGATGTCCCAGAGGCCAGATCTTGGTTTGGGAACCCTCAGTTGTCATTTTTATTGATGAATCCTATATTTTGGTTATGACCAGGTGGCCGTCAAGGAATTTAAAGATTGATCGTTCTCAGGGGTCGTTCATATAATAATTCACACTCGAACCAGAGGTAAGAAAACAGTGTATGAATACAGTTGCACCCTGTATAGGTATATGACATGCATGGTTTGATATTGGGGCATGTTGGTTGATATACGTAGACATGGATTGCATATTAAATGCTAGTGAACGCTGATTACTTGTTTATGGCACTGACTAGTCAGGGACCGACTCTAAAGTCGATGATCACGCATTGAATAGCTCTATAGCATTAGTGCGGGACCGACCCTAAGGTCGAAGAACTTATAAGCGCTTTCCTGGTCTAAAACCAGATGTATTTAGCCAAGGTATATGACCCCGGTGACTATTTGTCACATGGCTAGGGGACGTTGTCCATAGTTACGACTCTAGAGTCGAGAGGAAGGTTATGTTGGTGACTAACCACCATGCACCTGTCCTGATCAAACTTATGAGAGAACCACTCATCAGTTAAGCTCTGGTGACCCTATCGTCACATGGCTAGAGGGAGCTATGCTCATTGTTGTGACTTTTGGCTATTGTCACCTATTTGTTTGGACTGATAGTCCCAAATGGTTATTATGATCGTTGTTGATATTATATCATGCTTTATTGTGTTTTCTTGCTGGGCCTTGGCTCATGGGTGCTTTGTGGTGCAGGTAAAGGGAAAGAGAAGCTCACCCAAACCTGAGTGGAGAGCTTGGGTGATGTTGTGTACATACAGGGCCGCTTGACCACCACGGTCAAGGAGTTCTCAGAAGGACTAAGGGTTTACCCTATTTTTGCCGCTTAGGCCGGCGGGGACTGTAATATGAAACAGTAGTGACTCTTTTGTATTACAAACTACTTGTAAACATTTTGAAAGGCTCATGAGAAATTTATTTACTTAATGAAATGCATCCTTCCCTAATAATAACACTTAGATCACGTTTTTAACCAAAGGACTCGGGTAGCGAGTCAAATTTCCGGTTCACTGTTCACCGTAACTGTTCTGGGGTAACCAGGGCGTTACAGCCGGGACCCGTCCCTGGCCGCTCCTTAGGAAAGAGAAGGTGCACCCCGTCCCAAGATAGGGCCACCCGACCAATCCGTAAGGGACGTGGCCACAGGGTACCAGGCCCCGGTATGCCCCAGGGCAGGCCAGATGAGAACGGTCTTTACATCCCAGCGCTTCAGTGAACAAAAGCCGCCGGGAGCGCCCACGTAACGACGAGCATCACACCCTCAGCTCTGGGGACGATACGTCCCGGGTACACCTGCACGACGCGCTAAATGCTCGAAAGGAGTGGGCCTGCAAGGAAAATATCCACCCCCGAGATGGAGACCTTAGAAATGACCTCAACGACAGGAGGAACGAGAGGATTCCCTTAGAAGATGGTGTGGCCAGGCAGCTCATGGAGCAGTTGGCCACCTTGAAAAAGGTCACGGACTGCCTAGTTTGAAAATAGGAAGGAGCGGACACCGATTCTGGCGAGGAGGATAAGGAACCCTGCGCGAGGCACATTCTGGGCACCGTGCTCCCCAAGGGATTCAAGATGCCGAGTCTAACCGCCTACACCGGGAACACCGATCCCAGGGATCATCTGTCCCGGTATAACCGATTAATGACCGTGGCCCATGTCAGCGACGACAGCAAATGCCTCTGTTTTTCAATCACGATAGGTAGGCCTGCAGAAGAATGGTGGAAGAGACTCAAGCCAGGATCCATCCAATCCTGGTCAGGACTACAGTCGGCGTTTCACAAACAATTTGTGGCCGCCATGAGAATGGACATGAAAATCAGTGCCCTCGCCAATATTAAACAGCTCCCCACGGAGACATTAAGAGCCTACATCCAGCGTTTCATCGAAGAGGCCTCCAAGACCAAGGTGGACGATGGGAAACACCTGGTGGCGCTGCAATCTGGGATCCAGACCGGATCCCCCCTCTGGGACGATATGCAGCGTAGCAAGGCGACTACCCTAGAGGAGTTCATAAGGAGGACCCAAGGATTTATTAACTGGGAAAAGGCCCATATCTAGGCATTCAGATGGCAGCCGGCACCTCAGCCCAATGCCCAAGCATTTCCGGGATACGGGGTGCAGTTCCCAGCACAGCAATACGTCACTCCCCCGCTTGCACCAGGATCGGCAGCCGCGCCTGGGATGACCTTCGCCACGCCCACAATATATGGCCCTGCCTCTTTGGGGTATTCCCCGGCCCAATCCACCCCTTTTTCTGGATACGGAATCACACCGATCGGGTACAGCGCTGCCCCTGTCGGAACCCAGCCGTCCCAGGCGGGAGGAACTGAGGCGAGTGTGAACCTCTCCTGGGGGAAAAGATCCGGCAAGGGCCAAAAACGGTTCGAGCCGGCTAAGAAGGGCAAGAGGGGCTACGAGCCCCAATACTTGGAGTACACCAACCTAGTGGACACTAGGGAGAACATCTTCCTAGCCACGGAAAGGGCGGTTCGTTACTGGAAGCCAACTCCCATGTACAAAGGAGGAAGGAATCCGATAGATACTAGCAAGCGATGCGCCTACCATAAGGAGGTGGGCCACACGACCGAAGAATGCCGACAGCTCAAGGATGAGATCGAAAATTTGATCAAGTTGGGGCATCTCCACCAGTGGATCAGGATGCCCGTGGGAGTTCCGGGCCTGTCAGCAGTCCCTGGACAGTCTGTAACGCCCCAACTCCAGGGACCGCTACAGTGCACATTGCAAACAGTGCTAAACTCGCTAATCGAGTCGTTCGGCCATAAACGTGTGACTAAGTATGATTAGCGGTTTAAGGGTTAAAAACTTTGGTTAAGATAAAACGTTTCACTAGAACGTTTACTGTATACATTGGGATCCCAAAAATATAATTTCAGAGTTTATCACAAGAAAGTGTTTACAACAGGCCGTTCTAAGCGGCAAAACAAGGTTCTGCCCTAGTTCCACTTTCAAACCTCGCCCAAGTATTGGTAGAGCAGCTGCATATGTACACGTTATCACCTAAGCTCTCCAACTCAAGGATGGCCCAGCTTTATTTTGCCTTTACCTGCACCACAAAGCACCCGTGAGTCGAAGCCCAGCAAGAAAACTCATATGCTCATAAACAGTCATATCATGATTTCGAATCATATCTGGCATGCCTAGCTATCATAGCTCTATTCAGCATGCAAATGAGTTCAAACAGATGCTGGGGTATCCAGGGTAAGAAATCCTGGCCTTCTGATTGGAGGACTATCAAGTCAATCCTAATCAGATGAGTGACTGCCAAACAAGTCACTAACCAAATGGAAGAGTGGCTGCTAGGTTAGCCACTAGCCTTCAAGCGCTTATGATATTCATCAAATGAGTGTCGCAACACTTGAGGTTCTGATAAACCACGCTGAGTGACCGACAAGCGAGTCACTAATTCAAATGGAAGGGTGACTGTTGGGTAAGCCTCTAGCCTTCAATAGGTTCTGGTAACCATACTGAGTGATTGCCATGCAAGTCACTAATTCAAATGGAAGGGTGGCTGTTGGGTAAGCCTCTAACCTTCAATAGGTTCTGGTAAACCATACTGAGTGACTGACAAGCACGTCACTAATTCAAATGGAAGGGTGGCTATTGGGTAAGCCACTAGCCTCCAAGCGCTTATTTCATTCATCGACCCTCGGGGTCGGTCTGGCATTAATGCTCTTTGAGTCATTCAATGCTGATAGTCAAATAGACCTCATCTTTGATGGCTTGCGTGATACACGCTAAGACCATTCTGACTAATTAGTCAGTACCGTGCACAGGTAAGCAATGCTATCAGTGTGTATCATATGCCAATTATCCAAGAATAGGGCATTCAGCATGCTTACTAAACAGTTGCTAGCATAATTATGATCATGCACAAACTCAGAGACTCAAGCTCTGACCAATCTCATACTCATCATTCATGGCATGCCCTAATCACATGTTTCTCGTGCATCACATGCATCACATTTAATCATCCTGCATGCCTCAACAATAATCATATGCAAATGGGAAAGATTGCCAAGCATTCATTAGGCCATCAATGTTTACATTTAAACATTCAACATGCATGTCACATATGGGGTGCAGTTTTCTTACCTTTGGTCCAAGCACAGGTTACCAACAAATGAGCCACAAGCACGATCCTGATCCAAGCCTCTAGTGTTAACCTAGTCACATCCACAAATGGTGATCCAATGAGTTCAAGCTCTAAAACCAACCCTTGAACTAAAACTTAGCCTCCAAGACATCAACCCTCACTAATCTGGGTAGTAGGAATGATCCCGAGGCCTAAAACCATGTTCCCGGGGTCAAAGCACCCAAACGGGCTCAAAAGCCTGCCTGAGCCGCGGCCCTGGCACCCTGAGCCGCGGCCCCCAGCACCACCAGAAGCAAGCACCGCGGCGCCCAACACCAAGGCCCGCGGCGCCCAGCAAGGCAAAACTGGGGCACCTGCTTCATCGAGCAAGGGCCGCGGCGCCCAAGAACAGGGCCGCGGCCCAACTTCGGGGCAGCCATTTTCCCTTCGTTTTAACCTTTTAAAACTTCCCAAAAACATGTCTAAACATTCCCAAATCATTAAATCAAAGTTCCCAAACTCCCCAATGGTCCAAAACCACCAAAACCCAAGGTTCAAACAAACTAGAAACCCAACGATTCACAAAGTCCAATTCAAGCTTAAAGACTTTTAAAAACTTAAAACTTAAACTTGAATTACCTCCGATTGAGTTGTTTCCAATTAAATCCTCTGGCTAATAAGCTTCTAATTCTCCTTAGGATTGCTATGCCTCGATCCTCGCTTGATTCCGAGTCCTAGAACTCAAGTTACCTTCGAAAATGCGATCGGGAACGAAAAGGGAACTTTAGGGAGAGAGAACGTACATAACGTTCTTTTTATTTCCTTAAAAGGTTACTTCAAGCTTAAGTAGCTTCCAATAAAACCTAATGCTCGGGGTCCCGAAAACACCCCCGGGGACATTATAGTCAAAACTTCCAGAATTTCCCCCTGGTCTTACTAACTCCCAATTTATCACCAAATGTTAATTCCCATTACCCAATAACCCGGTAATGCTATAAATACCCCTTGACTTACTCTAAGTCAAGCTTAAATCCCGTTGTGACTTTCCCACTAGCTTACCTCCTAGGATCGTCTTGTGCTGGGTAACCCTGGCATAACCAGATAATAACAAAGCACCACGCCCATTTCACATATATGCCAAAAATGCCCGAAATGGCCAAAATATGAAAATCACCCAATTAATCACAAATGGGTTCACATGCATATTTAATACACCTAAACATGCATATTATCACTAAATAGCATAATAAAGCAATTATGGCCCTCCCGGCCTCCTAATCAAGGTCCTAGACCTTATTAGGAAATTTGGGGCATTACACAGTCCACGGTCCCGGGTGCACCTAGAATGTATCCCCCTCAGGAAGGGTACGCAAAGGGTCTGACGGCACAGGCCCCTCAGGGGGCCCTCGCTGTGCAAGCACTAGGGCCTGGAATGCCCTATCCGTCCGAGACCGCGCCCCCCCGAGTAGATGGCCATGTGGCCACCATCTTAGGCGGGCCTCATCTAGGAGGGACGTCCCAGAATGATAAAAAGCGCTACCTTAGCAAGCTCGACCACGATCAAGAGGTATGCGCTCTGGTCCAGGCCCCAGCTCAGCGCCCGAAGCTGATGAACCTTCACGGAAGACAAAGCCCGTAAGGTCCATTTCTCGCACCATGACCCTCTGGTCATCGACGCCCAGATCGCCAATAAATTGGTGTCCCGGGTGCTGGTGGATGACGGAAGCTCCGTCAACGTTCTGTTCAAGCCCGCCTTCGTCGCGATTGGCTTAACCGAAACAGATCTGGCCTCATGCCCAACCTAGATCTACGGCTTCAGCAGGGACGCAATACTCCCTATGGGAAAAATCCAGTTGCCCGTAACTTTGGGGAACAAGATGCAATGCTCGTTCAAGTTCTGTACGTTTGTAGTAGTGGACTGTCCCACTACTTATAATTAGGCTTTTTTTTTATAATTGGAGGTTATTTGTTTGTCAGACAAGTCTCGAGAGAATATCAAACCAAAGGGGAAAATATGGCTGCCTACGTGATTCAGACGAGAGAAATGCTGCAAACGTTCAAGAGGCACTCCATCCGCCAGATCCCCAGGGAGCAAAACGTGTTCGCAGACACGTTGGCGAAATTGGCGCTTGTTAAATTTATAAAATAACCTCCAATTATAAAAAAAAAAAGAGCCTAATTATATGAATGATATAATAGTAATAATTGATTAAATAAATAATTAATTTTTTTATCAAGTATAATTAATAATATTATAAAAAATAAAAAAAAGATGTATATAACTAAAATATATTTTCCACTATAGTATAATATAATTTAATCAAATTTACTATACTAACTCACCATTTAAATCTTAGCAACAAAAAAACTAAAATATATTCTCACTACAAAATAATATAATTTGATGAATTTATTAAACTAACTCACTCTTAAATTTATTTTAAAAAAACTCACTTTTTAAATCTTAACCAAAATAAAAAGAAACACACCTTTTTTCTAAATAAAAAATATATATTCACTCTTTTATAATGGTTATAGATATAGTAATAGTTGATTAAATCATTATTTAAATTTTTTTATCAAGTGTAATTAATAATATTAAAAAACATAAAAAGAGATATATAACTAAAATATATTCTCAATTATAGTATAATATAATTTGATCAAATTTACTAAACTAACTCACCATTTAACTTTATTAAAAAAATACTATTTAAATCTTAACAAAAAAAAAACTAAAATATATTCTCACTACAACCTAATAATTTGATGCAATTTATTAAACTAATTCACTTTTAAATTTATTTTAAAAAAAACTCAATTTTTAAATCTTAACCAAAATAAAAAGAAACACACTTTTTTAAAATAAAAATAAAAATAACTATTTAAAAATAGATATATAAATACAATATATTCTCTACTACAAGATTATATAATTTGATCAAATTTACTAAACTAACTTACTATTTAAATTTATTTAAATTTTTTTTTAAATCATAACAAAAAAAAATCACTATTTTTTTTAAATAAAAAAGAAAAATATATTTTTTATATAAAAAAATTATTTACTACAATACAAAATAAAATATATTCTAAAAAAATAACTTTTTAAATCTTAACTAAAATAAAAAGAAACGCACATTAAAAAAAATTAAAAATAAATATATAAAACTAACTTTCTATTTAAATTTATTTTAAAAAAACCACTTTTTAAATCTTAACAAAAAAAATAACTATTTTTTAAATAAAAAATAAAAATATAATTAACTTTTTAAATCTTAATTAAAATAATGGTTTATATTTTTTTGGACCCTGTATTTTTTCCCATTATCTGTTTGGACCCTGTGTTTTGATAAATTACTTTTTCGACCTTATGTTTTGTAAAATGGTTAAAATAGAACCCTAAACCCGATTTTGGTCAATGTTTTCTCAACTAAAATCACAAATAATTTACCAAACTAACAATTCAGAACAAAAATAAAATCATTCTGCTTAAAAACTGTGTTGTTATATTCAATTTTTTCTTCATCAAAATTGAGTTTAGGGTTCTATTTTAACTATTTTACGAAACATAGGGTCCAAAAAGTAATTTGTCAAAACACAGGGTCCAAAGAGGTAATGAGACAAAACACAGGGTCCAAAAAAGTATAAACTCAAACACACATTTTAAAAAAAAATATATATATATATATACACACACTAGAAGACAAAATAACTTAACCACACTACAAGACAAAATGACTTAACCAAAGAACTTAAATTCACTCACTTTTTTTATTATAATTATAGATTATAGAAACGATTTATATTTCTTTGGATCTTGTCATTACCTATTTGGAAATTGTGATTTGACAAATTACTTTTTAGACCTTATGTTTTGTAAAATGGTTCAAATAGAACCCTAAACTCGATTTTGATCACAATTTTCTCAACTGAAATCAAAAATAATTCACCAAACTAACAATTCATAACGAAAATAAAATTATTCTGCTTAAAAACTATGTTGTTATATTTAGTTTTTTCTTCATCAAAATTGAGTTTAAGGGTCTATTTGAACCTGTTACACCCAGATTTCGAGCTTTAGGAATTGTGATCTTGAAAGTTGGATTCGTCAGGTGTGAGCTCGTAATGTCTGGAACATGTTCAAGACCTAGGCATTGATCCTGCGAAGCAGGGGCAACTTCGAAGATGGTAGCCTCGAAACCTTCACAAGCTCGAAGGACAGACATCGAAGTACGTCTACTCTCGGATGACCTCGGATCAGGGGTATCGAGCCTGATATAAGTATGAGCTCGAAGCCACATGATCTCGGGAAAATGTTATAGTTCGAAAGTCATTAAGAGACCTGGGTGAACGTGGCATTGACAATATAAGCTGATAACTTTGAATATCTTAGTGAATCACCTAAAAGAGACGCAGTCTGCATTCATTGCTGTAAATCCCCTATAATCAAGGGATATTTATTATGCAGTAATACACCCCCTGATCTTCAGGGGACGTTTCCTTGTATATAGGATTACAGGCTTTTAATGCCATTAAATTTATTTGCATATACAGAATAACTTCCCGAAATGTGTGGGATAGTATTTTGAAAACCTCCTCTATAAATAGAGAGGTCATGCACCATTGTAAAAGGGAGAATTTTTGTGATCTTGAGAGAAAACTCTGGAGAATTCATTCTTAAAGAATTTCGAGAGATCATCTTAAGTTTTAATAACAAAGACTCATGGACTAGGCAAAGTTAACTGCTGAACCACGTAAAAAATCCCATTTGTGTGATCATATTTTTCTTGGCCATAACCAATTATTGTTTTCGTGCTCTTATTTCACTATTGACGAAAACGGCGTCAATAGTTTGGTGCTTTCATTGAGAGCCTTAAGCATTCAGTCCCTGAACAAGTTATGGCCGCTAATGATCAGAACGTTCTTGAAGAAAATTATCCGAGACGCCCTGGGAAACAACCGATGGTAAACCCAGATGTTGAAGAGAGAAGTGAATCCTCCGATTCTCGGGGACCACCCGCACCACCAAGGGATGAGGATATGTATTACAATCCTGAGCGGTACGTTCCCATTGTGGAATTTGAGAACCGGCAGTTGAAACAGCAGTTGGCAGAAGCCAACAAGTGGAATGAGGAGTTGGCAAGGATAGCCGCCGAGGCGCAGGCGGCTCAGCCCCCGCCTCCGTGCGAAAACCATGCCCCTCCTCCGAGGGATGTGCATGTTCCTCCTCGCAGGCCTCGTGGGCGTCCATGAAAGAATGCTGCCACAAGAAGGCCGGAACAACCTCCCGCACCAGCAGAGCCATCCGCTCCCTCGAAACCCCAGAGAAGTACCCGAGCTAGGGCCCAGGTTAATCCACCTGCGGAGGTACCTGCGGGAACTGAGAACAACCGAGCCCTTGCAGAGGCTCAGAGTCAAGTCCCTGGGAACGCACAAAATGCAACCAACCCATCTCGGGTAAACTCCGGATCGTCCAGACCACGAAATGGGTGGCAGCCACCGTCACCCATACGGTTCCCTCCATCGCTTATAAGATATCTTTCACCTCCTCGCAGGAATGCTCAACCAGTTTGAGATCAGGACGAAAGGCGTGCAGGGAGGAGACAAGGAAAGAGGGAAGCTTTCCAGGAGCGGAGGGGCGCTCTATCTGAAAAAAGTCAAACGTCTCGGTCTCGCACGGTAGAAACGAGGCGGCACGAAAAAGACCCATCTTGAAATAATCATGCGACAATTTTTACTAGTGATGACTCTGGAGATACCAGATTGGTCAGCATGCATGATCGAGGTCGAAAGAATACTGGGAGCCGCAGGAATCGCTCCGACCTACGGGAACACTTGAATCAAAGTCTGGGTAATGTTAACCCGATAAACCCGGACCTGAGGGATCACTTAAATAGGCGTAAAGACCCCCTGCGGAGGCGCGAACCTGGAATTGTGATTGACGACAACCAATTCCAGACAAGACCCCTCGCAGACCCAGTCTAGGAAAGAATTGATCAGTTAGAAAAGGCCTTCAGGCTTTTGAAAAATGAGCAAGTTCAGGATCAATATGAAGATTCTGATGAGGAGCTTGAACCATTTGCTCCCCATATTTCCAACACTCCATTTCCCCAAGGATTTCGGATCTCTCACGTCCCAACGTTTGAGGGAAAGTCCGACCCGTACAGCCATTTGAGTACATTCAATACCATAATGAGGGCAAGTAACGTGGGTTACGAGCTCAGATGCATGTTATTTCCAGCATCACTGACAGGACCAACCGAAAGCTGGTTCGAAAAATATAAAAGACACTCAATAACTTCTTGGGATCAGCTATCTAAAGACTTCAAAAAATAGTTCAGAGCCATGATGGGGGTTAGACCTGAGGCGTCAATCCTGACTAACGTTCGGCAGCAGCCAGGAGAGACATTGAAAAGCTACCTTACAAGGTTTAACTTGGAAGTTTCCCAAGCTCGGAATGTGGATGACAACGGTCACCTAATGGCTGTCCAAGCTGGAGTTATGCCAGGAAGTCCTCTCTGGGACGACATGCAGAGGAAACCGATGAGGTCCGTAACCGAGTTTAACAAACGGGCACAGAGGTTTGTCAATGTAGAGGAAGCGAGGTCGACACTTAATGTGACTTCCCAGCCTGTAACTACAACGATAAATGTGAACTCTGCCTCAGCCTCGGCGAACCCACCAGCTTCAAAACCTACTGCAGAAAACCCTTCCAAGAGAAAAAAGAACGAAGGGAGTAACCCCGAGGCCGAGGGAGGAAAGAAAAAGAAGGGGGAGAGATATTTCTCCGTGTACAGAGTGTACACAGAGCTCAACGAGTCTCGGGAGAACATATACCTGGCTAATGAAAACCAGGTCCCCTTCAGGCGTCCAGACCCAATGAGAAATCAGAAGTCCAAGAGGGACTCCAACAAATATTGCCGGTTTCACAGAGACACCGGGCATACTACTGATGAATGTCGACAGTTGAAAGACGAGATTGAAGGATTGATCTCGAGAGGTTATTTTAGGCAATATGTCAAGAACCAGAGTACTAATCAAGCAACCACGAGCCAGTGAGCAGCCACGCCACAGCCCACACAAAACAACAATTCCCGAGCTAGGGAAGAAGATAGGCCCCCGCCGATAGATGGAGAAGACGTGATAACCATCTTGGGAGGGCCTCATCCCGCGGGCATGGGTAGAAATGCCCAAAAGAGATACGTTAACGAGCTAAAGACTGGGGACGGGTCTCCCTATGAACCCGAACCCAGAGCTCCAAAAAGTTAGAAGATTGAATCCCAACCAATAACCTTCATTGAGGAAGACGCGTCCCATGTTCAGTTTCCTCACCATGATCCACTGGTCATCACTCTCTAGCTGGCAAATAAAAGGGTCCATCGAGTTCTCATAGACAATGGGAGCTCAGTTAACATTCTCTATAAAGCAACCCTCGAAAAGATGGGACTCTCCCTTCGCGACCTGAAAGCATGTGCGACTACGCTATATAGCTTTTCAGGAGAAGGGACCGCCTGCATGGGGTCCATTGAACTCCCAGTGACCTTGGGAGACTACCCAGTCTCAACGACCAAGATGATGGAGTTTGTGGTAGTAGACCTGCCTTCGGCCTACAACGTGCTGCTCGGGAGACCCGCCTTGGTTGGGCTGGGGGCAGTCTCGTCCGTGAGGCATCTGGCCATTAAGTTCCCGACCCCTAGTGGCGTCGGGACGTTGAAGGGAGATCAGTTAGCTGGAAGGGAATGCTACAACATTTCCTTAAGAGGAAAGAAACAGACGAGCACACAAGCACTCGTCATTGTTCAGAATAAAGACGGGACGATCTTAGAGATTGATGAAGAAATTGATCCAAGGGTTGAGGAGAAAGCTGACCTCGAACCCTTAGAAGAGCTCGAAGAGATTCAGCTCGTGGAGTCCGATCCCTCAAAAAAAGTAAAGGTTGGAAAACACCTCAAGGAAGAGACCAAATAGCAGCTAATTTGCTTTTTGAAGAGAAACCAGGACGTCTTCGCATGGTCACATTCGGACATGGTAGGAATAAGTCCGAACATAGCAAGCCACGTGCTAAATATAGACAAAAGCTTCCCTCCGAAGCAACAAAAGCGAAGACAGCTGGATGACGACAGAAAGAAGGCACTAAAGGAGGAGGTCGACAGGTTAAAAGCAAACCGATTCATTAGGGATGCTTTTTATCCTAATTGGGTAGCCAATCCGGTGTTGGTCCCAAAACCTAATGGGACGTGGCGAACCTGTATTGACTATTCAGACCTCAACAAAGCTTGCCCAAAGGACTGTTTTCCCTTACCGAGGATTGACTATCTCGTGGATGCCACGGCAGGGCATGGACTGATGTCGTTCATGGATGCCTATTCTGGATATAACCAGATTCCCATGCATATCCCCGACCAGGAACATACGAGCTTCATAACGGATAAAGGGCTATACTGCTATAATGTCAAGCCATTCGGGCTCAAAAATGCTGGGGCCACATACCAGCGGCTCGTAAATATGATGTTTTCAGAACAGATAGGGAACAACATGGAGGTTTATGTTGACGACATGCTTGTCAAGTCCCAACTTAACAATAACCATGTTGATGACCTCGAAGAGTGCTTTGGCGTGCTTCGGAAGTATAACATGAAACTAAATCCTCAGAAGTGCACCTTCGGTGTATCTTCAGGAAAATTCCTGGGCTTTATCGTGAACGCTCGTGGAATAGAAGCCAACCCTGACAAGATCCAGGCTCTGATTGACATGCCCTCACCTCGAAGACACAAGGATGTCCAAAGTTTGACCGGCAGGATGGCGGCCCTAAGTAGGTTCATATCAAAATCTACAGACCGTTGTCTTCCGTTTTTCAACCTTTTGAGGGGAGGCAAGAAATTTGAATGGACGGAGGAGTGTGAGCTGGCCTTCCAGGAGCTTAAAAAGCACCTCTCAGAACCCCCCATCTTATCAAAACCTGTTACGGGAGAAGTACTGTACCTATACCTTTCCACCACCGAACACGCAATAAGTGCAGTGCTCGTGCGAGAAGAAGAGAAAGTACAGAGGCCCGTCTATTACATCAGCAAAAGGTTACTGGGGGCAGAGTCGAGATACCCCTTGATGGAGAAGCTGGCTCGCAGCTTAATTCATTCATCTCGTAAACTTCGACCCTATTTTCAGGCACACCCCATCCATGTGTTGACTGATCAACCACTTAGGCAAGTCTTGTCTAAACCAGAGGCTTCAGGTCGACTTCTTAAATGGGTGGTTGAACTCGGACAGTTCGAGATCACTTACCACCCGAGGACGACCATTAGAGCCCAGGCATTGGCAGATTTTATAGTGGAATGTACTGGCATGACCAACGATGAAGTTATAACCCCAGCCCACGAGCTGTGGAAAATTTACGTCGATGGTTCATCTAATGAAAATGGATTGGGGGCAGGAGTCATTTTAATTACCCCCGCAGGGAGCAGATTTCATTATGCCTTAAGATTCGACTTCAATGCGTCAAATAACGAGGCCGAATATGAAGCATTACTGGCGGGGCTTCGTATAGCCAAGGAGCTCAAAGCTAAAGCAATACATTGTTACAGCGACTCCCAGATTGTGGTTAATCAAATCTTGGGAGAATACCAGGCTCGTGGCACGAAAATGGCAGCTTACTTAGAAAAGGCGAAATCCGCATTGGAACATTTCAAGTTTTATGCAATCGAACAGGTTCCTCGAGAGAAGAACTCAAATGCAGATGCCTTAGCTCGGCTCGCTACCTCTGCCGAGAATGATGAACTAAATGTTGTGCCCATAGAACACCTCTCGACTCCTAGCATTAATGAGCTGGAGGAGGAAGACGTGTGTATGATTGAGTCCGAGACCCCGATAGTCGAATATCTCGAGACTGGAGTCCTTCCAAAAGATCAGAACCAGGCTCGAAAGTTAATGTATCAAATTCCCCGCTACACCATTTTGGATGGAAAGTTGTATAGAAGGGGATATTCCATGCCATTACTTCGGTGTGTGACTCCACCAGAAGCCAAGAAGATCATTGAAGAAATTCATGAAGGGTTCTGCGGAGACCATACTGGGGGGCATAGCCTGTCCAAGAAAATCATACGCCAAGGATATTTCTGGCCTACCGTTAAATCGGATTCTTTCGAGTACATAAAGAGATGCGATAAATGCCAGAGATTCGCAACGATTCCTTGAGCTCCACCATCCGAGCTAACCATGATGACTTCCCCATGGCCATTCGCGGTATGGGGAATCGACCTCATAGGCTCTCTCCCAACTGGCAAGGGAAGTGTGAAGTATGCTGAAGTTGCCGTGGATTACTTCACAAAGGGGACAGAGGCTGAACTGTTAGCAACAATAACTTCCAAAAAGGTCCTCGACTTCATGGTAAAAAACATCGTATGCCGATATGGGATGCCGAGGAAAATTGTGTCCGACAACGGGACCCAGTTCGATAGCGACTTGTTTACCAACTTTTGCGAGAAGAATGGAATAATAAAGAGTTTTTCGTCAGTTGCTCATCCTCAGGCAAATGGCCAGGTCGAAGCTGTAACTAAAACTCTCAAAAGTTCGCTAAAGAAAAAGTTGGAGGAGGCAAAGGGACGATGGCCTGAAGAATTGCCCCAAGTCCTATGGGGATATAGGACTACAGCTCGAACATCAACAGGACATACCCCGTTCTCTCTAGCATACGGTTGCGAAGCTATGTTGCCTATCGAGGTCGAAATTCCAACAATACGAACTCACATTTATGACCAAAGCTCAAACCACACTCAGCTCGAAGAAACCTTAGACTTGATTGAAGAAAGAAGAAACGAAGCTCAGTTGAGGAATGCTGCTTACCAGCAACGAGCTACCAGGTACTTCAACAAGAGGGTTCGAGACCGAAAGTTCGGTGTGGGAGATCTGGTGTTAAGACGTGTATTTTTGGCAACACGAGATCCAGCAACTGGTGTGCTCGGGCCAAATTGGGAAGGACCATACCAGATAGAATCAGTCATCCGGCCTAGTGTTTACAAGCTAGCGAGATTGGATGGGAGCCTGGTACCGCGAGCATGGAATGGCAAACACCTAAGACCTTACTACCAATAGTGTAGGAAGGATGTGGCCTGTAACCATGATTGTTTATTAGTACTATTTTGTCTACTTTTGAATTCCATAAAATAAAGATCTATTTCGTTCAATATGTTATATTTCTCTTTATTTTTGCAATCTCTCTTAATTTAATAACCTATGGTCACACTCATAGGATATTAAGGGGGCATCATTGGTATATACACCATTAGCTTGAAAAATAAAATAACATACACGAAATGCATGCAAGTGTTTGGATGTAACCAAATGCGCGAGCTAGGACAATTTGGATATAACCAAATTATTACAAACGTACAAGTGTTTGGATGTAACCAAATGCGCGAGCTAGGATAATTTGGATATAACCAAATTATTAAAAACATATAAGTGAATGGATTACAAACCAATCACAACCTTAAAAGGTTTGGAACAAACCAGCTAGAACTAATCGATGATAAGTTGGAACCTAAACCTACTTCGAGATAAGTCGAGATCGAGGCTGGAATATCTTATGGAAAAATAGTTTCAAACTCATAACCTCGGAGAAATAACCGAGGACGAGAAAAAGTAACTAAGCAATAAGATATAACTAAACCATTTGCATTACACACCATACAAGTACTTTCGGGTTCATGGTTAAAGTAATATCCGACCTTGATAAATAACGAGATCGGAAGTGGATAATTCGAGCAAACGGTGCATGAATGCATTGAGTCTCGAGCCTAAATCCAAACTATGTTTGTACGAATAAATAAAATATACGATTTTTTAATATAAAATGTGCAAAATATTTCAAACCAAGAAATGTAAAGCATGTGTATTAAAATAAAAAGAAATTGTATCAGCCCCACGGGCATAAATTAAAGTAATTAAAAATATAAAGGGACACAGCCCCGAGGTGAGGTTCAGGAAGGAGCAGTTCCCTTGGCCTTCTCAGCATCAGCGACACTGGACCCCTCAGGATGAATATCGTGACTATCCTTCTGAGCAGCCTCATTCGCCTTGAGTCGGACATTCCACCGCTCCACATACTTCGCCTCAAGAGGACCCAGGAAGCTGGTGTCGAGGTCGGCATTATCAACCCAAATTTTGTACATGGCTTGGTCGACTGCCTTTTCCTTCTTCTCTTTTAACTCGTCAAGGAGGCGGACCTTCTCACTTTCCATTATCTCGAAAGTGGCAGCTTTCTCCTCCTCAAGTTTGGCATTAACCTTCTCCAGCTCCGCAAAACGAGTCTTCATCATTTCAAGCTCGGCCTTCACCTTCTCACGCTCGACCTTCGAGTCTTTGAGTTCATTAGCCGTCTTAAGCTGGAGATCCCTCGACGCTTGGGCTAGAGACATGCTCGTGTGCACCTCGTTGGCCAGCTTATAATTAAGTTGTGCCGAAACGACGAGGGCCTGAAACACAAAGGATGAATTAGATCACGAGCCAAGACATAAACAATTAAAGGAGAGTTGCGAAAATTACCGCGGCAGTGAGTTCAATACTCTTATCATAAAGAGTATTAAAGTCTGGGGCCTTATGCATAAGATCCCAGTGGTCAGGACCGAATCCTGAAAAACTCTGACCCACTCGAGAAAGGACGTCCGAGCTAAGTACAGCTCCTTGGGTCTCGGCAGTGCCATCAAGCACGAACTCTTCAACATGAGGTCGGGCCGACGGCAGGAGTACCTTGGAAACAGAGGGTTTCTTCGGAGGTCGGCCGACTGTTAATTGAGTTGCGCCTGGAGGAAGCGAGGCAGGCGCAGTCGAAACTGATGCATCGACCTGGACAGTCGGCTCCTCAGCTGTGCTCGCAGCAGTTTGAGCCGTTGGGGTCTTCTCAGTGCGCCTGGGGACTTTGGATGGCCGATCGGATTTCCACGAGCCTCTCGAGCATTTACTCTTTTGAGCTCCCTCATCGCTGAAAAGCACAGCGTCAAGATCGGGATCCATAGCACCTGCACAGTACCAATCGAAGTTAAACATAATGCTAACAAAACTTAAAAAAAAAAAACCAAGTAAAGAAAGACCTAACTGGAACTCTCCCCCGAGCTTGAGCTCGGAGACCATGAAATTCCCTTATCTTCAGAAGAGGCGGGGGGAGTACCTTCCCTATAGGTGGACGTCAACCTCGAAAGGTACCTATAGTTGTTGGTCCCATACTGGACGGCTATTCCATCCCACACCTCGTTCAGACTGTACATAGTGTCATATTTCCCGAGCCAACTATCAAACCTATGAACTCGATCATCTACCCAAGTCCATATATAGAAATGGTCCCTATCGTCCTTGCATAATACTAACCTATTGGGTTTTTGTTTTAACAGGGTAGGGGACCACATTTTCAAGCTTAGGATGACTGTACCTTGATCATCCGAGCTCGAGCTCGAGGCTTCATCGTTGGCCTCGTTCCCCGACTGTGGGCTCCGTCGGCGAACCGGAGGCGGGGGCCTCACCTCTCTCCTTGGAGGGAGGATGCCTGTTGGCAAAGGCACGAGCTCCCAGAGGTTGTACTTTTTGTTGGACCAATCCGAGGTGGACTGGCCATCTCCCAAAAGCCCGCAAGCTCGGAGCTTACTCTCATGCAAGAGATATGAGAGAGACCTCCTGCCATAAGGGAGTTGGAGCAGAGCCTCTCTGTGCTCCTTCATCACGTCATCGGGAGTAGGACGGTGAAAGTTGGCTGGAAAATAAAACACATTTCAACTAAGTACAACCTACAGACAAAAGTCCGAGCACAGAGATAAAGAAGGTTGGGGTACTTACGAATCCGTCTGAATGAGTAGTATCGAGACGGGGACAGGCCATCTGTCCAGAAGAAGGCCTTCTTAAAGTCAGGTGGATGGTTAGGAAGGTCCTCGAACACCTTTTTCTCTTTGGGGTAGCTCGAGAGATAGTAGAAGCCGTATCCTCCCCGAGCTCGGGAGGGATTACTTTTCAGACAGAAGAGATACAGAATCTCCTTTGGTGAAGGTCCCTTCCACTCCAACTCATGGTATAACGACCCCAGGGCAGACAGAACCCTGTAAGAATTAGTGTTGAGCTGGAACGGAGCCAACCCAACAAAGTCCGTGTAGTCGTTGAAGAAAGACTTCAAAGGCAGTAGCGCTCCTGCCTTCATATGCTCCTGACTCCAAGCCGCATACCTCAACCTGTTGTCAGGGTTTCCATTCCCTGGAGCATAGCAGCTTCGTTCGCTGGAGGTTGGAGCTCAACACCTTAAGGAGCTTGACAACCTGAGACCGTGGAAGGCCAGGATATCAGTTATCTGGTTTATCGAGACAACCGAGCTCCAGTAGTGTTCGGCCTCAAAGAATTCCCTCCTCGGTTGCGAGGTAGAAGGCTCCCCCATCAGTGAGAATTAGAGCTCTCCCGGACTGTACGCAACGGTCACTTTTAACCTAGGGTCGAGGGGGATCGGCCTGGGCCCTGAATTAGATTCTGGATAAAGAGCCTCTCGAAGCATTCTCCTCTTCTTTTCTATGACCTCGATGATTTGGCGGCGATAGTGAGCTCGGGTTTCTTCCTGTTCGCGCGCGAGATCGTATTCACGAATCAGACATTGGTTCCGAGCAAACAGCGATTCTGGGCTCGGGGATTTTGGCGAATACGGAATTTCCAGCAACGACCCCCACCGTCTTTCCAGATTCTGTGACATCTAGCGAGAAAGAAAAAATGGTGAGGGCCATGCATGCAAGAACTCAAGAATTACGAGCTTGACAAGACAAACTCGGAGAGTGCTCGGGCACGAAACGAGCTCGATACTAAAAACCCGATTAAGAGTCGGAACGTGTATTCTATGAGAAAAAGGAGGGGAGTGGATAATTTTTTTTTAAAATCTCGAAATATCAGGGAAAAAGGGTGATGGTTATTCAGAAATGGTAATCTTGGGTATCATGCGTTCTATAAAACCAAGATTTTGTACCCGATATCATGGTTTGCAAGATATGTCTTTTAAATTTTGAAAACACAGAAAAAAGAGACCTTGTTCTACATCAAGACTGGATTTGGAACCAGTGATTTAAACCCAGCATGGAGACTAAAACGTGAAAGCCTATCGGTCAGAATTTCCTAGCGTGTCAAACTATGAAAATAAACTAGTACATTCCCAGAAATAAAAGAACAACACAGACAGAAACCGGCATAAAGGAAAACAAAATGATCATCAGATACTTACATAATGATGGCGATTGCAGAGAAATCGTTGATTGAAGGAGAGGCTGTAGGTTCAACCTTACGGTTTCGAACAAACTGGCGGTCCTTTGTCTCTTCGGCTGGGAGAACATACACAAGCAAAAAGCTCTCTGAGATGGCTTCTGGTTTTGCCTCTTTTCTTTTGATTCTGATGCGTGTAAAATAAGAGGAAGAAGAAGACCTTGAATATATAGATGGAAAAAAGTGATAAAAGGATTAATCTGAGCCATTGGCCAGAATCCTTGTAAAATCTAACGGTCAGGGATTGATGACATGATGGCATCAAAAAGGTGGCAGGCGAACGATCGTGGGTGGATTTCCAAGGTACTCGAGTACCATGGATGTGCAATACCCAACTGACACGTGTCCATTCTCAAGTGTGTGACGGTGTGGTTCCCGGAGAAAGTAGTTCAAAAGTTTCCTTCTCATAGGATTCGAACAAATACTTTTGAAGGGGAAAAATGTTACACCCAGATTTCGAGCTTTAGGAATTGTGATCTCAAAAGCTGGATTCGTCAGGTGTGAGCTCGTAATGTCTCGAACGTGTTCAAGACCTAGGCACTGATCCTGCGAAGTAGGGGCAACTTCGAAGATGGTAGCCTCGAAACCTTCACAAGCTCGAAAGACAGACATTGAAGTACGTCTACTCTCGGATGACCTCGGATCAGGGGTACCGAGCCTGATATAAGTATGAGCTCGAAGCCACATGATCTCGGGAAAATGTTATAGCTCGAAAGTCATTAAGAGACCTGGGTGAACGTGGCATTGACAATATAAGCTGATAACTTTGAATATCTTAGTGAATCACCTAAAAGAGACGCAGTCTGCATTCATTGCTGTAAATCCCCTATAATCAAGGGATATTTATTATGCAGTTATACGCCCCCTGATCTTCAGGGGACGTTTCCTTGTATATAGGATTACAGGCTTTTAATGCCATTAAATTTATTTGCATATACAGAATAACTTCCCGAAATGTGTGGGATAGTATTCTGAAAACCTCCTCTATAAATAGAGAGGTCATGCACCATTGTAAAAGGGAGAAATTTTGTGATCTTGAGAGAAAACTCTGGAGAATTCATTCTTAAAGAATTTCCAGAGATCATCTTTGTTACACCCAGATTTCGAGCTGTGTTAAATATGACCTCGAAAGTTGGATTCGAAAATGAGTGGACTCATAAGGTTGGAAACATGCTCCAGGATCGAATGTCGAGCCTGCAGGAGATAGACGACCTCGAGAATGGTGACCTCGAAGTATTCATGATCTCGAAAAATAGCTCCGGGAACGCTCTTATCTTCAGGGACGACCTCGGATCAGGGGTCCCGAGCTCGACGCACATACGATCTCGAAAGCCATGTGGCCTCGGGAGATGTTTCTAGCTCGGTAGACGACGGGAAACCTGGGAAGCTAAAGCCTTAGAGATACGCGATAACCACCTTGAATATCTACAAGTGTTATAAATATGAGATGTAATCCTCATTTATTATTGTAAATCCCCTAGAATCGTGGGATATTATTTGGTCAGTTATACGTCTCTTGGTCTTCAGGGGACGTTTCCTTTTATATCTGATTATAGGCATTTAAAGCCATTTATTTTATTTATACAAAAAGAGTACTTACCCAAAATATGTGGGATAGTATTCTGCAGCCTTCTCTATAAATAGAGAAGCCATGCACCATTGTAAAGGACCGAAATTCTGATCCTTGAGAGAAAACTCTGGAGAATTCATTCTTGAAGAATTCCTAGAGATAATCTTGAGTTTAATAACAAAGACTCGTGGACTAGGCAGATTTAACTGCTGAACCACGTAAAAATCGTGTGTTTACATTGTTTTATTTCAATTGGCCATTATCAACTATTGTTTATGTGCTCTTCTTTCACTGTTTGACGAAAAACGGCGTCAACAATTTCATGCTTTCATTGAGAGCCTTAAGCATTCATCCCTGAGAAAATCATGGCCACAAACAATCAGAACACCCCTGAAGAAAATTACCCAAGACGTCCTGGAAAACAACCAATGGAGAACCCGGATGTTGAAGAGAGAAGTGGGTCCTCTGATTCCCGGGGACCACCTCCTCCACCAAGAGATGAGGATATGTACTACAATCCTGAGCGGTACGTTCCTATTGTGGAACTTGAAAACCGACAACTGAAGCAACTGTTGGCAGAAGCCAACAAACAGAATGAGGAGTTGACAAGGATGGCTGTAGAGGCGCAGGTGGCTCAGCCCCCGCCTCCGCGCGAAAACCAAGTCCCTCCTCCAAGGGACGTACATGTTTCTCCCCGGAGGCCCCGCGGGCGTTCGCGAAAGGATGCTGCCACAAGGAGGCCGACTCAACCTCCGGCACCAGCAAAGCCATCTGCTCCACCTAGGCCCCAGAGGAATACCCGAGCTCGGGTCCCGCCTAACCCGCCTGTGGAAGTGCCTACAGAAGCCGAGAATAACCGAACCCCTGCAGAGGCTCGGACTCAGGTACCTGGGAGCGCACCGAATGCAACTGACCCATCTCGGGCAAATTCTGGACCCTCTAGGCCGCGACAGGGGTGGCAGCCACCGTCGCCTATACGGTTCCCTCCGTCACCCATAAGATATCCTTCGCCCCCACACAGAAACGCTCAACCTGTTTGAGATCAGGATCAAGGGCGTGCGGGGGAAAGGCAAGGAAACAGGGAGACTTTCCAGGAGCGGAGAGGCGCTCCATCTGAGAGAAGTCAGACGTCTCGGTCTCGCACTGCGGAGACGAGGCGACGTGGAAAGAATCCATCGCGAAATAACCGATCAATGAGTTTCACCAGATTTGAGTCCGGAGAGACCAGGTCTGTCAGTAAACACGACCGAGGTCGTAAGAATACTGGAAGTCGCAAGAATCGTCCCGACCTGCGAAATCATTTGAATCAGAGTCGGGGGAATGGAGATCAAACAAACCCGGACCTGAGAGATCGCTTGAATAAGCGTAGAGATCCCTTGCGAAGACGCGAACTTGGAATCACTATCAATGACTGTCAATTCCAGACAGCACCTTCTACTGACCCAGTCCAAGAAAGAATCGATCAGCTCAAAAGAGCCTTTAGGCTCCTAAAGAATGAACGAGGGAATGGTCGATACGAGGACTCTGATGAGGAGCTCGAGCCGTTTGCTCCCCATATTTCTGACACTCAATTTCCTCAAGGGTTTCAGATTCCTCACATCCCTACGTTTGAAGGGAAGACCGACCCGTGTAGTCACCTAAGCACGTTCAACACTATAATGAGAGCCAGTAATGTGGGTTACGAGCTCAGGTGCATGTTGTTTCCAACATCATTGGCAGGACCTGCCAAAAGTTGGTTCGAAAAGTATAAGAGACACTCAATAACCTCATGGGAGCAGTTGTCTAAAGATTTTAAGAAGCAGTTTAGAGCAATGGTAGGGGTCATACCAGAAGCGTCCACCTTAACTAACGTCCGGCAGCAACCGGGCGAAACATTGAAGAGTTACTTAACAAGATTTAATCTGGAAGTAGCCCGAGCTCGGGATGTGGATGACAGTGGACACCTCATGGCTATCCGAGCTGGCATATTACCGAGAATTGCCCTTTGGGACGACATGCAAGGGAAACCGGTAAGGTCAATAACCGAGTTTAACAGACGAGCGCAGAGGTTTGTCAATGTAGAGGAAGCGAGGTCGACGCTCAAAGCGACCTCCCAGTCTGAAACTACAACGATAAACATTAACTCCACCTCCACCTCGGTGGACCCAGCAGCACCAAAGCCTGCCTCGGAGAACCCCTCCAAGAGGAAAAAGAACGAAGGAAGTAACCCCGAAGCTGAGGGAGGAAAGAAAAATAAGGGGGAGAGGTATTTCTCCGTGTATAAGGTATACACCGAGCTCAATGAGTCTCGAGAAAACATATACCAAGCTAATGAGAACCAAGTCCCCTTTAGGTGCCCTGACCCGATGAGAAATCAAAAATCCAAGAGGGATTCCAGTAAATATTGTCGGTTCCACAGAGACACCGGACATACGACCGATGAATGTCGACAACTGAAGGACGAGATCGAAGGGTTGATCTTGAGAGGTTACTTCCGGCATTATGTCAAAAACCAGAGTACTGGCCAGGCGGCTGCGAGCCAGAGAGTAGCCGTGCCTCCGACCACACAAAACAATAACTCCCGAGCTCGGGAAGAGGACAGGCCCCCGCCGATTGATGGAGAGGATGTAATAACCATCTCGGGAGGGCCTCACCTCGTAGGAGGGGGCAGGAATGCCCAAAAGAGGTATGTTAACGAGTTGAAGACAGGGGACGGGTCTCCTTATGAACCCGAACCTAGGGCACCAAAAAGCCAGAGGATTGAAACACAGCCAATAACATTCACCGAGGAAGACGCCTCTCATGTTCAGTTCCCTCATCATGATCCGCTGGTCATTGCTCTTCAGTTGGCCAATAAAAGGGTTCACCAAGTTCTCATAGATAATGGGAGCTCAGTCAACATCCTTTACAAAGCAACCCTAGAGAAGATGGGACTCTCCCTTCGCGACCTGAAAGCGTGTGCAACTACTTTGTACGACTTTTCAAGAGAAGGAACTGCCTGTATGGGATCCATTGAGCTCCCCATAACCTTGGGAGACTATCCAGTCTCGGTGACCAAGATAATGGAGTTCGTGGTAGTAGACTTACCATCTGCCTACAATGTGCTGCTCGGGAGACCCGCCCTGGTCGGGCTGGGGGCAGTTTCATCAGTAAGGCATCTGGCCCTTAAGTTCCCGGCCCCTAGCGGAGTCGGGACGTTGAAAGGAGACCAATTGGCAGGGAGGGAATGTTATAGCATCTCCATGAGAGGAAAGAAACAAACGAACGCTCAAGCACTCGTCATCATACAAAACAAATACGGAATGGTCTTAGAGGTTGACGAAGAGATTGATCCGAGGATTGAGGAGAAAGCTGACCTCGAACCTTTAGAGGAGCTCGAAGAAGTTCAGCTCGAAGAAGCTGATCCCTCAAAGAAGGTGAAGGTCGGAAAACACCTCCAAGACGAGGCCAAATAGCAATTAATCTGTTTTCTGAAGAAAAACCAGGATGTCTTCGCATGGTCGCATTCCGACATGGTGGGGATAAACCCGAATGTAGCAAGCCATGCTCTAAACATAGACAAAAAGCTTTCCCCCAAAGCAACAAAAGCAAAGGCAGCTGGACGAAAACAGAAAGAAAGCACTGAAGGAGGAGGTTGACAGGTTAAAGGCAAACCATTTCATTAGGGACGCCTTTTACCTTGACTGGGTAGCCAATCCAGTGTTGGTCCCAAAGCCCAATGGGACGTGGAGAACCTGTATTGACTACTCAGATCTCAACAAAGCTTGCCCAAAAGACTGTTTTCCCTTACCAAGGATTGACCAGCTCGTGGATGCCACGGCGGGGCATGGCCTGATGTCGTTCATGGATGCCTATTCTGGATATAACCAGATTCCCATGCACGCCCCCGACCAAGAACATACGAGCTTCATCACGGATAAAGGGCTATATTGTTATAATGTCATGCCATTCGGGCTCAAGAATGCTGGAGCCACATACCAGCGGCTCGTAAACATGATGTTTTCGGAACAAATTGGGAACAACATGGAGGTTTATGTTGATGACATGCTTGTAAAGTCTCAACTCAACAAGAACCATGTTGATGACCTCGAAGAGTGCTTCGGCGTGCTCAGAAAGTATAACATGAAGCTAAATCCTCAGAAGTGCACTTTTGGGGTATCTTCAGGAAAATTTCTGGGCTTTATTGTGAACTCCCGTGGAATCGAGGCTAATCCCGACAAGATCAAGGCCCTGGTTGACATGCCCTCGCCTCGAAGGCACAAGGATGTCCAAAGTATGACTGGCAGGATGGCGGCCCTAAGCAGATTCATCTCGAAATCTACGGATCGTGGTCTTCCATTTTTCAACTTACTGAGAGGAGGTAAGAAATTTGAATGGACAGAGGAATGCGAGCTGGCCTTTCAGGAGCTCAAAAAGCACCTTGCGGAACCACCCATCCTGTCAAAACCTGAAACGGGGGAAATACTGTACCTATACCTTTCAACTACCGAACACGCGATAAGTGCAGTGCTCGTCCGAGAAGAAGAAAGGGTGCAAAGACCCGTTTACTACATCAGTAAAAGATTACTGGGGGCAGAGTCAAGATATCCACTGATGGAGAAACTCGCGCTCAGCCTGATTCATTCATCCCGTAAGCTCCGCCCTTACTTTCAGGCACATCCCATCCATGTGCTAACTGATCAACCACTTAGACAAGTCCTATCTAAACCAGAGGCTTCAGGTCGACTCCTTAAATGGACTGTTGAACTCGGACAGTTC
This sequence comes from Humulus lupulus, assembly GCF_963169125.1. NCBI lineage: Eukaryota > Viridiplantae > Streptophyta > Magnoliopsida > Rosales > Cannabaceae > Humulus > Humulus lupulus. Next base: position 49,360,802 of record NC_084795.1, on the reverse strand, counting down.
GAGATCACCTACCACCCAAGAACGACCATTAAGGCACAGACATTGGCGGACTTTATAGTAGAATGTACGGGTATAGTCGACGATGAGGTAATAACCACAGCCCACGAGCTGTGGAAACTTTACGTTGACGGCTCGTCAAATGAAAATGGAGCAGGGGCAGGGATCATTTTGGTTACCCCCGAAGGAAGTAGATTTCATTATGCCCTAAGATTTGGCTTTAAAGCATCGAATAATGAGGCCGAATACGAGGCTTTACTCGCGGGACTTCGTATAGCTAAGGAGCTCAAAGCTAAAGCTATACATTGCTACAGTGACTCCCTGCTAGTAGTTAATCAAATCTTGGGTGAATACCAGGCTCGCGGCACGAGAATGGCAGCTTATTTGGAGAAGGCAAAATCAGCATTAGAGTGTTTCGAATTCTATACAATCGAACAAGTTCCTCGCGAGCAGAATTCAAATGCAGATGCCTTAGCTCAACTCGCAACGTCCGCCGAAAATGAAGAGCGGAATGTCATACCCATAGAACACCTACCAGCGCCTAGCATTAACGAGCCAGAAGAGGAAGATGTGTGTATGATCGAAACAGAACCGACTTGGATGACCCCGATAGTTGATTATCTCGAAAATGGAGTTCTTCCAAAAGATCGGAACCAAGCTCGAAAGTTGATGTATCAACTTCCCCGTTACACAATCTTGGATGGAAGGCTGTACCGAAGGGGATATTCCATACCGTTACTCAGATGCGTAACCCCTTCCGAAGCTAAGAAAATCATTGAAGAAATTCATGAAGGGTTCTGCGGAGATCACACTGGGGGCACAGCCTGTCCAAGAAGATTATACGCCAGGGATATGTCTGGCCAACCATTAAAGCGGATTCTTTCGAGTATGTGAAAAAGTGCGACAAATGCCAGAGATTCGCCACGATACCTCGAGCCCCACCATCCGAGCTGACCATGTTGACATCCCCATGGCCCTTCGCGGTATGGGGCATCGACCTCATAGGCTCTCTCCCGACTGGCAAAGGCGGAGTAAAATATGCTGTAGTCGCCGTGGATTACTTCACAAAATGGACGGAGACTGAACCATTGGCAACTATAACTTCAAAGAAAATCCTTGATTTCGTTGTAAAGAGCATCGTGTGCCGATACGGAGTACCGAGGAAGATCGTATCCGACAACAGAACTCAGTTCGATTGTGACCTATTCACCAATTTTTGTGAGAAGAACGGTATAATAAAGATTTTTTCATCAGTGGCCCACCCTCAAGCGAATGGCCAGGTCGAAGTTGTGAACAAAACTCTCAAGAGTTCACTAAAGAAAAAGTTGGAGGAAGCGAAGGGACGGTGGCCCGAAGAATTGCCCCAAGTCCTTTGGGGATACAGGACAATGGCTCGAACCTCGACAGGACATACCCCGTTCTCTCTAGCATACGGCTGCGAGGCAATGTTGCCCATAGAAGTCGAAATCCCAACGATCCGAACTTAGACCTACGACCAAAGTTCAAACCATACTCAGCTTGAGGAAACCTTAGACTTGATCGAAGAAAAAAGAGAAGAGGCCCAGCTGAGAAATGCTGCCTACCAGCAACGAACTACCAGATATTTCAACAAGAGGGTTTGAGATCGAAAATTCGGAATGGGAGATCTGGTGTTAAGACGCGTACTCTTGGCTACTCGAGATCCGGCAGCTGGAGTGCTCGGGCTGAACTGGGAAGGACCATACCAGATAGAGTCAGTCATCCGACCTGGTGTGTACAAACTTGCGAGATTGGACGGGAGCCTAGTACCGCGAGCATGGAATGGCGAACACCTTAGACCTTACTATCAGTAGTGTAGGAAAAGTGTTGCCTATAACCATGAGTTTCTATTTGTATTAGCTTATTTGTTTTTGAATGTCATCAAATGAAAGATCCATTTCGTTCAAATATGTTATTTCTTTTCATTTTTGCAATCTCTCTTAATTTAATAACCTATGGTCACACTCATAGGATATTAATGGGGCATCATTGGTACATATACCATCAGCTTAAAAAATAAAATAACATATACAAAAAAAATATATATAAAGTATTTGGATGTAACCAAATACGCGAGCCTAGATAGTTCGGATAGAACCGAATCATCAAAAACATATAAAGTATTTGGATGTAACCAAATACGCGAGCCTAGATAGTTCGGATAGAACCAAATCATAAAAAACATATAAAGTATTTGGATGTAACCAAATACGCGAGCCTAGATAGTTCGGATAGAACCGAATCATCAAAAACATATAAAGTATTTGGATGTAACCAAATACGCGAGCCTAGATAGTGCGTATATAACTGAATTATCAAAAACATAAAGTATTTAGATGTAACCAAATACGCGAGCTTAGATAGTTCGGACATAACCGAACTATCAAGAACCGAAAACGTTTGGAGTTAACCAGATGTGCAAACTTAACAGGTTTGGAACAAACCAGCCAAAAAACTAATCGATGATAAGTAGGAGCCTAAACCTATTTCGAAATAAGTCGAGATCGAGGCTGGAATATCTTAAAGAAAAATAGTTTTGAACTCTTAACCTTGGAGCAAAGACTGAGGATGAGGAAAAGTGACTAAGCAAAAAAGATATAACCAAATCATTCACATTACATACCATATAAGTACTTTCGGGTTCATGGTTAAAGTAATACCCGACCTTGAAAAATAACGAGGTCGGAAGCGAATAATTTGAACAAACTGTGCATGAATGCATTGAGCTTCGAACTTAAATCCACAATATGTTTGTATGACTAAATAAACATAACTGATTCGTCAATATAAAATGCGCCAAATATTTCGAGCCAAGAAATGTAAAGCATATGGAAGTAATATTTAAAGAAATTGTATCAGCCCCGAGGGCATAAATTAAAATAATTGCAAAAATAAGGGGACGCAGCCCCAATAAATGGTTCCCCCGAGATCAGAGTCAAGGAAGAGGAGTCTCCTTGGCCTTCTCAGCATCTGCAGCACTGGATTCCTCAGGACGAATAGCATGACTATCCTCCTGAGCTCCCTCCGAAACGGCGTCCCGAGCAGCCTTTTCCTTCTCGAGCTGCTCAGCCTTCTCCTTCTCGAGCTGTTCAGCTTCTTCCTTTTCGAGCCGAGCATTCCACCTTTCAAGAAGCGGCGCCTCGTGAGGAGCTAAGAAGCTGGTGTCCAGATCTTCATTGTAGGCCCACTTCGGTACATAGCAGAGTCAACTGCGTGTTCCTTCTTCTCTTTGTATTCAGCAAAAAGGCGAGTTTTTTCATCCTCCATGATCTCGAAGGTGGCAGCCTTGTCCTCTTCAAGCTTCTTGTTGGTCTCCTGAAGCTGGGTGATCTCCTTCTTATGCTCCTCGAGCTCAGCTTTGAGCTTCCCGAGCTCAGTGGCCATGTTTTCACATTCCTTGGCTTCTGCCTCAAGCTTCGCATTCGCTGCTTTCAGATCATCGCATGCTTTGAGCTGGAGATCCTTCGCTTCCTGAGCATGAGACTTGCTCGAGTGGACCTCATTGTTCAGCTTATAGTTGAGCTGGGCTGTGAAGGCAAGAGCCTGAAAAAAGAAAAAAAAAACCACCATTAGCTCCAGGTCAATGTGAGTATAAGCAGAAAAGGAAGGACTATAGAAGGATACTCACCGCGGCAGTATGCTCGATACTCTTCTCGTAGAGAAAAGTGCAGTCTCGGGTGTCATTTAAGCACTGCCATTGGGGAGCTTCGAGACTGCCATAGCTCTGGCCGATCCGGGACATAACATCCGAGACCAGCGTAGATCCATGGGACCCAGCGACATTATCAACCACATATGCATCCATGTGGGTGGAGACTGATAGCTTCTGTGCTCGAGAAGTAGAAGGCCTTCTAGAAGGCGGACCTAAGGAGGGCTGAACCGCCACGGGGGGTTGGGACTCAGCCATAGCGGAGGGACCGACCAGCGAGGTCGGCGCCACGGCCGAGGCGACGACCTGTGAGGATGGCGCCGTTGTGGAAGCACCAGCCTGGGAAGTCGCCGCAGCGATGGAGCTCGAAACCGGCGGAGCAAGGGGAGGTGTTTTCTTGGACCTCTTGGGGCCTTTGCCCAGCTGGTCAGTCCTCTGCGCCCCCGCTCTGGGGCGTTTGCTCCTCTTGGCGCCGGCGCCGTCGATGATGTTGTCAAGGTCGGAGTCCATCCTGCCTGCACATGTCACAACACAGAGCGAGTTAATAAAAGAGAAGCATACAAGTTGTTTCAGTATCACAGACATATAAGGTGATGATAGAGGAAACCTAACTGGGACTCTCCCCCGAGCTCGAACTTGGGGACCATGAAATTCCCCCGTCTTCAGAGGAGGCGGGGGGAGTGCCTTCCCTATATGTGGGTGATAACCTCGAGAGGTCCCTATAATCGTTGGTCCCATACTGAACGGCTATCCCGTTCCACATCTCGTCCGTGGTGTACATGGTGTCGTATTTCCCGAGCCCACTATCAAACTTATGGACGCAGTCATCTACCCAACTCCACATGTAGAAGTGGTGTCTATCCTGTGGGCACGAGACTAACCTATTGGGCCTGTGTTTTAGTAAGGTCGAGGACCACATTCTCGAGGTATGAAGGACTTTACCTTCATCCGAATCCGAGCTCGAGGCTTCATCATTAGCCTCATTCCCAGACAGCGGGCTCCTTGGGCGAACTGGAAGTGGCAGCCTCGTTTCTCTCCTCGAAGGAAGGGCGCCTGTGGGCAGTGGTACCTGCTCCCAGTGTTCGTATTTTATATTGGACCAGTCAAAGGTGGACTGGCCCTCCCCCAAAAATCCGCACTTTCGGAGCTTATCCTCGTGTAGAAGGTATAAGAGGGACCTCCTGCCACGTGGGAATTGGAGCAGGGTCTCTCTATGCTCCCTCATTGTATCGTCGGGAGTGGGACGCTGAAAATTGGCTGAAAGACAACATATTTCTACTAAGTACGGATCTAAGAGCTAAAGTCACGAGCACGGAAATAAAGATAACAAGAATACTTACGAATCCGCCTGAACGAATAGTGTCGAGACGGGGACAGACCATCTGTCCAGAAGAAGGCCCTTTTGAAATCGGGCGGATGATTAGGAAGATCTTCAAAGACCTTCTTCTCCTTGGGATAGCTCGAGAGGTAATAGAAGCCATCCCCTCCCTGAGCTCGGGAGGGGTTACTTTTCAGACAAAAGAGATACAAGATCTCTTGAGGCGAAGGTCCTTTCCACTCCATCTCGTGGTATAAGGACCTCAGGGCAGACAGTACCCTGTAAGCGTTGGTGTTGAGTTGAAACGGGGCCAACCCAACGAAATCCGTGAAGTCCTTGAAAAAAGACTTCAGGGGCAGCAGAGCTCCTGCCCTCATATGTTCCTGGCTCCAGGCCGTGTATTTCACACTGGTGTCGCGGCCCCCAGGGCGAAGTAGCTTCGTTCATGCTCGGTTGGAGGTCGACACTTCAAGGAGCCTGACAGGCTGAGGCCGTGGAAAGCCAGGATTTCACTTATCTGGCTAGTTGTGGTAACCGAGCTCCAGTAATGCTCGGCCTCAAACATTTCTCTCCCCGGCTGCGAGGAGGAAGGTTCCCCCATTAGTGAGAATTTGAGCTCTCCCGGATGGTACGCGACAGTAACCTTTAACGAAGGATCGAGAGGAATCGGCCTAGGTCCTGAATTGGATTACGGATAGAGGGCCTCTCGAAGAACTCTCCTCTTCCCCTCTATGACCTCGTCAATCTGGCGGTGGTAGTGAGCTCGAATGTCCTCTTGCTCGCGCGCAAGCTCGTATTCTCTTATCCGACGTTGATTAAGGGCGAACAGCGATTCTGGACTCGGAGATTTTGGCTCGTAAGGGAGTGCCAACAACGACCCCCACCGTCTTTCCAGATTCTGTGACATCTAGCGAGAAAGAAAAAATGGTGAGGGCCATGCATGCAAGAGTTCCGAGCTCGAACTTACGAGCTCGGGGTTTAGGAGCGAAACAAGCTAAATATCAAGACCCTTATTGAAGAGTCAGGGCGTGCGTTCCACGAAAAAAGAAAGGAGCGTGGATAATTTTTTGAAAATCCCGAAAATCAAGGGAAAAGAAAGTGGCGGTTAACCAGGAAAGGCAACCTTGGGTTTCGTGCATTTATCAAGGCCCATGTTTTTTTACCCGAAAACTTAGTGTACAAGAAACGTCGCCTAAAAAATTTTCAAAACCCAGAAAATAGGAACCTCACTCAAATACGAAAGCCGGGTATAAACCAGTGATGTAAATCCAGTACGGAAATCTAAAAAGCATAAGAGCCTATCGGATCAAAACCTCCTATCGTATTATGCTAAGGATGTAAACTAGTATATACACGTACACAGCAAGAACAGTTTGAATAAAAACTGACAAAATGGGAAACAAAGATTGCTTACTTACACAATAATGGCGATTGCAGGGAGATTGTCGATTGAAGAAGAGGTTGCAAATAAGAACTCACGGACTCGAACAGACCAGGGTTTCTTTGTTTCTTTGGCCGAGAAAACATGCACAGAATAGAAACTTTTTATGAGGAGGTCTCTGGTTTCTTTTTCCTTCTTTTCTTGCTTTTGGTGAATGAAGGTAAAAATGAAGATGAAGAAGGGGGTCTCGTAGATATAGATGGAAAAAGGGGGATTAATCCGGGGCGTTGAATAAAATCCCTACTAGATCGGACGGATGGGAATCAATGACAAGATGGCGCCGAAAAGGTGGCAGACGGATGATCGTGGGCATGTTTCCAAGGTACTCAAGTACCAAAAATGAGCAATACCCAGCTGACGCGTGTCCATTTTCAAAAGTGTGACGGTACAGTTCTCAAAGAAAGTAGTTCAAAAGTTTCCTTCTCTTAGGATTCGAACAAATACTTTTGAGGGGGCAAGATGTTACACCCAGATTTCGAGCTGTGTTAAATATGACCTCGAAAGTTGGATTCGAAAATGAGTGGACTCATAAGGTTGGAAACATGCTCCAGGATCGAATGTCGAGCCTGCAGGAGATAGACGACCTCGAGAATGGTGACCTCGAAGTATTCATGATCTCGAAAAATAGCTCCGGGAACGCTCTTATCTTCAGGGACGACCTCGGATCAGGGGTCCCGAGCTCGACGCACATACGATCTCGAAAGCCATGTGGCCTCGGGAGATGTTTCTAGCTCGGTAGACGACGGGAAACCTGGGAAGCTAAAGCCTTAGAGATACGCGATAACCACCTTGAATATCTACAAGTGTTATAAATATGAGATGTAATCCTCATTTATTATTGTAAATCCCCTAGAATCATGGGATATTATTTGGTCAGTTATACGTCTCTTGGTCTTCAGGGGACGTTTCCTTTTATATCTGATTATAGGCATTTAAAGCCATTAATTTTATTTATACAAAAAGAGTAACTACCCAAAATATGTGGGATAGTATTCTGCAGCCTTCTCAATAAATAGAGAAGCCATGCACCATTGTAAAGGACCGAAATTCTGATCCTTGAGAGAAAACTCTGGAGAATTCATTCTTGAAGAATTCCTAGAGATAATCTTGAGTTTAATAACAAAGACTCGTGGACTAGGCAGATTTAACTGCTGAACCACGTAAAAATCGTGTGTTTACATTGTTTTATTTCAATTGGTCGTTATCAACTATTGTTTATGTGCTCTTCTTTCACTGTTTGACGAAAAACGGCGTCAACAATCTTAAGTTTTAATAACAAAGACTCGTGGACTAGGCAGAGTTAACTGCTGAACCACGTAAAAAATCCCATTTGTGTGATCATATTTTTCTTGGCCATAACCAATTATTGTTTTTGTGCTCTTATTTCACTGTTGACGAAGAACGGCATCAACAGAACCATTTTACAAAATATAGGCTCCAAAAATAAATTTTTTAATACACAGAGTCCAAACAAATAATCAGAAAAAATATACGGTAAAAAAATATATAATCCCTTGTAGAAATATTACAAGTTCTCTTTTGGTGTTATCAAAATTTTGCACACCCTACGAAAATGGACTAGAAAATCTACAAGAAATGTTGGCGGCAAACCAATAATCATTCTTTATAGTAAAAATTAGGCTTAGTACCCATTTTAAAATAACCCCTTTAATTATTACCCACCTTTTTACTCTCTTTCATTTATACCCACTTTAATAGTCCATATCCCCGTTGTACCCCTTCTCTTGTTCAAACACTAAGTAAGTACTTGTCACAGACCCTTCATCTTCAACACCTCGACATTGTCCAGCTCTCATCTTCTCCACCACTCCGGCGTCGCGAACCACTACTGATCCCAGCTACTTCATACACGCACTGCCCCATATCTATTTCCCTCTCTCCGCCCAAGCAAGACACTCTTTATGCTGCTACATCTGGCAATCCAACGGTAAGGGTTGCAATAATGAGCCCTTTTTTAGTTAGCCCCAGATGTTGTTAGAACCCCAAACCTCTTACTCTTACTCTCACGCACCTACACACTCACCCAGCCACTTGAGGCTACCTCAACCCAAAGTGCTATCAAACTATAAGCTATGTGATCAAGATTCATTATATTTTATGACTCTATTTTAACTTTATGTCGTGGTCGGAGTGATTCAACAGAATATATATGTGGTAGTATTTTATTTACATTTTATGAATCTAAAGATACTGTTGTCTTTTTCATTTGTTTCATAAGTTGAGCACCTAGTATTGAACAATGCAGATTATGTGATTGATTCAATTTGTCACACACACACATATATATAAATATATATACTACAATTAATATTACAATTAGACACATATAATACATATTATAACAACATTTAAAATTATGGGCTCAAATAAGGGTAGTTTAGGAAGTCTCATAATAATAATGGGTAAAGTTCAACTAAATATAATTAGTATTTAATTTTAGTTAACTACTCCTAAAAATGAATAATTTTCAACTTTTCCCTTCTTTATAGGTAAATTTACATTGATTCAATAAGTATATCAAATAATGAGAGAAGGGAATCTAGTTAATATTTAACTCAAATATTTAATTGTTCTGCACTAGAAAAAAAGTCATAATTAGATGACAATTACAAGTAAAAGATTTGTAAACTTGGACTAGTTATTTAAGTTTTTAAAAAATTAGGTGCAAATATATAAATATTTCTGTTTAGAGACTCGTTGTATAAAATGATTTTGTAAATAATTCATTTTTTTTCTATTTTAATAGTGCCAAAAAGGTAATGAATTGCCATATTTTAGCACCACTCTAAAAAACATCACAATAGCATGCTAAATTTGAAACACAATAAATTTAACATTTTTTATTTACCATAATAACATTAATTATTATGATTTATCAATTATTATGAAATTATGAAATTCACATTCTTTATTTATCATCTTTTCATATTCTAGACAATAAAAAAATTCTTTTTTTTTTTTATATTCTCAATAAATATTAAATTATCATTAATAATAATTTTTTTATTTAATTTAGATCACAATTATGTATAGCGAGTTAAATATAAAAACATCTCTAATAGAGGACCAAATTGGCGATGTAGTGCTAAAATATAATACACCCTACAAAAAAGTTATTCTATTTGCCAAAAATTATGTTAAATTTGACACAAAATATAACATAATGTATATTTAGAACATTATTAATTAATTATTTTTTTACAATTTTTATTATTATTAGTATAACATTAAATATAAATACTTTTTATATAATTAAAACTTTTAAATAATAATAAAATAAAATAAATTATTTTCAAAACAATGAAAAATTCATATTTACATTAATTTTTATAATTATGTATTAGAACACTCTAAAAGTTGTGCCAAATATACAAACTTTTTTTACGAAGTGTTGATATCGTTTTTCGTCAACTTAATTATGTAGAAAAATTAAATAATTAAACATGAAGAAAAAAAAGAAATTGATTTTTACATGGTTCAACAGTTAAAATCTGTCTACGTCCACAAGTCACTTTTATTAAAGTTTGTGTTAAAGCTTCAAGAAAGAGCAATTTTCACAGAGTACTTCTCAGTACAAAATTGTGTGTGAGTCTAAATGACTGAATCCATGCTATTTATAGACCTGGTTACAATAATATATTCCCACAAGTTTAGGGAAGTCACAACATATATTCGAATTTAAATTCAAATTATTTGAATAATGATACCATTAAAATGTATTATTTAAATAAAGATCCCATAAAATAGGGGTTCAATAAATCCCAAAGAAATATGGATTTCCAAACATCTTCTCCATGTACATATTTAACGCATCGTTAAGCTTGATCATTGCTTCAACTTGCCTTCGAGATCACTCGCAGCTTCAAGCTCATCATTCTTGTGATAGTCAGTATCCCGTGATCCGTAGGGGGAAAGACCAGGTAAAGTTGTGCAGTCCCACATTGCCTGGGAAAGGTCAAGTGTGATGAGTCTAAGGCTATGTAGGTATGGGACTACACAGTTGAAGAGGGCTTACATGGATTCATGGTTACTACCTATGCCAATAAGATGCATCTTCTTTTCGGTAGCCATTACTTGAGAACTCCAAAGTTAAGCGTGCTTGACCTGGACTAGTCTCATGATGGGTGATGTAATGACCCAACTACTCTAGACTTTTGGACCATTAACGAAAACTATACATAAACACTAATCCTTAATAAATCTTTACAAGTGAAAAGACCATAACTTTATTAAGAAACTTATAAAAATAAAAGTTAAACTTACATAAAATATCAAGTAGGATATGGGATCCCATTGTTTTAAAATCAAAACATGACATAATTAAAAAGAGATTTACATAATAAAATGCGGAAAAATACATGTAAAAACCATAAGAAACAAACTACATCCTCGAATCTGAAACTCTCGACTCCTTGAATCCATTCTGCCTCAATACACATTCTCCAAGCTTCCAAGAACCTTTCCCACCACTAAGACTATTTTCCTGCACATATAAACAAAAAAGGAGTGAGCCTAATGCCCAGCAAGGAAAATCTAACATATAGCCATATACATAAAAATTCATAATGCAACATAAAAACATACCATAACACTTATGTCACATACATACTATAATGGCCATTATTACTTGGGGTCCCATAAACTAAACAAGTCATATGCCCATTAGATTAGTGGGGTCTTGCTAGCTAAGCAAGTCATATGCCCATAATCTATTTGGGGCTTGTTAGTTGTATAGGTCATATGCCCAAGTCTACAATCATACTTAACATAACATATTACATAACATAAAATCATAAGATAACATATAAAATCATATAACACATAAATCCTATCCTATTTTCCTTACCAAAATAACCGGGATATGAGAACTGATTTGGGACCTTGGAGCACTCCTAAAAACCATTTATAATATGGTGAGTATATTGAAGAAAAGGGATGAAAGTGAAGAAGGAACTATGCTATCAAAATATACTTACCAAAAACCTTGTGCTTAAGAACTTGGATTTCCTAACCAAGAATAAGAGTAAGGTTAGAATGAGTAGAAGACTATGAGAACTTTAAAGAACACAATACAGAAATGGACTAGAGTTTGGGATACCTTGAGTACTTCTATGATCAATCTAAACCTTGAACCGAAATGTGAATAAACCTTACTTCCCCAAGTGTTTGATAAGCTTATAGTGATCAAGCTTATAATTCCCAACCCAAGTGTTTACACTCTCACACTCACCTAACAACTTGCAGCCTCTAAACTTAGAGTAATAGATGAATAAATGGATGGGTACTAGGTCCTATTTATAGAGTTTAGGAATGAAAAGATCTTCATTTAACTTGAATAAAAATAATGGCTTTTTAAGTGAAAATAATTTGAATTATCGTTCAGCAGAGGCTGAAGACTCGTTCAAAAAGATGCTGGACTCATCAAGAGGTTGAAGGTTTGAATGGAGAACGTTTTTGAAAACTTTCAAAATATGCTGAGAGGGGCGATATATCGCCCCCTGTAGGCGATATATCGCCTGGGCCAGTATGCCCGAGGCAATCGTGCAACGTTTCGTGTTTTTTCGTATCTTCGTGCTGCGATATATCGCCCCCTATAGCTGCGATATATCGGCATACGCTGATTATTTAAACACGAAATTACACATTTTTAGCTTAATTTAAATTGAGTAAACAGCCTTAACTAAGCCCTCTAACGTTTTCAAAGCTGCCGACTGACCTTAGAGTATTCAAATTTTAACCTTAATAAATATAATCCTCAAAATACTTAATCATTAATAAACCCATACATAACATGTGCTATTATCTAATTGGTTCTTATCTAAACCTTATAGTATAATAAATATTATCCTCAATATCAGTCATATTAATCAAACCTTAGGTTAAAATTAATATTCCTAAACTATAGGTTAAACTTAGAAAATATACAAGTACTACTATGAGTGTCCAAATAAATCCCAGTCTGAACCAAAAATCCACAGTCATAAAGATAATACTATTATTACTATTATACTACTATCTAACTAGCTAAGTAAAGTTCTTGGACTCTACAGGTGACCTCCTGGGAAGTTTTCCTAGGAAGCGTGCAACTAAGGACAAAGCACGCTGGAAAGACTTGTGTTGGTTTGTAGGGCCAGTCGTCATTCCAAGAAGCAGCCATAGTGACGTGGGGCGTTACAAATGGTATCAGAGCCTTGACCCAGCCGGAAGTATGGCCAACGGGGACATCGAACCCCTAAGGGGGTGATTGTGACAGTCAGTATTTCGTGATCCGTAGGGGGGAAGACCAAGTAAAGTTGTGCTGTAATGCCCCGAAATCCCTAATGCGGTTGGATTAGTAGGCCGGGAGGGCCATAACTGTTTAATTATGCCATTAAATGATAATATGCATGTTTATGTGAATTATATTATAATATGATGTTATATGCATGCATGTGGGTCCACATTTGATTAATATGATATTTTTGTAATTTGGCCCGTTGAGGGCATATTTGTATATTTGGGTGCATATTGTGATTTGTGAATGAGATCCCATTATTATGGAGATATATTCGAGCTATTTGGCATGAGATGGTCTTATATTTCAAATTAGCAGTTTTGTCATAACGGGGGTCTTTTATTGGGATATTGAGTAATGAGAATGTTATTTGATGATAAATTGGGAGCTATTGAGATCAGGAGGAAATTCTGGGAGTTTTGACTATAATGTTCCCGGGGAGGTTTTTGGGGTCCCGAGTACTAGGTTTTATTTGAGGTTACTTAAGCTTGAAGTAGCTTGTCAGATAGAACCGTGCGTTAGAAAACATCACGTTCTCTCCCCGTTAGTTCATTTTACCGTTCGAGGCATTTTCGAAGAAATCTCGAGTTTTAGGAGTCGGGATCAAGCGAGGATCGAGGCATAGCGATCCTAGGAAAGATTAGAAGCTTCTTTACCGAAGGATTTGACGAGAAACAACCCAATCAAAGGTAATCTAAGTTTTGAGTTTTTTAGAGTTTCCAAGCTTCGAATTGGATTTTGTGAATCGTTGAGTTTTTGGTTCGTTTGAGCCTCAGGATTTGATGGTTTTGGATCATTCGGAAGCTTAGGAACTTTGAATTTTGGATTTGTAAGTGTTTAGGTATGTTTTTGGAGGGTTTGGGATGATGGAAACCGAGTTTGGGGCTGGTTCTGGGTTGGGGGTCGCGACCCTGTTCTTGGGCGCCGCGGCCCTAGCTCGAAGAAGCAGGAGGAGGGTTTTGGCCTTGCTGGGAGCTGCGGCCCTTGCTCCTGGAGTGGCTGGGGCCCACGACTCAAGGTGTTAGGGCCGCAGCCCTTGGACAGGTTTGAGCCCGTTCGAGTGTTTTGACCTCGGGATTGTTCCTACTACCCGGATTAGTGAGGATTGATGTCCCAAAGGCTAGATCTTGGTTTGGGAACCTATGTTAATTATTTTATTGATGGTGTCCCATATTTGGTTATGACTATGTGACCGCTAAAGGACTAAAAGTGAGATCGTTCTCAGGGGTCGTTCTTTTATTCATTCTCGCTCGAATTAGAGGTAAGAAAACTGCACCCTGTGTATATGACATGCATGATTGTTGTTGAGGCATGTTGGTTGATAAATGTGGACATTGATTGCATATTAAATGCTAGCGAATGTTGTTTACTTATGTATGGCACTGATTAGTTAGGGACGGCACTGGTCGCGTATCACTGACCTAAGAGTCAGAAACGGCATAAGCGTCCTGAACGCAGGGCCGAATGAAGATTAGATCTAATCGATATCAGCATTGAATGACTCTAAGGCATTAATGCTGGACCGACCCTAAGGTCGATGAAACTTATAAGCGCTTGGCTAGTCTAGGACTAGTTACTGAGAGCCAGGGCCTAAGGCCTAGGTGACTGCTTGTCACATGGCTAGGGAGCAGTGTTCCATAGTCATGACTGAGGAAGGTTATGTTGGTGACTAGTCATCATGCACCTATCCTGTTTAAGCTAGTGAAAGGTTCACTTATTTGTTAAGCCCCGGTGACCCTATCGTCACATGGCTTAAGGGAGTTGTACCCACCTTAGTGACTTTTGCGACTGTCACTTACCTGTTTTGGACTGAAAGCCATGAATGATTATTATGATCATTATTGATATTATATCATGCTATATTGTGTTTTCTTGTTGGGCCTTGGCTCATGGGTGCTATGTGGTGCAGGTGAAGGGAAAAAAAAGCTCACCCAGCCTTGAGTGGAGAGCTTAGGTGGTGATGTGTACATATGCGGCCGCTTGACCACCACGGCCAAGGAGTTCTCAGAGGAACTAGGGGGTTTACCCAATTTTTGCCGCTTAGGTCGGCGGGTTTGTACATTTGAAACTGTAATGACCATTTTGAGTTGTAAATAACTTGTAAATGCTTTTTATGGGCCCATGAACAGTTTTATGTTCTAAATAAAATACATCCTTTCCTTTTGATTGGTTTTCCACCTTAGCTTGTTAATAACACTAGAAGCACGTTTTTAACCAAAGGACTTGGGTAGCGAGTTAAATTTTTCGGTTCACCGTAACTGTTCTGGGGTAACCAGGTCATTACAGCTGTGCAATCCCACATCGCCTGGGGAAGGTCAAGTGTGATGATTCTAAGATTGTATAGATATGGGACTACACAGTTGAAGATGGCTTAAATAGATTGATGGATACTACCTATGCCAATAAGATGCATCTTATTTTTGGTAGCTCATCACTTAAGAACACTAAAGTTAAGCGTGCTTGACCTGGAGTAGTCTCATGATGGGTGACCTCTTGGGAAGTTTTCCCAGGAAGCGTGCGAGTGAGGACAAAGCACCCTGGAAAGACTCGTGTTGGTTTGCAGGCTCAGTCGTCATTTCAGAAAGTATCCATAGTGACGTGGGGTGTTACAATTCCCCTTATCTCCACCTTCTTGCTTGATCAGTCTGTCGAACTCATCTCTTGAAGGAGATTGCTGCTCACACTCGAGTACTGATGACATAGCTATGGAACTTCGTGGCAATTTGTACAAGTATAATGCTAACACTTTTTAATCTTGAGCTTACTTTACGAGCCTACATTTTGAGGCTAGTTATTTATTATCAAAATTTGGGTGTAACATTTTGCCCCCTCAAAAGATGGAAACTTCTGAACTTCACTTTTGGGAAACGTGCTCACATACCACATCTGAATATGGACACATGTCAATATGGGATTAGATATTGAGAGTACTCGAGTACTCTTTCTCTGCACATGTCCTTTCCTATTCCACCATTTTGCCGCCAATCTTTAAGTTTAAATATGATCCATTAGATTTCATTTACTTCCTTTTTGACGGTTTAGATTTATTCGAACCTCACCCCCATTTTAATCATATATAAACCCTCTCTTCATCCTTAATCACCACTTTCAGTTTATTTCTTTTAAACACTTCCATGCTATCTGAGAAGAAAAGAAAAGAAATCTCAAGAATTCCTCAATTTCCCACTCGATCCCCTTTCAAAAACGAGTTTCTGAGGATCTCTTTGTACCGATACTACCAGTCGACTCTTCGATTCTCTCATCAGCTTCAAACGTGCAAGTTTTCTGATCTTTCAACACAATTTTTCTTTTGGTCTTTTTGAAGCTCAAATGTTCATACCTTTTTGTTCTTTTCAGGTAACTATGATCGCCTAAATCCGACCCAAGATATGGTGGACCATAGACATAAAATATTGAATCTCCCTTATGGGCGACGATCTCTCCTCTTTCTCTTGCATGAGGATATGTTGTGCCTCTGCAAGCTCCCCAATGAAGGTGAGTCTACACACGACTTTCCAACTTGCAAGTATGCTCGATGGGAAGATGTCCCCCTTCCTCGTTCTTTAGGTCCTTTAAAGAAAAAGAAAGGGAAAGACTCGAGCATAAAGCTAGTGGATCCTTCAAGGTCGGGAAACGAAGCTCAAGATGAAGCATCTCCAGGCTCGTCAAGAGGTAAAGTAGTGTTGGATATGTCCATGTGGTTTCCAACTCTTTTGAAATATGAGCCCAGCGTCTTAGTCCTCTTTAATAATCCCTAGAACAACTTTTCTACTTGGTCAGAGGTAGACTTTAAGGTCCATGGAGACGATAGCTGGTTAGAAAAATTTCAAACAATGTATAGTTTAAATGAGGTTTAGGAAGGGATAACAGTTCAGTACGGAACCAATGACTATAGGAATTTTTCTAGGTTATCCCCCACCTATCGAAAAGGTCCCCCATAGAATCCTGAAAAGATAGAGGGATTTCCTGGTCCCTAAGCTCAAACTCGAAGGAATCTTCTATATAGGTTTCTTTACTAACTGTTTCTGATCTATTCAAGAAATCAGTTGCTAATGTGCTTTCTATTTTGTTTTTCATGTGATATGGACTCAAATCTTGATAGCATACTCGAGATGCCGCCTAAGGCCTGGGGTAGCAAACGAGGTCGTGTGTCCTTGATGAAGGATGCACCTTCTTCTAAAGTCACGAAGTTACTGAAGATCCTTCTTTGTTGTCCTCGAAGGCTGCCACTAGCAAGCCAAAAATAAAAAATCTTCCTCCCCCGAAGAGAAAGACGACATCTCCTCCCCCTAGCAAAGTCCCTGCTGGGGATAAAGGTAAAAAGATCACTGACCTCAAAGTTACGAGGCTAGCGGGTGCTCCAATTCCCACTGTAGTCCATAAATTTTGCATTATGCCGCATATGCAGAGTATCCTTTGGCCAAGGTTGGTGCCTTAGGAGCCGACATGTGCTTCAGCCTGCTGTCTCGAACTAGCGAATCATGTAGCAACCTCGGTCCCAACGTGTGGAGGTTTCTTAAGGGAAACAACACCACCACCCTCTTCGACCAGACCATGGAACTGGGGGTTTCTGTAAGTATCTCCACACTTTTAACTCTTTATTTTCTTAGTTTGTTATTGTCTAACTATCATTATTTGTCATTTAGACTCTCCTCGGATTTATGCACCAATGATCTCTCTTGTTCTTGAAGATCGTGACCAGTGAGAAGTTGGCCAACGATGCTCATCCAGCCCGAATTCGAGCTGAAGAGGACTTGAAAGAGGCTAAGGGAGCTCAGTCCAAGGCTGAAAATACTCTTAAAGAGGTCAGGGAAGCTCAAACCAAGGTTGAGGATGCCCTTAAATTGGTCCAAGATAAGCTTGCCTCCTCCAAGGCCGAGGTCAGTCGTCTAAAGGTAGAGCTTGACACAAAGACTACAGACTTCGATGGTGCCAAAGTTGAGATTGATAAAAGAGCTTTTGAGATAGAGCATCTCAAAGAGGAGAAAAACATGACCTACGAGATCCTCGAGGATGAGAAGAAGCGCAAGCTCGAAGAGTTTGTAGCCAAAAAGGAGTGGGCCACCGACAAAGCCATGTACCGAATGTTGTCACTGAACCCAGATATTGACACCTTGTTCCTGTTGGACAAAGATGAGGATTTCGTGACAAAATGAAAGGCTCAGTTGGCGAAAGAGGAGGTGACTGTGGGCACTACTGTCGAGGCTAGTGGAGAGGAGGAGAAGGGCGAAGAAGCCAAGTCCACTCCAGTTGATCAGGAGTAGTTTTTTTTTTCTTTTTAACAAGGGTTGCATCCCTTATTTTTTGTTGTATATATTCTATTAAAGTCCCTGGGGCCGAGACAATTTACATTATAGCTCAAGTTCGGGCTACTCTATTATCTCATGTGGATATTCATATACTTTTAACAGTAGTTTTATGCTTAAATTTCTATCTTGAAATCTTTATGCACATTATCTACTTATAGATTTCGCCTTAATATTATGCATCATATTCAAGGATCGAAATATTTCAAGCATGTTAATAAGGACCTGCTTTTATATTTGTTTATCTGCATAAATACAATTTCGTGCTTAGGTTTGAACTTCTATATATTCATACATAGTTCATTTGATTGCACAATTTCGGCCTCGTTATACTCAAGGTCGAACACTACTTATACCATGCATCTGTAGGAACTTGGAATTTAAATCTAGATGAATGCTTCCAATTATTTTTCAAAAAACATAATAGAAACATAGAATAACATGACATACATATGGACATCAGATTCGTAAATTAACATAAACACAAAGATGAAGAAACTTACGAATACGCAGCGGAACTGGAACATCTCCTTCCTTCAATCTTTATAACCCTTGATTCCTTTCTGTAGCAGAGTATTATCAAGATATTGAACTAGATCAGCAACACAATCTTCCTCACCAAGCCTTTCATCAACCTAGAACTAGTGTGGGCTAGTTTTCAACACATGAGATAGAGATCTAGAAAAGAAAAAGAGAGAGAGAGGCCAAGAAAGGATTAAACTGTCTAGGTTTTCACTTACCCAATGAATCAACTGAGACTTACTTCTGAAAACCTTAGATATCATATTCCTTATACAGGCAACTTAATGGGCTTTATTTAAATTTAAATGAATTAAATAAATAAATAAAATATCAAAGCCTAGGGCTCCCACAAATGAATTTGAGCCCTATCTCTTTGTTTTGAATTCAAATCTTAATTGGGCCTAAAATCAAAACATTTCTATTTGTTTATCTTTTAATTAATTGATTAAATCCTTATTCATATTAACTAATTATAATTTGAAACTTGATTTAATATTATTTATTTATATTGACACCAATTTATCACTGTTAATAAATTTTCCCAAATATTCTCTTTTATTCTTTAAATCTCATATCTCTGGAAAATTTTCCAAAATTGACCTAGTCAACTTTAAAAATCCTAATTGATAATTAAATCAATTAATTGAGACATTCTAGATGATTTACTCAAAGGTGATGCAGGGACCATAGATCCATGAATACAAGCTACAATAAATTTTTGTGAGTTTATTTATTAAATAAATTATCTCATAATTTATTAATTCCTCATGACTCAACTATAGATTCGGAATTGAACTCTTGAATTCATAGAATGTATTTCAATTCACATATATGTTATCCACTGTTATAACCATTATAGTCAGTTAATCCTCTATCGATGACTTACTAACGAGTTGGGTGCAAGTTACCGTTTTATCCATTATTTGTATTTTATCCTTAACTCCCACTAAGTCTCTTATAAATGATAAATCCATGAACTTAATCATAGATATGAGCGCTCAATCATTTACCCTTTTAGACTAAGCTATTAAGGAAGTCATCTTTTCACCTCTCATCCAGAAGTTATAGATTTCATATCTACGATTAATACTCCCACTCAATTACACTACTAAATCTCCAAGATGTAAGTATTGGCTAGACCGTAGGGTAAGATAGTAATGAACAAGTCAAAAGATTTAAATAATATAATTAACAGAATATTATCACTCAGAATTAAGATCAACCTGACCTATGGTCAACGTTGTGACATTGATTAGATTCGATAACAACGATACTTATTTATCGATAAATAATCAATATCGGTCCTAGTCCAATGTACCCATATATCCGATATTATCTACTTGGTCAATACCTTGGATAAGTCATCACACCTCGAATGTGTAAGTAGATCATATCGTCGATTACCAGATCAGTGAAAATCCAATGCACTGACTTAATCTTAGGACTCGTTCTTTTGAACATATAATTACAATTATAATCCACTATGACCTAGTCACTATAAGTGTAACTATTTATATGTTCGGGATTTTATAAATGTTTGTATTATTTCCAATAATCATGTAATAAAACAAGCAAGCAACATAGTTGTCCAACTAAATAATTTCTACTACTTTTATTGACAATATAAAATCGTGTTACATGTCCGACATGGTTTTATAAGGGCATAAAACCCAACAACATCTTTGCATTTAAAAATACTTATTGGCATGTAGTCTCATTAGTCTAGTTATTTCTTGCTTAGTGATAGTAACTTCTCCTCATCCTTAAGTATGATCTCAAAGTTGCGAGGTTGAAACTAGTTTGCAAAAATTCCAGCTCTGTCTCAATTTAAGAATATTGTTGGTTAATCTAGAATTCCAACTTTATTTTTGTATCGATTTGTTTGTGTTGGTTATTCTAGACTTGTTGTTAAGTTCGGGTCATGCCTGGTTTTTTCTAAGCACTTGTTTTCAAATCCGTGCTTGGTTAGTAGCGATCCATGCACTTTAATTATTATTGTTTTTACTTCTATTTTTATTTATGCTATATTTTTTGAGCCATGGTATGATTGTAAACCACTTATGTCCCCTTAAATTCCTACGATTGTGAAATCTTAGGTTATTGAATTTTGAGAGATTGCAAAAAATATAACAATAAAAATAAAATTTGAATAAGAAAAAATGCTTTATTAATAATAAAAGCGAAAAGTAAATACAAGCTTAGTTACAATTAAATAAACATCATTTCTACATTATTGATAATAAGGTCATAGATGTTCACCATTCCAAGCTCGTGGAACCACCTCTCCATTCAATCTCGCTAGTTTGTACACTTTAGGTTGAATGATGGATTCTATTTGGTAAGGTCCCTCCCAATTAGATCTGAGCACGCCTGCAGAGGGGTCTCGTGTGGCCAAAAATATGCGCCTAAGCACCAAATCTCCCAATCCAAAGTGTCCGTGTCAGACCCTTTTATTGAAGTATCTTGTAGCCCTTTGCTGGTATACAACGTTTTTAAGATGGGCTTCATCTCACTTTTCTTCAATTAAATCTAGGGCTTCTTCGAGTTGAGATTGGTTTGAGTCTTGGTTATATGATTCGCGTATAATAGTGGGAACTTCAACCTTGATAGGCAACATTGCCTCGCAGTGTTAGGCTAGCGAGAAGGGTGTATGTCCGGTTGAGGTTCGAGCTGTCATTCCATAAGCCCGTAGGATTAGTGGTAATTATTCTAGCCATCTGCCTTTAGCTTCTTCGAGCCTTTTCTTAATGGAGCTCTTTAGAATCTTGTTTACGGCTTTGACCTGGTCATTTTCTTGTGGATGGGTTACTGAGGATAAACTTTTAATTATCCCATTTTTCTCGCAGAACTGTGTGAATAGCTTGCTATCGAACTAGGTTCCATTGTCCGAGACAATCTTCCTTGGTATCCCATATTTGAAAATTATGTTCTTTACCACAAAATCCAAGATTTTTTTCAAAGTAATTGTGGCCAGAGGTTCAACCTCAGCCCATTTGGTGAAGTAGTCCACAGTCACTATAACATATTTGACTCCACCTTTTCCCGTTGGTAAAGATCCTATGAGGTCGATTTCCGAATGGCCACAGGGAGCACATCATGGTGAGCTCGGTTGGTGGAGCTCAAGGTATTGAGGCAAACTGTTGACACTTATTGCAACACTTGACGTATTCGAATGAGCTATCTTTATAGTAGGCCAAAAATATCCCTGCCTAATTACTTTCTTCGAGAGAATGTGCCCCCCAGTGTAATTTCAACAAAACCCTTCATGAGCTTTTCCTAGGATATTTTTAGCCTCGGGTGGAATTACACATCTTAGTAATGGCATGGAATACCCTATTTTGTACAATCTCCCTTCGAAGATAGTATATCTTGGTACTTTGTACATCAGTTTTCGAGCCTCATTCCGGTCTGTTGGGAGGCTCCCAGTTTTGAGGTAGTCGATTATGGGTGTCATCCAAGTGGGCTGGGAGTCTATCATGTCAACCTCGACTTCGTCGGGCTTGTTTATGCTCAGTTCTAGTAAAACTTCAATTGGTACTACATTAAGTGTATCAGCTTCCCTGGTTGTTGCGAGTCGAGCTACAGCGTCTACATTTGAGTTCTGTTCTCGCAGAACTTGCTCGATTGCGTAGAACTCAAAATGTCCAAATGTCGTTTTGAATTTTTCCAAGTACGCTGCCATTTTAGTGCCCCGAGCATGGTATTCTCCTAAGACTCGGTTGACAACCAATTAAGAGTCATTATAATAGTGGATGGCTTTAGCCTTTAGCTTAAAAGCTATGTAGAGTCCTGCTAATAGTGCCTCATATTCAACCTCATTATTGGAGGCCTCAAAGCCAAACCTTAAGGCTGAATGAAACATATTTCCTGATGGGGTTATTAGGATAATGCCTGCCCCTGATCCTTTCTCGTTGGAGTATTCATCGACGTATAGTCTCCACAGCTCGCGGGCTGGGGTTACGACTTCTTCGATGGCTATTCATGTACATTCGACTATGAAGTCGGCCAAGGCATGACCCTTTATCATTGTTCTCGAGTGATACATAATCTTGAATTGCCCAAGTTGGACTGCCCATTTCAATAGTCTTTCGGATGCTTCAGGTTTCGGTAATACTTGTCTCAACAATTGATCGGTTAGTACATGTATGGGTTGTGCTTGAAAGTAAGGTCGAAGTTTTTGAGACGCCTGTATTAATCATAATGCAAGTTTTTCCATAAGTGGATATCTCGATTCTACCCCCAGTAATCTTTTGTTGACATGATAGACAGGTTTTTGTACTTTTTTATCCTCCAGAACAAGTGTTGCACTGATTGCATGCTCAGTTTTTGTGAGGTATAAATACAATATTTCCCTCGTAACTGGTTTGGATAAGATAGGTGGCTCAACGAGATGCTTTTTGAGAGCCTAAAAAGCAAGCTCGCACTTGTCTGACCATTCGAACTTTTTTCCCACTCTCAGAAGATTAAAGAATGGGAGGCACTTGTCCGTAGATTTCGAGATGAACCTACTTAAATCCGCCATTCATCCCGTTAGACTCTGGACATATTTATACTTTCGAGGTGAAGGCATGTCTATTAAGGATATTTTCTAATCCGGGTTTGCCTCAATGCCTTGAGCGTTCACTATAAAACCGAGAAACTTTCCTGAAGAAACATCGAATGAGCACTTTTGTGGGTTGAATCTCATGTTATATTTTCGAAGTATAGCAAAGCATTCTGTGAGGTCATCAACATGGTTATTACTATGTTTGGACTTGACTAGCATGTCATCCACATACACATCCATGTTGTTTCCTATTTGTTCGACAAACATCCTATTTACTAGTCTCTGATAAGTAGCCCCAGCATTTTTTAGCCCGAAAAGCATCACGTTGTAACAATATAGCCATTTATTTTTCATGAAGCTTGTATGCTCCTGGTCAGGTGCATGCATGACTATCTAGTTATATCTAGAATATGCTTCCATGAACGACATGATGTCGTGATCCGAGGTTACATTCACGAGCTGATCGATTTGAGGCAGAGGGAAACAATCTTTTGGGCATGCTTTGTTTAGGTCTAAATAGTCAATGCAAGTTCACCACTTGCCATTTGGTTTCGGGACCAGGACTGGGTTGGCAATCCATTTTGGATAGAAAGCTTCTCAGATGAATTGATTTGCTAATAATCTATCGACCTCCTCTTTTACGGCCTTCTTCCTCTCGTCGTCAAGGAGTCTTCTCTTTTGCTGTTTTGGAGGGAAGCTTTTGTCAATGTTTAGTGCATGACTTATAACATTGAGACTGATCCGAATCATATCTGAATGCGACCATGCAAATATAGCCAGATTTTCCCTCAGGAAGCGAATTAACTGTTATCTCGTGTCCTTTGTGAGGTTCTTCCCAATCTTTACCATGTTGGTGGTGTCCTTTTCATCGAGCTGAATATCTTCGAGCTCTTCAATTGGACCGGGATTGACCCTGTCTTCTTCTACCCTTAGGTCGATCTCTTCATCGACCTTGTATATCACTTCACCAATTTCCTTAATGATGACTAGTGCTTGTGCACTAGCTTGGCCTTTCCCCCCTCATGGAGATGATATAGCATTCTCGAGTTGCTAACTAGTCTTCTCTTACTGTCCCAATTCTGCTAGGGATTGGGAACTTAATGGCCAAATGCTAGACAGATGTAACTGCCCCCAACCTGATTAGGGCTGGTCTCCCGAGCAGGACATTGTAAGCTGATGGGGTGTCTACTACGATGAACTCCAACACTTTGGTTATAGAGACTGGATAGTCTCCCAAGGTTAACTAGAAGCTCGATTGATCCTGTGCTGGCAATTCCCTCCTCTGAGAATCCATATAATGTTGTAGCACAGGCTTTAAGGTCTCGAACAGACATACCCATTTTTTCCAAAGTTGCCTTATAAAGGATGTTGACCGAGCTCTCGTTATCGATTAGGACTCATCGTACCCTCTTGTTGGCGGGTTGGAAGGTTATGACCAAGGGTTCATTGTGAGGAAATTGGATGTGTGAAGCGTCCTCTTCGGTGAAAGTGATAGGTTGATATTCAACTCTCTGTTGTTTCAAAGCTCACGGTTCAAACACATAGGGAGATCCATCTCCCATTTTGAGCTCTTGGACATATCTCTTATGGGCATTTCTGCCTGACCCTGCAATGTGCGATCCCCCCGCAATGGTTATTACATCTTCTCCATCGATTGGGGGAGGTCGATTATCCTCCCTCGTAGGTGGGGTCGCAGCTTGTTGGGCAGGTTGAACCGGAACTGCCTTTTAACTAAGCGAAGCCTGGACTTGGTTCCAGTTTCGGACATACTGTCCAAGGTAGCCTCTCAAGATCAACCCTTCGATCTCATCATTTAATTGTCTGCATTCCTCAGTTGTATGACCTACGTCCCTATGGAATCTGTCAAACTTGTTTGAATTCCTATTGGTTCTCTGATGTCGCATTCCATCAGGTCGCCTGAGGGGGACCTGATTCTTATTCACAACAAATATATTCTCCCGAGTATCTGTGAGCTCGGTGTATACTGTGAAAATGGAGAAGTGTTTATCTCCTTTCATTTTCTTACCCCCGTCAGCCTCGGGATTGTTCCCTTCATTCTTCTTTCTCTTAGAAGAATTGTCTCTTGAGAGTTGTGTTGTGGAGGGCGTAGCCGAGGTAATGGTGGAGTTAACATTTGTCATTTTAGTTACTGAGGGCAAAGGATCCAGTTTAAGTGCTATCCTTGCCTCATTTACATTGACCAACCTCTGAGCCCGAGTGGTGAACTCAACTATTTTTCTTACAGGCTTCCTTTGCATGTCGTCCCAAAGAGGACGTCTTGGTTGTACTCCAGCTCGTACTACTATAAGATGACCACTGTCATCAACATTGTGAGCTTGGGCCGCCTCTATATTGAGCCTCGCTAGGTAGCTCTTCAGTGATTCTCCTGGTTGTTGTCTAACATTCGTTAGGGTGGAAGCCTCGGGCATGATACTTTTCGTAGCTTGGAACTGCTTCTTGAACTCTTTAGATAACTGATCCCAAGACGGGATCGAGTGCGTTCAAAACTTGTCAAACTAGCTCTTTGTTGTTCCAGTGAGTGTTATGATTGGTTAAATAAAAATTAAAAAGTGTCAAAATACAAGCAAGGTATAAACACTTAGTAGAATTCACATAGTGAAGATGTGAGTTTGAGTTTCAAATTGTAGGCACTTATATACATAAAAGTATCTAAGGGTTCCCAAAAGTTTGGTGACATTTGGAGCAGTTTTTGGACCTTTGGAAGTGTCCAAAGTCAAAGGGGGTGGTGATACGTCGCCACCCAAGAGGCGACACGTCGCCTATTGGCTAGGGTTTCCAAAAACCTTAGCAGGCAACTGTATTACATGGATTTACGTAAATGCTCTAAATTACGTGTTTTGCAAGTCTAATCCTATTGGTTGGACCTAATGACGGTGTCTACTCTATATATGGGTAAAAAACAGTGATTTGGGAGACTTGATCTGTAACGTCCCAAAAATGCTAATAAGGTTTAACGCCTTGATTATCGTGCTGGGAGGGCATAATTGGATATATGCGTGATTAACTGATTAAATATGTGACTATGCGGCATGCATGATATATATGACAATGTGAGTATGATTATATGCATGTTTATGAGTATTAAATATGCATGTGGGCCCATTCTTGATAGTTTGGGCATATTTGTAATATTGGCCCGTTGCGGGCATAAATGTGATTATATGTGAGTAAATGATTGAGACTACATTATTATGTGGATATATTTGCAGTATATGGCTCGAGGTGATCCTAGTGAGCGGATTGGCGGAATAGCCACAGCGGGGAATAATACCCGGCTCGGGGTGAGCTTATGGGTATTTTGGGAACTTAGAATATGTTTTGGGGTTTATTGAGTAATGAGTAAGTATTTGGTGATTAAATGGGCATGTCGGGATTAATTGAGAATCTATATGACTACTCGAGGAATTAGCGGGAAATGTGGCAAATGACGATTTTTCCCTTGGGGCCATTTAAGGTTAAGGGTATACTTAGGGGCAATTTGGTCTTTTGGTAAGTGGATAGGCTCATTAGAAGCCTGTGGACACAAGGAAAAGGTAGAGCCTCTCTCTCTCTCTCTCTCTCTCTCTCTCTCTAGTCGGTTTACACATCTCCCTTTGGAATGCTTTGAGGCTGAAGGAAAAAATTGAGGAAAGCCTGGGCTTGAGCTGGGAAAAGTCTGAAGATATAGCTTAGGAATTGAAGAGGGCGGAGGCTAGGATTACTGGGGTTCAGCTTAGAGGTTGAATCTGTGTTGAGGTAAGCTGTACAATCTAAATTTCTTTTTGAATTTCTGGGTTTGGATAATGCTTTGGCTGAGTTCAGCTCTAGCTTTGGTTCTGAGTTGGATTGAGAATTTTATTATAGACTCCAGGATGTTTGTGTTGTTTATGATGTGGGGTTGAGAGTCTTAGGCTTGATTCTAGCTTTGGCACACATTTGGGATGATTTTTGCTGAGTTTGGTTGGGAAAAACATTAAAGAAACCCAGGGGTTTCTGGGTTCACAGGGGCGCGTCGCAACCCAATTCATGGGCGCCACAACCCGCGTGCCCCAATTCATGCACTGCAACCCTAGGGGGCAAGTCGCGACCCGCCTCCCCCCATATGCAGAGGCTATGACTCTAACTTAAGGCGCACCACGACCCTCAGGGCTAGGTCACGGCTCGCCTAGACAAGTTTGGCCTAGGTTTGTCTTAAGGCTTGGGGAGGCTCGAGGATTAAAATTTAAGCGCTCGAGATGATTTCTAATACCCAGTTTAGTAGAAATCCAGGTCCCCGAGGCTAGTATTTGAATCCAAAGTTTTTAAATGGTTTAGGATCTTATGGTTATCCATTATTGCATTGTGACTAGGTTATGCCGCAAGGGCTCAGGTCTAGGGATCGTGCTTGGGATTGCTGTATGCTGGCTGCTCGGGACCTGAGGTAAGAATACTACACCCGAGTTGTGGTTAGGGCTTAAACCCCTTGCATGAATATATTATGAACATGAACATATATGTAGTTAAGAATATCTGATTGGGCATGCTTGTATGTTCTACCATTGATTACTTGCTATGCATTGTGCATCTGTTATTATATTTGTTTACAGGCCGACCTAAGGGTGCCGGGGGCCGATAGCAAGCGTGCGGAACGCAACCCGGCCTAAGGGTGCCGGGGTCGACCATAAAGCCAGTGGACTCGGCCTAAAGGCGTCGGGCCTGGACATTATATATTAAATATAAGTGTGCTCCACGGTTGACTATTTGTATTGGCTTATGAGGTTGATTTATATGTTTGATTAAGTTGAGTACTTTTATAGATTGTTGCATATATTCTATTGTCAGTTGAATCTAGTGAATTATATTTACTGCTTTTATATTGTTGCCTAGTTGTGCATATATTCTAGTTGTAGCCCTAATCAGATGAGTGACTGATGAGTAAGTCACTAACTTAAACCAGATGAGTGACTATGGAGTCACAAACTTGAATTAGATAAGTGACTAATGAGTGAGCCACGAACTTTGGCTCCGCACCCATAGCCATATGACGATGGAGTCACCTGGGCCTTCTGGCCCTGGCTCTAAGTAACTAGCCTTTAGACTAGACAAGCACTTTTGTTTTCATCAAACTTAAGTTCGGTCAAGCA
This sequence comes from Humulus lupulus, assembly GCF_963169125.1. Taxonomy (NCBI): domain Eukaryota; kingdom Viridiplantae; phylum Streptophyta; class Magnoliopsida; order Rosales; family Cannabaceae; genus Humulus; species Humulus lupulus. Next base: position 49,332,587 of record NC_084795.1, on the reverse strand, counting down.
TTTCATGCTTATGACGATAATGGTTATGTCGATTAGATCTAATATTTTCGGATTGCGTTAAACACGCTAATACCGTTCTTGACTCATAATTCAATACCATACGACCAGTGCTCAATACTACTGCCGAACTTGACTAATGAGTCACAGCTTCACAGTCAGTACTGACACCATTGTCGATTCCTGACTCATAGGTCAGTGCCATTAACAGATAAGCAAGATTGCTAAGCATTTAATATGCAATCAATGTCCACATATATAACACTCAACATGCCTCATTCATAACCATGCATGTCACATACTAGGTGCAATTTTCTTACCTCTGGTTCGAGCGAGAAATAATAAAAGAACGACCCTTGAGAACGATCGATCATTTGATTCCTTAGTGGTTAACTAGTCATAACCAAATATAACTTCCATCAATGAAAATGAGCAATGAAAGGTTCTTGACCTAAACCTCACTCCCGAGACCTCGAATCGTACCCAACGGTTAGTAGATTCGATCCCGAGCCTTAGGAATTGAAACCCCAAGCCAAAAACCCTAAAAAGTGCCCAAAATAGGACCCTGGAAAAATAGGGTAGCGATGTAGCAATGCCCCCCCCCCCCTAGTGCCTAGGCGCTACAAGCAGGGATGAATGGCCCTGGACAGCGCTGTAGCACCTTCCCTTGGGCGTTGTAGCGCTAGAGACAGGCTGATTCAGCCCTGGTTTTTCCTCCTTCGAGTTCTCCAATTCCAAGCTCCAAAACTTGATTCTAAACCTCATTCAAACTCGCAAATGAACCCAAATACCAAACATACAAGTCCTAGGCATCAAAACCTACTCAACCTTTGCCAAAACTCCATTAAATTCTCACTATCCAAATCACAATTCCAATTGAAAATCAAAAGGAAAACAGAGCATAACCAGAGTTTCTATGGTTAAAAACTTACCTCAAGCTCAATATGGAACCCTCTTCAATGGTGGAACACAACCCTATACCTTCAAGGCTCACTTCCCTAGCTTGATTCCTCAATTGGAGTTAAAAAATTCAAAGAGAAAAGAGAAGGAAAAGATGAACGGGAGAAGAATAAGAAGAACTCTATTTTCTTAAGCTTTCTTCAGCTTCTATGGTTTATATATAACCTAAGGTCAAAAGACCAAAATGCCCCCAAGCTTAAATAAAACCCTTAACAGCCACCAAGGGCAAAATCATCATTTCTTGTCTATCTCGTTAATTATACTTAACACCCTCCAATTCCCTTTATTCCCAATATTCTAAAATGCTAATAAGTCATATCCCATTACCTTTAATTCCCGGTAATGCACTAATCATCAAATTACCCCGAGACTCACCCCAAGCCCCGAAATCAACCCCGTTATGACCAAATCGCTAACTTGCGTTCAAAGATCGTCTCATGCCGAATAGCTCAAACAAATCCACATTATAATGTGGCCTCATCAATAATTCACCAACATGCATGAAAATATACAATTATGCCCTCAACGGGCCAACTTACAAAAATACCCCTATAATGAAATGTGGACCCACATGCATGCATTTATCATCATATAATAATATAATTCACATAAACATGCACATAATCATTTGATGGCATAATAAATCAATTATGACCCCCCTGGCCTACTGATCCAACCATTAAACCCCATTAGGGATTTTGGGGCATTACAGCTTGTTCAATCTCAATCCTCATTTCCTTAAAGAGAAGGCCTCAAGCATCAATGGTGACCGGAAAATAGAGTATTGGGACAGAGTTTCTCAACGTGTATAAGCTTGGTTTTGTAGATTTGATTTGCTTGAAGGATTTGTTCAAAGAAAGTGGTGGTCTTGCCTAGGGTTTACAAGCTTCATCAAATATTGAAGAACTCCATTGATTTACTTGGGTTTGCAAGTTATTTCTCAATCTTTTCTAAGTCTCTGTCAATCTAAATTTTGTGTAGATTCTCTTTTTTGTGGTGGTGTTATCTCACTCTCCCCCAACATTCTAATACTCTAATATCTGCGATAGCATATCATGGAAGAATCTCTCTTTTAGCTTTGAGATTCATGATACAAGACTTTGTTAGATTAGATAGATTTGATGGGACTAACTTTGTTCGTTGGCAAGACAAGATTAGGTTCTTGCTCATTACTTTGAAAGTGTTCTATGTCTTGGATAAAGACCTAAAAGCCTTGGAACAGCACAAGGAAGATGATACTCAAAAAATTGTCAAGGAAAGGAAGAAGCGCGAAGAAGATGAGTTGATATGTAGGGGTCACATCTTCAATGCCTTATCGGATAGGCTCTACGATCTCTACACCAACACCAAGGAGATTTGGGAGGCCTTGGAAAAGATGTACAAAGTGCAAGAGGAAGGTACAAAGAAATTCCTCATTACTCAATATATGGAATTTAAATTTTATGATGATAAACCCCTTCTCCCTCAAATTCATGAGCTGCACATTATTGTGAATAAATGTCTACTCTTAAAATTGTATTGTCGGAACAATTTCTTGTTGGTGCCATTATAGCCAAGTTACCTCCTTCATGGAGAGGCTATAGGAAAAAGATGCTCCATATAAATGAAGCGATTTGTTTGGAGGAAATTCTCAAACACTTGAGAATTGAGGAGGAATCTCGTTCTAGAGATTTGAATGATGAGAAGTCAAATGGAGAGACTTCTAAGGCCAATGTTGTGGCAAATCCTCCTAACAAAGGCAAAGGAAATGGCAAGAACAAGGGCAAGGGCCAAAAACCCTTGGGGCCCAAGAAGAATGAAGGTCAATTCAAAAGTTCCAAGGAACCTTGCTTTGTGTGTGACAAGAATGGCCACTTTTCTAGAGATTGTAGGTTCAAGATGAGCCATAACAATGAAGCAAAGATCAACTCGACTCAAGAGGAGCTAGTGGCTACACTAAGTAAGGTCAATGCCATTCATGGAAAGGTGAGTGGGTGGTGGTATGATACTTGTGCCACCATTCATGTAACCTATAATAGATCTTTATTCAAGACCTTTGAATCTTCAAAGGAAGGGCATGAAATCCAAATGGGCAATGAGAAAAGGTCCAAGGTTGAAGGAAAGGGAACTATTGACTTGTTCTTCACATTCGACAAGAAGTTTCTACTCACCAATGTTTTGTATGTACCAGAAATGAGTAGAAGCCTTGTGAGTGACAATTTACTTGGCAAACCGGGAATCAAGGTTGTAATAGATTCTTATAAGCTTATTTTATCAAAACAAAATTGTTTTTGTGGGAAAGGGATATGCTTGTGATGACATGTTCAAACTGTGTACTTTCATTGACAATATGAAAAATAAAGCTTATTCTTCTTGATATATGCTTGACTCAAATTCTATTACTTTGTGGCATGTTAGACTTGCACATATAGGATTTAGCACAATTAAAAGGGCTGTCAAATATAGATTAATTGATTGTGATAATGTTGAGCATGAAAATTTTGAATTATGTGTTAAATATAAAATGGTAAAGAAATCTTTTCCTAGTGTTGAAAGAAACTCTAAGTTGTTAGATTTGTTACATAGTGATTTATGTGAACTTAATGGAATGTTGACTAGAGGAGGAAGTAGATATTTTGTTACTTTCATTGATGATTACTCTAGGTTCACATATGTATATTTGCTTAAAAATAAAGAAGAAGCATTTGTTGTGTTTAAAGTGTATAAAGCGGAAGTTGAAACTCAACTTGAAAGGAAAATTAAAATACTTAGAAGTGATAGGGGTGGTAAATACTTTCAAATGAATTTAACTTATTTTGTGAAGAACATGGAATAATTCATGAATGTACAACCCCTTATACTCCACAACAAAATGATATAGCGAAAAGAAAGAATAGTAAATTTATTGAGATGATTAATGTTATGCTATTACATTCTAAATTGAATTTTAGTTTGTGGGGTGAAGCCTTGCTATCCGCTTGTCATACTTTGAATCGTATTCCCATGAAGAAAAATAATATATCTCCATATGAGTTATGGAAAGGAAAGAAACCAAACATTGGTTATCTTAAAGTGTGGGGGTGTTTTGCTTATTGCAAGAGCATCGATCCAAAAATGACCAAGTTGGGTCTAAGAGCTATAAGATGTGCATTTGTGGGTTATGCCCAAAATAGCAAAGCTTATAGATTATTAGACTTGGAGACTAATGTAATAATTGAATCTAGAGAGTTTGAGTTCTTTGAGAACATGTCATGCGATGACAACAAGTTGGAACCAACTCAAACTAGAGAGCCTCAAGAGGAGACTTCTAGAATAGTTGGTGAGCAACCTCAATTGCCTAGAAGAAGCCAAAGGCTCAAAGATTTGGGATCAAATGAGAAGTGTTCTCCAATAGAGACACTATACCTTGTTGAAGGTGATAATGAGGAAGTTACTTGGAAACATCCAATAGTACTTCAAATAGAAGATGATCCCAAAACCTTCAAGAAAGCAATGTCCTCAAGGGACTCCGCTTTTTGGAAGGAGGCAATTAATGATGAAATGAATTCAATTATGTCAAACCACACTTTGGAATTGGTTTACCTTCTAAAGGGGTCCAAACCAATTGGGTGCAAATGAGTATTTATAAAGAAATAGCATACCGATGACACCATACAAACCTTCAAGGCTAGGCTACTAGCCAAAGGTTTCAAACAAAGAGAGGGAATAGATAACTTTGACACATATGCACCGGTAGCAAGAACTACTTCTATAAGATTGTTGTTTGCCTTATCATCTGTATACAACCTTTATGTTCACCAAATGGATGTCAAAACGACATTCCTAAATGGGGATCTCGAAGAGGAGGTCTATATGGAACAACCAGAAGGTTTTGTTCTCCAAGGAAATGAACATAAAGTGTGTAAACTTGTCAAATCATTATATGGTTTGAAACAAGCTCCAAAACAGTGGCATGAGAAGTTTGATAAAGTCATTGTTTCTAATGGATTTAGATACAACAATGTGGACAAGTGCTTGTACTCTAAGACATGTGGTGACTATGTCATACTTGTGTGTCTATATGTAGATGATATGTTGATTTTGAGTAATGACATAAAAGGAATAATGGAAACGAAGAGGTTTCTATGTTCTAACTTCAAAATGAAAGACCTTGGAGAGGTGGATACCATTCTAGGTATCAAAGTTAGAAGGAAAAGTGGGGGTTTTGTGTTGAGTCAAACCCACTATGTTGAGAAAGTGCTCAACAAATTCAGTCATCTCAAAATCAAAGAAGCACATATACCATTTGATTCAAACATGAAGTTTGAAAAGAATGAAGGAATAATGGTGGCTCAATTGGAATATACAAGTGCAATAGGTAGCCTAATGTACGTCGCTCATTGCACAAGAACGGATATTGCATATGCGGTTAGTAAACTTAGTAGGTTTACTAGCAATCCAAGTATCAAGCATTTGAAGGCTATTGAGAGGATACTTGGTTATATTAAGGGTACCAAAGAGTATAGTCTTAACTATACAAACTTTACAAAGATACTTGAAGGATATTCCGATGCTAATTGGATATCGGGAATTGGAGATAATCTCTCCACCACCGATTGAGTGTTTACTCTTGGAGGAGGTGCAATCTCATGGGGCTCCAAGAAGCAAACGTGTACATCACACTCAACCATGGAAGCGAAGTTCATAGCTTTAGCGGCAACCGGCAAAGAGGCCGAGTGGCTTGGGAATCTCATGATGGATATTCCTTTAACCATAGATATGGTATCAACAATTTCAGTACACTGTGATAGCCAATCCGCACTTGCTAGAGCATATAATAGTGTATATAATGGAAAGTCTAGACACATTAGTATAAGACGTGAGACAATTGATTCAAGGTGGAATCATATCGATCTCATATGTTAAAATAAGTGAGAACTTAGCTGATCCATTTACAAAACCTCTTGTGAGAAGGTTAGTAAGTTCTACTTCAAAAGAGATATTGAAACTCCTAGAAGAATAGATTCACCAATGATGGAAAGCCAACTCTCAACTTGTACAAGTCAAGGGAAAGAGGTCAACGGGTAAGAACAAGTCATTGATAAGTGAATAGTTTCAACACTAAAATTGATGATGAGTTCCATCCGAGATGGTTAGTGTTGGTTGCTATCGAGTTAGGGTTAAGTCTAAGGCTTTTAATGAAGTTCAATTGAGTGTAACAAGCATCTATAAAGGTAGCAGAGATGATGTAATAACTTCACCTATGTGGACTTAGAGGTGGTGCCGCCTCTCATGGGAGTTGGGGTTTCTCCCTGGAAAGTCCATGAAGAGATGAGCACATGGCCATGATAGTGCTAAGAGAGAAAGTGGGAAAACAAAAGATGTGGTGGAGGTGTGTGACGTATCTCCGGTGTTATCATATGGAATACTTGGTTCAATCTTTAAGCTACTAATGGTTTCGATAATGCTTTAAACCGAAAATGCACTTTATTTTAAGCGCCAAAACTGTTTAAGCTAGAGAATGTGGCTTGTATTTAACCAAGTGGGGGATTGTTATGATTGGTTAAATACAAATGATAAAGTGTCAAAATACAAGCAATGTATAAACACTTAGTAGAATTCACACAGTGAAGATGTGAATTTGAGTTTCAAATTGTAGGCACTTATAAAATGCAAATTTGGGTCCAAAGTGATACATAAAAGTATCTAAGGGTTCCCAAAAATTTTGGTGGAATTTGGAGCATTTTTTGGACCTTTGGAAGTGTCCAAAGCCAGAGGGGGTAGCGATACATCGCCACCCAAGAGGCAACACATCGTCTGTTGGCTAGGGTTTCCAGAAACCCCAGCAGGCTACGCGTCGCCTGTTGTATTACGTGGATTAACGTAAATGCTCTAAATTAGTGTTTTGTAAGTCTAATACTATTGGTTGGACCTAATGACAGTGTCTACTCTATATATGGGTCAAAAATAGTGATTTGAGAGACTTAATCTGTAACGACCCAAAAATCACTAATAAGGCTTAAGGGCCTTGATTAGTATGTTGGGAGGGCATAATTGGTTTATGTGTGAATTAAATAATTTAATGCATGATTCTGTGATAAGCATGCTTATATGAGTATAAGGATATATGAAATGCATGTCTACGAGTATTAGTATGCATGTAGGCCTTGTTTAGCTTAAAATGGTATATTTGTAATTTTAGCCCGTTGAGGGCATAAATGTGATTATATGTTATAATTGTGAGGAACACATTATTATGTGGATATATCTGCAACATGCGACTTGAGGCGATCCTAGGGAGCCAGTTAGCGGGGAAGTCACAACGGGACCCAATACTTGGCTCGGGGCGAGTCAAGGGGTATTTTGGGTATTAGACGGTTATTTGGGTTATCGGGTTATGGAAATAAATAATTGGAGATATATTTGAGGTTAGGAAGCCTAGGATGGAATACTGGGGAAATTTGCAATTTTGCCCTTAGGGACGTTTTTGGTACCTTGAGCCTTGGGATTGACTTAATTAGTTAAGGATGGATCAGACAAAACTAAGAAAACAGTAGAATTTACCCAAACCGACCCTTTTCTCTTTTCTCTCTCTCTATAAAGGGAAACCACAGAAACAAAAGAAAATCTTGGCTGGAAACTCAGAGAATTGAGTTGAAGTTTTGGAGATTAACCCAGTAGTAGCTAAGGAATCCAACCAGGAACTGAGGTAAGCCTTGAATTATAATTTTTGGTCATTTGATTATGTAGCTTTGGGCTGGATTCTAAGAGTTCTTGGGTTTTGAATTTAAGACTGAATTGAGGCTAGGGACTTGGGAGTTAGCTTAGCAATTTCTTGGAGGATTGGTTCTTCAGTGAAGGTAAGCTCTAATTTATGGTTTAGTGTCTGAATTTTGTGTTTTCCTGGATGGTTTTGATGTTCTTGAGCTTATGGGTTACAAAGATTAAAGTATAATTTTGATGAGTTTCTAAGCTAGGTTTTTGTTGGGTTATGCTATTGGAAACATGTTAGAATGTTTGTGATAATTGAATTGTGTCATTAGGATGGTCTTGGGTGGATTTGAGTGAGGTTTGAGTGTTAAAAATGGTGGGTTTTCTAGGTTCGAAGGGGTCAGGCCGCGACTCAGTTCTTGGTGTGCCGCGGCCCTCTGGAGCAGATGGGAGTTGAGGAAGAGGGGCGGGCCACGGCATGGGGAGCGTTGGGCCGCAGCCCGTGTTTGTTGACTGGTGAGGCTGGGCCTCTGGATAAGGGTGGGCCGCGGCATAGGAAGCTTGGGCCGTGGCTCTTAAGGGAATTTTTGGCCTTATGGAGATTTTAGGTGCGGGAACCTAACCTAGGGTGCTCGGGATCGATTCCACTACCGTGTTTGGTGGAATTCGATGTCCCGAAGGCTAGAACTTAGTCCGAAAACCTTTATACAATTATTGATGGAATCCCTTATCTTGGTTGTGACTAGGTGTAAGCTAAGGCTCATGGAACGAATCGTGCTCAAGGGTCATCTCTCGTAACCAGAACACTTGGAATTAAAGGTAAGAAAACTGCACCCGGTTGTGAGTTTATAACGGGACTAAGGGATCCCTGTTTTTGTATGCGTTATGAAGGATGGTATTATGTCAAGTGAATAATAAACAAACGACCTAAGAGTGCCAGAGTTTACATTGGCACACAGGGCGCGGCTCAGTCACTGGTAGCTAAGGACAGCCTAATATTCACTGAGCTCGGTTTAAGCGGACCGGAGTCAGTGGGGTAAACAGAGGGTGCGACCTAAGGGCGTCGACCCTGATTATCATGTGATTTGGTTATCATTGTTAATTGATGAATTTGAAATGCTGAGTGATAACTCTATAAAATAGAGTTATTTTACCACTTTTTATGTGCTAATTGTTGCTTAATTCTTGAGTTTTTAAATAATTTATTAAGTTTTTAAGTAATTTTGAATTTATTAGGCTTATTTTAATTTTATGGATTTTTGTGTGTTTTTATAGTTATTTTGTTGTAAGAATATGGTAGTTAATTATTTAAGCTATTGTGTTTAGGGAAGTAAAAAATGTGTGTTTTATTGAAATTAAATTAAGTTGTAATTAATATTTTCAAAGAATTAATATGGTTTATTTTATAAATGAAAATATTTTATTATGGCTTAATTTATATTATTTTGTGTAGGTAATATGTTGTATTTTTGTGCTTGAAGTGGAATAAATGATAGAAAGTTCAAAAAGAAGGAAAGTGGCATTTCTGAAAAGCACAGGCCCAGGCCCATTCCAAGACCTCCCAATCAGCCACCTGCCCAACACTCCTGAAGACTTCTCACGCCGCCAGCTGCTTTCCCATGTTGCCCATCAATGAAGCTCCTTCAGCTACATCTCAACACTCACGTTCAGCAGCCTCAGCAAAGCACCACGGGCCAGCCTAACATCTAAAGCATCAACTCAGCCCTTCACATTCAGCCACCGTGGGCCTGCCTCTCCACCAGGCCCAAGCGTCCAGCAGCTTCTCCAGCATTCGGGCCCAACTTCACCCACGGCCCAGCACTCCTTCAGCACCAAACAGCCACCAAAAAGACCAAAAAGTCACATTTTTCTTCCCAATATTTTTTTCCTTTCACTCAAATATCAATTCACTCTTCCCTATTTTTCTTACCTAAATAAACATTCCTAATTTATTTTTTTACCCTAGCTTTTCACTAATCTTTTACCCAACCAAACATTTCATCTTTCCAATAGTCTTACACTTACTCTATTTATCCTACCACTTCCCAACACAATTAAATTAATCAATTTATTTATTTTAATTTGATTAATTTAATCTAATCTCCATATTTTGCCTATAAATAGAGTCTTGTAAGACCATTTGGGGGAGCTCTTCTTCATCTTTTCAACCTCTTCCACACTTCATATTTTTCTCTCTTCTTTTCACTATTTTCTCTCTACCATTTTCATCTTTTGAAGAGCATGTCAAGTATGTTATTTTGTAATTTTTATTTCAATCTAGTTATGAGCTTCTAATCTTTTTCAAAGGTTATTAAGATGATGATGAAGCAAAATGTAACTAGATAGTATTTTTTGTTGTATGTTGATTTCCCATTTGTACAACATTGTTTATGGATTTTTCTATCAAAGATATGCATTTTTCATCTAGTGTTGATTGTTAAAGCATATTACACTTAGTTCTTCATTATGCAAAAATATGATATTCTTTGATTAAATATTTTTCATTAAATTGTTCACATCTAATTCTTAGAGCATAAGTATCATATTTTGCCTAAACATAATCTCTTTGATTTTTTGTAGTTTCATTAGGTTGTAACACAACTAATGCTTAGAAATTATATCTTATATAAGTGAAGAAAAATCCTACTTTTTTTAAAGTAACTTGTGCTTGAATAGAAAATGTATTTTTAAAAAATATAGTGTGATTTATTTCAACAATATCTAAACTTGGGAATCAATATACTTACAAATACTATTGAATTTGCATTTTGTGGATTCTAATATCTTAATAATCTTATTTTACATATCTCATTTGAAAACCATTTTTCTATTTAATCTTAAATCTTTTTATTACTTGTCTTTTATTTTTCTAAAAACAAAATCTCATCAAATATTTGGAACTAGGTTAAAATATTCTTGCTTTGTTTGAAATAGTTTCTTTTGATGTTAGTCAACTCCCATGGGTTCGACCTCGTACTTACATGAACATTATATTCCGAAACAATTCGTGCACTTGCGAGTTTAAATATTAAAACACCCTCTTTTGGGATTCAACACTGAGTAGTTAAGTATTAGCTTGTGAATTTCCTGATTGTAGCTATGGATTATGTGATTAGTATGGGCTGGTAAGTGTATGAACATGTTTAAAGAGTTATTTGATTATTATCATTGTTTGTGCTATGATATTATATTTTCTTGCTGGGCCTTGGCTCACGGGTGTTACGTGGTGCAGGTAAAGGCAAAGGTAAGCTTGATCAGCCTTGACTTGGAGAGCTCTAGAGGCAGAATGTACATGACTAGCTGCTCGACCCACGGTTGAAGGAGGGACAGGAGCAGGAGGACCATAAATGTCTGTTTTGCCCTTAGAGTGGCTAGCGGTTGTTTATACCTTGAACTTTTGTAAACTGACCTTCAAATGTTACTTCTTTTGGGATCCCATGTTCAAAACGTTTATTTATATGAAATGTATCTTTTAGGACCAAAACCTTTTAACCCTAGTTCATTAATGGCTTTAGTGACACGTTTTCAACTAAATGACTTGATTAGCAAGTCATACACCTTTGTAAATACACAGTGTAATGGTCTTGGCTACCTAGGACGTTACATGATCACTCTCTCCAATCTTTCTCTACCCCCTCTCTCTCACTCTAGCTCCAAGAATCTCTAGTTTTCTCCAAGAACTCTCCAAGAAAGTGCTTGACTTAGAGAGTTGAAGGCTTGTTCAATCTCAATCCTCATTTCTTCAAAGAGAAGGCCTCAAGCATCAATGTTGGCTGTGAAATAGAGTATTAGGACAGCGCTTCTCAACGTGTATAAGCCTTGGTTTTGTAGATTTGATTTTCTTGAAGGATTTGCTCAAAGAAAGTGGTGGTCTTGCCTAGGGTTTTGAAGCTTCATCAAATATTGAAGAACTTCATTGATCTATTTGGGTTTGCAAGTTATTTCTCAATCTTTTCTAAGTCTCTGTCAATCAAAATTTTGTGTAGATTCTATATTTTGTGGTGATGGTATCTCACTCTCCCCTAACAGTGAGTGTGGTTGGGAAGAGCATGCATCTGACCTTATATTCGACATTGCTGGCTCGCATCACAGTATTGAATGTACTCAGGTGGTTGCCTTGGTCGGTAGTCCCATCGTAGGGCTCCACGTGGGGTATCTTGAACCCATTGGGGAAGGGTGAGTTCATAATATGGGGAGCAAAAGGATCGAGCTCCTTATAAGAATCGTAGGTCCTTTCTTTGTTTTTTCCTTCTTGAAGAAGCCTGAACGCTTCCTCGAGTTGGTTGATTATCTCCTAAACCAAATTCACTGAAGGGGGAACTTGCGCTACTGAGAGCTGGTTGTTGTTCGTAGGAACTCTAGCTTTTTGTCGCAGTATAAGGTTGTATTGATTTCCATATACTGGTTGTAGAGGCTCCCTCCGGGCATTTAAGTGTGCTCTTAGGTCCGGGTTTGACTGGTTGAACTGCCCCATTCTGGTTCAGGTGGTCTTGAAGATCTGGATAATCATTCAGATAGTTCTCGTAATATCTAGGCTCGGTGTTATAGACACTCACCGACCTGCTGTAATCTTGACTTCCATCAAGGAAGCTGACATTTATTTTTGGCTGCTATTGCTGTTGTGGGGTTTGATTGTGAGGTGGGTTATTCATGTGCACCTTAATTCCGGTTGCCTGTGACCTCGATATATAACTCCCAGACGGTTGGGGTTGTCTCCCCTGTCTATGTTCCTGGCGTGCCCCTGATGGGACCTCGCATTCACTCTTGTGCTTGGGTTGAGCACAATGGCTCATGCCCCGACTTCCACTTTTGGCACTCTGAGAAGGCCTCTGAGATGCTCTCTCCTCAGCTCAGTTTTTGCTGGGAGCTTGTTGGGGTACACCCCGAGTTGGAGAGGGATGTCTAATTGGTGATGGAGGATGCCTGATTGGAGACGATGGCGACCTCTCATTATTTAGTCGTCCAGGTTCAGGGTTATTATTATTCCTGGTAGGTCCTGGGTTATCATTCTGAGCTGCCGAGGGAGCTCGATTATTCCCAGGGTCTGCGGGAATGTCCCTGGCTGGGTTGTTCATGACATCGTTTTGTGATGACTCCCTGGGCAGGTTTTCTCCAGTATTTTCCCTAGGCCTCAATTGAGCCTGTTGGGCCCTTTGTTCAGCCATCCTGATAGCCATACTTCCTTGAGGTCGCCCCCTGGTCCTCCGTGGGGGTGTCTAGGCTTCGACGACTCGCCTTGCCATCTCTTCATTTAGCCGCGTTGCCTCGGCTAACTGTTCACACAACCTCTAATTTTCGAGCTCAACTACTGGCACATATCTCTCCAGATTATAGTATTCCCGCTCATTAGGTCTAGAACTTTGACCAGACCGTTCTCTGAGAGATGATGAGGCACTCTCCTCATCGGGGCTTCGGTCCACGACTGGTTGTTTGCCAGGCCTTCGAGGATGCTCCTCGGTTCGTGGAGTATTTTCCTCAGGGATTTGGGGAAGTGGTCGCCCACTGGTTTCAGGAATATTCAGGGCAACCATTGTTGCTAAGCGGGAAGCTTTATGCTAGACGTCAAGAAGAATTACTTAATGCACTCAATGAAAGCACCAAATTGTTGACACCGTTTTTCGTCAACTTAATTATGTAGAGCAATTAAACAATTAAACAAGAAGAAAGGAAAATAAATAGATTATTATGTGATTCAGCAGTTAAAATCTGTTTATGTTCACGAGTCACTTTTATTAAATACTGTGTTAAAGCTTCAAGAAAGAGCAATTGTCACATAGCATTTCTTAGTACAAAATTGTGCGTGAGTCTAAATTACTAAATCTAGGCTATTATCTTTCCACAAGTTTAGAGAAGTTACAAAGTATATTCAAATTTAAATTCAAATGAATATTTGAATAATAATACCATTAATATATACTATTTAAATAAAAATCCCATAAAATAGGGGTACAATACACATTTTTATCAAATCGCAAAGAAGTGTACATATTTAATGCTCGAGCTTCAATGAGCCTTCGACATGACTCGCAGCTTCGAGTTCATCATTCTCTTATCGCCACCTCCTTGCTTGATCAATTTGTCGAACTTATCTTTTGGAGGAGATTGCTGCTCACGCTCGAGTGCTGATAATATAGCTATGAAACTTCGTAGCAATTTATAGAAATATAATGCTAACACTTGTTAATTCTGAGCTTCCTTTACGAGTCTACATTTCAATGCTAGTTATTTATTCTCGAGGGAAAATTGTGTGTAAGAACAAGTATAACACAATATTTGTATAGGCTTTAACATTCAATTTTTTTATTTGATACAAAATTTAAATAGATATCTTATTAATGCAAGTTCAAATTTCAATCACGTATTCATATTTCAAGCTTATATGTTCTCCAGTTTGAATATCATAGGAATGTTGAAATTTGTAAAATATTGTGAAACAACTCCGCCAACGCTCGGGTTGAGACTTGAGAGCTCCCTCTTAATGATAATGCTGCTGGTATTGAGATGTCAAGGGAGCTTGTTCTGGGGGCTTTGAAGAAGCTAAAAGCAATTCCGGTGTTCTTGCCCTTTTGTTCTTCAGATGGGCTGAGAAGCGAGACGGGCTTCAATATTCGACTGAGAGTTATAATTCTCTAATCGAAGCTTTGGGTAAGATCAAACAGTTTAAGAAGGTATGGGAATTGGTGAACGATATGAATCTTAAAGGATTGTTGAGCAAAGATACTTTTGCTTTGATTTCGAGAAGACATGCGAGAGCCAGGAAGGCGGAAGAGGCGAGGCGGTAGAAACGTATAAACGGTGTGTTGAATAGAAAAATGGCGTGCGAGGAAAGGAAAAAAAACAGAAAAAGAGAATGGGAAATTGGATTTGGTTGGGGGAGTAGTAAATAAAATTAGACTTTTTCCAAATATCTTTTTTGTCATATCTTATTATCTTATCTTCTGACAGCCACGCGTCGCTCATGGAAGGGAATATATATTACCGTGTAGAAAACGATTCTTGCTTCCAAACGACGTCGTGTTGGTTCAAAACTCCTCAATTCAAGTCCTCTCCTGTGTGTGTACGAAGAAATGACGAATTAGCTCACTCGTAGAGCTTCAGTCCCATACTGGTACCGGGCACTACGACCTCCAGAGGCAGCAATACGAAGAAGAATCCATGGCGGGTTTTGGGGGGAAAGGAGTGGGCCAGATAGTCACCGGTTTTGGGGAAAGTGGACTCGGCAAGGCTCTGGCCGCCATTGCCGCGGCTTTCCTCTTTCGCATGTTCTCCGGCCCTGGCCCGGCACTCTTGCCGGAGAACAGCGCCGATGACATCGACATTGACGACCAAAACGACTTCGATGGAGGTGACACCGGAAAAGTTGTTCCCGTCACAATCCGGTGGCGTAATATCACCTGCTCGCTCTCCGACAAGTCTTCCAAATCGGTAATTGTTTCTTATTCTGTTTGGTTGCCGATAAAATGACTGACTAGATACTGATTTTCACTTATATATTAATTCTAAACAGGTGCGATTTCTACTGAAAAACGTTGAAGGAGAAGCGAGACCGGGAAGATTGTTGGCGATTATGGGCCCGTCAGGTTCAGGAAAAACGACGCTCCTAAACATACTGGCGGGTCAGCTATCGGCGTCACCACGGTTGCATTTGTCAGGCCTATTAGAGGTCAATGGAAGCCCTAGTTTGAAGAAAGCTTACAAGTAAGCTTTGAGCTGCTCTGTTTATGGAGTTGGACATTTAAGTGAATTGCGTTTATGGCTTTAAGTTGTGCATTGTGTATTTGTCTCAGGTTTGCTTTTGTGAGACAGGAGGACTTGTTTTTCTCGCAGTTGACAGTACGAGAAACTCTGTCTCTGGCTGCTGAGCTTCAGCTTCCGGAGATAACCACTGTGGAAGCTAGAGATGAGTACGTGAACAATCTTTTGTTCAAAACAGGCTTGGTAAGATTCATAATGGGATGGAGTTTGGTGTTGGGTTATTGGAAATGAACGATTTTACATTTATTTTGATTATCATGTCTGAGGCTGTAAGCTAATTTAGATGAACTTTTGTGGTTGATTCTTTGTTAATTTTTAAAAGGTCAGTTGTGCTGATACAATTGTTGGTGATGCCAAAGTCCGTGGAATCAGCGGTGGCGAAAAGAAACGTTTGTCTCTGGCATGCGAACTAATTGCAAGCCCGTCTGTTATATTCGCCGATGAGCCCACAACTGGTATGCATACTTTCTTAAAATTGTGTTCATTACTTTGTCATATTTAACACTCTGAAATCCATGTTCTTTGCATGAAAAGTATCCTAGAAGCTTTATAATCATCAAAGATAGGTACTGTGTAGACATAGCACTCAAAGGGAAATGTCCATTTTTTTGTTCTTTTTTCTTTAAGACGTAAACTTGTCCAAAGCAGAAATCTACCTGATTCTCCAAACTAAGTTCATGAAAATCATTATCTGTGCTTCTTTCAGGACTTGATGCCTTCCAAGCAGAGAAAGTAGTAGAAAATCTCCGACAGCTTGCTGAAGATGGACATACTGTAATTTGCTCCATTCATCAGCCTAGAAGTTCGGTGTACAGTAAATTTGATGACATTGTCTTGCTAACAGAGGGTGCACTTGTTTATGCTGGTCCTGCACGTGATGCAGCACTGGAGTATTTCTCCAAATTAGGGTCATCCACTAATCCTTGTTTATCTTATAACTTTTGTGCTAATTCTTTTTCAATTAGCTTAATATGTACACATTTACTAAATCTTTATGCTAGGGATATTGATGGGCTATATTGTTTCATGTCACCAAATCTCATTTGGATGTTTTGAATCAAAAACCCTTAATCCACGTGCATGGTGTCTAAAATGACTTCTGAACTCTTTTTCTTCTTATAATAGGTCAACTTTATACAATCATTATCATATTATCTTTTAATAGTGTTATCACCTTAAATATCAGTTTATTTTTGGATTTACTTGCATTTACCATTGAGCAGAAACTTTGGGCTTTGCAACACTTTTTGAAGTTGCACTTCTTGTACCATTATGACTGCTGATTTCTGAATATATTGACTGATTGATTTTTGTTTATACAGATACCGTTGTCCAGATCATGTGAATCCTGCTGAGTTTTTGGCTGATCTTATATCAATTGACTATAGTTCATCTGCAAGTGTTGACTCATCTCAGAAGAGAATAGATGGTCTTGTTGAGGCATTTTCACAACAATCTTCAACAGTTCTATATGCAACTCCAATCACAATAAGAAACATCTCCAAAGATAGTGTGAAGTTTGACAAGAGAAGAATAGTTAGAAAGAAGGGAGGTTGGTGGAGACAATTCAGCCTGCTCCTTAAACGTGCGTGGATGCAGGTCAATTTTTCTTACTAAATTCATATCCAGTATTTATTCTTCTTAGTATGGCATGGAAGAAATTGGAGATCAATACCTTGACAGACTAGTTTTAAATATTTAGTTTCCATGTTAGTTCACGGCTAGTGTTGCACAATTGAGGGAGCTGACTTGCATATGTATCTAGTTTACTGTAACTATGCTTGGTAGGAGAGAGGGGGGGTTGGAATGTTGAATGAATTAAGAGGGATGGGGAAGATAGTAGAAAAGTATATTTGTAAAACTCTTTATGTACCATTTTTCCTTTATTTCCTCATTCTTCCTTCTCATCCTTCCAAGGAGTGTGCTATCTTGTGACCCAAAGAGGACTCTCAGCCTTCCAATTCTCCTGCCTCTCCCATCATCCCTCTTGCCAAACAAGGATGGGATGAAATTCTCCCTATCAAACAATTCCTTAATAAATTGAATTGCTTCAAATGGAGCTTTAATTCTCAATTTATTTAATTATCTCACTAGGCTTCCCGTGATGGACCAACAAATAAAGTTCGGGCAAGAATGTCAATTGCATCAGCAGTCATATTTGGGTCAGTTTTTTGGAGAATGGGGAGATCTCAGACATCAATTCAAGACAGAATGGGGTTGCTTCAGGTGAGAAAATTGATTGATTCCCTTACAGTGAATGTGTCTGTCTTGTCCTTTACTTTCCTAAAGATTGGGCATTTTTATAGTTCTTATATCCATGTGTCTTGAAATAGTCATGGGTCCTGTAATGCATTCCAGGTCAAAGTTTGTTTGATTTTTTATTGTACATATCTGAGTTGTTAAAGCGCCTGTATATTTGCTTTAAATGGACTGTCTCGTAGATGATTTTAAGTTTAGTTGGTATTTTTCAGGTTGCTGCAATAAACACCGCAATGGGTGCTCTCACAAAGACTCTGGGAGTTTTCCCCAAGGAGCGTGCAATGGTGGACAGAGAGCGTGCAAAGGGGTGTTATGCTTTAGGACCTTACCTAGTTTCTAAGTTGTTGGCTGAAATACCTGTTGGAGCAGCTTTTCCATTGATGTTTGGGGCTGTGTTGTACCCTATGGCTCGACTTCACCCTACTTTTTCTAGGTATCCAAGTGTTACTACAACATTTTCTGATACTGATACAATAGTCTAATTTCCTTGATTTTGAAATAGTAATGGGTGTGTGTAGTTGTATTTTGCTATGATTAGAATAGACGCGGGACATCGATTTAGCACTCAAAAGAAAAAAGGTTCTTTTGAAACTTTTATTTTTTGCAGCAATGAAAGGTTCTTTTGAAACTTTGATTGATTAGAGTTTAGATTCTAAAGTAAATAATTTAATCACTTTTATTTGCAAGATCAACGAAGACCATTTCAGTCTTATATTGCTGAAATATTGATGAAATCATATGTACACAAACCTTATTGCTGTGAGAATAAAAATGTTATTTTAATTAGGTTGACATGAGGCTGTGATTACCTTAGTAAAAAGTTCCTAGATAAACTATATTATAACTTATAATGGACTCCTACTTGGTTGTCTCTTGTAAACTTTGATAATTGTGAAGCCTGCAAAGGCTTGGTTATGATCACATAAGTGTGGATGTACTAACTTGGAGGTTCTTAATCATCTAGGTTCGGGAAGTTCTGTGGCATTGTGACAGTAGAATCTTTTGCTGCATCCGCCATGGGCCTCACTGTTGGGGCTATGGTTCCAACAACTGAAGCAGCAATGGCTGTGGGGCCCTCTCTTATGACTGTTTTTATTGTTTTTGGAGGTTACTACGTCAATGCAGAAAATACGCCAATGATCTTTAGATGGATTCCGCGTATTTCTCTTATAAGATGGTAAAAGAGTGATGATCCCATTAAAAAAACAATGCTTATAGAGTGTTTTATTGATAGCTGTAGTTATTTTTATTTATTTTGTTTTATTTCTTTTCCGCCCTACAATGACAACATAGATCTTTGCAAACTTTCAGGGCTTTTGAAGGACTCTGCATCAATGAATTTAAAGGTCTTGAATTTGATCAGCAAAATTCCTATGATGTTCAAACTGGAGAACAGGTATGCTTGATATATGAATCCTAAGTGATTGAACTTGTGACAATATCGTTCTGTCCTCTCTCTATTATTAAAACAGAAAAAGGAGTGATTTGTTTTCTTAATCTAAACTTGCAACAAAATCATTTTTATTTGCTTAGTCCAAAGAGAGTATGGGGAAAAGAAACATTTGTAGAATATGGACATTTTTCCTTTGGAGTGGTGTGAATGGTGCGTGCTATATTCACATCAGGTTTTTTTTCTCTTTACTTACTATATAACGATCAAAGCTGCAACACACACGAGAGTTCAAAAGTGAAAAAAAAAACGGGGACACCTGAGAATGGTACTGATGCCAAAGATAAATTCATAATCGTTCTGCTTTTTTCTTGAGAATTTACAAGGCAGAAGTGCTAACTTTTGTTTTCCCCTTGTAAGAGAATGTTTAAATGAAATATCATTTCATTACATAAAAATTATATTTGTTTTGTGGGATTAAAAATTTGTCCTGTGTCTGATTACCCTGTTCTCTGGTTGATGGGAAAGATCGTGTAGTTGAGATAAATAGAGATTCAAGGAAGGGAAAACAACCAAGTTCAATACATTAATTGAAGCCAGCAGCATGTACCGAGGATATCATACTGCCTGCCTGCCTGTTGTGACATTTTAGAGACTGCTCTATGAGCAATCCATAGGCCCAATGTGTCTGCGGTTTACTATAAATAGGTGTTGGGATACATTTTAATAAATATAACTGTTGAGATTACTATTTTGCAGGTACTGGATCGCTATTCACTTGGACAAAGTCGCATTAGGGATACAGTGGTGGCTCAAAGTAGAATACTTCTATTCTTGTATTTTATCACTTACCGTCTCATGGAGAAAAACAAGCCCAAATACCAGCAGATTGAGCTTCCACCTTCTGATCAAATCCAACCAGGGCAACAACCTGAGCCTTTTAAAACAGACCAAGTTGAAAAAAACCAGCCAAAAGAATCTCCACCACCTGATCAAATTGAATCAACCCAGCAACTTGAATCACCTGGAATTGATCAAATCCGACCATTTATCCTAGAAGGTTTGTAACTAATTCGGCCTTAATAATCTTCTCATGAGAAAAAAAGAAAACAACTATTTATTGATTTGTCTCGTACAGGTGCTAAGTAAAGGAGATGTCTTTGCAATACAGGGAAGCCCCATACTTTTATGAGCTAATAATAAGCTTGTTTAGTTTGTTTTTATAGCATTTTGTGAATGTTGCACATTCAAACCCAGCTGTTTAGGAGTCTCACCGGGAAAGATGCTCATTGTAATTGATTGCTTATCAAGACCTAAAAGCCAACTTGAGCCTTGTAATGGATGAGATGACTTCTTTTATGGTCATTTTAACTATGCAAGGTGTTGCTTGATTCAAGTTTTTTGAGCAAAGTCAATGAGTTTGTACTCTCTTTAGTACTTACAAAGGTTGGTGCAACAGTAAAAGTATGCATTGAATTTTTTTTTGGAATAATTTTATTTTTAACCACAAGTCTTTAAACAGAAATATTTATATATTTACCCCTAATTATATATATATATTACATAAATAACTCTATTAGCCAAGGTTCAGTAATCTTTTACTTGTTATTGTCATCTAATTAGGATTTTTTCTGGTGCAGAACAATTATTGTGTTAAATATTAACCCAGATTCCCTTGTCATTATCTGATACACTTACTGAATCTATGTAAAATTACCTAGAAGGAATGATCATTGGTAATATTCTTGGAGATTTCTTGGCCATTTCAATTGGGTGTGAAATTTTTTGATTACCTGAACGAAAGAAAATTTGTAATATTCATACAAAAAGAGTGTATACTACTATTAGGTAAAATCAGAGGTGGACTTGGGATCAAATATTATGGGGGCATATTTGTAAAATAAGAGATGAAACATAAATAAAAAATGAATTTTTAAGAGAGACGAAGTAGATAAAAATAAATCTTAATTTAATTTTTTATTTTTGCCGAGGGAAATCTTAAAACATGGTTACTCAATCACCAATATCCACCTTCAGCCAAAAAAACAAAACCAGTGATTTTATTAATTTCCTAGTCAGATATTCATCTATATAGCATGAATGCCAAAACATCTAATTAAAAAGAAAAATAAATGAATCTTATACGGATCAAGCAATCTAAGTAATTTTCAATTATTTTGTTTAGCTATTTCACGATCCAACAATAGATATCATACTAGAAGAGAATGAGAAATTGTATGAATTATATTATTGAAGAATGTTGAGCAAAAAGGTACAAGACAGACTATATATACAAGGTATTTGTATAGTGTAAACCAAAGGACACGTGTACCCTATACACTACTATTTACATATTAATTAAGTAAAGCTAAGTATAAATATAATGATACTTAATTTGGCTTAACAGCCCCCCTCAAGGACGGTGAGCTTGGATCGAAGAGAAACAAAATGAGGAGTAGCAAGGGGCTTAGTGAGAGCATCAGCTAGCTGCTCAGCAGAAGGCGTGTAGCGAATAATGAGGGACTTATCAGCAACATTTTCACGCACAAAGTGGTAATCGAGCTCGACATGTTTGGTTCGTGAATGAAAAACAGGATTTGAGCTGAGGTAAGTGGCACCAATATTGTCACAAAGGAGGATGGGGGAAGAAGGAAGCGTGTAACGCAAATCAGAAAACAAAGATCGAAGCCACAAGAGTTCAGCCGTACCATTTGCAAGGCTACGATACTCAGACTCAGTACTAGAACGAGAAACAACACGCTGCTTGCTGGAGGACCAGGAAACAAGATTCAAACCATGGAAGATGCAGAACGCACTAGTACTCCGGCGATCATCCGGACAGGATGCCCAGTCAGCATCAGTATAACAAAGCACAGATGAATCAGCAGACGGTTGATAGAACAAACCATAGTCAATAGTGCCAGACAGATAACAGAGAATACGCTTGACAGCAAGCCAGTGGGAATCCGTAGGAGAGTGCATAAACTAACAGGCCTTGTTAACACTAAAAGCAATATCAGGTCTGGTTAAGGTGCAATATTGGAGTGCTCTGACAATAGAACGATACTCAGAATCATTAGGAAAAGGTACCCCAAAGTGGAGAGAAAGAACGTGAGCAGTTGACATGGGGTAGCAGCTGGTTTAGAGTCGGAGAAGGCAGCCCGGGCAAGAAGTTCCAAAATATATTTGGACTGACTGAGATGAAGACCAGTAGGATCATGATAAACTTCAATGCCCAAGAAATAGTGTAAGTCGCCCAAATCTTTGATAGCAAACTCAGAAGCTAAACTAGCAATGAAATCTGAAATATGAGAAGCATTCGGGCCAGCCACTATGATATCATCCACATAAATGAGGACAACAATGTAACAAGCAGAAGTGGACAGAACAAACATGGAGGAGTCGGACTGAGAACCTTGAAATCCCTTTGCAAGTAAAGAAGAACTGAGCTTAGTGAACCACGCTTTAGGTGACTGCTTAAGGCCGTAAAGGGATTTATCAAGTTTACACACAAAGTCAGGCCGTGAGGAATCCACAAAACCGGGAGGTTGAGACATGAATACATCCTTTGTGAGATCACCATGAAGGAAGGCATTTTGTACATCCAATTGACGAAGATACCACTGATGTTGGACAACCAAAGATGGAAGAACCCGAATTGTTGTAGGTTTAACCACGGGGCTAAATGTCTCAAAGTAATCAATACTCTTATATTGACTATATCCTTTGGCCACTAATCGTGCTTTATATCGCTCAATGTCACCATTAGGCTTCAATTTAAGCTTGTAAACCCACTTGCACCCGATTACATGAGAAGCCAAAGTAGAAGGAACCAATTGCCATGTTTTATTGCGTAGTAAGGCCTCAATTTCAATAGCCATAGCCTGGAGCCATGCTTCATGTTTGGCAGCCTCTTTATAAGTAGTAGGCTCAGAAGGTGTTCCTGCATACACACTTAAGAGCGCCCTAGGTTTACGAATTCCAGCTTTGGAACGAGTAACCATATGGTGTGCATTAGTAGTCAAGAGAGGTATAGTCACAGTAGGCATAGCTAAATCAACCACTAATGGTGCTCCTGGAAACTCACACGGAGAGGAAGAGGGAGGAGAAGAAGTGGATGGAGAAGAGGAAGGAATGGAAGAAACAGGAGAGGAAGAAGGAAGAACTGATGGTGAAGGAACATGTGAAGAAGTAGAAGATGGGAAGGGTGAGGAAGGAAACCGAGAACAGACATGAGAGGTGGAAGGAAAAAGAGGAGAAGGAGATATAGGTGAGGAACAAGAAGCTGGAACTGGGTGAATAGAAGGATAGGGAATGGAAAATGGAGAAGGAGAAGAAGAAGGTGATGAAGTAGAGGAAGGAGAAGAATGGAAAGGGAAACTGTGCTCATTGAAAACAACATGTCGAGACACATAAACTCGGCCAGAAGCTTTATACAAACACAAATAACCTTTATGCTTAGTGCTATAGCCAATAAAGACACATTCAAGAGATCGAAATTGAAGCTTATTTTGGTTATAGGGCCTCAAAAATGGAAAAGCAGCACAGCTAAAAACACGAAGTTGAGAGTAAGAGGGATGTTTTCCATAAAGAGTATAAAAAGGAGAGACAAAATGAAGAGTAGAAGTAGGCAACCGATTGATTAGAAAAATAGCAGTGTGAAAAGCATAATTCCAAAAAGAAATAGGAAGAGAAGAATGGGCAAGCATAACTAAGCCTAATTCCACTACATGTCTATGTTTACGTTCAACACAACCATTTTGGGCCGAGGTATGAGGACATGAAAGTCTGTGATGGATGCCAAGACTGTAAAGTACTTTAGACAAGGAACGAAATTCCCCACCCCAATCGGATTGAACCATTTTAATTTTACCCGAAAATTGTTTGTCAATCATTTTATGAAAATGTAAAAATGAGTTATAAGCCTCGTCCTTAGAACGTAAAGCATAGTACCAACTGAACCGAGTATGATCATCAACAATCAATAAAAAATAGTTAAAACCATCAACAGAAGTAGAAGGGGCAGCACCCCATAAATCTATATGTATTAAATCAAAAGGAGCTTCAGCTCGTGAGTTTGACAATTGAAAGGGTTATCTGTGGCTCTGGGCCATTTGACAAGAAGAACAAAAAGGAACATAACTATTTTTTGTTTTTGCAATGTTACATAAATCCAAAACTCGATGAACAATAGGAAAAGAACGGTGTCCCAAGCACAGATGCCAAATGGTAGAATCGGTCGTGCGATTGAGAAACAACTGAGGAGAGGAAATAGAGGAATGAGAAGCTGGAAGAACAGGCTGATTGGAGACACGGTAGAGACCACGATCAAGCAGTCCCTAGAGGAGGATTTTCCGAGTTACTCGATCCTTCACAAGAAAACATTCAGGATAGAATTTGACATAAGCAGAGTTGTCACGACATAATTTGGTAACACTGATAAGACTATGAGAAAGGGAAGGAGCATGAAGAATATGATTGAGATTAACAGAAGCAGATTAGTAATCAATTTAGCATGGCCTACATGTGAGATAGGAAGAGACTTACCATCCCCGACTGTCACCTGTTTAGAACCACGGTAGGGAGAAGCAAGATCCATCAAATTGTAGTCAGGAGTAAAATGGTGTGTGGCCCCGAAATCCATGAACCACTGAGCATCAGAAACAGCAGGCGACTTAGATGAAACCAGGGCAGATGGGGTGGGAGGCTATGGTAATGTATAGTACTCAGAGGAGGGAAGAAATGTATTGAGATTAGTAGGGGAAGGAGATGGTTGGTAAGAAAAATTGGCTCAGTGGTAGCACACCAGAGCAGTATGGCCAAATTTGTCACAAATCTGACATTGGGGTCGAGTAGTAGATGGGTTAGAGGGACGCCAGGCACCAGGAGGGCCAGGAGGTTTGCCCAAGACACCCGCAGCTAGGGTAGGGGAGCGAGGAACAAAAGGAGAAGAGGGCTGTGTAGAAGCAGGGGGTTTGTGGGAATAAAATGAGCGTTTAGGACGATTGGTATAGGTGAGATGTGCTTGAGTTAGATCCAACTGATCAAGGGCATTTTGAGATTGTAGCATGGCATCAAAACTAATGAGAAGGCTATGAATAGTTGCAAGAGAGGGTTTATCAGTGCACATTTTAAAGGAAGTAACAAATGGGTTATAATCCCTACCAAGACCACCAAGAAGGGCAATAATATGGTCATTACGGGATACCAGCTCACCAATCGCAGCAAGATGATTGCAGATGGTCTTCAATTTCTGAATGTAAGCAGTAATCGACAGGTTCTTCTTGAGGCTTTGCAAAGCAGTGCGAAGCTCGCCGAGGTGAGCCATGGTGACTGCCTCGAAATATTCAGCCAAGGAAACCCAGATCTCGACAGCAGTAGTGTAAGAGACAATGTGAGCAAGCATATCATCAGTGAGGGATGCATAAAGCCAAGATATGAGGAGGCGATTGCATCGTTGCCAAGTATTGTAAAGAGGGTTAGGGGAAGTATTGAGGGGTGGGTCAAGAAAACGAATAAGCTCCAAGATAAAACCATCAAGATAGTCTTCCAAACCTTGAGCCATAACAACATTGAGTATTTGATTTTTCCAAATCATGCAATTCTCAGAATCAAGTTTGGCAGTAAAAAACTAGTTGAGAGAAGAAAATTTGAGCTGTGGAGAAAAAGAAGAGGCAGGGGTTTCAGCCGAAGCAATAACAGGGGAAGAGGTTTGGGTTTGTTGGCTAATGGAAGAAAGAGAGTTGTCTGTCGCCATTGAAGGAGCGACTGAGCTTTTATACCAAGAAGAGAATGAGAAATTGTATGAATTCTGTTATTGAAGAATGTTAATGCTCAAGAAGCAAAAAGTACAAGACAAACTATATATACAAAGTATCTGTACAGTGTCAACCAAAAGACATGTGTACCCTATACACTACTATTTACATATTAATTAAGTAAAGCTAAGAATAAATATAATGATACTTAATTTGGCTTAATTAAAAATACTGTACATAAGTTTTTTTTATTTCAGAAAAAAAAGAAAAAAGAAAAAAAAGATTGGGCCGAAGGCAGTGAGCGAGTTGCAAAAACCCGGGAAGAGAGGCCCTAAACCCTAGCACCTGTTCAAAATTCATGATCTCTCACTCAAAAATCTCAGGCATTTTCTTCTTCTTCTCCGTGTGCAAATGAACGAGCAATAGCAGCTACAACAATGAATAAATCACAACCATTTTCGTGGGCTCGTCTTCTCCTCAACCAATCTCTTAAGAAGCCACCAAAACCGACAATCCCATTTTCCCGAGAATCCTCCACTTTCCGACGGTTTCCTCTCTCCCAGACGCCCAAATTTTCGTTTCCTGGGAAGACCCATTACTCCACTGTATCTTCCAGGGCTGCCGAGGACCTTTTGGCTGAGGTTGAAAAGGAAAGGCAGAGAGAAAGGGAGCAGAGGAAGAGGACTGGTCTTGACACTAAAGACATTGACGAAGAAGATAATGAAGATTACATGGGTGTGATGCCTTCGATAGTAAAGCTCGAGAAGGAGAAGCTCAAGAACGATGGAGACTTGAACAGATACGAAGAGGACACCGATTCCGATAGTGACGAAGACGATGAGAGGTTCACTCCCGACGCAATGAAGAAGAAGTCCGATGAGTTTCAGAGGAAGTTCAAGCGTCACAAGGAGTTGCTCAAGTGCTTCACTCAGGCTGGTATCTAATGCCCCTTTTACATATCTTTCTTGCTCTTTTTTACTGGGTTGGTCTTGGATTTTAGATTTCTGGTGGAAAAATATTACAGATCATATGACACTTTCAGGCATTTTAGAAAATTTGGGAGAAAAATTGAAGCCTTAGTCGAATATTAGGCTTATAATTTTTTAGTATTTGGTGTTTAGTTTAGTATTTTTTTGTCTCTATAATATATATTTGCAATGCGAATTAAATGGATTTTGGTAGTATTCTATGGTATGGTGGTTGGCGTTGTTTGATTATATGTGTTGTTCTCTTTGCATTTTCTGACAGAGACACTTGATGATGCTTTTAAGTGGATGAATAAGATTGACAAGTTTGAGCAAAAACATTTCCTACTTCGCCCTGAATATAGGGTCATTGGTGAGTTGATGAACCGTCTCAAAGTTGCAGAGGGCAAGGATAAGTTCATTCTTCAGCATAAATTAAATAGGGCTATGAGATTAGTGGAATGGAAGGAGGCTTATGACCCAAACACTCCTGCCAATTATGGTATAATTCAACATCAACAAGGTGGGCCCTATGCTGAATTGGAAAAGGATGAACAGCAGAAGGAGCAAAACGTGGATACGGTTGCTGCTGACGATGATAGTGATGATGAAGAGGAGTTTGATGACATGAAGGAGAAAGATGACATTCTGTTAGAGAAGTTGAATCATGTTGATAAGAAACTTGAAGAGAAGCTTGCAGAGTTGGACCATACATTTGGAAAGAAAGGTAAACGTTTGGAGGAAGAAATTAGAAATCTTGCAGAGGAAAGAAATGCTTTGACAGAGAAGAAGAGAAAACCTCTCTACAGGAAGGTAAATGATTGTATTATTAGATTGGAAATACTGTTGCAACCTTGCTATCTATTATAAAATGCAATAGTAGTCATTTTTGTATGCGATGTTTGGGGAAGTGTTTGTTGAGAAGTGATTAAATGTATGGATAGTTGTTCAACTATTTGGTATTCTTTAGTGAATTAATATCCGTTCTTAACATTCTTGTTTAATATTTTTGTTTTCTATTTTTATTATTAATTTTTGTTATTCTCAAATACTGGCAGGGTTTTGATGTGAAGTTGATTAATGTGAACCGAACTTGCAAGGTTACCAAGGTATGCCCACTGTATATATATATATATATATTTTGTTTTCTTTTGAAATGAAGAATGCAATTACAATTTTAATATGTCGTGGTCTTTGTGGTTTAGGGTGGCCAAGTAATCAAGTATGCTGCTATTTTAGCTTGTGGAAACTATCATGGTGTTGTCGGTTATGCTAAAGCCAAAGGCCCCGCAATTCCTATTGCTCTCCAGAAGGTATCAGTTTGTGCCTTGAATTGTTCAGAATTATGTTTGTTGATAAATTTTTGGTAACTTAATTTTTTTTTGTCTCTTCTTTTTAGCTCAAGTAATCAATAGATATGCTTGGCTGGAGTACCTAAGTATTCTCATTTTTAAGTCTAACTTTTGAAAAGTCTTCTTAGCTCAATTAGATCTGTTTATCATAGGGCCTTGTTATTAACACAGTAGGCTCATACTCCATACCATACATAGGTATGCCGATGCATGTAATTTTGGCCTCTTTAACACATTATGGCATACCTTAGATTTTGTAAAAGGTTTTTTGTCCTTCGGGGAAGGAATCATAGTCATACCAGGATTAGTGGTATCCCATGTTTTGTAGTTCCTGTGTAATTATCTTGATATAACTGTTAATAGGACACGGACCATGATGAAGAACGTTATTGTATTTGTACGCATGGGAAACAACTAAAATGTCATAACCTATTTTATTCTTTGTCTATGTTTGGATGTCAGCATTGTTTCTTCCATAATTGAGGATTGCAGTAGGTTTTTATTTGATCTGATGGGGAATCAGTTAGTGGATCATTAGAGAGACAACCTAAGATTCATAGAGTGTGATGTCATGCTTCATTTAAATCATGTTATTAAGCTGTGCACTGCACAGAGGTAAATAAATTCTTACCACAATTCTAGGTTTTAAATCTAAAGATTGACAAAACTAAAAAAAAACTACATGAGTTGATCTTGGAAGATTTGTTGTTCAAAATAAAATATGAAAAAAATGTATTTCGTGCAAGATGTGTCCTCCATAATGTTAGGAGTTTAAACCTCAGTCTAAAGGCTCCTTGTAAAAGTAATTTTACTGCGACAACGTTGATATTCACTTTAATTCGGCATTTATTTTATTTTTTCTCACCTAGTTTGTAGTGTGTGGCAAAATTTTTCTAATTATTTTAGCAACAAACAGGCATATGAGAAATGTTTTCAGAATCTTCATTACATAGAACGACACGAGGAACATACAATTGCCCATGCGGTACAAACTGCTTATAAGAAAACCAAGGTAATATATTCAGCTAACATATGCTAATCTTGTTGGTTATACAACTTATATTAATTCTCTTTCCTTTGATTAATTCCTTTCAATTTGTTAATACTTGGTTTTGGGCCAATAATGCAGGTTTATCTTTGGCCTGCGCCCACTAGAACCGGTATGAAAGCTGGAAGAACCGTTCAAACCATTTTAAATTTGGCAGGTTTCAAAAATGTCAAATCGAAGGTAATCGTTCGACTGCCAAACTGAAAATCCAATTTTAAATTAGTGTTTCTTCTCAAGTTTCAACTTAAAATCTTTTGTAGTTTGTTGAGAGAACTTAGTGGGACCCACTTAAAATAAGGAGAAAGAAATGAGAACAATTCTTCCCCAATTACCTAAGGAATTCCATTGCCCTCAATTGCTTTCTCTTTTTATTTAGTTTTTTTAAAATTAAATTCTTCTCTATATTATTATCTTATTAAAAAAGGACAATTTAGTCTGATTCTGTTTTCCTGAATTATGATACTCTATTCTCATTTTTTTTCCTTACTGAATTATTCTAATTCCGATTATAGTTTAGCAAACGTATCATAAGTGTTCACTTAACTTAGATTTGTTTTCTTCTTGTTAGGTTGTTGGGTCAAGGAATCCCCACAACACGGTTAAGGCTGTCTTCAAAGCACTTAATGCAGTAAGTTTCTTTTGATAATTCAAAGTTATTTGAGTCTCGGTTAAAACTTGAGCATTTACATATTTGTTTCCATGGCTGTATTGTTCCAGATTGAAACTCCAAAGGACGTCCAAGAGAAGTTTGGCCGTACTGTGGTTGAAAAGTACCTGCTTTGAGGGACTACTCCACTCATAACTGATGGGTGTGTTTCAATTATTACGCCCATTTTCCCTTTGAGTTTTCATGGATTCTTTCCTTGTATTCTGAGAAGTACAACAGATCCATTTTTGTTCCAGTTAGATGTTATAAAAATAGAAATAATAAAAATATGCATTCTTTTTGTTCCAGTCAAATTTGATTTTTTTTTTTGTTATTATACACATTTTTTGATAACTGATGTTATAATTTTTTTTGCAACTTTTATAGGGCTTGGCTTGTTTAGTCGGTTCAGCTTGTTATATTTCATTTTGTTCAGTCCAAAAATTATATAGTTGACAATTAAAGAGTCAGATAATGTTACAACATTTTACAGTAGAAAATAGATGTAATCCCTCGTGGTGTTGAACTTTTTTTTCTCTTGTCAACAGGGCTGGGTATCGGTCGGTTTTGACGGTTTTTTTTTATTCTAAAATCTAGATTTCGGTTTCCGGTTTGGATTGGTGCGATTAAAAAACCGATTGACCTACTTACAACACTAAAAAAATCGACCGATTTAGATTGCAGTTCGGTCGGTTAAAACAAAAAAAATATAAATTATTGGAATTTATTTTTTTAGCTTTTTTTTTTAATATGAAATCAATTCATTTAATTTGTTAACTTAAAGATTTTAACTTTTATGATTTGAAAACCTAAACACATAGTTACAATGTTATATCCACAAATTTAGAACCTAACCATATTCGGTCGGTTTCGGTTTGTACGGTCAGTTTACGATCAACTTATAAACTGACCGATTTAATGTCGATTTTTGCCAAAGCGATTTCAGTCAGTTTTTGGTTCTGTTGGTTTCAGTTTTTTTAGTGTTCAGGTAGTCAATTTGAGCGATTTATTCGATTTTTTAGATTTTTTGCTCAGCCCTACTTGTCAATTAAAGAGGGTGTTACTTTTTTTTTACTTTCATTTATATGCAAATTACGTCAAAGATGAATATCAATATGAGACCAAGTCCAACGCAACTTAGACAATCAATATGAATCATCATAATTAACTAGAACATTAGTATAATTTTCATCATTACAAATTGTAGTTATTCACGTGTTTATCAAGATGCTGCTGCTCATTAGATATATGACATGTTGGTCAAGGGAGTCTTGTTTAAATGGCGATTGCGGCATACTGTATTTGCATGTTGGACCTAATCTAGTTGTTGAAGCAATCATGGTCTGCTCAACTTTAATTTGTTTCATACTAGATTTGTTAAAAAAAAATGAAAAGAAAAATGATTTTAAAAGATTTAATGGCTACTTTGAATTTGGGGAGTAAAAAAAATTGTAAATAAAGGTTCAATGTATGTAGAAAAGAAGTGTAAAACAAAAAAAATAAAAATATTAGCAACAATAATACTAATTTTTTTTAAAAAGTTATACTTTAATCCTTAATTTTTTTTCGATAATAATACATAGATCTACAATTTTGATGTAACTATTAGTACTCGCTGTTAACTTCCCGTTAAGTATCCATATGACATATTTTTATTAGTCCAATTAGCGGCGATAATACTAAATTTTTTTTCAAAATTTACACTTTAATACCCAAATTTTTTTGGTGATAATACTTAATTTACAAAATCTATAATTTTGGTGCAACCATTAATACTCATCCTTAATGGCCCATTAAGTATCCACGTGGCACATAGATTTTGGGATGATTTTGAGTTTCAATTTTAATTTGGATTATTTTGAATTTGCAAATTTTAGTTTTTGATAGTCTTTTTAGATTTTTAAAATTTAAAATGATTTTTAAATGATTTTGATAGTATTTAAATAATTTAGAGATATTGGCGGCGATAATACTTAGATCGTTTAAAAAGTTACACTTTAATATCTAAATTTACGAGTATAAAAATGTGACACATAGATACTAAAGGGATATTTAACAGTGAGTACTAACAGTTGCATTAAAATTGAAGATTTATGTATTATTACCGCAAAAAAAATTTAGAATTAAAGTGTAATTTTTGAAATTTTTTTGACATTATTGCTGTCAATATCTTTTTTTTTTTTTATATAAAAAAAAAAATAGATCAAGTCTTTAGTGGGTTAACCAATTAAATATTTTTTTTTCATTCCAATTTTCAGCCGTTTGACCCATAAAGTCTCCTGTCCAGGATTGCAGTCATTGCACCAATCAATTCAGAACTAGTCACTATTGCATTGTATAACATATTTTGCATGTTTTTTCATTAGTTCATGCTTATAATATAAGATGAATGACTATAGCAACCTCTCAAGTTTATTCATTTTCTCCTATTTTTATATTTTGATGATGTTTTTTCCCTGAATTATCGTGTAGTTCTCCCACTTTGAAGTTAGCCAAATTACATCAACTCAAGATTACGTACATTGAATCCTAAAATATAATAAACAATAATATTTTTTTATTTATTTTATCGAGGAGCCTATACGATTGAGATATGACAGCGAATACTACTTAATACGAATTAACTTAATTTAATATGATGGGACACTATGATGTCAAATACTACTTAACGCGGATTAACATAATTTAATATGATGTCAAATATATTTTATTTTAAATTAAAGGGTGAATTGGAGCGAAATGTTTGTAGTATTTAAATACTTAAGTATTTTTTTGGTGGCAAAAGTTATTGTTGTTAATATTGTGGTGTGCAATTGGTCTCTAACCCTTAACTATATGTAAAAATGCACATTTTTCCCATAGGGACGGGGCCCCTTGGGGACGTGCCCTTAATGGGGCAAGAAATCCATATCTAAATAGGGAACGGGGTGGGGACGGAGATAACTTTTAATCCCCGAATGTTAAATGGGGCGGGGACGAGGATAGCACTCCCCGTCCTGACGAGGCCCCGTTAAAATTTTATATATTTTTGTAATATTTTATATGTATTTTATATATTTTTTTTATGTGTTTTTGTAGTATAGTAGTAACTTTTTTAATATCCTAAATATTGTTTAATATTTTAAATAATAAATATTGTGCAATATTTTAATTTACATATAATTTATGATTTTTATTTTAAAATTTTAATTTAAAATTTTTTATTTAAATAAATGGGTTCCCTGTGGGGATTCCTTGCTCCAATAGGGGATTCCCCACCCTATCCCCGACGGGGAATAAGCGAGGACGGAGATTAAAAATATAAATGGGGACGGGGACGGGGGAGCACTCCCCGCCAATTCCCTGCCCCGTGTGCATCGCTAACTATATGTTCTTACGAGAACATTTGTGATGGAAAAAATAATAATATAAAGTAGAGACATTTGTGGCGAAAATTCTTATTTAAATTCTTAAATTCCTAATTAATATTTTTTATTTAATCTAGTAGAGACACATGTCACCGTTAACTATGGGGAACCAAGTATGTACCCAAATATTAATAGTAGGAATTTTTGCCGAAAAAAAATTACTTAGCAATTTAATTACTATAAACATTACTACATAGTGATTTTAGTTGCAATTTCCCTAAATTAAATGATCAAGAACACGATATAATAACGTAGAAATCCCATTGTGCCACATGTGCTGGACACCATTGGTCCCGGTAGCATCTTTTTTCTTATCAGACCAATTCTCACGTAATAAATAAAGCCATCACTTTCTACAAATTCTCAATTCTTTCGAATCTTCCGTACAGAAGTTTCCTGTTGTTATGTTAGGCTGGATCATCTCCTACGCGACCATATTTATATATATGGGCCTTTATTTCAGCCCACTCAGTTTCCTCGAACCCAACTCATTTCATATATATGTATAATATAATATAATAGATGTCTCACGCGGTCATTTTCCTTAATCTACATACCTATGTGAGTCTATATAAAGCAGAAGCCATCGACAAATGTTTCATCAAAATTCTCTTACCTAGATAAATACTATTATTAACTTGTTTAGAGTTCCAACAACAATGTCCACGACGACAGCGACTACGCTCACAACCCCTTTCTTATCACTCCCGCCACCACGATCTTATAATCCCTCCTCCTCCTCCGGCAATTACTTGGCTCGCCGGAGACTCGCCACGTGGAAGCCACGTGGCAAGGCCGTTTGTGCGCTGCACAGAGATGCATTTGATCACGGCTACGACGGCAGGCTTGTGGACCAGGGCATGATTGTTCTGAGAAAGCGAATTCATGAAGTGAAGGCGGCGGAGGTCGACGAGGACGGCGATGATGACGTGGTGTCGTCTGATTGGATGGAGTGGGAGAAGGAGTATTATGCGAAGAATTATGGTGCGGATGTATGTGAAGCCGTGGGAATGTTGCAGTGTCGGTTGATGAATACCAGGCCTAGCTTGTCTCTGGTATTGCTGGGTGTCGTTTCGCTCAGTGTTCCCATTTCTATGGGTGTCGTTTTGCTGCGTTTGATGGATGTGGCTAAGGATGTTTTTGTTGGGTTTTCTTAGTTTTTTGTTTTTGTTTTGGATTAATTATTTATTTGTACTTATATATTAGCTATTTAAACACTTCAAATTTTGAATTAGATTTTTAGCTTTTTTTTTTCCTTTTTCTTTTATGAAAGGGGGCAGTTGTCTTGTTTATGTTGCTTGCACCCATTTTAGCTGTATTTTTTTCCTTATGGAAATATACCTGTATGTAGTAAATATAGGATACTTAATTTTATATTACCATTAATTCGCTTCTATTATTAGACCATGATCGGAGATCTATGATCTAAAAAATGTTAAATTTTTGGTAGAAAAAATAAACAAATTTAATGTTTATCTCTTACAAATTTGACACTTTATCTCTTCTTACAATTCTTGTGATACTCACATATGAATAATGGAAATTTTTTAATCAGCTCCTACGTCATTTCATATCATTTCCCAGTGTGTATATAATATTAGATATATATATATATATATTTATACACGTAGCGTATTAAAACGTACGTAACATCTTTGTTGCTATGGATCGATTTATGAAATTACATTGATTAATAACCGGAAGGAGCTGTGGTCTTACTTAATATATGAGGTTAATACGTTACTCATTGTTATTCCACATTCGACAGTTCGATTCATCCAATATATTATTTATTTATTCTGTCTCAATTTTTTTCTTCAAACAAAGAAAAGAAAAATCCCATTTCATATAATATCACGGTATTTTATAAAATAAAACTTCAGTTCATATTTAATAAAATTAATGTTATTATTGCTTTCATATCTCTTCTATATAAAAAGTGTGTATTTACTAATTTTTTTAGTTTTTTTATTTTTCTTTAATTTTAACGGAATATTTTTATATTTAATAAAATATTCTTATATTTAATGGTAGTAAATAATTTTTTTATCTTATAAATTTGTGTGATAGTTTAATTTTTATCAAATGTTTGGAGCTCTTTGTCTTTCTCAAATTCACCAAAGGACATTGTGAGATACATTAGAAATTAAAAATAGTTGATGCATGTATACTACTGTCTACACTATGACTTTTTCTATTCTTATTTTATTTCTATTATTAATTTCTTTTTAAATATTATTATATTTTATATATATATATATCATGTAGCAATATAAATATATATATCTATGTCAACGTTGTGTTTAGATGTCATATTTGTAGAGATTATTGATATATATATATACTATAGAACTATAATTCATTCTATATATATATATTTAAAAAAAATAGTGAACAAGTTTTTATTAAAATTATAGACAATGTTTACAACCTTAAAACTAAATAAACATGCATTGCACGTTGTTTTTACCTAGTATATATATATACATATATGCCTAGCAGAAAGCAACGTGCAATGCACGTTTGCTTAGTTGTATTGAGAAAATGTGTGAATTTAGTTTTATTTTTTAACTTTCATATTAAATTTTATTATATAATCAATGTCATTTATTTTAAAAGAAAAAGTTTAATATAATGTATGACATAAATATATTACTAAAAATATTGATGAAATTCAAACAATAACATTCTTGATAAGTATTTGGTAGTTTTTTTTTTCCAAACGGGTGATTTTGTTAGTGAAGGGTTTTAAAGACTAGACCTTCGTAAATACAAAAATAAAAATAAAATTGTCTATAGTTTAATAAAGAAGGGGATTTTGTCCGAAAAATAAATAAATAAAAATTAAGAATGGGGTTAATTTGTGTTTGTAATTTATGATGATGATTCATCGTTGTTGTCATCTTGTGTGGGTTCAATGGACAGAATAGTGAAATGCTTGTATTAGTTTTAATGTGAATATTAATATTTTTTAAAAAAAAATTTATAATTTATTTACAAATTTAAATAAAAGGTACTCATTGTGGTGTGGGGGTCCCTTGCAGTTTGGATTTTGCAAACAATTATTTCGTCATATTTATGTCGTATTTTTCTATGGCATGTTGCACACGACATGTAATAGTACATTTGGGCATAACAATTATATTTATCTTTGCTTCTATCCAAAAGTATGCTTTCTAAATCAAATAAGAATTTTTCTTTAGAAAGTTTAAAATTGTATTTTGTTATTAAATTTAAATAAAAAAGTAATATTTACCTCCATAGGTTGCAAAACCTTCATCACACAGGGAATATCACAAATCTTCACGGTTTTTTGAAGTCCAACAGATGATAGAGTAGTAGATGGATGTGCCATCGATGTTTCAATGATACTTTTGATTTTCAGTGTATTATTATCCGCCCTTTAGAATAAAAAATGAATAGTGATACAAGTTAATAAATATAGGAAGATTATATGAAAATAATATAATTTAATGTAATGTAATTTGAGCAATATGTGTATTTTAATATCGAGTATTACCATTGCTTTAATGCAATTGCCTTTGGAATTTAAGGATTGATTGTGAAGGTACTTGATGAACGTGATGATAAAGACTGTCATGACTTGAGCCTTAGGCCGTGGCAGATTTGTAATATCCATAACTTGAGTGGTCCAAGGTCAAACTTTGACCCTTGTTGGAAAATAGACTTTATAAATGATCATTTAATTTATTTTAAATAGTATTATAATTATAAGTTAAAATAATGGAATAAATCCTATAATTATATATAAAAATATTAGTGATAAAAGCATGATCATTTATCATTATACATAGAACAATAATATTCCCACAGTTATGTAATCACCAAACAGTTAAATTTAATAAGTCCTAAACACCCAAAATAATACTTAGCATCCACCATTCCTCATCCCTAACTATTTCATAGCTCATTCAGATATACCGATCATTAGATTCGAAGTAAAATACATACAATGTTCAAAAGATAAGACAGTGACACGAAATAGAAATAGGCTAAACACATTGGCTCCATCGATAATTCATCTTTTCCACGTTCGCGTCACTAGGCTCCTGGAATGGGAGAGATAGGGGTGAGCTTATAAAGCCCAGTAGGAAAGCAACTACTAACATAGGACCCAAAATTTTAATACAACCTCTGCATGGTTAGCTTTGAAAACAAAACATATCATGTATAAACCAAAATAGAGAGAAACCACAAATAATCATAAGAGCATAGCTACAAGTGCACATTACAACGTCCACTAGATCCCTAGTTCCCGTTACCCACCATAGAAAATCCAACATCCTAAACCGGGTAGCCGGACCTGATAACCACCACAAGGGGGAGGCTCAGAACACTTCCTGTATACAGATGCTAGGTCTTTACACCTACAGGTGAGTGGACACCTGATCTACCTATGATGACACAGAGATTAGGTCGTGAAACAACATGCACAAATCATGATCACTATGGCTCTCATCGGTATAACCAAATGCAGGTAAACATAAAAAGAAAGAAACATATTCCCTTTATATTTTAGAAAATTGGGCAGCATAACAGCTGCATTTGAATAAAACCCAAAAATCATAATCTGCATAAATAAGTGAACAAAAATATATTTGGCACCCAGTGCCCTCAGAACAGATCAGAAAACATGCATATTAAGTTTTCAAATTTTCAAATATTTTATAAATATCAAAATTGGAATATGTTTAATGCAATTCAATACGAGTAAAATAATTCCAATAGTCAAGTTGAGTCCCTACCTCTTTAGATACCTCCTTAGAATTTAATCCGAGCCCAAAGCGACGCTCCTAAGCTTAACGATGATCTTAAAATGATTTAGTCTGATTTTAATATCACGTTTTTTCTACGTGCACCAAATGAGCAAACGATTATCATCATAGCATTCCTTATTCAAAATTGTGTCCAATGACATATAATATGACCATATTTAAAATTTCAAGTTCCGGAACCTCACCCAAGCGGTGCACAATAATGGTTGGTGGCGGTACCGGAAACGTCGACGAATATATGTATGACATATATCAAAACGATCCTCTCGATGAGTACATCATGAAAGTACAGCCCCTTCGCCCAAATGACCTCTGGTGTCGCCGTAAAATGCTTCCAAATGGGCGGAGATACCCAAAATCTCGTCGGAGAAAAACGGCGAGTTGACTGGAATTGTTCAGTGGGTTTTGTTACTCTCTCCACGCTGGTTCCAAAGGTACCAACCACTTGTCGAGTGGTGGTCGGAGTTGGCTGGAAAACACAGTCAAAGTTGACGGACCAAAACTTTGACTGACTATTCCGAACAACTTACGGCGAGTTGGGCGGTGCCGCTTGGTGGTTGAGGTCGTCGGAGCAAGGCGAATCCAATGAGCCGCCGCATGTCAAAAATGGTGGTTGCCGGAGGTTGGGTCTTAGTGGTGGTAGTGTGTTGCCATGTAGAGAAGAGAGAAAGAAGAGAAGAGAAGAGAAGAGAAGAGAGAAAGGGCAGTCAGGGAAAGAGAAAGAAAAGAAAGAAAAGGAAAAGAAAAAAAAAAGGAAGAGTCCATTGACTCTTTTCACTTAAGTGGGTCCCACCCATTAAAATATATATATATTTCTCAGTCTTTACATTCTTCCCAACATAAAGAAATTTCGTCTCGAAATTTTTCAAAGTACAACCTCAAGCTGAAAATTTAACAAATGAGGATACTTCTCATACAACTCCGACTCTGACTCTCCAATAGCCTCGTCTTCTCTTTGGTTCTGCCATAAGACCTTGACTACGAGAATCCCTCTATCCCTTATCACCTTTAACTCTCTCGCCAGGATTCTAATAGGTTGTTCCTCACATGTCACGTTCTCTTGAAGAGAGATAGCTTCATACTCAATGATGTGCGATGTGTTTAGAGTATACTTCCTCAGCATCGACACATGGAACACATTGTGAACATGCCCCAACCATGCTAGTAAGTTCAATCGATAAGCGACCTCCCCAACCATCTCGATAACCTCGAAAGGTCCAATATACCTCGGGGCTAGCTTACCCTTCACTCCAAACCTCGTCACACC
This sequence comes from Humulus lupulus, assembly GCF_963169125.1. Taxonomy (NCBI): domain Eukaryota; kingdom Viridiplantae; phylum Streptophyta; class Magnoliopsida; order Rosales; family Cannabaceae; genus Humulus; species Humulus lupulus. The sequence goes on along the minus strand of NC_084795.1, from coordinate 49,293,318 downwards.
ACGCATGGGAGTAACTTTCAAGAAACATAGTCACCAACCTCAATCTCAACTTCTCGTCAGTGGAGATCGGCATAACTCTTCTGACGACTTTGAACAACCTTAAGTCTCTCTTGGAGAAAAAAAAATACTTTGATCTTCCCAGTAGTACTAGCAATTTGAAATCCAATTGTGACATGCAAATCTGGTTCTGCCCAACACAAAGGTGATCTGCACGGTCTCCCATATAAGGCCTCATAAGGAGCCATGCGTATACTGGTCTGGTAGCTATTACTATAAGTGAATTCCACCAATGACAAGTGTTATCCCCAGCTACCCCTGAAATCCAAAATACAAGAACGAAGCATGTCCTCCAAAGTTTGGATAGTCCTCTCCGACTGTCCATCTGTCTGAGGGTGGTGAGCAGTGCTCAAGTTAAGTTCAGTTCCTAAAGCTTCTTGCAATGCTCGCCAAAACTTTGATGTAAATCGAGGATCTCTCTCAGAAACAATGCTGGAAGGAAACCCATGCAGTCGAAGTATATTTCCCACATAAAGTCGAGTTAGTTTAGAAACCTTATAGTCCTTCCTAATTGGAATGAAATGAGCAGATTTGGTTAAACGATCAACAATCACCGAGACAGTGTCATGCTTTAATGGTGTTAACGGTAATCCTATCACAAAGTCCATCGTGATCTTGTCTCACTTCCATTCTGGTATAGGTAAGGGTTGAAGCAACCCCGAAGGTCGCTGGTTCTCAGCTTTAACCTGTTGGCAAACCATACACTTAGTTACAAAGTTAGCCACATCTCTCTTCATACCATCCCACCAGTATTGTCTTTTCAAGTCTTGGTACATCTTTGTACTTCCAGGATGTACAAAAAATTTAGACCGATGAGCCTCGATCATAACAGACTCTCTAAGATCAAGGATATTTGCAACGACCAATCTTCCCTTATGGTATAAGAATCCTTTGGCATTTACTGTTCATCCATCTAACTGATCACCGTTTCATATTCGATTCCAGATAAGTCTCAATTTCTCATCTTGCCACTTACATTGCTTAACTTGTTGAAGTAGCACTGTGTAGCAACTGCATTTTCTTTTCCATGAGGATATTTCAAAGTGAAATCATAATTCTCGACCCTTCCTCTTTGCCTCAAATTCAAGTCTCTTTGTAAAGATATACTTTAAACTCTTATGATCAGATTATAATTCAAACTTTTCCCCATATAAGTAACATCTCCACATTTTCAAGGAAAAAATCACTGCTGCAAGTTCCAAGTCATGTGTGGGGTAGTTCTTCTAATGTGTCTTCAATTGGCATGAAACATAGGCAACAACCTTGCCATTTGGCAGGAGAACTCCACCTAAACCAGTACCAGAAGCATCAGTGAATACCACAAACGGTTCATCACTATTAGGCACAGCGAGAATAGTCGCCGTAGTCAATCTTGGCTTAAGTTCTCTGAAAGCTTATTCGCAATTGTCATCCCACACAAACTTTAAATCCTTTCTTGTTAGCTTTGTCAAAGGTATAGCAATTCGAGAAAAATTCTCCACAAAGCGACGATAGTAACCTGCTAACCCAAGAAAACTTCGAATCTCAGTAATGTTCTTTGATTTTTTTTTTCCCACTGCAAGATAGAATTTATCTTCGCATGAATCCACAGTAATTCCCTCTTGATATTTTACATGCCCTAAGAATTTGACCTCAGTCATCCATAAGTCACATTTTTCTTTCTTAGCATATAATTGATGGTCCCTCAAAGTTTGCAACACAATTGTTTAATGCTCTGTATGGTCCTCAGGTGTCTTGGAATACACCAAAAGGTCATCAATAAAAACAACCACAAACTTATCCAAACAGGGTCTAAAGATTCTATTCATAAGGTCCATAAATGTTGCAGGTGCATTCGTCAATCCAAATGGCATCATCAAAAACTCAAAGAGTCCCTAACACGTTCTGAAATTAGTTTTAGGAATATCCTCTTCCTAAATCCTCAATTGATGATAGCCTGACCTTAAATCAATCTTGGAAAACACTTTGAACCTCCGAGATGGTAAAAAAACTCATCTATCCTTGGCAAAGGGTTCTTGTTCTTAATTTTCATCTGAATTAATTTCCAATAATCGACGCACAATCACAAGGATCCATCAGATTTCATGGCAAACAAAAATGGAGCTCCCCATGGGAAAGTACTGTTCCTGATGTACCTTATCCATTAGCTCACCCAATTGCTTTTTCAATTCATCCAACTTTGCAGGTGCCATGCGATAGGGGTAGTAGAAACTGGTGGAGTCTCGGGAATCAAATCAATGCAAAACTTGATCTCTCTATCAGGTGGTAGTCCTGGCAAATCCTCAGGAAACACATCTGGAAAGCCACTAACCACTAATATCCAAGGAAACTTGTCTAGAGGCCTAGACTCATCCTCAATTGCAAACAGACCCCCATAACACTCTAAGTTTCTTTTCCCACCTAAACATGCCTTAAGGATAGGATCCTGCCTTATTGCATTCATGTTGGCTCGATATACAATGAAATCTCCACTTGGAGCTTAAAAGAGTCACCCTTTTGCGTGAGCAATCAACAATGGCTTGGTACTTAGACAACCAATCCATGCCAAGAATCACATCAAATTGTCCTATAGGTAACACCATCAGGTTTCCTAATAAATTATGCCATTCAAACACAATACAACTGATTTGCAGATGGTTGATACTTCACCATGCCCTCCCATAGGTACCCTCAACTACAATGTAGGACTAAAAGTTTCCCAACTCAAACCCAACATGCTAGCAAACATTAATGATATAAAATAATGTGATGCACCAGTATCAAATAATACATGAGCCCAAGAGTGTGAGATAAGAACCATACCATCCATAACTCCTTGACATGTTACTCCTTGCACATCATCACCACCAAGAGAATAGGCTTGGCCAAAGGCTTTTTCCTTTGCTTTCCCTTTTCCTTGAGTAGGGTGGTTTGTGCTTGCACCAGAACCTCCTCCTTGATTGAACCCTCTTTGACTCCCAACAGAAATGGGAGTTTGGAAACTCTGTGAGTACCCCTGGTTGAATCCTGAACCTTGGGGCTTAAACTGATGTTGATATTGGGATTGTTGCCCTGGTGTGGGTGTGAAACCATAGGATGAAGTCTCAGACTGGTTACTCTTAGGTTGTCCTGTGAAAGGAGTAGACCGAGCATAACTCCCTATGGGTCCTCCAGGTGATGGTTGGAACCTCTATTGTTGTGTGGGCAATTTTTCTTTTTATGACCCTGTTGGCCACAACTGAAACACCCATACGGCCCAATTCGAGTCTTTCCTGAAGATTTGCTACTATTGCTACCCCCACTAAGTTGTTGTCCTTGGGATAACCATCGCCCTTGGTTCTTCTTGTTCATTTTCCTATCATTTCCTCTTTCTCGGGCTGAATTCTTTATTTCAATTCCTTCTTGAGAGCCTCAGTCCGTAAGGCTGCTGTCACGCACTCATTCAAATTTCCAAAGGTCATAGGGCAAGTGGACCCAGCATTGAAGGGAGTAAGGGACGGAGGAACTGCTCAATTGAAAGAAGTTGATCGACCGTACCAACACAAACACAAGAAGATAACTCTACAAACTTCATGTAGAATTCATTCACTCACATCCATCATTATCTAGTCATTCTGTGATCTCATCAACCTATCATTGATCTTAAGCAATCAAATGATCCAATCAAGTCCTCCTATGAGATGGATTAAAATGTTGTTCTTCAAAAACCCATCTCAAAATTTCCTCAAGTCATCCCATCAGTTCCACTCATCCTACTTAAGGCTTCCTACCAATCCGGTACACTCCTTTCCAACTTGGGCACATTAATATTAACATGATACTCCTTAGGTGTTCCCATAATGTTTAAACTCTTCTTTATATACCTCGACCATCTTTCAACAACCATGGAATCTTTTCCACCTTCAGACTTAAGCATTTGAATTCGATGGAAGATCTGGAAGTGATTGCTCTGTTGGGCAGCTGGATCCATTTGTTTGGCAGGAATGCCTCTTAAAGCCTCAAGAATGGCGTTCACAAGGAATGCAACTGGCGGAGAAGGAACCTCAGCCTCAAGGACATCATCTGCAGGCCTTCTCCTTGTTGTCCTTCCTTTCGGAGGCATTTTCTTAGGTCAGTAAATCAAAAGCTAACTAGTTAGTGAGGAATGGATGCTATCTATATACATACGCATTTATAGATCAAAATAATTTATTTTAAAATAAATTTAATCTATTTGGTGACACACTCCGAGGTATTTAAACCCGGTGCTCTGATACCATTTTTCTGTCACGACCCGAGCCCTAGGCCGTGGCAAATTTGTAATATCCATAACTTGAGTGGTCCAAGGTCAAACTTTGACCCTTGTTGGAAAATAGACTTTATAAATGATCATTAAATTTATTTTAAATAGTACTATAATTATAAGTTAAAATAATGGAATAACTCCTATAATTATATATAAAAATATTAGTGATAAAAGCATGATCATTTATCATTATACATAGAACAATAATATTCCCACAATTATGTAATCACCAAACAGTTAAATTTAATAAGTCCTAAACACCCAAAATAATACTTAGCATCCACCATTCCTCATCCCTAACTATTTCATAGCTCATTCAGATATACCGATCATTAGATTCGAAGTAAAATACATACAATGTTCAAAAGATAAGACGATGACACGAAATAGAAATAGGCTAAACACATTGGCTCCATCGATAATTCATCTTTTCCACGTTCGTGTCACTAGGCTCCTGGAATGGGAGAGATACGGGTGAGCTTATAAAGCCCAGTAGGAAAGCAACTACTAACATAGGACCCAAAAGTTTAATACAACCCCTGCATGGTTAGCTTTGAAAACAAAACATACCTCATCATGTATAAACCAAAATAGAGAGAAACCACAAATAATCATAAGAGCATAGCTACAAGTGCACATCACACCGTCCACTAGATCCCTAGTTCCCGTTACCCACCATAGAAAATCCGACATCCTAAATCGGGTAGTCGGACTTGATAACCACCACAAGGGGGAGGCTCAGAACACTTCCTGTATACAGATGCTAGGTCTTTACACCTACATGTGAGTGGACACCTGATCTACCTATGATGACACAGAGACTAGGTCGTGAAACAACAACATACACAAATCATGATCACTATGGCTCTCATCGGTATAACCAAATGCAAGTAAACATAAAAAGAAAGAAACATATTCCCTTTATATTTTAGAAAATTGGGCAGCATAACAGCTGCATTTGAATAAAACCCAAAAATCATAATCTGCATAAATAAGAGAACAAAAATATATTTGGCATCCAGTGCCCTCAGAACAGATCAGAAAACATGCAGATTAAGTTTTCAAATTTTCAAATATTTTATAAATATCAAAATTGGAATATGTTTAATGCAATTCAATACGAGTAAAATAAGTCCAATAGTCAAGTTGAGTCCCACCTCTTTAGATACCTCCTTAGAATTTAATCCGAGCCCAAAGCGACGCTCCTAAGCTTAACGATGATCTTAAAATGATTTAGTCTGATTTTAATATCACGTTTTTTCTACGTGCACCAAATGAGCAAACGATTATCATCATAGCATTCCTTATTCAAAATTGTGTCCAATGACATATAATATGACCATATTTAAAATTTCAAGTTCCGGAACCTCACCCAAGCGGTGCACAATAACGGTTGGTGGCGGTTGATAACTCTTGAATAAAGAGTTATTTCATGTGCTTTTGAACTTATATTTGTGAAAAAATCATGAGTGATGTTAGTTTATTTTTAGTTTTTGTAGCTAACTTGGATGTTTTCATTATCTTAATTAAGTGTAATTATTTTTTAGTTTTTAATAGCTATTGGGTTAAAGATAATGATTTTATGGTTAAATATTTGCACAAAGGAATGAGTGAGCTTAAGAGTCTATTGTGATGAAATTATTGTGTTGATGGCTGAATATTCAGGATTGCTGCAGCAAAACTGAGGCATTGTGATCAGCTACATTTTGGAGCATGGAACACGTGGCAGTCAAGAGTCAAGCTTACATTTCAGCTGATGTGGCAGTGGCAGAAGGAAATAATCAGCATAATGGAGAAAAGGACAAAAGAGAAGGAAGACTTGATGTTTTGGGAGGAAAAGAGGGGCATTATGGTACTTTTGGAGGAGAAGAAGAAAACCTAATATACCAAAATAATGCTCCAGCCGTAATGGACAATTAGCAGCCATTTTTGGCAAAGAAAACCAGGGAGAATATCAGATAAAACGCCAGGAAGAAATAGAAGAGAGGTTCAAGGAAGAAGGAGGCCAACCAAAGAAACTCAAGCATCATTTGGATTTGTTTTTCTCCTCTTTCTAAACTCTTTTGTATTAATTTATGAGTTGGATTTTAACTGAATATTATGGGCTGCTTTGATTATGAATTAATGTATATGAAATCAGCCATGAACTAATTTCTTGGTGGCTTGAATTGTTGATGAACCCTATGTTATAATCTATCCATTTCTTGCACTTTATTTTAGTAAAATCTCCCTTGATCATTCAAGTGTGATTAAATTGATTTCTTGTTGTTGTTTGGCCAGCAATGGCAAGTTATTTTAATTATATTTAATGCTGGAAAGGTTGAATGTAATAGGAAAAGCTTGAATGACACAAGTCATAATCTAGGTTAGGTTATGTTAGTAATTAATATAGGGATATGTTAATTACCTTGTGTAACCTATGAGAAGTGAACTGTGATTGCATTCTTAAATCTGATTTTGCATAGGAATATGTTTAATTAGATAGAAGAATTAAGGTCATAAGATTTGGGAAAGTTTTATGCGTGTTAAATGAACTTTTTGTTATCCTGGGAGTTTTGCTAGAATATTGCTGCAGCAACACGTTCGCAATTTGTTCAGGACGAATAATATAGGGGAATTCAACAATTCAAGTCCATTTTGCAATTCAGATATTTCTCTCAATTTTCTTGTTCAGTTCAGTATTTCCATTTTATTTTAATATTTTGCTTAGTCTATAAACAACCACTTGACTTTTAATTTTCTACAATTGTTTAGTAATTGTTTTGCTTACTTTTTAATTTGCAATCCCTGTGGAGACGATCTTGAATACTTACTACTTTATTACTTGTTTTGTGACTGTGTACACTTGCACATTTTAATCGAATCAATTTACACAACAGCGGTACCGGAAACGTCGACGAATATATGCATGGCATATATCAAAACGATCCTCTCGATGAGTACATCACGAAAGTACAGCCCCTTCACCCAAATGACCTCCGGTGTCGCTGTAAAATGCTTCCAAATGGGCGGAGATACCCAAAATCTCGTCGGAGAAAAATGGCGAGTTGACTGGAATGGTTTAGTGGGTTTTGTTCCTCTCTCCACGCTGGTTCCAAAGGTACCAACCACTTGTCGAGTGGTGGTCAGAGTTGGCCAGAAAACATAGTCAAAGTTGACGGACCAAAACTTTGACTGACTATTCCGAACAACTTACGGCGAGTTGGGCGGTGCCGCTTGGTGGTTGAGGTCGCCGGAGCAAGGCGAATCCAATGAGCCACCGCATGTCAAAAATGGTGGTTGCCAGAGGTTGGGTCTTAGTGGTGGTGGTGTGTTGCCGTGGAGAGAAGAGAGAAAGAAGAGAAGAGAAGAGAAAGAGAAGAGAGAGAGGGCAGTCAGGGAAAGAGAAAGAAAAGGAAAAGAAAAAAAAGGAAGAGTCCATTGACTCTTTTCACTTAAGTGGGTCCCATCCATTAAAATATATATTTTTTTATATATTTTTTCTCAGTCTTTACAGAGACAATCATTTGTTCAAATTGAGATTTATATTAATGAAAGTATATCGAAGATAGAAGAATATATAAGTTGTGTATTTCTAAGTACCTCTATATGTTCGAACAACTCTTTGTGTTCCCAGTATTATTGGGTATTCTTCAATAATTTTTGTTATTATTTGGCATTCATCTTGGACAAACCGACCACTCATAGTCAATTGTATTGGGTTGAAGCTGACAAATTAGATTGAATAAAATTTGTTAGTGTACATTTTGTAAAGTAATATCAATACTAAATTGAATTGAAAGTATGTTTTTGTTTTTTTTACCTTTCATCGATAAGATATATCTCTTGGATTGTTTGTTGTTGAAATTTTGTGGTGATCTCTTTTGTTGGTTTAATTTGGATTGGAACAACTAAGAAATCTACATATTGAAATAAGAAAATGGTTATTTTGATGATAATCAATTTGTATAAGAATTAAATTTGAAATACCTATTCATTGAGCTGAGTCTTTGTAAGAGTGCAAGTCTGTAAATGGAACGATGTTATATTTTGGCGCCTCTATTTGATTGTCTTGTTCTTCTGCATCTTCTATTAGTGTTCTTGAGTTGAGGGTCCAATCATCTTCATATGTTCCAATCTTGACAAGGACGTCACTGATATAATAAGAGCGAAACAGTTTTAAAGTGTCCTCCCTAGGGTCAATATCCATTCCAAAAATGACTGATTGGACTTGATTCCCTTGAAACAAAATTTAAAGAAATAATGATTAACATTGTATTATATAAGTTGCAAAAGATAAATAGAGGCATGCTACATTCATTTAGGAGAGTATTAATAATTTTCAAAGTAATATATATTCTAACAAATACGATACTTGTTGATCGATTAATATTAGATTTTGGTATTTGACTGCTAAGTTACGACTTGTTCGCTTTGGAGATTTGTCTGCCACAATCATCTTGATTTTCCAAGGTTTTGTATTTGGGGTGATCTCGTTGATCGAGGTACATATTGTCAGCATTTTTTTCCATGTAAAGATAGAAGAATATTACACACATAAATATAATGTATATGAATTATTAATTTATGAAATAATGGAATAATGGATTGAAAATAGATTAATAAAATTAGTGAATGTTACCTACGTAGACATGAATTTAAACATGATAATGATAATAATTCTGTGTACACAATATTTTTGGTGTAGTTTTTGTCAAGTTTATTAGTGGTTATTGGTCAAATTAAAACCCTCACCATGGATGTTGTCTTTGCTCTTGATAAAGCCACGTATAATTGACCATGAGAAATACTAGTTGTGGTAAATAAATCCCAACATAATCCAATGTTTGGCCTTGTGACTTATTTATGGTCATTGCAAAACTTAATCTTATAGGAAATTGAGCTCGCTTAAATGGAAAACTACTATTATCATCCACATTTGGTAAGAATGGTATCCTTGGAATGAAGACTCTTTTTCCCATATGATGTCCAACAACAATTTCAGTATTTATGATATTTTAATCGAAAGCTCGACAAATTAAACGGGTTCCATTGCATAGTCCCTCTGAAGGATTAATGTTTCTTAGGAGCATGATGGGACAATTTTTCTTTATTAATAATTCATGATGCGGAAGTCCATTAGGTGTTAATGTGTTTAAGAATCATCCATAACCGATTGCTCAGTTTTATCTATTGTCTCATCTCTACACTGTAATATTGCTGGACTTGACTTGGAAGCCTCTGAATTAACAATGCATTTATTTCATCGACAAAACTATTCTTTGGTGTTAGTATGGTCCGATTCATCATAGTTGACATATTTCCTGAATATTCTTGAATGTTCTGGAAAACGTCTTCTATTAAGTGATTTAATGAAGTTGCATCCTGTTGTCTGTATTTTCACCTCCGACACGTGGCAACCCCCAGCAACTGGCCCGAGCATTCATAGACATCCTCGGGGCATGTTACTACCCGAGACCTCTAGTCGGAGCAAAGGTCCTCTTAATGAGACTTTGTCTTTGACAGTGGGTCGGGAGTGCCTTAGTAGATTACTCCCCGATATTCACCCTTGGAGCTGGAGTTTCTCCAGCTCGGGCAATTAAGGTGCGAAGGCTCTTGCCTCCCATTCGTCTCCCGGGTCCGAGGTTCTGGTTCTCGGACCTAAGATAAGGTGCAACGTGTCAGTAAGTGCGGGTTTTTCAGAGCCAGAGGATCGTCTGACAACCTTTATGGGAGATCCGTCACCAGTGTTGTTGAGTGTACGACTCGACAATTTGCACACCCACTACGCTGCCTGACATGGAGGTACTGACAACACGCCTTGAAAGTACCTGGGGCATGTTCCCTATAAAGTAGGTGCTTTTCAGCAGTGGGCCCCTGCAAACCTCGTTTGGGCCATGGCCTCTATTCACTGCATCCCAATGCATTGAATTGGTATTAATCCCCCACTAATGGGAAGAATGTGTATTAATTATTTATGATTAGCATTAATGACTCCAGCCTCTATAAATAGAGCTGGGATTCTCATTGTAAAGGGTTCAGTTTAAAAAAAAAAAAAAGAAAACTACTTGTATTCAGAGCAATCTAAACGCTGCTTGAGCATACACCATTGAAGCTTGCAATCACAAGCTTTCAATCCTCTTAATACCAGAGACTCGTGGACTAGGGTTCTTTTATAACCTGAACTACGTAAAAATCCTTGCATTCTTACAATTTATTTCTTTAATCTCTCTTATTAAGGTTGATAGCAAAAAAGGCAGTCAACACATCCCATTTGGTATTTTTATGATTTCATCTTTTGTGTTGGGTGGCAATCCATTGCCTACTGCCAACACATAATTTGAAAACATTGGATCTAATCTTGCTCGCATATTTTTAATTAGTCGAAACTTAGTCAATGTAGGCCATAAGTAAGAATGAACTAGACTGGAATTAACTTGCTCTTGTCTTGTCTCTTTACGAACCACAGGTAATACTTGTCAAAAATCTCCCTCGAAAACAACAACCTTTTCATCGAAGGCTACGTTAGAATCATTGATGTCTCGTAGCATTTCGTCTAATGCCTCTATGTGTTGTTTTCTTGCCATTGGTGCCTCATCCCATATTATTAATTTTGCTGCACGAAGTAGGTTTGCAAGTGTACTTTGTTTGCTCACACAACATGTGGTTTTTTTGTCAATATCAAGTGGAAGCTTAAAGCGTGAGTGAGCTATTCGACCTCCTGGAAGTATAGATGTAGCCATACCTGATGAAGTAGTTGCAAGTGCTACCAAGTTTCTTGATCATATTGTTGCTAGAAGTGCCCTGTATAGGAAGTTTTCTCTATCCCACCTGGGCCATCTACAAAGAATGCAACATTTTTGTTTGATAATTTTTTTTCCAACACTACATTATACACTTATTGTTGCTCGCTATTAAGTGATCTTGAAGATGTAATATCTTATTCTGGAATTTCAACACCCAACTCATCATCGATTTCTCTAGATTGAAATTCATTTCCATCGAAAGAAATGTCTTCATCAAGAAAATAGTAAGGGTTAATGTTTTTCCTCATTGATTCAATCGTAGAAGAGATTGACCTTAATACGTGATATCTTGCACTCGATGTAGAATATTCTAATATTTTCAAATCAATTGACATATCTTCCTCGAAACGTTCCCAAAGGTCTCTTGGATTGGTTGGATTACAATATACCAATATTGTTGCGAATAGTTGCCTCAAACTGGATGGAATTTGACATAAAGATGCTTCATGTAAACACTCTTCTAAGCTATTATCTCTTTGTAACAAACCATGCATTGTTGCTGCCTCACAAAATGTTGGGGCCAAAATGCCCTCGACTGTTCTAAGATCTTCAAAGGATAGTGGTCCCCTTACATGGTTTAGCAATACCCACACAAAATAACGCTTACCCTCAAATGGATTTGCTGTAACAATACGACCTATGACTGTTTTCATTTTTTGGGGAGTCTACTCTTTGTGTTGATGGTTCTAAGAATAATATTCAGGAATTTTTTTTTTTTTTTGATCAAGAATATTCAGGAATTTTTTTATAGAGTAATTTCTTTGCATTTTCATCTACTCGATTTAATGCAAAGAATTGTGTTAGCATAGATTTTCTAGAACGGTCTAAATTGAGGATGTTAATTAGATCGTCGTTTGCTCGGAAAGTGACCGGGTGTTGTCCAGATGTAAATGCAAACTATACACTGTTGGGGACATCTCATTGATAATAAATTCATATATTCTCCACATTGCTTATGGGGGAGCAATCCATCGGGCTGACTGGAATTGTTGGATTTCATCAACTTGTTGATTATTTGTTACAAAAACCAAGTTGAAAGCGGCACGATCATGACCTATATAAATGTACTTGTAAAGATATTTCACTGCTTTTATTGTAGAACAAATCTCTACATTAATGTGCGAGTCAAATGTTGCAAGGAGATACGGGTTGTACGGAACAACCCAACGATTGTCTAGATTTTGTCCTTGGACTTTCACAGTCATTCCATTGTTTGAGCGCCTATATATTAGGAAGCAATCGTTTCCAATAGTTGTTACAGATGCATAATTCTTTGGATAATTACTTTTGCATCCACGATTTCCTTTCATGCAAACATTTGATGGATTCAATACTCCACATGGCCCATGCATCATGTGCTTGACAACAACGTTATGGAGGTGGATGTTTGTATTTTTATCAGGTATCTCTGCTGATACGATTTCATCAAAAGATTTTGGTGCATGGAGTTTCCACTCATTTTGTAAGATAATTAAAAGGTGGGCATGTAGAAGACCCTTTTTTTGGTGCTCAATAACATAGACATATGCTGACACTTTTCCGAATATTTGTCTTTTGAATAACTGGTCCTTTAATTCTTCCAATTTCGCTTGAAAGAATCGAGCAACCAAATCAGGTCAATTTTGACTCTCCTTGTGTGGACTTTGTTTATTTGTAATTTCTCGCCAATTTGGATTGCATGTCATCGTTAAGAAAATGTCAGGTTTGCCATAACGTTGAACTAAAGCCATGGCTTCCAAATATCTTTTTCTCATGTCTCTTGGACCTCCAATAAAAGAAGATGGGAGTATAATCCGTTTCCCAACATTAGAAGGATTTTTTTCCCCAAGCGTAATTGTATCAATAATACCTTGATACAACTCTGATCGAATATGTTGTTGCTTGCTTCTAAAATAATCTAGTCTTGAGGTCTCAATCTTGACATACATATCTACTACAAATTGTTGCAATAATCGACCAGAAAGCAGCAAAATTGATCTGACATTTTCTCTTATTTATAACTTGTAGCAATTATATTCTCAGCATGAAACTATTGGACACTTTCTTTGTTGGTTTAATCTTACAAAAGTTGAATGTGAATGAAATGTTACTAACTTGGATGTATATACTAAATGAATTTTTATAAATTTTTAATACTATAGTCTAACCTTGCTCTTCTGTTGCAAGTAATTCTTCTGTAGTGGCTGATTGTTGAGGATTTATTGATGGGTTTGTTTCATTGTACTTTGATCTGCTTCCTCTAATCCTTTGAATCCCTTGATGCCAACCAGTATCACTGAAAGGAAATAATCTCGGATATTGCAGTGGATCATAACACCAAAAGTAATACTGAACTTTATGATTTTCACTAGAATGGTTATACACAAGTATGTTACATCCTGTTGGTTGATCTCCATCATCATTTTCAACCCATATCGCTGCAACTTGTGAGGATGTAGGGGTATTGAAAACACGTTGATCAAGCCCAACATCTGTTTTTATACGAATGATTTGTTTTTCCAAATCAGGGAAATCTCCAAGTGAACAGAAAAAAATGGAATAAGAGTTGATGTGAATAATATTGATGAGTTGGCTTATAATTGATGGCTCCATTATGTTTGAATAAGAAATTCGATTTTCTAATTCATGCTCCGTGTCATAGAAATACGATTGGAGATAAGAAGGACGACTATTGGAAGGGAGCAAGTCGTTGATATAGTGATAGATTTATCCTTGAGTTTTGAAAGTATATATTCCTCTATTTCTTCGACAAAGTTCTTTATCAAAATTAACACCGAACGATGTAAACGTAAACTTATTGTTATAAGTTCGAATGTATGTTCGAAAATGTGCAAATTCACTACTGTTGGATGTAAACAATGCACAAAGCTCACTTGGTACATTATTTGTGGCTATCAGCACAACAAAAGCCAGTTGTTTCATGGCAGAATCACTTTGCTTTACAATGTCTACAGCTAGGCACTAATGAAAGTGAATATGGTTCAGATGGCACTACTTTTAGTAATTGTTTAAATCCAATAGAACGCGTATGAGATTGAACTATTTTGATGAGATTGGGTAATTAGAAAACAAAATGAAATTGTTCATATTGTTTTAATGAATGAATTTGAAAAACTAACTAATTTTTATTAATTCCTTACCCCTACAAGGTCTTTATATGTTTGTTTCGTAGATTAGATCCTCTCTAGCAACATATGGGTCCTATTCATAAAAAAAAAATGAAATGTTAAGAAAAAAAGAATAGAAAGATGGTTTAATTAGACTACTGAGAAAAATAATCTCAGGAAAACCTGTTGGATAGAGACATTTATAGATGAATTTTCCTCTGAATGAATTAGCCCGGTGCCATCAAGATTGGGATCCTTCTTCATTGATGTCAGTATGAGTATGAGAATTTCGTTGTCTCTTTGAGACTCTTTGAAGAGGACTAACATCTTCAATATTGTTCGTATATTGAACACCAATATTTGAATGTTGAGTAATCGATACTGTAGTACGATCATTAACAAATGTGTCCAAATCACCGTTATTTGATGATTCAGTATCATTTATACGAATTGAATTGGTTTTTAATGCTTTATGTCTAGAATATCCCTCTCTTTGTTTTCTACGAATCTCTTCCTTTTTTCTTCTGGAAAATCTTTATATGAAATTCCTTTTGTAGGTGGTTATTCATGATATTCATAAATGAAAAAATTTCAAATATAAAGTTCATAATTTTTTTTGCAGGTTTATAATTTTATTTAAACTATTATAAATGAAATCTTACCATTTCCCATTATGTCAATGAATATAGTATATGTTTCACCTGCAAGATATTTTTCTACAGGAAAAAAATAACAAATATATCATATCATAGTCTAGATTAAATAATTAAATGATAAAATATGTTTCCAAATATACTAATTAACTAAATTTCCATATTCCAAGCACCTTCCAATTATTTATGTAATAATAAATAATTAATATTTTACTACTAACCTGATAGCACTCAAAGTGTTGAAGGTGAATAGAGATGAGTGTAATCCTGAGAGTAAAGTTATAATAATAATAAAGTTAAATTTTTTATTGTTATACCCAAAAATTGGAGAATGCATCCTAGGAGGCTAAGGAGAATGCATCTAGGAGAGTGCCTCTTAGGAGAGCTAAGGGGAGTGGTCCTAGGAGACTCCAAGGAGGATGTGGTCCTAGGAGACCCCAAGGAGGGTGTGGTCCTAGGAGACCCCAAGGGTGTGTAGGAGGCAAGCCTCCCAAGGTTTTCTAAGTGTTGGCTCGAACGTGTCCAAGGTAAATAGCTAAGGAGGAGGAGTCTCATGCAAGAGAATGGAGACTTAGACTTTCATAAGGAAAGTCTATACAATGTTCGATCGGACATGTTTGGGAGATGCTAAAGAAGGTTGCCTCAATGTTGTCCAAGGTGAGGTTGCCTCAATGTTGTCCAAGGTGAGGTTCCCTCAATATTGTCCAAGGTGAGGTTCCCTCAATATTGTCCAAGGTGAGGTTCCCTCAATGTTGTTCAAGGTGAGGTGCCAAGGAGGTTGCCTCGGACCACCTTAGTCCGAGGAGAAGCCAAGGAGATTGGTTCAAGGAGGAACATGGCATGCTAGAGGAGAGTGCATGTTAGAGGAGAGAAGTGCATCTCCTACCACCATGCACGTTCAACCTACCACCATGCACGTTCAACCAGCCCTTGCATGGGTAGCGAGTAGGAGGTGGACCAACTAGCTAGAGGAGACTAAGTCAGATACAACTTCAACAACATGCGCGGGAATCTCTCATTCTTCCCACAAATGGGGAGTTTGTTACATTTTGAATGTTGAATGTTTATTTGTAATATAAATATAATAAATATAGTAAAATATCCCTATTATGAGGGGATATCAGTTGAGGATCCCATCTCTATAAATAGAGAGCTTATGAGATGAGAGAGGGACCCCTTCTGCTTATTCTTTCTAGAGAGATAAAATTGGGTCTGTCTATTCTAGAGAGAGAAAGTGCTGAAATTAGAGAGAATTATTGTATTTTCACAATTTATACTGAAGAAACTCAGTTGGCATAGTCCATCTGATCTTGAGTATAGATTTATAAATCACAACTCTAAGTGGATTAGGCTATTACCGACAATCGGGGCTGAACCACTATAAAAATTCTGTGTTATTTACTTTTCTTGTTTATACCGTCTGTTGTCGTTTACATTCTCTTGAAGGTTCGTCGTATTTGACGTTCTCACGTCGTTGGCTAAAAACGCAGTCAACATTTATGTAGTTATATTTTTTTTTTATATAAGAATATGTTAATTGACCAAACTATGATATATATATGGAATTTAATAACAATAATATTTATATATTTATTAATATATACAATTTATATATTATGATTGATATTATTAATATATATCCAATATGTTAAAATAACCTGATGATAATAATATCGTCCAAATTTTATCTACCTAGCTTATTTAATTTTAATAAGTTTAAATATATATCAATAAAATTTTTGTTTACCTAAGTTATAAATATTGGGTATAAAATTTTAGTAAATTATATTTTGTAGTATAAATTTTGGGTAGATTTTAGGGTCATTGGACTCAGGTAAAAACTACAAATTTTTGGGTCAAACCCAAAGTGAACACCTAAATCCCAATAATGAAACTCTAACTATCTATAACATTTAAATAGAGTGAGTTTGATTGTATATTTATTAAAATACAATTTATATATTATGATATTAATATGTATGAAAGACTTCTTAATGGTTACTACCCATAGATGAGTACTAACCATTATGATGATGTGACAACATAGTGACTTGGTATAGCAAGTCACCAACAGGTAAATATTTTTTTTCTACATTAATTTTGAATTTAGTTATTGTTTTTGCCATAATTAATGTTGTTTCCAACCAATGAGAGACATTAGCTATATTTAGAAATTGACATGCATTTGAAAAATGAAAAGTTTACAATATTATATTTTTATAATAAATACACATTTTTCATCAGGTAACCCTTCCAAAAATTTGACAAAATCAAAGTTTATTTTTAGAAATATTAATTAGCACCTATAAATATGGACCATTGATCTTAATCTAAAGAATAATGTTAAAGTAACCATCAATGAGTAGTAATCATTAAGAGTGCACCAGGATATATCCAATTTGTTATCCAAAATAACAAATTATTAATATTATATATATGATGATAGCAATATCTTCCAAATATTGTCTACCTAACTTATTTAATTTTAATTAGTTTAAATATATATAAATAAAATTTTTGTTTACCTAAGTTATAAATTTTGGGTACAAATTTTTAGTTATTAATATTTTGTAGTATAAATTTCGGGTAGAATTTAGGATCATTAGGGTATAAACTACACATTATTGGGCAAACCCAAAGTAAACAGCTGAAGCCCAATAATCTCAAACCCTAACTATCAATAACCTTAGTATAAATATATATCATTCTCCCAAAACCCTTAACCTAACATTTCTAAACTTATCCTAGCCGCCACCCCAAAACTCACCACCACCACCATCTCCGTGTGCCATCTCCCCTCACCCAAAAATAGTCACCTTGTCGTCCCTCCCTCACCATCTCCGACCACCTTGTCCCTCCCTCATCATCTCTGAGCCGTGAGGACCTAGGCGCAAGTGTTCGAAGCACCTAGCCCCATCTCAGCTCCATTCTCTTCGAGGAAACACTCTACCAGTCCACAATAGATGGGAAGAAGTTTGTTGACAGTTTGAAGGAGGAGAAAATCGTGCCAAGAATTAAAGGTGATAAGGTGTGATGTTGTTTCCACTTTTATTGATTGTTATGTCAAGAATTTTGGGCAGGAGTAGGACCCAACCATCCCATTTGTTGTTATTAATGTCCTTATCTTTATTACATTATTTGGGTTCAGGGTTTGGTTCCTTTGCCCTGTTTCAACAATGAGTCTTCGTGCCAAGGTTTAGATGGGTTGGGTTCAAGATCAGTTGAGTACTACAAGCAAGGTGCTCGATTTGCTAAATGGTGACTCATTTATCAATGTTTGTAGTTTAGATTTGCTGCTTCTATAAGATGAGTAGTTTATTTCCAAGCAGCAAAAAAGTTTATGCCTTTGTGTTTTGTTGTTGATATATAGGTGAATGGTTGTTAGCATTCCTTGTGGTCCTTTTGTGTGTATGAGTGTATGCGTTGGATTGTTGGTTGCTCTTCTCATTTTCTAAGTTCTTAAATGATTATTTGGGTGAATTTTTGGCCAATTGTTAGGGTGGCGTTGGAATTGGTTGGGATTGGTTGGATTTCTGACATGGGGTTTTGAAATTATTCATGAGTTTTTTGTTTTAGCTATTTAAATAGCTAATGAGTATCCCATAATTCTTTAATTGCTTTGTCCAATAATTTATTGTTATTACTATTTGTATCTTCTATAATATAGTATATATTTATATATAAAAAATATTTAATATGAGTGTTTGAGCAAAGTAAACTCTACCACAACGAAAAGCTAAGGGATTATATATACATTGTTGACCCAGGATTTGGCCAACTGACACGGAGTCAGAATATGCTTGATATGAATGAATGTGTAGAGAAGAACGTAATGACAAAAAGTAATAACAACACGATATTTTTATAGTGGTTCGGCCCCAGGATCTGGTAATAACCTACGTCCACTTAGACTATTATTGATATAGAATCAAAGGAGTGATCAAAGAACAAGGGTTCAATGAGTTTCACTAACCTCTGAAGAACAATATAATATCACTAGGAGAATTACTATAGTCTCGAATAATTCAAAAGCCAAAAGTCCCTTCCTTGAGCTATCTTTTGCTATTTATAGGCTCAAGGGGGATTACAAAAGATTGTTACAGATATTCTTTCCTGAATCATCGGATACTCAGGAGATTGTGTGAGTTAAATTCAGGATTTACAAAGATCTTCACAGTAATGTTGCTTTGTATGCGGAACCATCGACCAGACTGGTCGCAGGTAAGATTGGGCTGCTTACTGCTTCTAATGCGTCTTCTGGTCGATACTCTAGCAGAGCTTTTCCAGGTGTCAGCCACGTGTCCAGGGATCACTTGCCACGTCATCAATGCTAATTTTTTGGATAACATACATTATGTCATACTACTTCTCATTTGAGTGATTATATCTTCTTAAACTTATACTTATATATTAATTTGATCAGGAACTTAAGTGAGATTGATATCTGATTATTTTCGTATAAAAAATGATCCTTATTATATATTTTCTAAAATTTTATTAAGCATAAAGAAAAAGGAAAGAGTGGAAGTAAATTTTTCTTGAAATAGAGAACCCTAAGGCTGTCATGCTGAGTAGTGAATAGTTAGCTTGGTTTGCTTAGAATAAATGTGCTATTATATTGATAAGGGAAATTTGTGTTTGGATTGGATTTAGGTTTTAGGTTGAGAATTTTAGATGTTTTTTTGTGTGAATTTTTTTTCTTCATGTTGTTCTGAATTTGGGAATTAGGTTTCTGTTTCTTGTTTTTTCTTTGAAGGATTGATCACTATATGTTTGAAGTTAAGTGTTTGAGAACTGATGATTATGATCATGGTGTTGTTTTATATGATCTAAGAATTACTAGAGTACTTATTTAGTGGGATTGTTTTACCTTCTTTTAAAAAGGATTTTGATTCAATTTTGGTGTTGGCTGTGGTGGTTAAGATTTTAGGGCTCAGTAAAACAACATGAAGAAGAGTAGGGTCTCTAGAGCGAAGAAAGGTGAATTTAAGAGGGGGCTTGAAAACATTTTGAAGTCACCAACTAAGAGCAACATATAATATGGTGAATTATCTCTTCGTGAGAGTGGTAGCTTGAACTACGAGGTTTGTAGCTTTTCACTCTCTTATTTGCATTTTATTTTCATTCTTTGATTGATTACTACTTAGAAGGTTAGTAAGTAAATTTTGTCACTATACGTTTGCAAATTAAAATGTGGCTCATCAGCTTATATTGTTTTCTACTGTTAAATAATTTATTTAGGATTTGGTTTTAGTCATTAGAATATAGAAGCCACAATGAATTATCTCTTCGTGAGAGTGGTAGCTTGAACTGCGAGGTTTGTAGCTTTTTACTCTCTTGTTTGTATTTTATTTTCATTATTTGATTGATTACTACTTATTCAGATCCTTTTATTTGTGTGATTAATTTTTTTATTTAAGTATTGTTGAAATATTTTTATAATTTAATATTGTTTTTTTCCTCTAATGTAAGCATTTTTGGGGATTCAAGATTGTGAAATTTTTGGCATAGGAAGATGTGAGAATGGTTTGGCATAGGGGGATTTATATGTTACTATATTCTTTGTGTGTACATGTTATATTAAGTATTAATGTGTTACTTTTCAGAGGCAAGTATAGGTTTTAAAAGTTTTTGTTTTTCTTTTTTAATGGCTGCATGGTTTTTTTAATAAAATTATGTTAGATTTTAACAATCACAAGTATTAATGGGTTTGCTCTAGAAGTATTTTATTTATGCATTGTTAGCATTATTTGTTTGAGTATTATTTAATCTTGATAGTTAATCTAATCAATCCTAAAATCTTATTAATTCTTGTAGGTTTTGTTTCTCTATTTACTATTTGATTGTGTTACTATTTTAAACTCACTAAATTCATAAACTAAAAACATTTAAAATATTTTTACTCACATAGCATAATATAGTAATTCATACCTGAATTTGTATAACATTAATAGAGTAAATCATATCTGAATTTGTATAAGATGTTACCTTGTGTTTTGTTGAACTTTATCTTATATGAACTGACGACACTAATTTGTGAATAACTACCTGATTAGAGAAAAAAACTAAATTTCTATAAGATGAATATGGTAATTTATAATTGAATTTATATAAGATAGTACTTTGAATCTGTCACTCACTGCTTCATTTGAGATAAAAATTATTTTGAATAAGATGAATAAAGTAATTCATAACTGAATAAAGTAATTTGTTTAAATTTTTTGAATTTGCATTATTTTTGTGTGTCAATTTACCTTGGAACTTTGCGTAGATTGACCACCTGATTTCAGAAAAACAAAATGGTTAGTAAATCAATGATGTATGATTATAAAGAATTTGAGACTTAATTATTTGAGAAACAAAATCGTTAGTAAATCAATGATGTATGCTTATAAAGAATTTGAGACGAAATTTTGTGTGTATAAGATGAATAGAGTAAATCATAACTGAATTTGTATAAGATGTTACTTTTGTGTTTTGTTGAACTTTGTCTTATATGAACTGACTGCACTAATTTGTGAATAACTACCTAATTGAGAAAAAAAACTAAATTTCTATAAGTAGAATATGGTAATTTATAATTGAATTTGTATAAGATGATACCTTGAATTTGCGACTCACTACTGCCTTCATTGCCTGATTTGTGATAAAAAATATTTTGAATAAGATGAATAGAGTCATTCATAACTAAATAAAGTAATTTGTTTAAAAATGTTGAATTTGCATTATTTTTGTGTGTCAATTTACCTTGGAACTTTGCGTAGATTGACCACCTGATTTGTGAAAAGAATGGTTAGTAAATCAATGATGTATGATTATAAATAATTTGAGACGTAATTATTTGAGAAAAAATTGGATGGTAAATAAATGATGTATGATTATGAAGAATTTTAGACGTAATTTTGTGTGACAAAAATGATTTACCATGTTTTCCAGTTGAACTCTAAGTCTACAATGTACTTTCATAATTGATATTATTTGGAGAGAGAAAAATTCTACATTCATATACTTATATAATATCTCTTATACAAGAGTATTGTTAAATTAAAATATTATTTTAAAAACAATTAAACTTTATATTTTTTTGAAAAGATCTCAACAAAATGGATTATACACACTATGATTATATTAACTTATGTTTTTTTAAAGTAAAAAAAATAAAAATAAAAATAATCAAGCCGTAGAAAACATAACAGTATTTAAGAGATCGATTTTTTACCATTTTAAATAAAAGCTTTCAAGCTTGAAAATTAAAATAAAAATATCAATTTCAAGATTTTTCCAATCGGGTTAACATATATTTTTTTTACACTAACAAAAAAAATTGCGTTAACAGACATTTTGACAATAATAAAAAAAAATTGTGTTAAAAGTAGTTTATCACATTATCCAAAATAAATTGCATTAACATACTTTCATCAATTTTTTTAATCAATTAAAATAAATCTGTTAAAGTTAAAGTTAACGTTAGATTCCTAAACACTATTAAATTTGACTTTTATCTATCTACTTATTATACTGAAGAGATATATATATATATATATATATATATATATAATCTCGTAACCTTTGAAAAGTAACGTGGAAGAAACCTTCCTTAACTTGAGAGCGAGCGTATGGCATATCTATCAGTTGATCCGTTTCTATTTTCGGTTTTTTTTTTATTCATGTGTCTTAAAATCCCTAAGAAAAATGGTACCAATATTCAATAATTGAATGACCTCAGATTTAGATTTAGTGTATATATTTAATTATATTTTTAACAATCAATTATTATATACATATGTCACGCCGTCCAATTTATTGATTACAAAGTCAACATTTAAAATAATAATAATAAATGAATTACTATTCCTCTCTTTCCTATTCTCATTCTCTTCTTCTTTTATGAATTTTTCCCCGTAAGAATAAGAAAAGTTCTTCCTAAAAAATAAATTGCTCTGCTCACCCAAATTAAAATATTAAAAAGTATATAAATTTTAATATACAATAAAAGAATATAGCTTGTAGTTGTAGAATACACACTTGTATGAAATAAAAATGTTCATCTATTTTTATTTTATGGATTTTTAAGTTCATCTCAATATCTGAATACCATAATGGATTGTTGTAGAAACTTTAAGCTAATTCAATAATTATAGAAAAATATTATAATTTTTATTCAATTTTCAAAGCTAGTACAGTAGCCACCTATAGCTTTATAGAAAATTTGCTACAAAATTTATATCCTACGTCAAAACAAAAATATAGTTGTTGATGTTCTTTAAAAAGCACGCAATTTATTATTTATACCAACCTTAACTTATACGCATACATAACCAATTTTTCTAATTATTAATTTGATGTTAAAGAGTTTGATGATGATCATTTTTTTTAATATTCATTTCGAATAAAATTTATGTTTGTTTGCTGTAATTATGGTCCAACTATCTTGTTGAGCTTTTGGATACATGTTTTAAGGTTATTGGATCAGTCCAATCTAATTAGAAGTATGATGTTGAAAACCACCGTCTAATTCATTTTATAAGTAATATTTAATTCAATCCAATTTGTGGATTTTTTAATTTATTTTTACTGTTACAGATCATTCTTTTTATTTTTATAAATAAAATATGAAGAAATAATATAATATGCATGATAGAGTTGGGAATAGCACATCTTATGCCTTTTTTTTTCCTTTTTTAATTACGGGTATTAAATTGCGTGATAAGTTTTTTACAACCAATAATTTTTTCTTGATTTAATATATTATTATATATATATTAGAATAATAAGCTGTAATTATACTTTTGATAATGCCATGCAAAAATCCATCCAAATTCAATTAGAATATAATTTTTGACATAGTTTAATTGTAACATGAATATCCAATTGTTACTAATTGATTTAGATTGGATCAATTCGAATTCTTGAATTAAATATTGGACACCTCTACATATTTATATATTTTTTTTTGCAGTATACGTCTTTATTATATTATGTGTATTAGTAAGTGTATCTCTATTTTTATTTCTTGGCGAACTGAGCTTAAAACTTCTTGTATTTTGATCCAAATACATCCCTAAACTTAACTTTTATATTAAAAAAAAACATGTGCCATCCACATCATTAGTGGATTAGTTTTTAATAATAATTTAAAGGGATGTAAATGTGAAAAAGTAGCATTAAAAATTATTTAAATTCAAAAAATTATAAAAGAAAAGATTTTTTTATTTATATATTTTTTTGTTAACTTACATTTTTAAGTCCTAATTATGTTTATTTTCCTTAACTTTATAAGTTTTTATTTTTATTTTTATTAAGAAAAAGAATCTTATAGCCTGACTACTTCATCCCTACTGTTGGGAGTTGTCATTTAACCCATCCAGAATGAAGTTTGGTCAAATACAATATACCCCATTATTTACACGACTAATGATGGGAATACTCACAAATTCAACGTAATACATGATGCATCATTAATTGTTATTATATGATTTGAAATAATGGCCCCTACACGAAAATATCAGCATTGCCCTTAATATTTTCATGTAGGGCCATCATTTTAAATTGTATGTTATACATTATAAATTATGTGATCATTTGATGACCAATTTGTGAATGTTCAAATCTTTACTTAAATATTAATACATATTCTTAATGACACATCTTGTATTTTTTGTGTGATTTTATAAGTGTTCTTAGTATTACTCTATTTATAATTATAGTTAAAATTTGCTTTTTTTTTATTATATTTTGTTGCATTGTAGTTATTTTTTTTTTATTTTGCTAACATCGAAATACAAATTATTCTAAATTGTAAGCTCAAACTGAAATTTTTAATGTTGACTAGATTAATAGGAAAGCTTAAGAAAGAAGAAGATTAACACCAGGTTTTATGTGGTTCAAGCTATTAATTAGCACTAGTCCACGAGTTACTTGTATTAAATGTGAAGAACTTGCAAAACTAAAGTTCTCTTGGAATTCAAGCAGAGTTTTTGCTCACTCTGAAAGTTGGGATCCCTTTACTAGTGATGTCCTAGCCCTATTTATAGGCAGTTGGGGAGATTAATATTATTAATTAGGGCTAATTACAATTACTCATCTCCTAATGAGATTAGTTATTACATAACTACAATTTTTGTATATTAAATAGGCTGGTGGGTCTCATTAGAACCCAAGTGGGCCCAATACGAGGATGTCAAGCCCACTACTTTATTGGAAAAGCACCCATGACACTGTTAGGGTGGTAGTTGCACGTTCTCCCATGTCAGGAGGGGTCGTGAGACATCAATTTTGCCGTTTCTACGGAATCGACATCACGATCTTTGTGGCCACTGGGTGTTAGACATGTGTCTGTGGTCCAGAGCGCCCCCCTGACCGACACCTGGAAATTGTCATCCCCCAGAGGAGGTTCCCTAATATTTTGATGGGTTGGTCACACCTTGAAAGGCTCTTAGAGGGTCACCTTACGACTAGATCCTCGGGAAGTAATGACCGTCAGTGACATACTCATCCAGCGGTGAAAATAATCATGAGAACTAGGCTCGAGCTCCCGAGGAAGATTAATCATCGTAGTAATTCATGCCACGTGTCCAATGCTGAAAAACACAAACACCATTTGCCTCCCAAGTCTTCACTTCATCCTCGGGGACAGTGGAGACTTAGATAAAATAGTTGTCCTCTTCTCAGGAATTTGTCTTTAGGTTGTGACCATTGGGGGTCCTCGAGCATTGACGTTTCCAAAAAGGGGGTGTCACGTGTAGGTTCCCCATTGCTTGGGCTGTCAATCAATGCTATTTAATGATGGGTTTTTTCTATACCGAGATGTCCTTTCACCTTTCGAGTATGACCATTGCCTCGATATTTGTGACCGTTGGATCATGCTTAAGTACCTACTTGTAGGTGATTAACGGCTGGGGAGCAAAGGTTCTTTAACCCACATTTGAGGTTTTGAATTTAAACGTTTCCCCTCCTTTAATTTTCCACACTCACTTTCACATTCACATAAACTTCTTCATTTTCTCATAAAGAAAAACCCTTCGTCCTCAGAAATCCCACTTCCAGAATCTACCTCTCTTGTGTTGAGCCTGAATAATTGGAGGGAGTACAGTTACTTCTGGATTAACGATGCCAAGTACATCAAAGTTTGCACTCGTCTTCACAAATATCTTCATTTTTTGTCGAGTATGTTTTCTTCACTAGATTTCTGCTTACGAGTTCTATTTTTATTTTTGGTAAACCTGTTTCTGTGATTTTTTATTTAAGATAATGAACATGATAGGATTCGAGGGCATTCTTTCTTTGCTTTTTCGTGCCCTTTCTAGTGAAATATTGGGCTGTAAGTGGCCTTTTTACGTTTTGACCAGAAAATCACTTTTCTGGGTTTCGTTTATGGGAATACCTAGAATTCAGCCTTGTTTGGTCGTATTTTTTGAATCTCCGATGGTGTTTTTGGGATGCGTTCCATTGCTTTGGGAACACCTCTTTTAGAGAAAAATTTCCTTTTCTTCTCCATCTCTGAGCAATTTTCTTAAGGTATTCTCATGTCCTGGCCATTTTTCTTTTGGTCAGGATACTAACTGCTTAGTTTTGTTTTAGATGTCCGAGGAGCTTTTCGAACTTCTTCAACACAGTTTCTACGATTTCAATAGAGAGATACAAGACATGGCTCGTGAACAAGGTTCAGTTCCTGACTATGCTCATGTGTTTGAGTGCTTGGCAATAATGGAAGCAACTCCAGTGGTGGAGAGGCCACTGGCGGTCAAGGCGCATTCAGGGACGCGTACTTTAACTGAATATGAGGTCAACATGGCCCCAATTCAAAGTCTTTGGGTTTGAGGCGGAGCATATCCCATCCAAGCTAAGGAACTTGGACGCTCTGGCCCACATCAAGGCTCACTACAGGATCCTGGTGGCTACCTCATACGATTGTGTTGGGAGATGGAGAGGTCCCATCGACTTCGGGGTCTGAAGCCAGTCCCACCTATAAGCGAGCACTACACTTCCCATTCACCAATACTTCGTCAACTTCCTAAAGTTTGTGGGGATCTCTCTCTTCAAGTTGATAAAAAATGGCTACCGGGTCCTTGTGGGCTTGTACATCTTGTAGAAGTGCCACAATTGGCATGAGCCTTCTCCAGCTGAGAAACTGTTTCTCGACAGCTTTCGAGCCTGTCCGAAGAAGAAGGGAAGTGACCTTGATTGGTTCTACACTCTCATGAAGTACTTGTAGTTCAACTACAAGGCAACTCACCAAAAAGATAGCCATGCTTGAGACTTCAAGGGCCACTTCTTCTACACGATGGGGTTTCCCATCCAGTCTAACTCAACTATGCTTCTGTATTTCGCTAGAGTTGGTAAGGCTAATTGTCACTTCCTGATGACTTCTTAGACTTAGGTTTCTTTTGCTTACGTTAATTTCCTTTTCTTAGGTCATTTCCTCCGCACCACATGGGTGGCTGACTTCCAAAATTTCTTGGAGGAGATGAAGGCATTCCTAGATGTGGAGCTGGAGTTGAGCCTGCTGGTGACCACGGAGAACCTCATTCAGGTGGGACTTCTTTGGAGGGACCATGAAATTGGGAACTTGGACCTCACCAAGTTTTTTAATTACAAGAGGTCCAAGGAGAAGGCTGCAAGGCATATCGAACAAGTCGATATGTTGGCTAGATAAGTGCATGCAACTGGCTGCTGAGCGTCGAGCAAGTGCTTGGGAGATGTAAGCTGCTCGTGAAGCTTGCCTCGAGCAAGAGATCGAGGAAGAGATAGAAATAGGAGTTGGGGCCTCCATCTCAGATCAAGGTAAAACTTATATCCTTCTCTTTCATGCTAAGTCGGTTGATGAAGGGGTAAGTCCTAATCATGTGTGGGCCTCCCCCACTATTCTTCGATGCTGCTTCTTTGGCAATCATTGTTGGACCAGGGATGAGTATCAAGACTCCTAGGATGTGATCGACTACTACTGTAACGCCCTGGTTACCCCAAGACCGTTACAGTGAACGTTGAACCCTGAATTTAACTCGCTAGCCGAGTTCTTTGGTTAAAAACGTGCTTCTAGGTCTTATTAATAGGTTAAGGTGGAAAACCAATAAAAAAAGAAAGGATATATTTTATTTAAAACATAAAACTATTCATGGGCCCATAAAACGTTTACAAGTTATTTACAATGCAAAATTGTAATGCCCCGAAATCTCTAATGCGGTTTAATGGTTGGATTAGTAGGCCGGGAGGGCCATAATTGTTTAATTATGCCATTAAATGATTATATGCATGTTTATGTGAATTATATTATAATATGATGTTAAATGCATGCATGTGGGTCCACATTTGATTATTAGGGCATTTTGATAACTTGACCAGTTGAGGGCATATTTGTGTATTTTGGTGCTTATTGTGATTTATGGATGAGATCCCATTATCATGGGGATATATTCGAGCTATTCGGCATGAGATGATCTTATATTGCAAATTAGCGGTTTTGTCATAACGGGGTCAATTATTGGGATATTGGATAATGAGGGTGATTATTTGATGATAAATTGGGAGTTATTGAGACCAGGAAGAAATTCTGGGAGTTTTGACTATTATGTCCCCGGGAGTGTTTTTGGGACCCCGAGCATTAGGTTTTATTTGAGGTTACTTAAGCTTGAAGTAGTTCGTCAGAAAGAAACCGTACGTTAAAAACACTTTCCCCCTCTCCCGTTAATCTTTGTGACGTTCGTGGTAGTTTTGAAGAAATCTTGAGTTCTAGGAGTCAGAATCAAGTGAGGATCGAGGCATAGTGATCCTAGGAAAGATTAGAAGCTTCTTGACCGAAGGATTTAATGAGAAACAACCCAATCAAAGGTAATCTAAGTTTTGAGTTTTGAGTTTTTAGAGTTTTTAAGCTCTGAATTGGATTTTGTGTATCGATGAGTTTTTGATTCATTTGAGCCTCGGGATTTGATGATTTTGGATCATTGGGATGTTTAGGAACTTTGATTTTTGGATTTGGAAGTGTTTAGGTATGTTTTTGGAAGGTTTAAAATGGAGAAAAATAAGGTTATGGCAGGTTCTCGAGTGGGGGCCGCGACCTAAGCTTGAAGAAGCAAGAGGTGAGGTTTTGGGTGTGCTGGGGGCCATGACATTGAGTAGTGGGCACCGCGGCTGTAATATCCAACATTTTCATAATACATTTATTTATTATAAATCAGAGTTTTAATACATAAAATGTACAAGTTTACAAATTTAAGAAATAGTAATGGAAAAATAGTGTTTAAAATATGATTTTATGTTTTTAATGAGATTAAAGAGAGAGAAACTTGAGTAGTCAAGTATTGGACCCAAATGTCATATAATTTTAATTGGGGATTTTTATAAAATTAAGAAAGTTTTGCTAAAGGGCTTATTTGAAAAGAATTTTAGTATTTTGGGTCCAAGTGTAATTTTAAAAATAAATTTAAAAAAAAAAAGAAAAGAATAGAAAAGAAAAGAAAAGGCTTCAGCCTTTCTTTTTTTACCCGAGCCCCTCTCTCTCTCTCCTCAGAAAATCTCTCTCTCTCTCTCTCTCTCTCTCTCTCTCTCTCTCGCGTGCGTGCATTTGCCCGACCACCAAACGTCCACCGGCGATCACCATTTATAGCCACGCGCCGGACTGTTGGATTCAGAGGCCTCCGAAATATCGACCACGCGGGAATCTAGAGCTCACTCGCCGATTAAACACCTCAACTGGTTGATTTAAGTTCGGCCACCCCGCGACTTCAAAGTTGCGATTCGGCCACCTCGGGCATCCGTTTGCCGATCCGTCACCACCATCGTGTTCCTCGTGTTGTGGGCTTCAAAACCCAATAACTGGTTCCTACATCTACCATAGTTGGGTGGTGGGCCCACCACGAGCCACCGTAGACTGACGGTCGAAACTTAGTGTTCGAGGTTTTGAAGTACATTTTGAGTCTCAGAAAATCATCGTTTGACTTGTTGTGGAACCCGATCACTTTGGTATACTTTCTTTGACCTATATATTGTGATTTAATTGTGATTGATTAGAATAATTGTTATTATGTGTATTTATAGTATATAATTATATATTCTTGATATATGGAATATTTTTCTGTAATTATACTGGCTGTCTGAGATTATATATATTTCTGATATAGGTTTTGATTTTGGGTTTGTCCATTTTATAGCCGTTGTGCTGTCCAATTTTCTAGAAAATATTATATATTAAATAAAGTATAAAAATACATATTTAATTGATTTTATATTAATATGGAAATTATTATGATTAAGTAATTTTAATTATTATTGTTATTATTTTGTTAAGTAAATCAAGAATATAGTTTCATATAAATATATATATATATGAAAAATGTGATTTATAGTAAACCTATTATTTAACAATTATTCTTATATATTAATATTTTGTTAATATTTGAATATTAAAATAATATCAATATTAGTTTCTTACAGTTATTGATATTTGTAAGACCAGTGAATTTTGGATAAAGTATATTTATTATATCACTGGAATTGATATTATGACTAATTAATAATAATATAAATATTTATATTTATATTATTATCATTATATCGATTATTACAACTTTATGTTAAAAATATGATTTCTTTTATAAAATGACTATTTGAATATATACATTCATTTATGTATTGTTATTGAAGTATTTTGTTATTAATATTGAAGTAAGTTTATTTATAGACGATAATTATTATTCTTGTTATTATTATCATAAGAGTACATTATCTTATGAGCAAGGTTTAAAGCATGGCTTTATATGAAGAGTTATTTGCATTACGTTGATAATAATTATTATTATCATTCATATAGTTTATGGTATTGTTAATATACACTATCAATAGTGTATATTTACGATTTTGATAGAATTTAATAAATGATGTGCCTTGAATAGGATTTGTATGGATTTGATTGATTGACTCTTGGTGAGCACTTTTAAAATAAGCTAAGGACCTAAGGTAAGTAAATCTCACCTTTTGTGCTTAAGTGTAAGATGCATGACTACATTGATTGTGTACATCTGATGAGTTAAGTATGGTATGATGATGATGCATATGATAAGTATGTGAAGAATGGTTATATGAACACCATAAGGGTGTTGTGTGATATGTAATTGATGAATTCTGTGATATGTGAAAGATGTCTTACTTGGTTAAGAATGATATGAATTATGTGCAAGTATGTGTTCTTATGTTAATGGATATGTGGATTACTTTATGTTCATGATTTGTTATATGTTATGATATATGAAGCGTTTAAGTTTTTAGGCTGGAAACCTTAGACCTTAGACCTGAGCCATAGCTCTACGTTAAGGTATAACAACGCCACCAACCTAAAGCTTCATGTATTATGACTAAAGATGTTTTGAGTTATATGAGATGTGATACAATGCCTTGATTGAATACCATCAACATGAATCATGAACATGAACATTGGCATTTCAGCATCAGCATGTATGCATGTCATGTACAGTTATGTGATACATTATTATGTGATATAAGACCATGCATATGAATATGAGAAAAGTTATGAAATGCCTTGAAAAGCCTTATGTAAAATTAAACATTTTAATGACACAAGACTTAAGCAAAGTGATAATATATGTTTAAAAAGGGTGCCACTGTTTTGATGAAGCAATTAAGTAAGTTCAGCAAAGAAGACGGAGGTCTATAAGACTAATAGTGGCTGCCCACTAGTATGGGCTAGGTCAGAGTTGACCATTCAGACATGCTTGCCATGTTCCCGTCTTTCTCCTCCATATGTGTAATAAGTATGGCAGCTATGGCAACGATGAAATGAGTGTTATGATGAGCCTAGCTGTGATGATGGCTAGCCGGAGGAGAACCCATGGGATTCTATATGATATGTGTAACAAGCCCTGCAGGCATTGGCCGAATCAAACAGTGTGCACAAGTGATATTGGGCCCATAAAAAAATGCGAAACTAAAAGAAAGATCATAAAAGTAAAGTTTGAAAGTGCATGAGCAATAAACGAAATGCATAAGTATATAAGTCAGCATATTAGTATATGGGCACTTCAAACTCACGACATTCATGTGTATGTGTATGCATGAGATTTGCTTACTGAGCGTTACCTCATTATGTTATTTTCCAACATTTTTCCAGGTGTGGCTTTAGCTGTTAAGCAACTTGTGGAACACGGACTCAGTAGCAATGCAATAGTGGTTTAGAGTTTTCATATGGCTACATTAAATTAAAAGTATTCATACGTGTAATAATTTATACTAATAAGTTTATATAAAAGTTTTAAATTTTTATGTATTTCTTTGTATCATTTTATTTAAATTCTTTTGGTAAAGTGCCTTACATACTCGTAAACCCTAGAATTACGAGTATGTGGCGGACGTACCCTACCTTAGGGACGTTACAAATGGTATCAGAGCTTTGAGGTTGTAGATGTCGTATACTCGTTATGTTATTAAATTTTGGGATCCGAAATGCTACTGAGTTCCGCCACAAGACAAGCCACACATTAATGGTTAGTATAATCTATCCATATTTTAGTTAATGTATGTTAATGATGCTATATAATTGTATTAGAAACTCATTGTGTGTTTGAGTTTCCATGATATAAGTATGAGTTTGGATTAAATGAATATTCTCATGCACGGTAGAGAAACTGAAGTTTGTTATTTATCTGAATGCATGCCTTTATTATTGATGTGATAAATAATTGATGATTTATCGATGTCGATGTTTGGATTGTTATTTGATATTCTCAAGCTTTGAAAGTGACCTATCAGTTCAGTTAGTGTGTTAAGGGTTAATATGTCAGGTTAGTGTTTTGGAGAGCAGAGTTTTAGGTTGTCGCTGAGAGCACACACAATAAGAAACTTTAGTGAAACAATAGTAATATATAGAAAAAAAAATACATAATACATTAAGGATTGGGGTTTTGGACACGTTCTACCTCGTCGATCAACTTTTGTTGTTCAACTCTAAGGGTCTCCCCAGTAGTTTGCAGTGTCCGAAATTTTTCCTTCATATCGACTGAGTAGTTAGCAAGAAATTTAGTTAAAGTCCCATTCTCCTTAACCAACTTCTCCTTCTCTCGAGTCAATCCCTTGTTAGCATTTCTAATGGATAACATCTCTTGTTTTTGTGTTTCTATATACATTTTCAAGTGATCAACCTCTTGTTTTTGTTTTTGTGCCCTGAATAATGCATCTTCAGCAACCGTGTCCTATATAGTACTGAAATTGCTGGAACATACTTATTAGTATTGTTGATTGTGAATCATTATGTGATACATGCTAAGTGCTAAATGCTATAACCATGTATCTATTTTTATATTTGTATGACTGTGGAATATGATAATTATCTGCTTGTTCTTGGACCATAAGGCGGCAAGAGGCTTAGTTATCATTACCTGATTGGTCGTATTGACTATTGTTTCAGCAAGGTATAAGCTAATAAGAATGGATCCAGGACAGACAGATACTTCAGCTGGCCAGAGTGATCAAGGCCATAATAATAATAATAATAATGATGATGATCAAGGGCCTACTTTTCATGTGGAGCAGTGGGTCATCTTAAGAAGGATTACCCTAAGGCCAGAAGAGAAGAACCCAGGAAAGTGGACAGCTCGGCCCCAGCTCGAGTGTTCGCATTGACACAAGCAGAAGCTGAGGCTTCTCCCTCAGTAGTTACAGGTTAGATTCTTAGTGCTGGAACCCCTTATAATGTTTTGATTGATTCTGGTGCTACACATTCTTTTGTTGCTAGTAGAATTATTGATAGACTGTGTAGACCCTGTGATTTTTATGCTGTGGGGTTTGGAACTTTGTTACCCACTGGGGAATTAGTGGTATCCAGGAGATGGGTTAGATCTTTGCCAGTGACAGTGGAGGGCAGAGAGTTATCAGTGGACTTGATAGAGTTGGTTATGACTGACTTCGACATGATATTGGGTATGGATTGGTTAGTGAAGTATGGGGCAACCATTGATTGCAGAAGGAAGATGGTCACCTTTGAGCCTGAAGGTGAGGATCCTTTTGTGTTTGTTGGTATTGTGCATGGACCTCCTATACCATTGATTTATGTTTTGAAGGCTAGGTATCTATTGCAAGAAGGTTACATTGGGTTTTTAGCCAGTGTGGTTGACACCACTCAGGTCATTCCAGTGAGACCAGAAGAGACCAGACTTATTTATGAATTCCTGGATGTGTTTCCAGAAGATTTGTCAGGGTTGCTACCACACACAGAGATTGAGTTCGTGATAGAACTGGCACCATAGACGGAGCCAGTGTCTAAGGCACCTTATAGAATGGCCCCAACTGAGTTGAAAGAATTAAAGGTACAGTTGCAAGAGCTGTTGGATTTGGGTTTTATCAGACCTAGTTTCTCCCCTTGGGGTGCGCCAGTTCTGTTTGTAAAGAAGAAGGATGGTTCTCTGAGAATGTGTATTGAATACAGAGAACTGAATAAGCTAACATTTAAGAATAAGTATCCTTTGCCAAGGATAGATGATCTGTTTGATCAGTTGCAAGGTAAGACGGTATTATCAAAGATCGACCTTCGTTCTGGTTATCATCAGTTGAGGGTCAAGGAGGGAGACATACCGAAGACTGCTTTTCGTACCAGGTATGGGCATTATGAGTTTTTAGTCATGTCTTTTGGATTGACTAATGCCCCTGCTGCTTTTATGGATCTGATGAACAGAGTGTTCAAGGATTATTTGGACCAGTTTATGATCGTCTTCATCGATGATATTCTAGTTTATTCTCAGTAAGAGTCAGAGCATGAGCAACATCTGAGGTTGGTTCTACAGAGATTGAGGGAACATAGACTGTTTGCAAAATTCAAGAAATGTGAGGTCTGGTTATCTCAGGTATCCTTTCTTGGGCACATTGTCAGTAAGGAGGGGATTAAGGTAGATCCAGCGAAGATTGAGGCAGTTAGAGATTGGCCAAGGCCAAAGAATGCTTCTGAGGTTAGAAGTTTCCTTGGATTGGCAGGTTATTATAGGCGTTTCGTGGAAGGGTTCTCAAAGATTGCTACTGCATTGACTGAGCTGACACGCAAGAATCAGAAATTTGTGTGGTTAGACAAATGTGAGAACAACTTTCAGGAACTGAAGCAGAGATTGATTATAGCTCCGATTCTGAGTCTTCCGACAGATCAAGAGAAGTTTGTAATTTATTGTGATGCTTCTCATCAGGGTTTGGGCTGTGTTCTGATGCAGTCAGAAAAGGTAATTGCTTATGCCTCACGTCAGTTGAAGGAATATGAAAAGAGATATCCCACTCATGTTTTAGAGTTGGCAGCTGTGGTCTTTGCTTTAAAGATATGGAGGCATTATCTTTATGGGGAGAAGTGTGAGATCTATATAGACCACAAGAGCCTGAAATACTTCTTCACACAGAAAGATATGAATATGAGACAAAGGCGGTTGCTGGAATTTGTAAAAGATTATGACTGTGAGATTCTGTATCATCCAGGAAAAGCCAATGTGGTAGCTGATGCTTTAAACCGGAAGGGTCCAGGACAGATTTATGGTGCGAGGCTGATAGCCAGAGAGTTAGCAAATGATATGACCAGAGCTGGTATAGAGTTGCTGGTGGGTCAGTTGGCCAATATAACGCCGCAGTCTACACTGTTGGAGAGAATCAAGGAGGGTCAGTTGAGTGATCCACAGCTGATAAAGATCAGAGAGGATGTTTTGACTGGAGCATCCAGAGATTATACAGTGTCTAATTTATGCTTGCTGCGGTGCAAGGGACGAATATGTGTTTCGTTAGACACTGCTATGAGGCGAGAGATTCTAGATGAATCTCATACTACACCTTACTCTTTGCATCCAGGCACCACGAAGATGTGTCAGGATGTGAGATCGTTGTATTGGTGGCTGGGGATGAAGATAGATGTAGTGTAGTATGTAGCTAAGTGCTTGACATGTCAACAGGTCAAGGCTGAGAATCAGAGGCCAGCAGGGTTATTGCAGCCTCTGGATATCCCAGAGTGGAAATGGGAGGACATCACGATGGATTTTGTGGTGGGATTACCTAGGACTGTTGGTCAACATGATTCAGTATGGATTATTGTGGATCGCTATAGTATGTCAGCTCACTTCTTGCCAGTGAGGACTACATATACAGTTGATTAGTATGCAGATCTCTATGTGCGGGAGATCGTGCACCTCCATGGAGGGCCTAGGTCGATCGTGTCAGATCGAGACCCTACTTTTACTTCCAAGTTCTAGGGGAGTTTACAGAAGGCCATGGGAACATAATTGAAGTTCAGTACTGCTTATCATCCTTAGACAGATGGGCAATCTGAGAGGACGATCCAGATATTGGAAGACATGCTGCGAGCATGTGTGCTGGACTTTGGTGGATCTTGGAATAAGTATCAACCTTTGATAGAGTTTTCCTACAACAAGAGTTATCAGTTTACCATTGGAGTTGCACCTTATGAGATGCTGTATGGTAGGAAGTGCAGGTCTCCCATTCATTAGGATGAGACAGGTGAAAGGAGATACTTGGGTCCTGAGGCAGTTCAGAGGACCAGTGAGGCCATTGAGAATATTAGAGCTTGGATGCTCGCTTCTCAGAGTAGACAGAAAAGCTATGCAGATCCCAAGCGCAGGAACGTGGAGTACCAAGTGGGAGACTATGTCTTCCTTAGAGTCTCGCCATGGAAATGGGTGAGGAGGTTTGGGAAGAAGGGCAAGCTAAGCCCTCGATTTGTAGGTCCATTAGAGATCCTGGAGAGGATTGGTCAGGTAGCTTACAGGTTGGCCTTGCCACCGGCATTGTCGGCCGTGCATATTGTGTTTCATGTTTCAGCTCTTCAGAAGTATGTATCTAATGTGAATCATATTTTGAGTTATGAAGATTTGGAGCTTGAGGCAGATCTCTCATTTGAGGAGTAGCCAGTCCAGATACTTGACAGAAAGGACAAGGTCTTCAGGAATAGGACGATACCTTTGGTTAAGGTATTGTGGAGGAACAGCAAGGTCAAGGAAGCGACCTGGGAGCTGGAGTCAGATATGCATAGTCAGTATCCCGAGCTGTTCAGGTAAATTTCGAGGACGAAATTTATGTAAGGAGGGGATACTTGTAATGCCCCGAAATCCCTAATGCGGTTTAATGGTTGGATTAGTAGGCCGGGAGGGCCATAATTGTTTAATTATGCCATTAAATGATTATATGCATGTTTATGTGAATTATATTATAATATGATGTTAAATGCATGCATGTGGGTCCTCATTTGATTATTAGGACATTTTGATAACTTGACCCGTTGAGGGCATATTTGTGTATTTGGGTGCATATTGTTATATATGGATGAGATCCCATTATCATGGAGATATATTTGAGCTATTCGGCATGAGACAGTCTTATATTGCAAATTAGCGGTTTTGTCATAACGAGGTCAATTATTGGGATATTGGATAATGAGAGTGATTATTTGATGATAAATTGGGAGTTATTGAGATCAGGAGGAAATTCTGGGAGTTTTGACTATTATGTCCTCGGGGGTGTTTTTGGGACCCCGAGCATTAGGTTTTATTTGAGCTTACTTAAGCGTGAAGTAGTTCGTCAGAAAGAAACCGTACGTTAAAAACACATTCTCTCTCTCGTTAACCTTTGTGACGTTCGTGGCAATTTCGAAGAAATCTTGAGTTCTAGGAGTCGGAATCAAGTGAGGATCGAGGCATAGCGATCCTAGGAAAGATTAGAAGCTTCTTGACCGAAGGATTTAATGAGAAACAACCCAATCAAAGGTAATCTAAGTTTTAAGTTTTGAGTTTTTAGAGTTTCTAAGCTTTGAATTGGATTTTGTGTATCGATGAGTTTTTGATTCGTTTGAGCCTCGGGATTTGATGATTTTGGATCATTGGGATGTTTAGGAACTTTGATTTTTGGATTTGGAAGTGTTTAGGTATGTTTTTGGAAGGTTTAAAATAGAGAAAAACGAGGTTATGGCAGGTTCTCGAGTGGGGGCCACGGCCCTGTTCTTGGGCACCGCGGCCCAAGCTCGAAGAAGCAGGAGGTGAGGTTTTGGGCATGCTGGGGGCCGCGACACTGAGTAGTGGGTGCCATAGCGCTTGCTCCTGGTATGGCTGGGGACCGCGGCTCAAGGTTCTAGGGCCGCGACTCATGAAGGGTTTTGAGGCCAATTGGGTGTTTTGATCATGGGAACTCAGTTTTAGGCCTCGGGATCGTTCCTACTACCCGGTTTAGTGGGGTTCGATGTCCCGAAGGCTAGATCTTGGTTTGGGAACCTTTGTTATTCATTTTATTGATGGTGTCCCATATTTGGTTATGACTAGGTGACCGCTAAAGGACTTAAGGGTTGATCGTTCTCTAGGGTCATTCTTTTATTCATTCTCGCTTGAAACAGAGGTAAGAAGACTGCACCCTGTGTGTATGAAATGCGTGGTTGTATTGATGCATGTTTGTTATTCAATGTGGACATTGATTGCATATTAAATGCTTAGCAGATCTTGCTTACTTGTGTATGGCATTGATTATTCAGAATCGGCACTGGTCGCGTATTACTGACCTAAGAGTCAGGAATGGCGTAAGCGTTGAGAACGCGGAGCCGATAAAAAGATTAGATATAATCAATATCAGCGTTGAATGACTCTGGACCGACCCTAAGGTCGATGAAAATTATAAGCGCTTGACTAGTTTAGGGCTAGTTACTCAGAGCCAGGGCCAAAGGCCTAGGTGACTGCTTGTCACGTGGCTAGGGAGCGGAGTCCCATGGTTGGACTCTATGGTCATGCGGTAGGTTATATTGGTGACTAGTTCATCGAACACCTATCTTGATAAGCTAGTGAAAGGATCACTTATTTGTAAAGCCCAGGTGGCCCTATCGTCACGTGGCTAATGGGAACGGAACCCACTTTAGTGACTTTTCCAACTGTCACTCCTCTATTTTGGACTGAGAGTCCTGAATGATTATTATGATCATTGTTGATATTATATTCATGCGTTATTGTGTTTTCTTGCTGGGATTTGGCTCATGGGTGCTATGTGGTGTAGATAAAGGGAAAGAAAAGCTCACCCAGCCTTGAGTGGAGAGCTTACGTGGTGCTGTGTACATATGCGGCCGCTTGACCACCACGGCCATGGAGTTTTTAGAGGAACTAGGGGATTTACCCTATTTTTGCTGCTTAGGTCGGTGGGTTGTAAATTTAAACAGTAATGACCATTTTGAGTTGTAAATAACTTGTAAATTTTTTGAAGGGCCCATGAACAGTTTTATGTTTTAAATAAAATATATATTTTCCTTTTTATTGGTTTTCCACCTTACCCTATTAATAACACCTAGAAGCACGTTTTTAACCAAAGAACTCGGGTAGCGAGTTAAATTCACGGTTCAACGTTCACCGTAACTGTCCTGGGGTAACCAGGGCGTTACAAAAATGGTCACTACATTATAAAATTTACAACCCGCCGATATAAGCGGCAAAAATAGGGTAAACCCCCTAGTCCCCCTGAGAACTCCTTGGCCGTGGTGGTCAAGCGACCGCATTTGTACACATCACCACCTAAGCTCTCCACTCAAGGTTGGGTGAGCTTTTCTTTCCCTTTACCTGCACCATATAGCACCGATGAGCCAAAGCCCATCAAGAAAGCTCATTAATGCAAGTATATAATATCAAATGATGATCATGATAATCATACAGAGCTTATAGCCCTGAACAGATGAGTGAATAAAAATTTGTGGTTACATTAACCATGAAGGAGCTTATAGCTCTTAATCAGATGAGCGATTTAACACTTGAGGTTCTGGTAAACAATAATGAATGACTGACGAGCAAGTCACTAGCTTAAACCAATGAGTGACTGATGGACAAGTCACTAACTTAAACATATGAGTGACTGATGGGTAAGTTACTAGCTTAAACAGATGAGTGACTGATGGGTAAGTCACTAAGGATAGCCATGTGACTAAACAGTCACCGGGGCTCGCTGGCCCTGGCTCTAAATGACTAGCCTTTGGATAGACAAGCGCTTATAGTATTCATTCAATGCAGATGTCGATTAGATCTAATCTTTATTGGCTTGCGATAACACGCTAATGCCGTTCTTGACTTATGAGTCAATCCCATGTGACCAGTGCTCAGTACCACTGCCGAACTTGACTAATGAGTCACAGCTTCACAGTTGATACTCACACCATTGCCAATTATGACTATTCAGTCAGTGCCATACACAAGTGAGCAATATTTGCTAAGCATTCAATATTCAACCCGTGTCTACATTTAAACATTCAACATGCGTCATGAATAATCATGCATGTCACATATGGGGTGCAATTTTCTTACCTCTGGTTCGAGCGAGAATTAGTATAAGAATGACCCTTGAGAACGATCAACCTTTTAGTTCCTTAACGGTCACCTGGTCATAACCAATTATGGGATTCCATCAATAAAATATATAATTAAAGTTCCCGAACCAAAACCTAGCCTCCGAGACATCGAATCCTACTAAACTGGGTAGTAGTATCGATCCCAAGGCCTAAGGCTTGAATCCCCAAGCCAAAAACCTATTTTTGGCCAAAATGCCACTAAGGGTCGTAACCCTTCCTGTCCATACTGCGGCCCGCCCCTCAACCAGGGGCTGCCTCCCTTCAGCTCCCAACACGGGCCGCGGCCCTTCCTAGCCATGCCGCGGCCTTTCCTGGCCATGCCGCGGCCCTTCGGCCCTTCAGCCTCTTCCTCCCATTTTCTCAAGCTTGGGTCGCGACGCTCTAGAACAGAGTCACGACCCCACCTGAAACTCAGCCAAAAACCCTATTTTTCTCTCTTCGAACTCATTCTAATACCTCATTAAAGCTCCCCCAATATCACTAAACAAAGCCACCAATTGTTACTACCACTTACCCAACATACAAGCATCAAAATCCAAGTGAATTTCCTCCAAAAACTTCCATTAATTCTCAACTTAACACCTTAAATTTCTCAACTGAAAACCAATAGGAAAAACAAAGTATAACTAAGGTTTCATGGATGAATTCTTACCTCAAGCTGGATTTAAGTCCCCTTCAACGATTGAACTAAAATCCTAAGCTCCAAACTTTGATTCCCTAGCTT
This sequence comes from Humulus lupulus, assembly GCF_963169125.1. Classification (NCBI taxonomy): domain Eukaryota; kingdom Viridiplantae; phylum Streptophyta; class Magnoliopsida; order Rosales; family Cannabaceae; genus Humulus; species Humulus lupulus. The sequence continues at coordinate 49,252,386 of NC_084795.1, read as the reverse complement.
AGTTCTTCAAATTGAGATAAAAAACTCCAAAGGAGAAAATAAGAAAATGACGAACGTGAGGAGGGAACTTGCTCTGCACTGTTTTACTTCAATCCTTTCTACAGCTTACTAGAATCCCATATACCCTTGCCAAATGACCACATTGCCCCTAGATTAAGTAAAACTCTATAAAGACTAGTAAGGAGAAAAATGACATTTATCCTTTAAACCCGCTAATCATACTTAACGTTCTCCAATTCCCATTATTCTCAATATCCTCAAATACAAATAATTCTTAACCCGTTACCTTTTAATTCCCGGTAACGCTCTAATCATTAAAACACCCCGAGACTCACCCCGAGCCCCAAGCTTAAGCTTGTTATGACCAAACCGATAGTTTATATTCAAAGATCGTCTCATGCCGAATAGCTTGAACAAATCCACATTATAATGTGGCCTCAAAAATTAATCACAAGCATGCACCAAAATATATAGATATGCCCTCAATGGGCCAAATTACCAAAATGCCCTTACAATCAATGTGGACCCACATGCGTGCATTTAATATCATATTATAATATAATTCACATAGAAATGCATATAATCATTTAATGGCATAATACAACAATTACGACCTTCTCGACCTACTAATCCAGCCATTAAACCGCATTAGGGATTTTGGGCATTACAACTACCTCCACCATGTGAAGAACCATTTACCTCATTAAGGCTTTGTTCCTTTAGATCGTGTGACTTCATTTCAGGCCTCATGTTTTGTCAGTATGAGTCCAACCCAACTGTAGAGAAAGGTCGACTAATGAGTGCCTTTTCTTATTCAGTTCTTCACCCGAAGGAACCTTCTAGTGGTGGGACTTCCTTTTTGATAATCAAATGAAGTTCAGCGAGCTTGCCTGCCAACTAGTTCCTGTTTCCTCGGAGGCCAGAGGATGTTAGCATTGTTCATTGTAGGCCAAAAATACCCTTGTCACAAAATATTCTGGGCGAGACTTTGCCCCTCAGCATGGTTTCCAGAGAAGACTTCGTGCACTTCGCGAAGGATGACTCTTGCTTCCTACTCAGATACACACCAGAGTAGCGACAATGAGTATCCACGCCTATAGAATTTGCTATCCATGATTATATACCGAGGAGCTTGATAGTGTAGCTTCTGAAAAACTTTTTTGTCCTTTGGTAGTTCTACCTGGACAAGGTATTTCATGACTAGCTCCATCCAACTGTTTTGAGGCTGGAATTGTAGCGTCCCAAATTTGCTAATAAGGCTTAAGGCCTTGATTAGCGTGTCAGAAGGGCAATAATTGACTTAATTATGCTAATATGTGAATTTAATGATTATGTGATTATAAATGCATGTTAAAGTGAATTAAATATGCATGTGGGCCCCATCTGGTTATTAGGGGCATATTTATAATTTAGCCCGTTGAGGGCATAAATGTGATATATATGTGTATTGTGATTGAGACAACGAGGGTGTGGTGATATAATTGTGATGCACGATCCGAGACGGTCCTAGGGAGCAGTTTAGCTAAATAGTCACAACGGGGTTGAATACCCGGCTCAGGAGGAGCCTAGGGGTATTTTGTGGACATTGTTGGTGTTCGGGAATTACTGGATAATGGGTTGTAATTTAGCAATTATTTGGGCATGCGAGATTAAATGGGGATTTATAGGAATACTCGAGGACTTAGCGGGATGTGGCAATGGACGGGATTGCCCTTGGTGGAACTTGAGGATTAAGATAGGCTTAAGGGTATTTTGGACTCTTGGCAAAGGGATACACTTAAGCATTGGGCAGCTGAAACTCTAGAACCACTTGGAAGAAAAATAGAGTCCCCAAAGCTATTTTACTCTTTCTCTCTCTCTCATGGCTCCCTCTATCTCTCTTTGGTGATTGAAGGCTTGAAGGATTTTTGACGATTTAGACTGAGGAACTGAAGGATTGGAGGCTTGAGGTGCTTAGGAATTCGCTCAGGTTGAAACTAACACAAAGGTAAGGATTCTGTATTGAATTTTCTAAGTAATTTGCTGTAATTTTTGGTAGGAGGGCCTAGGTGCAAGTTTGGTTGAATTTAAGTGTTGGGCTTAGCTTATGATAAGGTTTTTGTTGAATTTCTGGATGCTTATATTAGTTATGTTGTTTGGGTATGAATCCTAGGCTGAAATTTAGGATTAAGGCTCAGAATCGGTGAGTTTCAGGGAGGTTGGCTCGTGAAATGCATGGGGAAATTATGGGTTTAGTGGTCCGAGCCGCAGCCTTGTTCTTCAGGTGCCGCGACCCATGTTTTCGAAGAGGCTAGAGGATCCTCTGAGTTTGCCCAGGCGTCGTGACGCAGGTGAGGCGTGCCGCGGTCCGCGTCCTTCAGCAGAGAGAGTTCTGCTCTCTAACCTGTAGGCGCGTCGTTGCTCTAGAGGGCATGTCGCGGCCCAAAATGGAAAGAATAGGGAAATTGAGGTTTTAAGCTCGGGAATTCGAATGTGAAGGCTCAGGAAAGATTTTACTACCTGGTTTAGTGGAATCCCAGGTCCCGGAGGCTAGATTAATATTATGAAGTTATTTATTGGTTTAAGACTTGATGTATGGTTATAATGAATGCGTTGTGTCTAGGTTCTCAATGAAGCTCGAATTAGGGGATGGTAAGAGGATTCACTTCTGGGATGATGTTTGGCCGCAGATCTTGAGAATCTCTCCCGCTTCCGTACGGTTTTAAGTGGCCAGAGATAGAGTTGTATAACGGTTTCCCGTTGGGGTTTCCGGGCCCCCTAGTCTTCACCTAATTGTGGAAGAGGGGAGGTGAGTTAGAAAACAAACATCTTTTTTCGGTTTTCAATAAAAATATACGTGCACCTACTATGCTTAGGATTGCATTGACTTATCAGCGTGGGACATAGGTAAGAAAAATTTGTACCCGTAGAGCAGGGCATGACCTTATTGTTTGTGTTTCAGAGGGCGAACCTATTGTTTATGCTTAATATATGTGTGGATATCTGTGATGATTATGCTATGTTATGCATGTTTGTGAGTGAACGGAAAAGGTCGGGAACAGTGAAGGCCGAGAACGGTAAGAAGCCGGGTTTGACAAGGGGCGGGATCGACATTGGGCATGCTGAGTGCAGGCCACTAGGGCGAGACCCTCCTAGGGTGCTGTATCTACCCGCTCGGTGAAGACCGCGAACCCAGGTCCTGGTAAAGCGCTTGGGACGGCGTAGGCCGCTCTGTGTTTAGCCCGTTGGCTATTTTGCTGTATATTGTGGAATGTTATGTTATATGTTATATGTTGAGTTTTCTTGCTGGGTTTCGACTCACGGGTGATTTATGGTGCATGTAAGGGCAAAGGGAAGGTCGATAAACTATGAGTACGGAGAGCGTGGAGCGACGGGTATATGTTCGACCTACTTGGCTGCCATGGCCAGAGTTATTTTGGGGAAAATACTGTAATGAACCGCTTTGTCGACCTTAACTGTATTTTTGACCTTAACTGTATTTTTGAGTTGTAATATATTTTCTAAATAGTTTTGTGGAGATCCCAACTGTATAACCTTTTTATGATTTCGATAAATGTCCAAATTTTTATAATTAATATTAATAAACGAGTTTATTTCAGTTTAGTCATACTTTTAACCCAAAACTTCGATTAACGAGCTAATGACACATTTTTAACTCACATAGTAATGACTCTAAGGAAGTAGGGCGTTACAACTTGGTATCAGAGCGTGCCAAGGTTTATGGTTCCTGGAGATCGACCGAACATGTACGCTCGCTGCCAGTGACAAGCTCGACTCAGGGTTGGTTGGTAATTAATGAGTTATATTCTTAATTGCTTGTTTAAGTTGCCTTGTTTGCTTGAATATATATAAATAGAGCATGATGAATGTGTTGTTATATGCATGATGTTAGGGCATGACCCTCTTGATTGTTATATGCTATGTGTGATATGTGGACTTGCTGGTTGTGGTTGATTGATGAGATTGGGAGGTATTTTTGGATGTTGTTACCATGCCTGATGTGCGTCATCATTGATTGCAGGCATAATACAGTAATGCCTCGGCGATCAGTCAGACTCCGCGGCAATAGGGCCGAAGATGACAACTAGGGTTAGGACCCTCCACCTGTCCCACCAAATTGGCAACAATTATTTGCTAAAATGGAACCTGGACTTCATAGAACAGAGGAAGAGCTTCAACAGTTGAGCCAGCAGGCCCCAACTCAGGACATTGGGTTACAGGTTCCAAAGGCTATGGCACCAGTATTTGCCCAGCCTGCTATGGAAAATAGGTGGGAACCTTTGTATGAGAGGTTCAGGAAGCAACATCATCCCACCTTTGAGGGTGGCCCAGACCCACTTTTGGGCAAAGTAGTGGATGAACATGATTTCTTCCATCCTGGATTTCATGAGGGTTGAAGGGAATGAGATAGTAGCCCGCGCCAGCTACATGTTGAGAGAAGATGCCCCCATCTGGTGGGATGTTGTGTCTTAGAGAAGGAATGTGGCTATCATGGCTTGGGAAGAATTCAGAATTTTTTTTAATGAGAAGTATTACAGTGTCGTAGTCCGAGTTGCAAAAGTTGATGAGTTTACTAACCTGGCTCAGAACCAGATTATGGTTACCGAGTATGCCTTGAAGTTCGTGCTATATTTGGAGCCTACTAACATGGCACAGAGGGATCGATTTGTGTGGAGATTGAACATTATGATCTCCCATGATGTCAAGATAACTCTAGATCCGGGAACTACCACCTATGCACAAGTAGTGGAGAAAGGCCTTACGGCTGGGGGGGGGGGGGCGCTGAGGATCAGATTTGACGAGAGGGCACCACTAGGCGCAATGCTTGGAGGATGATGCCCTACTTTTACTGGATCTAGCCAAGGTAGTGGCCCCAGTGAACAGAAGAGGAAGGCCCCATATTATTTTGTTCCTCCTAGCTCAGATAGGAGGGCACGAGGTCCTTTCAGTGGTCGTCAGGGCGGGGGAGACAATTGGAGGAGTTTCCCAGTGTGTCTTCGGTGCTGACGATGACATCAAGGAGAATGCAGGATCAGGGCCTGCTTTACTTGTGGGAACATTAGTCACGTGATGAAGGACTTCCCACAAGCCAGGAAGGAAGATCCGAAACAGAGCGACAACCTCACTCTTGCTAGAGTATTTACCTTGACCTAAACTGAGGTTGAGGCTAGCCCCTCAGTCGTGACATGTCAGATTTCTAGTGCTAGTTATTCTTTTACTGCATTGATTAACTCATGGGCTACTCATTCATTTGTATTTGCTAGAGTGATAGATCAGCTGTGTAGACCTAGTAATTTGTATGCTAGGGATTTCAGACTTTGTTGCCGACTGGGGAACTGGTAGTCTCTAGAAGATGGGTTAGAGCATTGCCAGTAGAGATAGACAGTAGGGAGTTGTCTGTGGACCTGATTGAGTTAGTGATGGATGACTTTGATGTGATCCTAGGGATGGATTGGTTATCAAAGTACGGGGTGATGATTGATTGCAAGTGCAGGATTGTGACCTTTGAACTGGAAGGGGAGGTACCCTTTGTATTCGTGGGGACAGTGAGTGGACCGTGAGTTCCTATGATTTCGACATTGAAGGCTAGAGTCCTAATGCAAGAGGGTTGCATAGTATTCCTAGCAAACATTGTGCATGCTTCTAGAGTTGTTTTGGTTGGACTGGATGAGACCAGATTAGTATGCGAGTATCTTGATGTGTTTCCAGCGGACTTGCCAGGGTTGCCACCACATTGAGAGATCGATTTCTTAATAGAGTTGGTGCCAAGGGTGTAGCCAGTATCTAGGAAACCTTATAGAATGCCTCCGATAGAATTGAAGGAGCTGAAGGTTCAGTTGATGGAGTTACTAGATTTGGGATTCATCAGACCGAGTTTTTCACCATGGGATGCTCCAGTGTTGTTCGTCAAGAAGAAGGATGGGTCTTTAAGGATGTGTATTGACTACAGAGAGTTGAACAAGTTGACCATCAAGAATAAGTACCCACTGCCTAGGATAGATGATTTGTTTGACTAGTTACAGGGGAAGATAGTGTTCTCCATGATCGATCTTCGATCAGGATACCGCCAGTTAAGGATTAAAAAGGAGGACATACCAAAGATCGCTTTCCACACAATATATAGACACTATGAATTCCTGGTCATGTCCTTTGGATTAACCAATGCCCCAACAACCTTTATGGACTTGATGAATAGGGTCTTTAAGGATTATCTAGACAAGTTTGTGATCGTATTCATTGACGACATAATGATGTACTTCAAGTCAGAGACAGAGCATGAGCAACATCTACACTTGGTATTACATTGATTGAGAGAGCATAAGTTATATGCTAACTTTAGCAAGGGTGAGTTTTGGCTACCCCAAGTAACATTTCTGGGTCATATTGTCAGTAAGGAGGGGATCCGGGTGGACCCAAGTAAGATTGAGACAGTGAGAGATTTGCCTAGGCCGAGGAGTGTACTAAAGGTTAGGAGCTTTTTGGGATTGGCAGGGTACTATTGGCGGTTAGTTGAGGGATTTACTAGAATAGCCACACCGTTGACTGAACTGATGCATAAGAAGACTAAGTATGTATGGACATACAGGTGTGAGAACAATTTCAAGGAGTTGAAGCGGCGACTGATCACCGCTCCAATATTAAGTCTGTCGTCAGATAATGAGAAGTTTGTAGTTTATTGTGATGCTTCCAGGCAAGGTTTGGGATGTGTGTTAATGCAAATTAGAAAGGTAACAGCCTACGCGTCGAGACAGTTAAAGGAGTATGAGCAGAGGTATCCCACACATGATCTGAAATTGGTGGCGGTGGTATTTGCACTAAAGGTTTGGAGACATTATTTGTATGGCGAGAAGTGCGAAATATACACCGACCATAAGAGTTTGAAGTACTTCTTTACTCAGAAGGATCTGAATATGCACGAGAGGCGTTGGCTGGAATTTGTAAAGGAGTATGATTGTGACATTCTATACCATCCTGGGAAAACCAATGTGGTGGCCGACGTGTTGAGTCGGAAGGGCCTAGAATAGCTATACAGTGCGAGGCAGATATCAGATAGGTTAGCTGAAGAGATGACTAAAGTTGGTATTGAGTTGGTAGTTGGACAAATAGCCAACATCACTCTTCAGTCTAAGCTCCTTGAGAGGATCAAGGAAGCACAGGGGGAGGATCCCTAGTTGAGGGAACACATAGAGGGCGTCTTAGCTAGAACGGCTAAGAAATTTTCTATTTCAAAGATGGGTTTGTTGAGGTACAAAGGTCAGATTTGCATTTTTATGAAATCTGGTGTTCGGCAAGAGATTTTTGATGAGTCTCATACCACTCCCTATTCCATACATCCGGGTAGGAGAAGATGTGCCAACATTTGAGAACTTTATATTGGTGGCCGAGAATGAAGAGGGATGTGGTAGATTATGTGGTCAAGTGTTTGACTTGTCAGCAGGTAAAGGCTGAACATCAGAGGCCAGCGGGGTTGCTCGAGCCTCTAGGGATTCTGGGGTGGAAATGGGAGGATATCACCATGGACTTCGTGGTTGAATTACCGAAGACTGTGGGGTAACATGATTCCGTGTGGGTGATTGTGGATAGGTACACCAAGTTAGCCCACTTTTTGCTTGTTAAGACAACTTATACAGTGGAGCAGTATGCTGAACTGTATGTGAAGGAAATTGTGCGACTACATGAGGCTCCGAGGTCGATAGTATTCGATAGGGACCCCACCTTCACCTCCAAGATTTGGGAGAGCCTGCAGAAGGCTATGGGTACACAGTTGCGGTTTAGTACCACTTATCATCCTCAGACGGATGGACAGTCTGAGAAGACGATTCAAATACTTAAGGATATGTTGCGAGCTTTCGTACTTGATTTTGGGAGATCTTGGAGTAAGTATCTCCATTTGATTGAGTTTTCGTACAATATCAGTTATTAGGTGACCATCAGAGTGGCTCCGTATGAGATGTTATATGGGAGGAAGTGTAGATCACCCATTCGTTGGGATGAGATGAGTGAGAGGAGGTATTTAGGTCATGAGGTCGTTCAGAGGACCAATGAGGCAATTGTGAAAATCAGAGCGCGAATGCTCACCTCCCAGAGTCAGCAGAAGAGTTACTCACACTTGAGACACATGAGCGTAGAGTTTCAAGTTAGTGATCACGTGTTTCATAGAGTTTCTCCCTTCAGAGGGTGAAACGGTTTGGAGTAAGGGGCACGTTGAGCCCTAGGTTTTTTGGCCCCTTTGAGAATCTAGAGCGGGTTGGAGAGGTGCCCTACAAATTGGCAATGCCTCCAGCTCTATTAGGGGTTCACAATGTGTTTCACGTATCCATGCTCTGGAAATATGTGTCGGATTCTACACACGTGCTGAGTTATGAGAACCTAGAGTTGGATCAATATTTATCGTATGAAGAGAAGCTGATTCAGATTCTAGATCAGAAAGATAAAGTCTTGCGGAGCAAGACTATTGCCTTAGTGAAAGTGTTGTGGAGGAACAGTAGAGTGGAAGTGGCGAATTGAGAGCTTGAGACTAATATGCAGGATTGATATCCCGAGTTATTCATGTAATTTCGAGAACAAAATTTCTGTAAGAAGGGGATAGTTCTAGCATCCAAAATTTCCTAATAAGGCTTAGGGCCTTGATTAATATTCTAAAGTTATTTATTGGTTTAAGACTTGATGGATGGTTATTATGAATGCGTTGTGGCTAGGTTCTCGATGAAGCTCAGATTAGGAGACTGTGCTCGGGATCGCATTGACTTATCAACTCGGGACACAGGTAAGAAAACTGTTGTACTCGTAGAGCAGGGCACTGCCCTATTGTTTATGCTTAATATATGTGTGGTTATTTGTGATGATTATGCTATGTTATGCATGTTTGTGAGTGAACGACAAAGGCCGAGAACGGCAAGGGGCTGGGATCGACATTGGGCACGCTGAGTGCAGGCCGCTAGGACGAGACCCTCCTAGGGTTCTGTATCCACCCGCTTAGTGAAGACCGCGAACCTAGGGCCTGGTAAAGCGCCTGGGATGGCGTAGGTCGCTATGTGTTTAGCCCATTGGTTGTTTTGCTATATATACTGTGGAATGTTATGTTATATGTTATATGATGAGTTTTCTTGCTGGGCTTCGGCTCACGGCTGCTCTATGGTGCAGGTAAGGGCAAATGGGAGGTCGATCAACCATGAGTACGGAGAGCGTGGAGCGACGGGTACATGTTTGGCATATTTGGCTGCCACAGCAAGGGTTATTTTGGGGAAAATACTGTAATGAACCTCTTTATCGCTTAGGTTGACCTTAACTGTATTTTTGAGTTGTAATATATTTTCTAAATGGTATTTTGGGGATCCCAACTGTATAAACTTTTTATGATTTCAATGAATGTTCAAATTTTTATAATTAATGTCAATAAACGAGTTTTATTTCAGTTTAGTCACACTTTTAACCTAAAACCTCGATTAGCGAGCTAATGACACATTTTCAACTCACATAGTAACGACTCTAAGGAAGTAGGGCGTTACAGGAATGCTTCCACTTCCTCGAGCTCTGCGATGCTCAGAGAAGCCAGTCAATTGGGACCATATTGAGCATCTCCACATATTTAGTTTTATCTAACTTCGCTAGAGCATCTGCATTGGAATTTTGTTCTTGTGGAACTTGTCAGATTGTTTATTTCTTGATGTTGTACAAAATTTCTTGAGCCTTGGCCAAATAGGCTGCCATTTCTGTCCCTTGGGCTTGATACTCTCCAAGGACTTGATTCACCACCAGTTGGGAATCACTGTAGATGCTGAGTCCCTTCGCTTTAAGCTCTAGGGCAATTCACAATTTGACGAGGAGGGCTTCATAGTCAGACTCGTTGTTTGAGGTGTCAAACCCAAATCTTATGGCACTGTGAATCCTGTGCCCTTCAGGTGATACCAAGATCAGTCCTGTTCTGAACCATTTTCATTGGATGATTCGTCCGCATACAACTTTCACATTGCCCCATTTGAAAGAGCTTCCTCGGGCCCTTAAGTTATTCCCGTGGATTTTGTGATAAATTCCACGAAAACTTGTCCTTTGATGACAGTCCTCGGGTGGTATGATATGTTGAATTGACTAAGTTTGACTGCCTATTTGAGGAGTCTCCTGAAGAACTTCGGCTTTTGGAGGACTTATCTCAAAGGTTGGTTGGTGAGCACTTTGATAGGATGCGCATGGAAATAAGGCCAGAGTTTTCTTGAGGCTATCATCAGGCAAAATGTCAGCTTCTCCATGAGTGGGTCCCAAGACTCCGCTCCGAAAAGTCACTTGCTGACCTAGTAGATGGGTGTTGTGAACGACCCTCCTCGCGTATTAAGGTTGCAGTGATGACGTGTTTCGTGACAACCAAGTAAATGATCAAGGGCTTTCCTTCCGTTAGCTTTGTAAAAATTGGAGGTTTGGCCATGTGAGCCTTGAGCTATTGGAAAGCCTGCTCACATTCCTTCATCTATTCAAATCGCTGACTTCCTCGGAGGATGTTGAAGAAAGGAATTGTAATGCCCTAAAATCCCTAATGAGGTTTAATGGTTGGATTAGTAGGTCGGGAGGGCCATAATTGATTATGTGCATGTTTATGTGAATTATATTATAATATGATGTTAAATGCATGCATGTGGGTCCACATTTCATCATGGGGGCATTTTGGTAATTTGGCCCGTTGATGGGGTAATTGTATATTTTCATGCATGTTGGTGAATCATTGATGAGACCACATTATAATGTGGATTTTTTCGAGCTATTCGGCATGAGACGATCTTTGAGTGCAAGATAGCGGTTTGGTCATAACAGGATTAAGTTCGAGGCTCGGGGTGAGTCTCAGGGTAATTTGGTGATTAGAACATTACCGGGAATTAAAGGGTAACAGGACATGCTTTATTGGTATTTGAGAATTTTGGGAATAACGGGAATTCGAGGGTGTTTATTATGATTAACGAAATAGGCAGGAAAGGTCGGTTCTACCCTTGGGAGCCTTTAAAGGATTTTAAATAGCATAGGGGAAATTTAGTCTTTTCACCCTAGGATGTGTATAAGCCATTGAAGGTTGTGGAACCTTGGCAAAAATAGAGCATAGAACTTCTCTCCCATACATCACTTTCTCTTCATTTTCTTCTAGGATTTTCGAGCTTCTTTTAAGGATTCAAGCTAGGGAAGTGGACCTTGAGGGCTTAGGATTGTGTTCCACGATTGAAGAGGAACCTAAACTGAGCTTGAGGTAAGTTTCTAGCCATTAAAAACTCTGGTTTGCTCTGTTTTTCTATTGGATTTCAACTTGGATTTCTAGGTTGGATAATGGGAAATGGTGGGAGTTTTGGCTAGGGTTACTTGGGTTATGATGCCTAGGTCATGTGTAGATGGTTTTTGGGTTCAATTAGGGGTTTAAATAAGGTTTGGAAGTTGGTTTTTCAGGTTGGAAGTGGAGGTGTTGAAGGATGGGAAAACCAGGGTTGAAAACCCTGGTTGTAGCGCTACAGCGCTGGCCAGGCGCCCTTTCTCTCTGCCTATAGCGCTACCCTGCTTTTCCAGATTCCTGTTTTAGGCACTTTTGAGGGTTTTTGGCTTGGGGTTTCAATAGCTAAGGCTTGAGAACGAATCTACACACCGTTTGGGTACAATTCGAGGTCCCGGGAGTGAGGTTTAGGTCAAGACCCTTTTATTGATTGATTTTCATTAATGAAGGTTATAATTGGTTATGAATAGGCAATCACTAAGGAATCAAAAGGTCAATCATTCTCAAGGGTCCTTCTTTTACTGTTTCTCGCTCGAACCAGAGGTAAGAAAATCGCACCCCATATGTGACTTGCATGGTTATTCATGAGACATGTTGAATGTTTAAATGTGGACATTGATTGAATATCAAATGCTTAACAAATCTTGATATATTGCAAATGGCATTGACTTATTAGTCACAATCGGCAATGGTGTCAGAACTGACTGTGAAGTTGTCACTTACTAGTCAAGTTCGACAGTAGTACTTAGCACTGGTCGTATGTTATTAACCTATGAGTTAGGAGCGGCATAAGCGTCATGAACGCGAAGCCAAAAAGATTAGATCTAATCGACATCAGCATTGAATGACTCATCATGAGCATTAATGCCGGATCGACCCCAAGTTCGATGAAAACTAAAAGCGCTTGTCTAGTTCCATGACTAGTCACTCAGAGCCAGAGCCAGAAGGCCCAGGTGCCTGCATCGTCACATGGCTAAGAGTACAGAACTCACACTAGTGACTCCATGGTCACTCATTTGGTTTACATTAGTGACTCGCTCATCAGTCACTCTTCTGGTTTAAACTAGTGACTCAGTCATTCATTTGTGAAGGGTACGGAGCCCACATTAGTGACTTACACATCTGTCATTCATCTGTTTAGGGCTATAAGTCCTGTATGATTATCATGATCATCATTTGATATTATATACATACAGTAATGAGTTTTCTTGCTGAGCCTTGGCTCACGGGTGCTAGTGGTGCAGGTAAAGGGAAAGAAAAGCTCACCCAGCCTTGAGTGGACAACTTAGGTGGCGATGTGTACATATGCGGCCGCTTGACCACCACGGCCAAGGAGTTTCTCGGAGGAACTAGGGGGTTAACCCTATTTTTTTCTGCTTAGGTCGGCGGGTTGTAATTTTTACAATGTAATGACCATTTTGTATTGTAAATAATTTGTAAATGTATTTATGGGCCCATGAACAGTTTTATGTTTTAAATAAAATATATCCCTTCCTTTTGATCAAGTTTTTCACCTTAGCCTATTAATAACACCTAGATGCACGTTTCTAACCAAAGGACTCGATTCGTGAGGTAAGCATGGCCCAAAGCTCACAGTAACTGTCTTGGAGTAACCAGGGCGTTACAGGAATGCACTTGTTAGTGGCTTTCAACACAAAATGGCCGAGAGCCGCTGTAACGCCCTCCTAATCCATAATTGTTACACTGTGTGTTTAAAATGGTGCTTAACTCGTTAAGTGAGTCATTTGGACTCAAAAGTGTAATTAAAATTTAAACAAAGGTTTAGGTATTAAAATTTTGGTCAAAAGGTATAAACTTTTCCATTAAACTTTAAATGTTTACAGGGGATCCCAACAAAAGTTTCAAACCAAACGTAGTTACAATAAAAGTTACAAAAATGGCCAGCCTAAGCTGTAAAACTGGCATTATACTCTAAGTCCCTCAAAAGTTTCTCGGCCGTGGTGGCGGGTAGGCCAAATGTGTCTACACCACTCTAAAGCTCTCTGACTCATGACTGGTCGACCATTCCCTCGCTCTTACATGCACCATAGAGCACCTATGCACCAAGACCCAGCAAGGAAACCTAACAAGGAATAATAAATAGCCAATTAAACATGAACAAAAAACAACATGCTTCACAAATAAAAAAATTGAACTCATTTCAGTATAAAATCCGTTTACAGGGCCTATGCCGAACGAGGTGCCTTTCCCGGTACTAAGTATATGACCATGTTCCGAGCGAGTGCGTACAACACCCCACGATGGTCCTGCGCCATCATGGCCTACATTCTACATGTATTACAGAATTCGACCTATGCTGATCAATCACAAACATATATAACGAAATCGATTCAACAAAAACAGATATAGAATGAGGTATGCAACCCTAACTCAATTTTCAAATAAATGGTTATTACCGTTATATATCAACATCGGGGTCCATGCCCTGCTCTATGTGCATGTGCAATTTTCTTACCTCAAGTCTGCTATGAGAATTAGAATGACCTTGAGTGCGATTCCCTCACAAGCCTCTCGGAAACCCTAGTCACAAAAAATATAGTGGGTTTAGTTTTCCCATAAACCCAAACCCGTCAAAACTTTTCTATAAGCCTCAAATACACTCTAAACAAGCTCAATTTGGTCCTAGGGACCTTAAATTACGATCCCCTAAGGTTACCCATCAAATCCCATTTAAAAGAACCCAAAAATATGGGTGCCAACATGTACCAGTCAATTTCCTAGCCAAAATGGCCAAGCCTACCTGAAACCACAAGCCGGTCGGCCGGGTGCCCAAGGTCGGTCACCCGGTTGATCGATGAAAGTCAGAGAGTAGAAACCTGCATTTTTCAGAATTTTGAATCGCAACAAAATTCAACCCAAACCTCTCCCCAGCCAAAATTTGAACATCGAAACATATATACAAGCTAACATACATCAAATATTAGTACATGAACCTCAAAATTCAAGTCTCAACCCAAAGATTTAAGGATTTAGGTCAAAATTCTCATTTTTCTTAAAACTCTAGAATTCAAGCAAATTTTTGGTTTTCAAATTAAATTCAAGTCTCAAATCCTCTAGAAACAATGTTTCTAATCTCCATGTGACCACACAAACTAGCTAGAGCCATCAAGTTACAAAAATTAAAACAAATCCTCAAACTTCCTCAAGAACAAGAAAATAACTAGCTGAAAAACAATGAGAGTAATTCTTACCTCTCCTCTAAATTTCGAAATCCCCAAGTGTGGTGATGATCTAGGTAGCCTCTTGTCCCCTTCCTTTGATGTTAAATTCCCTTCTAGAATCCTTAAAACTTTCAATGATCAAGAACTAAGCCTTGGTGTGTTAGTGTTTTAGAACTTTCAAGAGAACCAAGAAGAAAAAGAGAAAGTAGTCTAGAATGTACAAGGGAATTCTTCATCCTTTGGTTCCCTTTTTTATTTACTTAACCCCAAAGCTAACTTCAAGGGCATTTTGGTCTTTTGCTTAAAAAACATAATTACACCTCTAATCTCCCATTGATCAACTAATCCATCAAACACAACTATTTCACCAAATTATTTCATTATTGATAAATCCCAAAATATTAAATTTCCCAAAGTACCACTTAGCTTGACTCAAGCCAGGCATTTATCTCCGCTGTGACTTTTCTACTAAAATGCTTGAAAGGATCCACTCACGTCGAATATCTCATATATATCTGTTGGGAATTGTGCCCTTAAAGCAATTGCAGTTGACAATGGTTTTAATGAAATGAATGAATGAATTGAATTCTTGTATTTATGTAGCTTATGTACTATATTATTGTTAACAATATTAAGTAAATATCAGAAAATTCCCAAGTTCATCTATGTGGTCTCAATCGCATATTGGTATGAGAGGATTGAGATTGAGATAATGGACTTAAATAGTTTGCAGTAAAAATAAAGTTATGGAATCTTTAGATTAATTACTGCTAGTACAGTTCACTAGTATTATGAATACATGTGACCTAGATCCGGGTTACTAGTGTAGTAGGACACTTTAGTGGAGGTACTTTGGATACTGAGAGTATGTAGAACTAGACCAGATGTGATTTAATAATACTTGTTTAAATATCGTTTCGTAGTATTATAAAACACATCAACTGATGATCCTATACAAACTGATCTTAATCCTGAAGTTACTATGAACTCCTATATATGTCATTTGATCCTTTGATTCATGCGTTACGATTTGTCAGAATGATTAGGCTAAGAACTATTGATTTGGGGACTCAATGATGTATATGGCTGGGGACATAGCTTAACAAATATGGAATCTATGCCTTCTTATAGATTGAATGATTGTTCTCTATTGGGTTGGCTTTTGGAACTGAAAAGGTTATTGATGTCAAATTCATAATCAGATTATGAATTAATCTTCACTAGTAAAGTCAATGGTACACTAGGAATCAAGATATAATTAAAGGGGTAAAACAGTAATTTTATTCCCACTTAATTATGAATTATCAATAGAGGATTAATTTGTATGTAATGATTATATCAATGGACACTTTATGATTACAATAAAATACTCTGTAAATATATGTCTTTAATTCTCAAGAGTGCAATCTCATATTTATAGTGGAGTAATCATGAGATTAATAAATATGATTATTGAGCCAAAGAGTTTATGAGAATAATCTTTTATTTATTGGATCTTGGAATAATTGGTCCATAGGTCCCTGGGGCGGCTCTATCAACACTATTCAAGGTAAGAGTTGATACAATGGTCAAACTGTGAATGGACTATTTGAGAGAATATATATTCTTCGGGATAAATATGCAATTATGTGATAATTGAAGTTGCACAATTTATTATTGCATTTCTATAATGTTGACCGATTTATTGATCAGCGACACGGAGTCAGGTAAACGATATAAAATGAGATGAAAACAAGAAGAAATTCAAATGGAAAAGTAAACGACACAAACGATTTATAGTGGTTCGGCCCCAATTGGATGGTAATGACCTATGTCCACTTAGTGTTCTTATTGATGTTGAATCCCAACACTGTGATCAATGATCTAGGGTTCACGAGTTTCACTAGCCCTAGGAAGCTTACAACTTCGGTGAATAATAACACTGTATTTTTCTCTCAGAGTACAAAGATCAAAAGTTCAAAAGTCCCTTCCTTGAGCCCTTCGATCCTTATTTATAGGCTCAAGAAAAGTACATGGGCTGATGGGCCTTAATTATCATTAAAATTCACGTATCTAGGTAATAAATGAAATTACAATTAATGCAAATATTACAAGATTGCACATCCAAAAGGAAGTAAATGAAAATATGCGACCAAACTGGTCGCACCTAAGCATGATGCTTGATAAATCAACGACTTTCTGGTTGATGGTCGAACATGATTCATTCACTTAAAGTCATCACGTGCCCGCCACGCGTAGGTCAATCCTGCCACATCATCAGGAGTTATTTTTGGGTAAACATTTGCCCCCCAAGTTTATTTTACTGCAACCAGTATAAAGTAAACTTAGACAACCGACCTTTCGTATGCCTTATCAAATCTGTCATAGTTATCCATGCCTCCTCGAAAAAAGGCAACCAATCATGTCTATTACGCTTTCCCATGCCTCGAAAAATCCCCCCTCATGATTACCTCTGTAGCCGTGCTTTGACAATTATATATAGCCCTTCATATTTACCTTTCACCTTTCACCTTTTACTTTCTATCTCTTTCTCAAGAACACTGAAGAGAAGAATCCTTCGAACTCAGTAGACCCAAATGATCCCAACGATCCACAAAGCTTTTGCCCAGCCATTCATCATCTCGGAAGTTTGAACTAATCTTCATCCAAGTAAGTTTCTCAAACTTCTCTGTCATTAGACTGCCATGCAATATTTAATTTCTGGTTTGTTTCGGACTTAGAATTCCTGAATGTTCTTGAAAAACTGATTTGGGGAAAATGGGCACATATATATTAGCACCATATGATAAGGTAAAAACACGATATGAGGCTTAGGAATCGGCTTAGGGAGTAAGGATTATTGATTTAGGGCGTAAAATCGAAGTACAAATTTGATTTTTTAGGCATGTAGCATGAACTGGGTTTTTCCCGCCCTTTCAGAGTCGAAAAGTTTTTCTTTAAAAACTTTTCACTTCTGCTTTTTAATCCATTTTCCAAATTGTTCGCATAGAATTTAGTGTTTTTGTTAGAATGCTGCTGGTCGTATAAAAGCTTAACTTTTATACAAGAGCAGCGTTATTCAAGCTTTTCAACTTTCTTAGTCTATTGCCCGTAGATTCTCATCTCCCCTTCTCTGTTCGCAGATTTTCATGCACAACCTGTGGGAAGGTGAGAGGCCAATCGACGACGACATGCTTGCG
The DNA here is from genome assembly GCF_963169125.1 of Humulus lupulus. Classification (NCBI taxonomy): domain Eukaryota; kingdom Viridiplantae; phylum Streptophyta; class Magnoliopsida; order Rosales; family Cannabaceae; genus Humulus; species Humulus lupulus. The sequence continues at coordinate 49,234,783 of NC_084795.1, read as the reverse complement.
CAGTTACTCGAAGATCAAGAACAGCCATCACTGCTAATCCCAGAAAGTCCTTTTTCTCATAACCCTTATAATAGACCTTCAACTAGTCCAACAAACATGGGTCGAGTAAAATCCATTACTCATAAAAGAAAGAAAACAACCACTCCTCCTGCCAAACAGCCTGCTCCTCGGGCTGAAAATCCTTCGACCAGGCCAAAAGCTGAAAACACTCATCAGCCAGAAATTCCAACAAAGGCCCAACCTCGGGACGTCCTTCGACTAGAAGTCAAATGGTACGTGGTACCTCTTAGCAACATCACAACTAGGATGGTAGGGAATTATTTCAAGAAGTATGGACTTCATAGGATAACCCTAATCAAGCCTACCATTGACCAGCGGGCAAACCTGCCTGGGGGCACCTTCAGCACCTGGTCGAGATATCATATCGAGGCAGGGGCAACCTTGCCTCTTCATCCATTTTTCTAGGGGGTGGCCAACAACTTTGAGGTCGCCCCCTTCCAAATCACCCCAAATAGATATAGAGTGCTCTTTGCTCTCTATATCCTGTATAGCCATAAAAAGTGGCCCATTCCTATGCCACATGAGGTCAATTACTTATTTGGTCTCAAGTCCAACCCCAATCACAACAACATGGGGTTCTTCCCCTTTTACCACTAGGAATCTGCTCGCACTTTCCTGAGTGAGATCACCCACAAGTCCAATGTGGGGAAGTACTTCTAGGAGTACTTTTTAACTCCAGACCTGGTCGCCAACAATCTGGCCTTCACTGAAGGAGGTAAATTATTTTATTCACTGGTCGCTTAATTTCCTTGAGCTTTTCCACACGTTCCTTAGAACTTTGGTATTCTTCGGGTCCGTGGCGCCGACCAGCTCCCACTCCAGAATTGGAGATACGAGCAGCTTCCCTGGCCAGCATGACCGACATAGAAAAAAGCGTCAAAGAGCTGGTCACGGAGAATAATCTAAGGTTGGTTCGCCTTTTGGCCCCTCACCAAGATGTGAGGGAAATAACTACGGGGAGTGCTACCGGTGGAGAAGTTCCTGAGCAGCACCACAATGTGCCACAACCTACGAGGAGGAGGACAATGGGAATGACTATTAGAGAACCCTCCAGCACCCCACGAGCAGCTGCTGCCCCTGCTCCTTCAGGAAAGGGCAAACAAAAGGTTTATGAGGGCCCCAAACTCATTCTTGAATCTTCAGATGAGAACGATATTGAATTCTCACTCTTAGACAATTTTCCCATTCCCTGTAATTTACTTGACAGGGACGATAACTTTAAATACACGCCTAATTTAAATTCAGACTCTTCAAGGCAGTGAGTGAGTGTAGCAATAGTACAATAAATAGTGTAGCGACCAGTAGTTGTAGCTCGGGTATCTTACTTATAATTTCCTTGATCTTATTTTCTTGATTTAGTAGATACCGCCATCCACATTATCTGATAGTTCGCTTCTATTTTAAAGCCATGTCAACTGAAGACCCGTTCGAGCTTTATAGTGAACCTGTACCCGCTGCTCCTTCGAGCAAGAAAAAAGGGAGTAGGCCACACCGAGGTGAAAGTAGCAAGAACCCTTCAACGAAAAATGCTCGGACCGGGGATCCTCCAGTGCCAGTTCCATCTCAGGAAACCACACCTCCTCCGGCCCCCCTTGATCAGACGTCTCCCCCAGCCCCCGTCAATCAGACCCCTCCTCCAGCACCTGCCTACTAGACACCTCCTCCAGCACTTGCCGATCAGATACCTCCTAATCAAACAAGAGACACCTTGACAAGCATCGTGCTCAGCTCGGGCAAGAAAAGGATGACTAAACTATCGAGGCATCGATGCAGTTGAGAAGCCATCATTGCTACCGACTCCATGGAGGTCCACCAGATAATTAACCGTGCGCTGAATGAAATAGCCAGTGTAAGTTGCCATTTCTTGCAGAGGTTCATTTGTTTATCTTGTCCTTTTCCACCATCAATTTAACTTTTTCTCTGATCGAAGGGAATGCTAACTATGACCGCCAACTGGTGTCGCTCGAGAGCCTTGACTGCTCAATATGAGAAGTGACTTGACGAGCAGCTTAAGGCATCTGAGGACAGACATGCTGGGGAACTTAAAGTGTCTGAGGCCAGACACGTTGAGGAGCTTAAGATGGCTGAGGTGAAATACACCGAGCAGCTCGAGGCAGCCGAGAAGAAAAATTCTGAGCTACTCGAATAGAAGGCTAAGCTGGCCGAAGAGCTGAGACATCACCATGATACTTTGATCAAAGCCATCGAAACTAAAGAGAAGTACAAGGAGGCTTCTTTTCTTAATTTAAAGGAAGCCTCTAAGCTTCAAGATGATTTGTTCATCAGCAGAAAGGAGACTGAGGGCTGTAGGAGCGCATCAAAGATCTCGAGGAGACCAATGCCAGCAACTTGGAGAGGTATAAGGGTGCCACCTTCAACTGCTTCTACGCGTTCTGGAAGCATAACCACGAGGCAGACTTCAGTTATCTCTCTAAACGCCTGAGGCAATCTGAAATAAATAGGTGACTTACTCGCCTTGAAGAAGAGGAGAGAGCAAAAATCCCAGCCTCCCCCGAAATCTCCTTGGCTATGGGCATTGATGGCAGGGAAGAGGAAATCGGGGCCTTCGTTGACCAGAAAACTCCTCAAGACCCTCATGTTTCATAATTTGTGCTGTTTTTATTTAACTTTGTAATTTGGGACACACGAACCTCGGTTCGTAGTGTTGAGACAATTTATATTTTTATTGCTGCATGGGCAGCTTTTCCTTTTAACGTACAATTACATCCGAGCAGTAACTGCTCGCGGTGTAAAGGATTTCTCTTTTGACATTATAATATTTTTATTTTATTATAGCATCTGTTCGCATGACCGAACTTAGCATAGCACTTTGGTTTGATTTAACAAAATTTTGAAAAATACTCTAAATACCATAGCATGCTTTCACTTATTTTGCTCGTGTGTTTACATATACTTGTCGATATGCTTTGCTTACTAGATACCTTATATGCCCCCCAAGTGATTGAGGAGCTTTAGGTCCTTAGTCACTTGCCTTGACCAAGACCTGTTCGAACATAGCTACTCGTAATAGAAATTTATAAAAAAATGATAATATAGCAAAACAATACACGTAATGAGCAAATACTTGTAATAAATACAATAGTTGGCAAGATTGACTGGCTGCACACAATCCCTTTTATTTCTCGTAATAAATTGACAATCGTGTTTGTACAAGTGATCAAAAATATGATCTTATACTTATAAGCGATCAGTCACAAGATTGACTAACCCTTGTTCATAAACTTATAAAAAGTAAAATTAATACAAGCCAATTCTTTAAGATGAATTATTTATTGATAGTACTTGCACAGGTGTTCTCCATTCCAATAGCGAGGAATGAGATCTCCATTTAAGCGAGCGAGTTTATAAGTGCCTGGATGGAGGACTTCTTTGATTTGGTATGGTCCTTCCTAGTTAGGTCCGAGTACTCCAGTAGCTTAATCGCGGGTGTAAGGAAAACTCTTCTAAGTACCAGATTTCCCACATTAAATTTTCTTTCAAGTACTTTAGAGTTGAAATATCGGGCGACCTTTTATTGGTAAGCTGCTAGTCGGAGTTGGGCTTGCTCGCGCCTTTCATCGACCAAATCCAAAGATTCCATTAATAACTGGCTATTTGTGTCTTGATCGTATGCCATTCGTCGATGTGATGGCAGATCTAATTCAACAGGCAACATAGCTTCATATCCATAAGCCAAGGAAAATGGAGTATGGCCTGTTACTGTTCGATGGGACGTTCTATACGACCAGAGGACTTCAGGCAACTACTCTAGCCATGCCCCCTTTGCTTCTTCGAGCCTTTTCTTCATAGTATCCTTTAATGTCTTGTTGAAAGCCTCGGCATGTCCCTTTGCCTGTGGATGAGCTACTGAAGAAAATCTTTTGATAATCCCATGCCTTTCGCAAAAATTCATCAACATATCACTATCAAACTGCGTGCCATTGTCTGAGACAATTTTTCTTGGCAACCCATAGAGACACACTATGTTTTTGACCACAAAGTCCAGCACTTTTTTTGGTCGTTATGGTTGCAAGTGGCTCAGCTTCGACCCACTTCGTGAAGTAATCAACAGCCACCATGACATATTTGATGCCGCCTTTTCTTGTGGGTAAAGACTCTATTAAGTCTATTCCCCATACTGCGAATGGCCACGGACTTTGCATCTGCTTTAGTTTGTTGGGGGCTGCTCGTGGTATCTTGGAGAATCTCTGACACTTGTCACATTTCCTAACAAAATCCACAAAGTCTTCACTCATTGTTGGCCAGAAGTATCCTTACCTTAGGATCTTTTTTGATAAACTCTGCCCCTCAGCGTGATCTCCACAGAAACCTTCATGAACTTCTCGCATTAATTATTTGGCCTTTTCTTTTGAGACACATCTTAGGAGTGGCATTGAGTAACCCCTTCGGTATAGAATTCCATCGACCAGGATAAATCGAGTAGACTGCCTCTGGAGGGCCCTCGATTTGTTTCTATCCGTCGGCAACATTCCATTTGCCAAGTACTCAATGAAAAGTGGCATCCACGTATCTTTTGCCTGAATTACCATAGAGGTTTCTTCTGCTCTGATGCTTGGTGCAGATAGTCATTCAACATGCATTATATTAAGGGTGTTAGCATCCTTTGCGCTTGCTAATTTGGCCAAAGCATCAGCGTTTGAGTTTTGGTCACGAGGAACTTGCTGGAGCGTATATTTTTCAAATTGCGCCAACAAATCCTTTGCTTTGTTCAAGTAAGAAACCGTCTTCAGACCCCTGGCTTGATATTCTCCAGTAATTTGATTAACCAGCAACTGGGAGTCACTATAAATTTCAAGTGACTTTATATTCATGTCCCTGGCTAATCGTAAACCTACGAACATCGCTTCATACTCGGCTTTGTTATTAGATGTTGTGAAGTCAAATTTGATTGCGTAGTGGAATCGATGTCCTTCAGGCATAACAAAAATCACTCAGGCTCCATCGTAATGTTTGTTAGAAAAGCCACCTGTAAACAACTTCCAAGTGGGAGTTTGGCTTTGAGGCTCATGCTCTTATGTCTGTTCACTGTCTGGAAGCCCAGTGAGCTCTGCGACAAAGTCGACCAGAGCTTGCCCTTTTACTGCTGCTCGTGGTAAGTAAGAAATTTCAAACTGCCCAAGTTCAACTGCCTATTTCAATAATTGACCAGCGACTTCTGGCTTCTGCAGAACTTGCCGTAGGGGTTGGTCAGTTAGTACTGTGATGGGGTGAGCTTGAAATTATGGCTGCAGCTTTCTAGAGGCTAAGATCAAGCAGTAGGCTAATTTTTCAATGGGCGGGTAGAGCAGCTCTGCTCCTATTAGCCTTTTGCTTACATAATATACGATTTTTTGCACATTTTCCTCCTCTCTTACCAAGACAGCACTAGCAGCATATTCTGTGACCGCCAAATAGATGAACAAAGTTTCTTTTTCAATTGGCTTAGATAGAATCGGTGACTGCGACATATGAGACTTCAGAGCCTATAAAGCCTGCTCGCACTCCTCCGTCCACTCGAATTTTTTATTGCCCCTAAGTAGATTAAAAAATGGGACACACTTGTCCGTCGATTTGGAGATAAATCTACTTAGAGCGGCGATTCTATCGGTTAAACTTTGAACATATTTTATCTTTGTTGGCGATTTCATATCGATCAGGGCTTTGATTTTTTCAGGATTAGCTTCAATACCTCATGAGTTCATCTGATATATCTTCAAGACGTTGAAGCACTCTTGCAGGTCCCCTATGTGTTTTTCTGCCTATTTCGACTTAACCACCATGTCATCAACATATACTTCCATGTTTGTACCAATCAACTGCTTAAACATGTGATTGACTAATCGCTGGTAATTCGCACCAGTGTTTTTCAAACCGAAGGGCATTACTTTGTAATAGTAAAGCCCTGTATCGGTTTGAAAGTTAGTGTGATCCTCATCAAGTGGGTGCATGCAGATCTGATTGTACCCATAGTATGCATCCATGAATGATAGGACTCGTGCCCTGAAGTGGCATCGACCAGCTGGTCAATCCTTGGGAGTGGAAAATAATCTTTTGGGCAGGCTTTTTTAAGGTCTGTGAAATCCATGCAAGTTCTCCATTTGCCATTTGCTTGGGGACTAGTACGAGATTAGAGACCCACGATGGATAAAATGCTACCCTGATGAATCCGTTCTCCTTTAGCTTCTCGACTTCTTCCTTTAGAGCCTTTGATCTATCTTTGTCGAGCGACCTTCTTTTCTGTTGCACTGGTGGAAAGCTTTTATCTATGCTCAGGACATGACTGATGACTGCTGGGTCAATACCAACCATGTCTTTATGCGACCAGACAAAGACTTCGTGGTTTTTCTTCAAAAATTCTACCAACTTTTTCTTTGTTGATGTCTTTAAGTTTTTACCGACTTTCACAACCCTGGTCGGACCTGCCTCATCAAGTTGGACCTCCTCGAGGTCCTCGATTGGTCCTAGTTCTTCATCAAAATCGCCAAAGTGAGGATCTAAATCCCTATCCTCACTTTGGGCAACACCCTAATTGGTGACGTGCTCTCCTGATCAGGCTTGTGTTTCATCGGCCAACTGCAACTCTTTTTTGGTGACTTCCCTCGATCCACCTCTCTTTGCCTTAGTGATTGAGGAATTATAACATTCCCTCGCTTCTCGTTGGTTTCCCAGCACGCATCCTACCCCTGCGTCAGTTGGGAATTTCATGGCGAGGTGCCATACCGAGGTTACAACTCGTAGGTCGATCATGATAGGTCTTCCAATTAAAGCATTGTATGCGGAAGTACAATCAACTACTATAAAAGTAGTGAGTAATGTCCTATTCATAGGCTCAGTTCTTGCTGTAACTGGAAGCCTAATTGACCCTGTTGGCGCGAGTCCTTCGCCAGAAAAACCATAAATGGTTTGGTTGCATGGCTCTAGGTCCTTCATTGACAACTTCATTCTCTCTAACGAAGACTTGTACAAGATATTTATCGAGCTCCCTATGTCAACTAACACCCTTTTTACCATCAAGTTGGCTATCTAGACGTCCACAACCAGAGGGTCCGAATGAGGAAATCGAACATGCTAAGTGTCAAGCTCAGAGAAAGTTATTAACTCTTCCTCTGTTCGAGCTTTTTTGGCAGTTCGCTCCTCCACATTTAGCATCTCGATGTCTTGGTCGTGGCGTAAGGTCCGAATGTATCGCTCCCTTGCCTTCCCACTATCTCCTGCAAGGTGTGGGCCGCCACAGATGGTTAACAATGTACCTACCATGGGAGCTGGCTGTAAAGGTGTTGAGTGTTGGCGTACAGGCGCCTGCTCGTTGCCTCCTTGAGCCTTTCACTGAGAATCTCCCGTGGCTCATACGTATCTCCTTAGTTGTCCCTATTTGATAAGGAACTCAATCTCATCCTTCAGCTGGTTACACTCATTGGTGTCATGGCCATAGTCGTTGTGGAAATGACGAAATTTCGTTGTATCCCTCTTGGAGATATCCTTCCTTATTGGCGCTAGTTTCTTGTAAGGGACATTGGCGCTGGTCGCCAAGTATACCTCCGCTCTGTTATCGACAAGGGTTGTATAGTTGGGGAGCTTATTCTCAGACGTCGACGGATCAGCGTTTGCCTTTTTTCCACCATTTTTATTGTTCCCATTGCCTTTGCCATTGCCATTGGGTTTATCCGACCTGTTGGTGGCTTGACCAGGATCTTCCTTTGGTCCCTTCTCTTTTGCAGGCGATTTCCCTTCGTTGGCAATCGCATCCTCAAGCTTAATGTACCGGTCTGCTCGATCAAGGAATTCTTGAGTACTCTTCACTCCATTCTTTCTTAAGTTGTTCCAGAGGGGAGAATGGCGCCTTACTCCAGTTGTAAGGGCCATCATTTTCCTTTCATCGCCAACTGTTTTAGCCCCAGCTGCTGCTCACATGAAACGCTGGACGTACTCCTTCGAGGATTCTCCCTCCTTCTAGCGTATCTCGACCAGTTGGTTGGCTTCAGTTGGGTGCACACGACCAGCGTAGAATTGCCCGTAGAATTCCCTCATGAACATTTCCCATGACACAATGCTAGCAGAAAGAAATAAGAAAAACTACTTCCGAGCTGTGTCAGATAGGGTGGCCGAAAAGATCCTGTAGCGAGTGTCATCCGACACCTTCTGGATGTCCATCTGTATCTCAAACTTGTTCACGTGAGATACTGGGTCCCCATATCCATCGAAATTGGGTAGTACTGCCATCTTGAATTTGCTGGGGGTTTCCGCCATAACTATTCTCTGTATGAACGGAGTACTTCTTCTCTGATCATACTCGATGTGGGATGTTCGACTCCCTACCAGCTATTGGACAGCCTGGTTTAATGCATCGATCTGGCCCTGTACGGCATCTGGGATCGCTGGGGTAACTGGTGCCGGAGGAGCGTGACTCATCGTCCCTTTTGCGCCTGTCATTGAGCACGTATCTTAGGTCATCATCTCTGAACCTTTGCTCGCTAGCGCCCAACCGATCAAAGACGTTATGTTGCCTGGGTTGCGCCCCAGCATTCTAGCTCGTAGGCCTATTTTTCGTGGTGGGGGATTCCTTTCCCCACCTCTTTCTCCTTAACCCCGACCAGCATTCCCCCTGCCAGAATCAACTTCATTATAGTCATGGCCATCTCTGAAATGCGACTGACTATGGCGTGGACGGCTGGTCGCACTGTTCCCTCCTCTAGCTGGCATCTCCCGAGCGTCAGGGGGAGGCCTACGTTGGTCGGTGGATCCCCAGGAATTATTATGCCATGGGGGCCTCCTGACCGCAGAGCCTGATTCGGCGTGCCTTCTGTTAGCAGAAGGACGTTGCCCCCTGCTCGGTGGATTTGGTTCCTGAGTCACTGGGCATCTAGGGCTTCGAGGAGGCTTCCCGACCCTATTTTTCCTTTGACGGTGGGGATTATCTAGATCAGGACGAGAAGGTGGCTACTGCTCAAGGTCCTGGAATGGAATATCCTGTTGAGCAATAGGCGGTTGCTTTGGCCTTTGAGGGCTCGTCGGCTGAAGTGGAGGACTTGGGTTTGGGACTTGTTGTGGTCGTGCACTTGGTGGCTGGTCCTGTTGAGAAGTCGGCGCAGCTTGCCACCGGGCCAACTGAATGGCTGCTTCTAGGGCGTTAGTGGCATCTCTCTACCGACGGCCCATGTCCGCCTGCCGCTCATTCAACTCTTGGCATTGGCGTTCGATTTCTCTCTGCTGCAACGCCAACGTCTCAGCTGCGTTCTCTTGATTGGCCCTCAGATTGGCCAAGTCCTCTTGCAACATACTTAGTGTTGTCCTCAGGGTTTCAAAATCCATTTCCTCTTCAAAATCCAATTGTAGTTCATCTTCAGCCACATTTGGCGGATGAGGCTGGGTGGATGCAGCGCCTGAAGTCTTCCCCGTCCTCTTGGATGTTTTAGCCATTTAATTTTCTTGATGTCTTGGATTCGGCTCTCAATGAAAGCACCAAAATATTGACCAATTTATTGATCAACGACGCGAAGTCAGATAAACAATATAAAATGAGATGAAAACAAGAAGAAATTCAAATGGAAAAGTAAACGACACAAACAATTTATAGTGGTTTGGCCCCAATTGGATGGTAATGACCTACATCCACTTAGTGTTGTTATTGATGTTGAATTCCAACACTGTGATCAATGAACTAGGGTTCACGAGTTTCACTAGCCCTAGGAAGCTTACAACTTCGGTGAATAATCACATTGTATTTTTCTCTCAGAGTACAAAGATCAAAAGTTCAAAAGTCCCTTCCTTGAGCCCTTTGATCCTTATTTATAGGCTCAAGAAAAGTACATGGGCCAATGGGCCTTAATTATCATTAAAATTCACGTATCTAGGTAATAAAAGAAATTACAATTAATGCAAATATTACAAGATAGCACATCCAAAAGGAAGTAAATGAAAATATGCGACCAAACTGGTCACACCTAAGCGTGATGCTTGATAAATCAACGACTTTTTGGTTGATGGTCTAACATGATTCATTCACTTAAAGTCTTCACGTGCCCGCCACGTGTAGGTCAATCCTGCCATGTCATCAGGAGCTGTTTTTGGGTAAACATGTAATTTTATAAATTGTGTAGAAATTAAAGAAATTGATTTTAATCAATTATTTTATTTAAATGTAAAAGGATAAATATGGATAGTGAAAATTGATTTTGATGATTATATTTATTTAATTAATAATAAGATGATAATGGAAATTCAAATTTTTAATTTTGAAATTTAAGTTGTTATATTTTCCTTAAAAAGATGATACCTTATTTGAATTTCTAACATAAAAAATCAAATCTAATTTTTTCAGGGAAAGTGCTACACGCATGGGGCTTCTTGGACTGCCCTATGCGTGTACCACTACTGATGGTGATCAATTATTGGTTTTTATTTTATTTAAGTAATTAATAAAATATTTTGAAGAGAGTTTTAAAAGAGAATGTAAGCCTTTGTCTTTAATCATTATTATTATTATTATTATTATTAAAGATTATAAATTTTATTATTATGATTATGATAATAATGTCTATATATTTTATATGAAAGAAAATAGAAACAACTTTTAACACAAAAGAGAAAAACTGATCATTTTTTTCACACAAAAGATAAACATTTCTCTCTAGCCTATAATCAAGAGTCTCATGTGTTGAGAATACTTTTGATTCACAAATATTGATTCTTGTTCTCTATGTGCCCACCCACATCTTGAGGTGTAGAGAGCGTTTTGGAAGATCTAGGTGTGAGTACTCTAGCAAGGATAGGAAGATCAAAATATATACGAAAAGATTCAAGGATTCTTGATAGGCTACAAGAGGTAAATCATTTCGTATATTTGTACATATACATATTATATTGATTAACATATTTCATATTAAAAGATCCTCATATAAAGTTGTTTATTTGGAAAATTTTGGTTTTATATAATACTACTATTAGCGCAATTCTCGTTGGGCACTTGGAACTGTTCCTAACAATATTCACATAATAATGTGGTCACAAGCACATAACACATAGTAGTTACAAATATACCCTCAACGTGTCAAAATTATGAAAATGCCCATTTTTAACAAAAGTGAGTCTTTAAACACATTTAATACACATAATCATGCAAAAATAATCATATAATAATATAAGACATATAATTACCCCACATGCCCTCTTAACACACTAATCAATATGTTTAATCATATTAGGAGTTTTGGGATGCTACAGGTGCTATCCGACCAGTCAGACTTTGCACGACTTTGTGCTTTCTGGGGGACAACATGTCGATCAACGCCTTGATCTTCTTAGAGTTTGCTTCAATTACTCGATAACTCACAATAAATCCAGGGAATTTCCTCGAGGCTACACCAAACGTGAATTTCTGCAGTTTAAGTTTCATCATGAATTTGCGGAGAATTTAGAAAACCTCCGCCAAGTCTATTATGTGCTCTGAGGAGGGCTTGTATTTGACAAACTTGTCTTCTACATAAACCTTCATATTCCGACCAAGGTGGTTTTTGAACATCTTGTTCACTAGCCTTTAATAAGAGCCCCCCATGTTTTTAAAGCCAAAAGGCACCACTTTGTAACAATAAACACCCTTATTAGTTCGGAAGCAAGTGTGTTCTTGGTCTGTGACATGCATGGAAATCTGATTATATCCAAGATATGGGTCTATAAACGTCAGGAGCTCGTATCCAGAAGTGGCGTCCACCATTTGATCGATCTTCGACAAGGGGAAGCAATCTTTGGGGCACACTTTGCTGAGGTCACTAAAATTGATGCATGTCCTCCATGTCCCGTTAGGTTAGGGACCAACACCGGGTTTGCTAACCATATGGGGTATTGAGCCTCCCGAATATACCCATTCTCGAGAAGCTTGTCGACTTCCACTTTTAACACCTTTGCTCTTGTCGTGTCAATGAGTCTCATCTTTTGTTGCACCGAGGCAACATTTGGATCCACATTCAAGGCATGGTAGATAATATTTGGAAAAATTCCCGTCACGTCATCATGAGACCATTGAACACATCTTTGTTCTCAAGGGGAAAGTTGCTATTGCTTCTCGAACCTCCGCCTTGAGGTTCCTCCCAACCTTTGTCTTTTTGTTTGGGTTGGTTTCATCGAGGATAACTTCCTCAAACTCCCCCATGGAATCTATTGCCCTGTCATCATTGATCCTGTGGTCTATTTCATTAGGCTTATCTCGCTCTTTGAGGACTGCCTGGACCTCCATCTTCTCTAAGCTGCTTAGAGTTGTTGCCTCGATCATGCCTCCTTTTGGTCTCAGTGAACTATATCAATTCCCGCCTTAGTAGGGAACTTTATGCGTAGGTGCCTAATGGATGTGGTGGCTCTGAACTCCACCAAGGTCATATGGCCTATGATGGCATTGTAGGCAAATGAGTAATCAACTACTTGTTAGGGTTGGTGCCATAAAAGCATGTGAAAAGACTTTTTTTATTGATTTAAATAAAAGTACAATTTTATTATATTTGATTATCGAAATTATTGTTTGAACAATTTATACATAAATATCATAAATTTTCATATTAATTTATGAGAATATGATCTTGTATGCGTACGAGAGAATTAAGATCGTATATAATGAATAAAATAGTCAGCAACATATTAAAGTAATGAATCTTTAATCGATGGTTGCTAGTACGGTTTACTAAGCATATATATGGATTCAAGTAATCTAGATTCAGATTACTGATGTGGATAGACATCTTAGTAAATGTACTTTATATAATTATGATTTTATGTAAATTAATTTCTTTATAAACTTACTCTTTGCCATAAAGATTTATTTCATATCTTAAAAGATGATCATTTGTAGATCAGTTTAAATCCCAAGTAGTCATGAATTCCTGTTCATGTTTATTGGATCTTTTATATCATTCGTTAATGTCTCTAAATATAAAGAGGCTAGCGAATTTTTTTTTGGAGATTCAATAACTTGAATGGCTAGGAACATGATTTTAAAATAATAAAATCCATGCTTTCCTAACAGAACGTATATTGGTTCCCTTAAGGGTTAATTCTGGGATTGAATAGTTATTAAGCTCAAATCTATAATATGATTATATATTAATCATTCACTGGAGAATTAATGGTACTTAAGGAACAAAAAGTAATTAGAAGGGTAAAATAGTAAAGCTTGACTTACTGTAATTAAAGAACCAATAAATGGAGGACAAAAATACATATATTATATCAATGGACTGCAAAAGAATACTCTGTAAATATAATTATATAATTATTAAGAGTGCAATTCTATATTTATAGTGGAGTAATAATAGACTTAATAAATATGATTGTTTTATTAAAGAATTTAATTAATAGTCTAGTTTATTGAAGCTTAGTATTGTAGGTCCATGGTCCCCGAGTCGCCTTTGTACTACATTGTCAAGGGTAAATATGTCATAGGCAAGATTAATGGAGAAACGGACTAGTTTGCAAAATAATTAATTTTCTAGGGCTAAGTGATTATTATATGATAATTATGTGTAATTAATTAATTGTGAATTAATTAATTATTTAACCAATTAGTTTTTATTTGAAAAACTTTATATTAGTTGAAATTAATATTAATCAGTCTATGGATTGATATTATAGAGAGTTTAATATTATCTTAGTATAAGATAATTATTCAAATCTAATAATTTAAGATAAAGTTAATTTTGAATTAACTGATATTTATTTTTGAAATAATATTTGTATTATTTTTGAATGAATATATTGTCTTAATTTTAATTAAACAAACAAATGAGAAAAGTTAGAGCGGTTTGGAGTGTGCAACACGCCACTCACTGTTCATTTAATTAATTATTATTTTAATTTAATTAAAATAAACAATTAAATAAAATATCTTTAACTGATCACTTTTTGAATTAAATTAAAAAGAAATAAAATTATTTTATAATCTTTATAAGTTTAAAAAAGAAGCGATAATTATTTGACAAGACAAAATAATTCGACAGTTTTTTCTAAGCGTGAAAAACTGAAAAACTCTCTAAGCCTTTTCTTCTCCAAACTCTCTGGATGTCATGAATTGAGAAAATCTAGAGAGCCTAAAAATCAAACATTTGAATCTCACGTGTCCACACACGTCCTTGTGTGTTAGAGGAACAACTTGGAAGACTTTGATGTGAGTCTTCGCATGGATAGGAAGATCTTTTAATAATACGAAAAAAATCAAGGATTCTTGATAGGCTACAAGAGGTATTCTTTTGTTCTTATTTTGTATATTGATTTAATGTATAAATATATGTATTGATCCTGGCTCGATATTAATGTTTTTTAAAACCACCACCCCTTCCGCTGCGTCCCTTATTTTCTAAATTAATACCCAACACTACTACAAATGTGTAGTATTTGAATGCCTTTCTTGGTACTTCCCCCAACATCACTGACAACTTGATTTTCCCCATTGTGATCAATCCTTTTTTGAAGAAGCCAAACAAGGCCGAAGTGCATGGAATGAGATCGCTTGTCATCAATCATATTCATTCAAAGGCTTGATTGAATAAGATGTTCACGGAACTCCCATTATCCACCAGGATCTGAGCAACCATTTTGTTGGCAATCTGGATCTCAAATACAAAAGGATCATGCTGGGAGAAGTTCACTCTACGAGCATCTTCCTTAGTGAACGTGATGACCTGATCCATCATTCAGGACAATTGAGTCTGGACCTAGACTAGCACACATACCTCGTCATCGTGATTAAGGGCCCGTACGTCTCTGCTTTGCGAGCTCCTTGATGTTGCCCTCAAGGTGGGGTCATCCCGAAATGGTCCCCACTCTTCCGTTTACTGTGGAACTGGAAGCCGTGTAACGACTACTTGGCCTTGATTTTGTGGTGCTGCCCCCACTTAAGACTAGAGATGATTCAAAGGACCCTTTGTTCGGGAGCACCATCTTGGGTATACTGGTGGAGGTGTACCAATTTTATGAGATTTTCTATCTCATCTCACAACTATCTGCATTCATTGGTGTTGTGCCTAATGTCATTATGGTACTTTCATAATTTTGTTGTGTCTATCTTTTCGCATTCTCTCCAGATGGGCTAAGGCTTTTGGTATTTGACTTGCTTCTCAGTGGCCAAGAACACATTTTCCCAAGAATCCACCTATTCAGTGTACTCAGAGTACTGGCTGTGTACTTTTCTTCAAGAGCTTTCTTCATTTTCTTGCTCCTTTTGTTTTTACTCCCATGCTTGCTTCCACTCGAGCCCTCATTGAGCATTGTTGTCTGGCATGGAGTAGATGCTTTGATACTAAAGCGTTGAATCTAGTGGGAGCTCCTCCATATCCTGTGGGCATGGCATTGTAACCCGCTTGTGGAGCACTATAGTTGTAGTGTGGAGCACTCATTATGCTCGTTTGTGCGGGAGTCAACTGTGAGAAGTGTGAGGAATTTAGAGTTGCGGTTGCAGGCATGGTAGGGGATGGGATGAACGCTGGTCCTCTAAAAGCCTCCATCTGGGCATCCTCACAATTAATAAACTTTTCAGCTTGACGAATAAGGTCGTCGAGCCTATGGCATCCGTGCTTATGCAAGTCAGATGACAACTTGTAGGGCCATGAGTTGCTGGTCATCGTCTACTCTCTTGGTTCTCGCGACTTCTTCCTTAAAGCACTTAATGTATGCTTTGAGGGCCTCGGATAGCCATTGCTTGATGTTAGCCAAGGCGTTGACCTCAAATTTAACCTTTCTCGCAATGATGAATTGTCTCAGGAACTCGGAGGACAATTGAGACTGGGAATGGATTGAACCTGGCCTATACTTTTTGAACCACTCATTTGCTGCTCATGTCAAGGTTAACAGGAAGTAATGACATCTGGTATCCTCAAAGACACGGTGGACGGACATCCACCGATTAAACTTGGAGAGATGATCAGAGGAATCCTCCATCCCACTATATGTTAGGGTTAGGCCCTAAAAACATGTGAAAATGCATTTTTATTGATTTAAATAAAAGTAACATTTTATTATATTTGATTATTGAAATTATTATTTGAATAATTTATATATAAATATCAGAAAATTCCATATTCGTTTATGAGAATATGATCTTTTATGCGTACAAGAGAATTAATATCATATATAATTAATAAAATAGTCAGCAACATATTAAAGTATGAAATCTTTAATCAATGGTTGCTACTACGATTTACTAAGCATATAGTTGGATGCAAGTAATCTATATTCGGATTACTGATGTGGATATACCTCTTGGTAAATGTACTTTATATAATTATGATTATATATGACAAGACCGATGTGAATTAATTTCTTAAAAGAAGATCATTTGTAGATCAATCTAAATCTTGAGTAGCCATGAACTTTTGTTCATGTTTATTGGATCTTTTGGTTCATTCATTAATGTCTCTTAATAAAAAGAGGCTAACGACTTTTTTTTGGAGATTAAATAACTTGAATGGCTGGGAATATGATTTTACAATAATGAAATCCATGTTTTCCTAACAAATCGAATATTGGTTCCTTTAAGGGTTAATCTTGGGACTGAATAGCTCAAATCTATAATATGATTATAAATTAATCATTTACTAGTGAATAAATGGTACTTAAGGAACAAGAAGTAATTAGAATGGTAAAATGGTAAACTTTGAATAGCTGTAATTAACGAACCAATAAATAGAGGACATAACTACATATATTAATTATATCAATGGACTGCAAGAGAATACTCTGTAAATATAATTTTGTAATTACTAAGAGTGCAATTCCATATTTATAATAGAGTAATAATAGAATCAGTAAATAAAATTGTTTAATTAATAGTGTAGTTTATTGGAGCTTAGTATTATAGGTCCATGGTTCCCGAGTTGCCTTTGTGCTACACTATCAAGGGTAAAGATGTCATAGGCAAGATTAATGGAGGAAAGGAGTAGATTGAAAAATAATTAAGGGTTAATTGGTAATTATTTAATAATTATGTGTAATTAATTAATTGTTTAACCAATTAGTTTTTATTTAAATTTTTTTATATTAGTTGAAGTTAATATTAATGAGTGTTTGGATTAATATTATAGAGAGTTAAATATTATCTTAGTATAAGATAATCATTCAAATTGATAAATTAAGACAATGTTAATTTTGAATTTACTGATATTTATTTTTGAAATAATATTTATATTATTTTTAAATAAATATATTGTCTTAATTTCAATTAAACAAAAAATAAATAAAAATTAGGGACATACGAGTATGTTGTATACGCCACTCACTATGCTTGCATAGTGAGTTGTGCCACACTCACTGACAAGTGTCCCTAGATTTGAATTTTAAAATTCAAATATTATTTGTTTATTTAATTGTTGTTTTAGTTTGATTAAAATAAAAACCCCACATATTAGTTTTGAATTAATTATATTTAAAAAGAAATAAAATTATTTTATTATCTTAATAAGTTTAAAAATATACGATCTTTAATCATATGTATCTGTCAGAAACAGTCGATATATTTTTCTAAGCCCGAAAAATTCTCTAGAACTCTCTAAAGCCTCCTCTTCTCCAAACTCTCTAGATCTCATGTGTTGAGAACATCTAGAGAGCCTAAATAATCAAACTAGTGAATCTTACGTACCCACACACGTCCTTGTGTGTTTGAGGAACAACTTGGAAGACTTTGGTGTGGGTCTTCAAGTGGATAGGAAGATCATTTGATTATACAAAAAGACTCAAGGACTCTTGATAGGCTACAAGATGTATTCTTCTTTACTTTTTGTGTGTAGATTTAATGTATAAATATATGTATTGATCATGGTGTTGGGAATATATGGCTTTACACTTTGCAAATCAACAAATAATAATGGGAATAGTTCTATATTTGAAACCCTAAATGCTAAGCAAGAACCTTATTCAAAGTTTGAATACAAATCTTGATAATTAAAGAAACATGTTCATAATATGAATGTCAATCTTGAATATAAGAAACTAAATGATTAGATGATGGTAAGATGAACATAGAAACATTTAATCATCAATACTAACAATGAAAACACAATAGAGTAACATAAAACAAAGTTAGGGTTAGATATATATAACCTTTGATTTAGAGCAACTTGATTCTTCAACTTGGGGAACTTCTAAGGCTTATACACAATAAGAATATTGTTGTCCAAAATCTCTATTCCAAGCCTTCCCAATTGCTTGAAGCTTCAACTAAGTAGAATGAGATTTGGGATTTAACAAGCCTTTAAACTCATGCAAGTCAAGCAAAGCTTGATGAGTTTCATGGAGAAAACTTTGGTCTTAGAAAGCTAGAGAGAGAGAGTTGGAAAGTGTGATCAAGACTTTACAACTCTAATAACCCATATTTATAGTACAGACATCATCATTACTCTAACCAATAGGATTAGGGCATTTAAAACACAACATTTGGAGCATTTTACGTAAACTATACGACCTTAAAAGACCGCCCAAGTGACAGGCGATACGTCACCTACTAGCAGGCAATGCATTGCCTGTTAGGGCTTTTGAAGCCCTTCGCATTGTGGCGATGCTATGTCACTTAGCGAGCAATGCATCGTCACCCCCTCTGACTTTGGATCCCTCCAATGGTCATAAATTTGCTTCAAATTCTACCAAAATTTTTGGGAATATTTGGATACCTCATTGTATCACGTTTGCCCCATAAAAGTCAATTTTAGATGCCTTCTACACAATCTCATGTTTTCACTTCACCTTAAGTGCGAACCGTTAAGTGTTTTACAACTCAACGTGTAAACATCTTAACTATTATATTTAACCAATCTCAATACATGGCTCAGTATTAATGATTTTTAAAACCACCACCCCTTTCCGCTGCGTCCCTGATTTTATTAAATTAATACTAGCACTATACTGGGTGATGTCTGGCATTTTGAAACCTCTGGGCAGTGGGGCTTTCACGATGTGTAGGGCACATTGCTCTCCATCTTCGTCCCTGGAGTCTGACTCATTGCCCTGCCTCTTGGCCATCTTGAGCATAATTTTCTTCAGACTCTCTAGCTCCGATCGAAGAGGATCATTGTTGGCACTTTGTGCTAGACAAGGCTCATGACCAGGCACTGCCTCCTTTCTGCAGGAATTTAGGTCCCTGATTTTATTAAATTAATACTAACACTATACCAGGTGATGTTTGGCATTTTGAAATCTCTGTGCAGTGGGGCTTCCACGATATGTAGGGCATATGGCTCTCCATCTTCGTCCTCCAAGTATGACTCATTGCCTTGACTCTTGGCCATCTTGAGCATATTTTTCTTCAGACTCTCTAGCTCCACTCGAAGAGGATCGTTGTTAGCACCTTGTGCTGGACAAGGCTCGTGGTCGGGCACCGTCTCCTTTCTTCAAGCATGGAGGTTATCTCATAAATCAGGTTGTTTTCCAGTTTCTTCCGTAGGGGCCCTCGGGCACTGCTCTGTTCTTGTGAGCAATGAGGTTATCTCTCAAGTCAGGTTGCGCATGCCCGTGACAACCCTCTTAGGGGAATCCTACTTCCATCTCTTCGTCAGATTCCTCTACAAAGTCATTGTTTACTAAGATGTTGATATGACGTCCTCGGTCCATGGAGACTTCCCTCTTATTTGCTCCCAGCCCAATGTAACGCCCTGGATAGCCAAGACCGTTACACTATGTGTTTATAAAAGTGCAAGACTTGCTAATCAAGTCATTTAGTTAGAAACATGTTACTGAAACTATAGTTTAGCTAGGGTTAAAAGATTTTGGTTTCAAAAGCTGCATTTCTTTTAAATAAACATTTTCTTTTTACATGGGATCCCAAAAGCAGTAATTAAAGACTGTTTACAAAAGATTCAAGATTTAAATACAGTGATTAGCCATTCTAAGGCAAAACAGATGGATAAGCATTTCTCGTCTGTTCCAAGTATTCAGCAGTTTAAGCGTTCATGTTATCCAAGTATTCAGCATACAACGTACATCATTCCATATCAATAATCAATCCACATATGATAACTAGGGTTAACGCCCTTAGGCCGCACCCTCTATTTATCCCACTGACTCCGGCCCGCTTAAACCGAGCTTAGTGAATATTAAGCTGTCATCGGCTACTAGTGGCCGAGCCACGCCCTGTGCGCAAATATAATTTACGGCACCCTTAGGCCGTTTATCACATGTTGATAACTCTACAAAATAGAGTTATTTTACCACTTTTTATGTGCTAATTGTTGCTTAATTCTTGAGTTTTTAATTGATTTATTAAGTTTATAAGTAATTTTGAATTTATTAGGTTTATTTTAATTTTATTTATTTTTGTGTATTTTTGTAGTTATATTATTGTAAAATGTTATAGTTTAATTATTTAAAATTAATATTGTTAAGTTGGGAGTAAAAAGATGCAATTTTGTGCTTAAATGTTTAAATTAAGTTAAGTTTTAATTTTTTCAATGAACTAATATGATTTATTTTATAATTGAAAATATTTGAATTTGATTTAATTTATGTTTATTTTGTAGGAAGTAAGTTGTATTTTTTTTGGCTTTGAAAAGTAAAGAAAAGAAGGAAAAAAAAGTGGCAAAATTGAAAGAAAATAACATGAATTGTGGCATTTTTCCTCTTGCCATCCTCTACCCAGCCGACCCACTTTTAGCCACCTGGGCCCATCTCCTAGCCCAGGCCCAACAACATGACTCCCCCAAGCAGGTCTCACCGAAGCACCCAGCTCAAGGATTTAGCCATCTCCACGTGAATCCTTGTCTCCCAGCTGCATGAGCAAAGTTGTCTCAGCTTCAGCAACTTCTCCATCTTGCACTTCACGCGTACCAGCAGCAGCACACTCCCAACAAGCCTCATCAGGCCCAACTGCTCAGCACACACTCCAGCCACCTTTGGGCCTGCCAGCACCCTTTGGCCCAAGCTTTCAGCTGCCTGCCTTCCCACCAATGGCCGTTTGCTTTCCCAGCCAGCATCCCCTAGGCCTGCCACCATGCATGCCCAATTTTCTTGAGCCAAACATTGTCTCATTTGTCTCAAAATACCACATTTTTACCCACACTTTCTACATATTTTACCTCACTTTCTACATATTTTACCCCAAAACATCATTATTACACCCTATAATTTACCTCTATTTTCCATATTATAATTAATTAAATTAATTTAATCAAGTTAATTAATTTAAATTGATTATTTTAATACATCATTTTTGGCTATAAATAAGAGATTTGGGGTGTCCATTTTGGGGAGAGGTTACTATACCATAATTTCTACACATTCAAAACCTCTCAATTCTCTTCATCTTCTTCTTCTTTTTGGTTATTTTCTATGTATTTTTAGAGGAAAAATTTGGGGGTTCATCCTCCAAATTTTCCTATTTATGTTTGTATTTGCTATTCTAGTTATGAGTTTCTAATCTTTTTAAGATTATTAAGGTGATGATGAAACAATATGTAACTAAATAGTATTTATTTTGTATGTTGATTTCCTATTTTGTGCAACAAAGTTTATGGAATTTTCTTCTTCAAATATCTTCTTTCATCTTAAATATCATGTATTTTGGATTGTTAGCACATATTTAAACTTTGTTCTTCATTAGTGCAAATACATAATATTCTTTGTGTAAGATGTGTCATTAAATTGTACACATCCATGCTTAGAACAAAAATATTATGTTTTGCCTTATAAATAATGTTCATTGATTTATTTGTTATTTCATTAGATTGATTTACACTAAATGCTTTGAAATTATAACTTTGAAAAGTGAAGAAAAATCTTATCTTTTTGGAAAAATTTGTGCTTAAAATTATAAATCTATTTAGAAAATGATAGTTTGATTTATCTTAACTATCACTAAAACTTGGGAATCAATGTACTTATAAATATTATTGAACTTATATTATGTGGATTCTAATCCTTAATAATCTTATTTTAACATCTTGTTCACAATTATTAATTTAGTAATATATATTGTCTTTAATTTCTATATTATTGTCTTTTATTTTTATTTTCATTATTCAAAACTCTCTTCAATCTTTGGAGCTAGGTTAGAATTTGTTAATTTTGGTTTAAATTAGTTTCCTTTTCGATTTTAGACAACTCCTTTGGGTTCGACATCCTTGCTTACACGATCACTATTCTATATGAACGATTCGTGCGCTTGCGATTTATAAATATTTAAAACATACCTGTTTAGGGTCCATCACATGTCACATGGCGTAATACCATCTATGACATTATACAGTTATCAGGAGCACTTAGTCCCATCACAAACACATAATCGGGTGCAATTTTCTTACCTTTAGATTTGCTAGCTTCGTTCAATGGATCCTCAAGCACGATCCCTCTTGAGCCCTAGTAGTCACAACCATATATCAGAATCATCACCAAACCTCAAGTCCAAAACCTAGCCTCAGGACCAATCCCGAGCCCTAGGGAAGCCCTAATTCCATCAAACGGGGTGGTGGAATCAAACCCCGAACCCCCGGGCAAAAACCCTTGAAAATAACCCAAAAGCCCTTTTCTGGAAACAAGGTAGCGCTACATCGCTCTAAGGAGGGCGCTCCAACGCTCAAAGGAGGGTTCTACAATGCTACAAATAGAGCCTAAAACGCCCCAGACAACATGGCCTAGTGTTACAGCGCCCAGTGACTAGCGCTATAGCGCTAGTCACAGCACAGCAACTCCTGCATTTTTCCTCCTTCGATTTTCCCCGAGCCAAACCTTACCAAAACTCTTCCAAACTTCAACCAAACATAAAAACAAGCCTACCAACATCCTCCACTCATCCCAAGCATCCCAAACACACATAACCCAATCAGATGCACCCCTAAACAAAGAATTCACCATAGCTGAACCTAAAATTCAGAAACTCAACAAAACAGCAACTAAAACCACATAACTTAAACTAGAATTCCTTACCTTTGTTGGATGAGCTTAGCCTAGGTTACCCTCCTCACCAGATTGGCCTTCACCTCCTCCAAGCTCAACTTCAACTTCCCTAAAATTCCCCACCAAAACTCAGCTCAAATTCCACAACAATACTAAGAACTAGAAACTGAAAAACTACCCTAAACCTTACCTCAAATGGATGGATTGCTCTACCAATTCCTCAAACCAGAACAGGGACCCTAGACTCAAGCTCTTGCCTAAACTCTTCCTGAGTTTCTGCCCCAAAAGACCTCAAGAGATGGTGAAGAAGAGCTTGAACCGAGAGAGAGCAAAAAGACTTCCAATTCTCTTTTTCCTTCTCTTCTTTCTTTTCTTCAAAATTCCAGCCCTTTCTACACAACCCACTAAGGCATAAAGCCTAATAACCTTTATCCTTTATAAGCCAAATGACCACAATACCCTCCCATAAATCCTAAGCCTTTTTAATCCACCTAGGGCATTTTGGTCATTCCACCTAATTTTCCTGCTAATTCCTCGAATGTCTCTAATATTTACCGCTTACCTCCCGACTCCTAACTAATCACCAGTTATATTACTCAATGTCAAAATTGACCCCAATATATTCTCTAAATTCCCAGAAATACCCCCAGGCTCGCCCCGAGCCGGGTATAAATCCTTGCTGTGACTTTTTCGCTAAACTGCTCACTTGGATCGCCTCGAATCACATATTACAAATATATCCACATAATAATGTGGTCTCATCAATTTATCACAAATATATACAGTTATGCCCTCAACGGGCCAAAATTATGATTTTTCCCTTCTAACCTAGTCAGGGCCTACATGCATACTAATACACATAGTCATGCATCTCAGATATTCAAATAATCATATAACATGCTTTTAATCATTAAATCACATATAATCCAACTATGCCCTCCCGACACACTAATCAAGGCCCTTAAGCCTTATTAGTAAATTTGGGTCACTACACCCAAGGTTTCCCTAAGGCTGTTGAGGCACAAAGGGTTCTCTTTCCCACGACCTGGTGTTGTCTGTCATAGTGCACCTAGGTGGACTGCCCTGGGATCCATCGACAAATTGGGCCTGGGGCTCTCCTTGGTTTTTGAGGACTACATCTAGATCACAGACTCTTCTCGGAGGAGTGTTGTGGAATTCTGATGCTCGGCGAGTTCTCATCCACTTGTGAGGGGTTCTAGCCCTTTCTTCCCTCACACTTTTTGGGTGCACAGGTGGCACGCCAGCTGGTTGTACATGTGGCATGCCAACTGGTTATACAGGTGGCATATCAGATTAGGGGTCCACCTGCAATCCTTGGGCCACCAAAGTGGCCCTCATGTTGTTAACCACCTCTTGCAAGGAGACGATGTTGTTTATTTGCGCCTCCATTTCTCCCTGTTGGGAGGCCACTTGGTTCTTGAGAACCACCACTTCTGATGGTTGCTGGGGTTGTGTGGAGCATGAGGAATCGTTGTTTCCTCCGTCTCTGTCGTACCCATTGTTGTCTTCCACCTTTGGAATGCCTATTGGAGGTTGGCGCCCTTGTTCTCCTTCGAGAGCGGCTGGAAGATCTTCATTTGCGACATAACAGTTTTTACTATTACCATTGTTGAAATCCTGCTTTCTTCAAGCTCTTAATGAAAGCACCAAAATCTTGACTCACTTTTTCGTCAACTACCAAAATAATATAAAAGCATAAGAAATATGAAGATTAACACCATGTTTTACGTGGTCCAGGCTATTAATGTAACGCCCTGGATAGCCAAGTCTGTTACGCTGTGTGTTTATAAAAGTGCTAGACTTGCTAATCAAGTCATTTAATTAAGAATGTGTTATAGAAACTATAATGGAACTAGGGTTAAAAGATTTTGGTCTTAAAAGTCACTTTTCTTGTAAAGAAACATTTCCTGCTTACACGGGATCCCAAAAATATTAAGATTAAACCATTTACAAAAGATTCGAGAGTTAAATATAGTACTATCCATATTAAGGCAAAACAGACAATTAGGCAATCTCTGTCCTGATCCACTCCTCGGCCATGGCGACCGAACAACTGGCTATGTACATTCAGCTCCGCCGCTCTCCATCTCAGGATTGGTCCAACTTGCCTTTGCCTTTACCTGCACCACGTAGCACCCGTGAGCCAAGGCCCAGCAAGAAAACACAACAACAGAGCATAAGCAATCAACAGCCAATTCAATATCGCATACTGCATAAACATGTTCACAACCACATAAACATTCAGAATAGCCAAGTATTCAGCATACTAAACATATCAACTCATATCATATATCAATTTACAAATGATAACTAGGGTTAGCGCCCTTAGGCCGCACCCTTCGTTATCCCACTGACTTCGGCCTGCTTAAACCGAGCTCAGTGAATATTAAGCTGTCCTCGGATACCAGTGGCCAAGCCGCACCCTGTACGCAAATATTGTGTACGACACTCTTAGGCCGCTATCACATGTCCCATGGCATAATACCATCATTGACATTATACAGATATCGGGAGCTCTTAGTCCCATCAGAAACATACAACCGGGTGCAGTTTTCTTACCTTTAGATTCACTAGCTTTGTTCACTTGATTCCTTGAGCACGATCCCTCTCGAGCCCTAACGCTCACCTAATCACAACCATAGATCAAAGTCATCACCAAACCTCAAGTCCAAAACTTACCCTCGGGACCAATCCCGAGCCCTCGGGAAGCTCTAATTCCACCAAACGTGGTGGTAGAATCGAACCCCGAACCCTTGGTCAAAAACCCTTGAAAATAACCCTAAAACCCCTTTCTGGAAATAGGGTAGCGCTACAGCGCTCTAAAGAGGGCGCTACAGCGCTACAAGCAGAACCAAAATCCCCCAGAAAGCATTGCCTAGCACTACACCGCCCAAAGTCTAGTGCTGTAGCGCTAGTCATAGACAGCCAACACCACATTTTCCCTTCCTGCGATTTCCCCGAGCCAAACTTAACCAAAACTTCTCCAAACCTTCACCAAACTTAGAAACAAGCTTATTAACACACTTCAGTCATCCCAAGCATCCCAAATACTCAAAACCCAATCACATGCATCCCTAATCTCAAAACTCACCATAGTTGCTCATAGACTTCAGAAACTCAGCAAAGACAATGAAACCTTCAAAGTTTAAAGCTTAGAATTTTATACCTTTGATGGAAATTCGACCTTAAGTTTCCTCTAGACCTCCTTAGCTTGCTCTTCCTCAATCCTTGGCTTGAATTCCCCTAAAGTTCCCATCAACTCAGCTTAGACACCATAGCTTAAACAAGCCAAACCAGAAACTGAAAACTCTAAAGGCTTACCTCAAATATTGATGTGGTCTTGCTAATCCCTTGCCAACCTTTCAAGTTTAGCACATTACTCTTGTTGCTCAGCTTAATCTAGCTCCCTTCTGAGTCTTGCTCCAATAAAATTGAAGAGAAATGGTGAGAGAACCACAAAACAACCCTTTGGAAAAACTGCTCTGTTTTCTCCCTTTTTTTTTTCTTTCTTTTCCTTCTTTTCTTTCTTTCCTCAGCCTTCTACCTTTTTCTACAATTCCCACTAAGTATAAAACCTCAGCATACTTATCTCTTGCAAGCCAAATGACCATTATGCCCTCCCTTTTAATTTTAAACCTTTAATCCACTTAGGGGCATTTTACCCAATTCCCGCTAATTCCTCGAGTGTCTCTAACATTTTCCGCTTACTTCCCGATACCTAATTAATCATCAGTTATATTCCTCATTATCAAAATTAGCCTCAATATATTCTCTAAATTCCCATTTATACCCCTAGGCTCGCCCTGAGCCGGATATAAATCCCCGCCGTGACTTTTTCGCTAATCTGCTCACTAAGATCGTCTCGAGTCACAGTTCACAGATATATCCATATAATAATGTGGTCTCAACAATTACCGCATATATATTTACAGTTATGCCCGCTACGGGTCAAAATTACGATTATGCCCTTCTAACCTAGTCAGGGGCCTACATGCATACTAATACACATAGTCATGCATCTCAAGTATTCAAATAGTCATATAACATGCTTTAAAATCATTAAATCACATATATTCCAATTATACCCTCTCGACACACTAATCAAGGCCCTTAAGCCTTATTAGTGAATTTGGGTCGTTACAATTAATTATCCCTAGACCACGAGTTACTTGTATTGAAGGTGAAGAACTTGTAAAGATCAAGTTCTCTTGGAATTCAGGCAGCGTTTTTGCTCATTCTGAAAGCTGGGAGCCCTTTACAAGTAATTTCTTAGCCCTATTTATAGGCAGCTGGGGGAGATTAAGCTCATTCATTGGAGCCGATTACAATTATTCTTCTCCTAATAAGATTAGTTATTACATAAATGGATAATTCCTGTATTAAATAGGTTGGTGGGCCCCATTAAATCTCAAGCGGGCCTAGTATGAGGATGTCAAGCCCAATACTTTATTGAAAAAGCACCCTTGACATTGTCAGGGTGATAGCTGCACATTCTCCCATGTCAGGTGGCGTTGTGAGACATCCATTTTGTTGCTTGTACGGAACTGACAACAGGATCTTTGTGGCCACAAGGTGTCAGATAGGTGTCTATGGTCCAGAGCGCCTTCTTGGCCGACACTTGACAATTGTCATCCCCCAGAGGAGGTCCTTTAATATTTTGTTGGACTGGTCACGCCTTGAAAGTCTCTTAGAGGGTCACCTTCCAACTAGATTTTCAAGAGGTAATGACCGTCAACAACATACTCCTCTCACGGTGAAAATAATCACGAGAACTGGGCTCGAGCTCCCGAGAAAGAGTAATCAATGTAGTAATTCATGCCACGTATCCAATGTTGAAAACACATACAACATTTAATATTTTTGTATTGAATATATTGTTTGTTTTGATATATTCTAAATCTAATTACATATGCAGTCATAAAGAATATTAAAAATATATATAACTTGTGTTTTTTTTTATCTTTTAAAAATGTATAAGTAGATAAAATGATAAAAAAATATATTACTAAATCTTTCTCAAATTAAAATTATATATAAAAAAATAGATTTTTTTTTAATTGTACATATTAAAATTAGTAGATATAATGATTTTTAATATGTAAAAAACATGCGTATAAATATTACTCAGACCATTATTAGATATACTAACTTTAATATGTTATGTTTTTTTTAAAAAAAATTATTTTATTTTTAATTTTTTTGACAAAATTTATTTTGATCTCTTTATGCATTAAAATGTGTATTGACCAAGCTTTGAATGTGTTGAGGGGGTAAATATCAACTCTCAACAAAATTTATGGGGCTATTGGATTCTTTGTCTTAATCTTTCACTCTACTTATAATTTTAAATTCATTAAGGGATTCCTGCTATAAGTTAGTTAGACAAACTAACAAAGTAATAAACCCAATAATCTCTCACACGGATCTACACGACTTAGACTCCAAACTGCATGACTTACGATCATAAAAGATAGATTGCTAAATCAATTAACTCAGAGGTTAATCTAATAACTTATAACAGTAGCTGCCTTCAGATATGATCCATATTGCATACTATCTCTCCTTTAGAAATTTCTGAAGGAAGGATATATAAAGTAACGAGTTGGACCTCAAGAGTAGGTCTCAATTGACACTTGCTAAATTTAGAAGCTTGGATATATTCTTTTGGGGCTTTGTAGGATGGTTTGATGAGAGCTTTGATGGACAGGGTAAAAGGAGTAATGGATTTTGGAAAATTTTGGTATGAGTTAATCAAAGGAAGGTTATTATTGGTAATCTTATTTTCTTCAGGAACATATGATAGTTCATAAAGAAAGTCAAGTTTGTTGGCTGTGCACTTGCAAAAAGATGGAGAAAGAGTAAGTGACAAGGGCGATATTATGGGAGTACTATAGCTTGTAGATGAGGTTTCATAAGTCATGATCTGAAATAGAGATTTGTCGGTAGGATAGGATGAAGTATGACTCTGATACCATTAAGGGGTTCCTGCTATAAGTTAGTTAGACAAACTAACGAATTAATAAACCTAGAAATCTCTCACACGGATCAGCACGACTTACACTCCAAACTACGTGACTTACAATCATAAAAGATAGATTGCTAGATAAATTAACTTGAAGGTTAATCTAATAACTTATAACAGTAGTTGCCTTCAGATATGATCCATATTGCATACCATCTCTACTTCAGAAATCTCTGAAGGAAGGATTTAGAAGAACATTTTTGATAATAAACACTCTGATATTTTATTACTTCGTAATTCTCTACCTTACACAAAGAGAGATGATGGCCTAATATGGCCATGTACTCAAGCATACAAACTGAACCCATCCTAGTCAAAACCAAACATAGTTGGGACCGGATTAGGGATAAGATTCCCTAACCAAAGCATAAAGTAAAGTAGACAAGATAAGGGATAAGATTCCATGTCTAAAGCAAAAGGCTAAACGACAAAAACATAAAGTAAAGCATACAAGATAAGGGATAAGATTCCTTGACCAATGCAAAAGGCTAAAAGACATAATGTTTATTTAAAAATTGTTTCATGGCTGGCCCGTAGTTAGAATCATATGTTGGGTCCTCGTGAAGTGGGTTCCATCCTATCGGTTCTTCTTCATCCTGATCACAGCGAATTGGAGGGCAGGCGTCGTAGTCTTTATATCCCATATCCCATTCTTTTCCTATGTACTAGAAGAGATAAGGATCTTGCATATCTGGAGTGTTGACATGTTGGTCTTGAGAATCTTCAAAGTAATTATTTTTTGCAAAATTACCCCTTCAGTGTCGGTCAATTTGTATAGTGACAGATATTTTTGCTGTAAAGTTTCTTCGAGTTTGGTGGCTTGATTTGTTTCATTTTCTGCAATATGGAAGGCTTCAAGGGCCCTCGTTATTTTGCAAGTATAGTTAGAAGGGAACATTTCCCAAGGAGCGTCTTCTTCTAGCATGGGCCATAACTCATGAGGTATAGTCTGACTTTTCTCAAACAGGCTTTTCTGTATGTCCATGTATTCTTGGCCTTCAAGACCACATAATAGCTCTTCTTTTGACCCGTAGACTTCGAATGTTGGATTGATAACTATATTCTATTCTGCATCAGGTTTGGCATTAAGTCTAAGAAAGAGAATAGTATAATAGTTCATTAAGCTGGCAACATTTGGGCCTGGTGGGTAGATAAAAGTGGGCATGTCGTTCTGGACCTTTTTCCATTCAGCTGATAGGACCTTTTTCCATTTTTCCAATGGAGCAAACTAGGATAGAATGTCCATTTAGATTTGGTAAGTCGGTTTGAACCTTTCTTGGTCCAAGAATGATTTTATGGATGTGTGCAAGGCCATAGTTTGTACTTCGACAACTATGGTAAAAACACTGGCCAAATACCAGAAAAGTGAGCTACTAGTTTTGCTGTGAAGATAGCGTCTCGAAGAGGTGGGATTTGAGCAAATGGATACTTTGGATGGATTTCAAAGTCATTTTGTATAGAAGGTCCAAGTTTGGAAATCATAAAATTCTAAAGAAAGATTGCTCTATGAGTTGCTCTTTCTTTGGATGATTTGTGGGACGTCTTTGAAAGGATAGTTTTTGCATCCCGGGTAAAAGATTAATTGTGTTTGACAGAAGAGGAAAAAACCATCATGAGTATGAATGGGATGGTATGTGATGATTTTTATGAGACGATGGGGATGGTTCTTGGTGAGTATCCTGAGGCTAGATTTATTGCAAGGGGTGATCTGGATAAGAAATCAGCCACAATATTGTCTTTGCCTTGGATGTGTTTAATGTCAAAAGAGTACTTGTCAAACGAGACTGCCAATCTCAAAAGTTGGGAATTTGACGTCTTGCTCTTCTTTAGACCGATCATTCCTTTTGACGCGGCAAAGTCCGTTTCTACCAAGAAATGATGACCTATCAGATGGAATTCAAATTTTGTATTACCCATCTTTATCGCCAATAATTCTTTAAGGATAGAATGATAATGGAGCTGAGAATATTTGAAGTGGCCACTCTTGTGTCCACATATTTTTCTTCTCCCTGTCTTGTCCTGTTCAAGTAGGACAGCTCCCCATTACCGATCACTAGCATCTATCTGCATGATTCTTTTTCCATCAGAAAGAATCTGCAAAGGTGGTAGTGTCTGCATCATCTCCTTTAGTTTTTTGACTGCTACAGTTTGCTCTTGTGACCATGGCGGAGTTTTCTTTTTAAGCATGTCGCTGAGTGGTCTTGTCATTTCCGAAAGTCGCGGGACAAAATCCTGTAAATTGTTTACAATTCCTAAGAACTGTTGGATTTGGACCTTTGTGAAGTTCTTTTCGGGAAACTTTAGTAATTCTTGGGTTGTGTGAGGTTGGGCCTCATATTGGCCTTTAAAAAGCTTCATTCCCAAAACGTCAATTTGGGCTTGTCCAATGAGCATCTTCTTTTCAGATAACATGACCCCATGGGCTTCTTTGAGAGAGATGAATTGGGCTAGTGATGGACATATTCATCTTGTGAGAAGAGCAATATATCATCAATGTAGATCAAGGCCTTATCTAGAACAGGGTCGTAGAATCTGGTCATGGCCTTTTGGAATAGTGTCGGGGCTGTTTTGAGACCAAAAGGAAGGAGAATCCATTGATAGTGGTGATTTGGAATGCAGAAGGCCGTTTTGGGCCTATCTTCTTGTTTGATACCCAATTGCCAAAATCCCGCCTTTAAATCGAATTTCGAAAATATTTGAGCCTTTGACAGGCTTGCAAATAAGTAATTCTTGTTTGGTAGGGGGAATTTATGTTAGGAACGAGTTTCCTAATACGCAGTGGAAAGGTGGTGTGGTTGGCCCAGTGTACAACAAAAAATTTTGTAACATATTTAAACTACCTTTAAATATGCGGATCCATTAATATACATACATTAATCATAAACAAGATACTAATAGAAATCATACCTCTTGAAGCCTATCAAGTGTCCTTGCTATCTTTTCGTATATAGAACGATCTTCCTATCCAAGTCGTTCCCACGTACTCACACCAAGATCTTCCAAAGCGTTCTCTACACCTCAAGAAATGTGTGGGCACTTAGAGAATGAAGGATAGTTTATTTGTGATTCTTCTTGATGTACTCAACTCATGAGATCAAGAGAATAGGCCTGATAATTGGTTCTTTATTTTCAGGGAGAGAGAAGACTATCGTTCTATTTTTCACAGAGCGAATGTTCTTAGTTGTCTTATCTCTGAATAATTTTCTGATCAGTCATACTTATTAGAAAAAATTCAAAATTTTAAAATTAAAACTATAACCAATTTACAATTTAATTTTAATTAATTAATTATTCCATTAATGGAAAAATACGATAAATCAATTTTTGAATTATCCATTAATTAATTAATTAAACAAATAAAATTGAAAATCCCATCCCTGAAAAAATACTGCTCTACACGCCACACACAGTCTATGGACTGTGTGTGAACGTGTAGCTTCCTAATTTCTAGGGATATTAGTTTTTCAAATTTTATTTAATTATTTATTCAAATTTCTTTGTCAGATAAGATCTAACAACCTGATAGCTAATTCAAATTTGAATTCAAATTAACTATCTTTTTAATTAATTATCAAATATAATTAATTATCTGAATAAATATCAATCTTTTAAATTCAAATCCAATTTGAACTTATCAGATTATTTTCTCCCACTCAAATAAAGATATTTAATTAATTCTACAAATTAATTAAACCCAAATTTTCGAAAATAAATATTTAATTAATCATAATTTCGAAAATTACAATTAATTAATTATTTAATTAAATTTCAAAAATTAATTTAATTATTTAATATAATTTCAAAAATTATATAATAATTAAATATTAATTAATTTTGTTAACTACAACTAATTTGTAATTAATTAATTAATCATTATTATCATATAATTGCATATTTGGCCTGAAGAACAAATTTCTTCTTAAATATGTCTTTAAACTGTTTTCCCTTCATATCAACTCTTACCTTGAACAATGTTGATAGAGCCGCTATGGGGACCTATGGACCTATAATTCCAAGCTCCAATAAATTTGAGATTATTAATTTAAACTCTTTAATTAAATAATCTTAATTTATTAATCTCATGATTATTCCACTATACATATGAGACTGCACTCTTGTAATTATAGACATTTCATTTACTGAGTACTTTATAATCATAAAAGCGTCCATTGATATAATCATTGCATACAACTTGACCCTCTAATAATGGTTCATAATTAATCGGGAATAAAATTACCGTTTTACCCTTTTAATTATCTCTCGTTTCCTTAAGTACCATTGACTCTACTAGTGAAGGTTAATTCATAACTAAATTATGAATTTGAGCTCAATAACCTTTCAGTCCCAAAAGTCAACCCTTAAGAGAACCATCATTCAATCTCTTGCGAGAAGGTATAGATTACATATCTGTATACTATGTCCCCAGCCATCTATATTAATGAGTTCCCAAAACAAAAGTTTTTAGCCTGATCATTCTGACAGATCCTAACAAGTGAATCAAAGAACTCATATAACATAAACAGGAGTTCATAGTAACTTCAGGATTAAGATCTATTTGTATATGATCATCAGTTGATATATTTAATTAATACTTCGAAACGGTATTTAACTAAGTATTAATAAACATATCTGGTCCAGTTCTATATATTCTCTAATATATAAAGCACCTCCACTAAAGTGTCCTTACACACTAGTGATCCGGATCTAGATCACATGTATTCATAATACTAGTGGACCGTACTTGCAGTAATTAATCTAAAGATTCCATAACTTTATTTTACTGCGAACTATTCAAGTTCATTTATCTCAAACACAATCCTCTCGTACTAATACGTGTTTGAGATTACATACATGAACTTAGGAATTTTCCTGATATTTACATAATATTATCATAGAATAATATACTCCATAAAATATATGCATAACAAATTCAATTTATTTATTTATTTCAAAAAACAATGTCTACTACATATGCTTTCAGGGCACATTTCCAACAATTTATCATATGTCAAAAATTTGTTCAAGGGCTTGTAATTGATGACTAGTCTTTGTTTTCCCTGAGCCTGTTTTGATCTCTCATTGACGTAGAAAGCATGGCATGCCCATGAAGAGGTGGTTGGTTCAATCAATCCTTGTTGTTGTAGTTCTTTGCATTCCTTGGTTGCCATTTGCTGATGTTATGGATTTATGCATGGGTGACTTGCCTTGGTAGGGTTAATGTCTTCATTGTGTTTGAATGGTAAACTGATGAAGAACTGTTGATTTTTCCATAAAGGGCGTTCACATTTTTTGAGGAACTCGGCATGACTTGTAGCACAAGAATTTTCTATGAGCCTTTGTTTGACCTTGGAGAATGGATTAGGGGGCATTAGAAAATAGTTTGGTATGGATTCCCATGGAGAAAAATGTTGTTTGTAGCCAAGGCCACCAGGATGGATTCGTAAACCCTTTTTCTTGGTGTAGACATTAAAACCAATAATTAGATCTTTCCCTGGTAATTTCAAGCCAATTACTCTATGAATAATAGAGCATCCTGGGAAGAACTGTAATTTAATTGGTTTACTGATGAGCTCTATACAGAAAATGCTTCCCTTTGCAGCGTGGAAGAATTGTTTTTCTTTTCTCCAATATTCTAGAGGGAGAACATCAGGGTTCATCATGGTGTATGATGCTCCAGTATCAAAGAAGGCTGCTACTTTGACTGGCCGAGCATATTTTGTAGAGAGGATCTGCAAGGAGATGACTAGTTATGACTGTATTGTATTGATAGCTGCCATGTGGTAAATTCATTTGAAGTCTCCAGTTTTCGAATGCACAGAGGGACTCTAGATTCATTTCGTCATTAGTAGGGAAGAAGGATTTTATGTCATTTTCTTTGAGAGATACGTCAATTGTTTGTTGAATGTGGGAGATTAGTTTGGCAGTTTTCCCTTTGGGGCATTGTTTGGCATAATGTCCTTTGTTTCCATAGATAAAACATCTGTCGGACTTCTTCCTGAAAGAGCGCTTCCTCCTTAGGAATTTGAATGAGCAGCGTCCCTTTTCCTTTGAGGATTTAAAGGTTTTAAACCTTTTGTTGTGTTTCTTTTCTTCTAGAAGACAAGAACATGATGATTTTGATGGACATTTGATCCGCATATCCTTTTGGTTGCAAAGAGCTTCTTGGATTGTTTCATGAATTCTTGGATAAATTTGTGCTGAGAGCACATATTTTCCAATGCCTTTAGAACTAGCTGATAAATTTCTCCAATCGTAGCATCAGCTAGGGTTCTTCCTGTTCCCGAGAGAAGTCTGAAGGTTTCTTATCCTAGTGGTTCTGGTATGGAAGAGAGGAAAACTTGTTTTCGATTTGGATCATCAATTCCACCTATTTGGTAGAACCTTTGAGTCATTTTTTTGTAATGCTGCTCTAAATCTCTCTTATCTATTGAACAACATTTTAGTTTAAAGAATTCTGCGCGTATTCTTTTAGTGACTTGAGCGTCCTATCCGCAGAATTCAATATACAAATAGGTCAGGGCATTGGTGACAGATGGAAGTTGTAAATACGTCATCTGTCTATAATCGTCCGGACTTGTCCACTTGTCTTTTAGGGTGCCTGTAAAATTGGAGACAGAGTTTAGGAGAACTGTTCCTATTTGTGCTTCTGGTATTTGTGATTCCAGGCTTAGCCAAGCCTGAAACTCTTGGAACCTTTCACACCATTTTAATGGAGGGAGGTCATCCAAAGTAAAAGTTTGAAAGTTTAAACTTTTACTCTTTCGTCTTTGGGGAACATGTGGTGTTGCTGATTCATTTCCACTTTCGTCTTCACTTGTGATAATTGGTTTAGTCTGTGAGTTTGATTCAGCAGGTTGAACATCAAGTGTGGAAATTCTCCATCATTGTTGCTGAATAAGTTTTCACTGAATAAGCTTTCGGGATCACTAGGTATAGTATCATTAAAAGTTGAACTCATTTCTTCAGACCAGTCATCTGTAGGATTTTTTGAACTAGTGGGAGAGCTTTGATCGTCTAGGTCCATTTCATTTTTCTGTGATGTGGAGAATGCTTGTATATCGAATCATTCGTGACAGAGGATTTGTGGCTGGGTGAACCATAAGTTGCTTAAGTTCGTCTGTCGGTTGGCATGGTGATTCTTTCTTCTTCCTCTTTTTTGTCTTCTGTTGTTGACTTTCATCAAGCATGTATCTTAGTCGTACAACAGAGTCCTCTTGCACAGAGCCAATAATAGGAAAAGGCTTGGAGGTCTTTGGTATTGTAGCAAACTGCCAAGGGACCGGTGTCATAGTTATCTCGAACGAGGACGAAGTTCCCAAATAGCTAGTTGAAGGAGCCTTTGTTGGTTCTTACTGGGAAAACCGGTTCTTGAGGGATTCATATTGAGTTTTTAGGCTCTTCATCTTGGCTTCTTTTACTAGGAATATTGGCATTGGGACTGAGTTTGCTTTAATGATGGCTAGAAGCTCTTCATGAGTTTGTTGGATGTAGCATCTCATAGTTTGTTATCCATGAACTGGGCAAAATCTTCATAAGATCATCTGTAGAGATTTGCCTTGGAATATGAGTGCATGTTGGAACTTGGGTAGAGTCTACCGAGACCAGTAATGCTTCTTCAGTTGTTGGCAAAGAAAGATCCAGAGCGTGATTTTGGAGTCTGTATGCCATC
The DNA here is from genome assembly GCF_963169125.1 of Humulus lupulus. Taxonomy (NCBI): domain Eukaryota; kingdom Viridiplantae; phylum Streptophyta; class Magnoliopsida; order Rosales; family Cannabaceae; genus Humulus; species Humulus lupulus. The sequence continues at coordinate 49,198,160 of NC_084795.1, read as the reverse complement.
TTGTAGTGAAGAGTAGCTCCAGTGGAAGTAAGATCTTAATCAATTCCATCCAATTGGAGTTCAACTTTGAAAGCATCAGTCAAGCGATTGTCTTTAAGAGACATATTAAAGTTAGGGAACAATGTAGTTATTACTGTTCCTACATTTAATGTAGTCTTTATGGTTGCAATGCTTGCATGCTAATATTTCCTTATTTGGGTGTCGAGCAGACCCATTCGGCAACCGATCGGAATGCCCTTTCTACCATGAAGGGAAATAGTTAAGTGTATGACACGAATATGGGTGAATCCTTACGCAATCTACTAAGGAATAAATTTTTTAGAGTGATGCTATATATACACAATAATGCAACTTGTTCTAACGTGGGATTGTGTGACTTCTTATGGATGGTTAAAAATACTACACCAACAGTTAGTTTGCAAATTTATGTGTAAAAGGTATGTCATTACTAAAATTTTGAAATATATTAAAAATTAATTATGTGCTCGACACATGCTTGTATAACAAATTTTTAATAAAATTTAGTTTTTTTTTGCAGTATAATAAAATTTAGTTTTAATAAAGTATTTACATCAAAACAGAAAAATTAAGGATCAACTTTTGTAAAAATAAATAAATAAATAATTTATCAAAACATTGAGAATGAGATCAACCATTAAATCACTCAGAGTCGTCTTACAGTAGGAAATGGGCCTGAAGGCCCAAGTAATGAAATTAGGCCCATTTCGGTTATGGGATTAACAGTTATGATTCTCCTCAGTGTTCCAACTCTCAGATACTCTCATAGATTAGTAACTCTTTGTATATTTTAATTTTTTTTTGTAATGTCGATGTGTGTTCTCTTAAAAAAAATGGTATAGTGGGAAATTGATCAAGTAAATTTTGTAAAAAAAAATTAGAGATCTGAGAATTAATTATAGAGTAATGCTAGGGATATACTTATTTTGCGCATTTAAAATGCACACAATAATATTACATACATCTTAAATCACACATTAAAATAGTAGGTCCCACCTTAAATAAAATTGAATAGTTTAAGATGCATGCCACATCATTATGTGCATCTTAAATGTGCAAAATAAGTGTACACCGATCATTATTCTTAATTATATATTTCTTCACCAATAATTATATTGAATTAGTAAGATAATTCATAGTCAACTTTTAATTTTCTTCACACTCAATTCATTAGTCTAACATAGTGTTCTAATTTGCATCATAATCTGAAATTTAAAATTAATTAATAATTTTTAATTTTATTATTTTTATTTTAACTTAACTAACTAAATACTTAATGTAAATATTAAAAGACGCAATCGTGACTTTATAGTATAATTAGTTTTTCTTTTATCAAAAAAATATTGCATTAGATTAAAATTGTAAATGAGTACAAATACAAATAGGAGGAGAAATTTCATCAATTCAATAAAACTTGTCGTATATCCCAAGGGCTTCTCCAATTAACAATTAACCTGCAAAATACTAATTTAGTGCTAACATTGCACTATATACAACCCAGTGGAATGGAAAAATGTGCCCTATACATGTTGTGGTCCACAATTACACAACAAATTTGATGTGACATTTTATATCACAGCAAAACACTGTTTTTTTTTTTTTTTTTACTTTTTTAGAAATGACAATAATAAAAATTTATAAATGAGAAAAAATATAGTGCTACAGTTTTACTACTTTTGTGTTGATTCAACACTAGTGACTTATAGTTGGAATTGCTCTAAGAAATCTCTTCCATCCAAAAAAACTGCTTTATCTTCCATCAAATTCTAGTGTAAGTAGTTTGATTTTCCTTTTAGAGTTATTTTTTTTCACAATAAACATATTGGAAAGGAATTGTATATTATAAATATATATTTTTAATAAGTTTACTTTCAGTGAAGCTCTTCTGAATCTTGAGATCGGATGTAACTTTTTAGATATGTTTTCTCAAATTGTTGTCTGTGTACAAGCCTTTGCTTTATTTTTTACTTTTCTTAAAAATAAATAGTACCAATTATATATGTACAAACTTCTTTAAAAAATGTGTACACGATTTATAGTACTACTGCAATATATATACACACTATAAAAGGGAATTATTGTGGTTTTTGAATATTTTTGTACGGTCGAGTAAAAAACATATCTTTTAGTAATTGACTAACCAACTAAACAGCAATAATTAACAATGTTATATATAAAGTAAATCACAATAATATTTCCACATTTATTACAAAAAAATATATACATTATACTTATGATACATAGATAATTATTAGTTATAATTTATAACAACTAAGGTTCAAGAAGATGATCTTTGTTTAGCCATAGGTTTTCCACTTGCACATCCATGAAACAAACTTCAAATCAGCAAGCAATTTACCTACAAAGCGAAGATGACAATAACAAGTACATGAACTAGCTTGTTAGGTTTTTATTTACTATATATATATATAAGTAATGTAGTTAATCAATAAGTAATAATCACCTCTAATGCTACTAAGAACAATGTGAAGACCACAATATATAGATATGTTCCTCAAAACTCGATCCTTATTACATGCTTTCCTGCCAAAATATAAGATACATGCATGCATGACTTGATGATATAAAACAAGTAAAATCGATAGCTTTTTTTGTTTGTTCTGTTAAGTAGTAGTTGAAGAAAATCTAAAAATGAAAAGGTTTGTCGGCAATAAAGTAACTAATTGGAGTATTTAAAAGGCAATAATTATGGGAATTAGAGGGAGCTCCCTTCAGTCCAAGACGTGACAAGTTAACTGAACTCAGCTCCCGCATCGTTGGATCAAAAACACACCAATTGCTCTCAATTTGGTTGGTGAGCTCTTGAATCAACGAGTCAGCAGCTAAGTGTCAGCTTCTAAAGTGCCTCGGACTGGACTGAAGGAAGCTCCTACTTCCCTCACTTTCCCTGCAAATCTCACCCCATTTTTATATTACATAATACATATATATATATATATATAGACACAAACACACACAAAGAGAGAGAGAGAGACTCCCTAGCACTGGACTGAGAGATAGAGAGATAGAGAGAAGAGAGAATCAAAGAGAGAAATGGCATGGCTATTGGCTAATAAGAAAAAGAAGAGAAGGGTGTGTGTGTGTGTGTGTGTGCGTGTACGAGGTATTGTGAAGTTTAGGAAGCGGAGGATAACGTATAAATAGACAAGTAAAGGGGCTGGGGAACATAAGATAAGAAAAGGCAGACATGGAAATCTAAAGGGTGTGGCGAGTAATAGATCTTAGGGGTCAGGAAAAAAATCAAGCACAGTTTGAAATTTTTCTGAAGCCTTTCAACTCAAACAACCATATATGTATAATAAAATAAATAAATAAATAGACAGTCTGTTGTTTTTGGTACTCTGTGCATGTACCCTAGATTGAATGTAATATATATATATATACATATTTTCATGATACAGCTGGATATGGCACCCTCTTGTCTGATATCAAACTTATTAGAGCCCTACCTTAACTGGCTCCCTTTCTCAATAAGGCTACTGCAAATTAATCGCTTTCACATGTTTGAATATATTTATAGGGGTGTTTCACAGTGGGGTGTTATTTTTGTCCTTAACAGCAAATACCGAGAAAATATACATTATAGTTATAACAAATATTCTATTAGTTTTTAGAAAATTTTGAATAATTTATTATGCTGAAAACATAGTTTGAACAGTTAGTTACATGCAAGTTTGTTTTTATCGAGTGCAACCTGATTATTTTGAACTTTGTTTTCGATACTCTAAATTATTGAGAATTTTATGAAAAATTGGTGAGATTCATACTTTAACTACAAAATACACTATTATATAAAAAAAATTGATTATAATTTATACATATGTCAAAAATAGAAATGTCCTTACCGGTAGGAACAAAAGTAACGACCCTACAATAGAATTTTCCTATATTTATATATGTACACTTCTTAACTAAAATTTTCAATACACATGCCTTGTTGTAAGATTTGAAAAAATATATATCTCTTTTAAATATATATTTATATGTGTGCACTTTTAATGATTACTACTCATGGATGGTTACTTTAATATTAACCATTAGATTAAGATCAATTATTTATATTTATTGTTGTTAATTAATATCTGTTGGTGACTTGTTATATCAAGTCAATCATTATGTTGTCACATCATCATAATTGTTAGTATATATCTATGAGTAACTATATTGAGAGGTCTTCCATATTTATATATAGAGAGAGGTGTAGTTATAATTTGTATAATTAATTAATTTTACAAGTAATAACCTTCAATTATTTTATATTTTAGTCTTATTTTTAATATTTAACTTTGAATAATTAACTCCTTACACTATAAGATAAATACTAATTTCACTAAAAAAAGATAAAAGCTAATTAATTTCCCTATGTATTTTTTTTTAAAATTCTATTCTCGGCCATGTGACCAAGTTAGCCAAATTAAATGTATCTTCCTTTTTTTTAAAAAAAATTAATGTATTTCTAACAAAATTGATCACTGATGAAGTGCTAAAAATTTATAGTAGGGACTTAAGTAAATATAATAAAAATAATTACAAATTTTAATTGCTTAAAGAACCCTATCTAATATTTTGATTAAAAATTTAATTTTTGTAACTAATTACAACTAAATTTGTTTTTAAAATAAAATAAATCTTCATTAGTATTTTATAAGAAAAAAAAATATTCTAAATAAATAATATAGCATTATGTTACGTAACTATCAATAACGATTCAATGACCAGAATTAATGTAATCATCGATGGGTATATATTTCACGTAACTATTAAATATTCACTCATAAATATATACTAGGTGCAAGCAACGTACAATGCACGTTTGCTTAGTTTTATTTAGAAAATTTAATAATGATTTTTATTAAGTTTTTATGATTGTCATATAAATTTTAAATAAATAAACAATATTATACTTATAAAAGAATGGCATAAATATATTAAAAGAAAAATTAAACCAAAATATTGTTTATGATTTTTTTAAATACTACGTTAATCTTTTATCTCACAAACTACCATATTTAAGGTATAAAACATTAATGATACTATTCAAATCACACATCAATGATTGGAGAAGAAACTTGTTTATTCTTGATAGAAGATAAATATTATTCTAATTTCTTATTTTTTACACGGTCATACTATTTGCACACATAAGACACTTATATATAATGTATTTATTATGTATTATATATTATTGTAATAATAATATTTTATCACATGTGAATTTATATTAATATAATTATTAAATATCTAGTTTTGTAATAAATATTATTATAATAATGAAATTTTATAATATTTGAATTTATATTAATATAATTACTAAATATGTATTCTATCAAAATTTTATAAAAATTAGGATTATATATTATATGTTATATATTATAATATTTGAATTTATATTAATATAATTATTAAATATCTAATTTTGTATTGTATATTATTATAACAATGATATTTTATAACATTTAAATTTGTATTAATATAATAAATAAATAACTAGTCTATGACATTTTATAACATTTCAATTTATATTAATGTAATTAATAAATGTTTAGTTATAATAATGATATTTTATAATATTTGAATTTATATTGATATAATTAATAAATATATATTTTTAATTTGTTTTAAAAGTATATTCTGTTAAATATTTAGAATATTCCGTTAAAGTTAACAAAAGAAACCATTAAAATTAAGATAATGGAGTTCATCATGGTAGACACCCCATCTACCTACAATGTAATGCTTGGGAGACCAGCCTTGATTGGGCTAAGGGCAGTTACATCTGTCAGGCACTTGGCCATAAAATTCCCAACGGCCAGCAGCATTGGAACACTGAAAGGAGATCAATTAGCCACTCGAGAATGCTATAGCATCTCGATGAGGGGTAAGGGCCAAGCTAGTGCGCATGCACTAGTAATTATTGAGGAAATAAGTGAGGCAATATACAAGGTCGAAGAAGAGATCGACCCAAGGGTAGATGAGGACAGGGCCGATCTCGGGCATATTGAAGCGCTCGAAGACATCCAGCTCAATGAGAAGGACACCACCAAGGTGGTGAAGATTGGAAAGAAGGACGTGAGATAATAATTAATTCGCTTCCTGAGGGAAAATTAGGATGTATTCACATGGTTGCACTCAGATATGATTGGGATCAGTCCCAATATTATAAGCCATGCGTTGAACATTGACAAAAACTTCCCTCCAAAGCAACTGAAAAGAAGACTTCCCGATGACGAGAAGAATAAGGCCTTGAAAGAGGAGGTTGAAAGGCTAAAAGAAAATCGGTTTATCCGAGATGCTTTCTATCCAGATTGGATAGCTAACCTAGTTCTGGTTTCGAAGCCCAATGGCAAGTAACGAACTTGCATTGACTATTCTGACCTCAACAAGGCATGTCCAAAAGACTATTTTCCCCTGCCTCGAATTAATCAACTTGTGGATGCAACCTCGGGTCATGACATCATGTCATTCATAGACGCAAATTCTGGATATAACCATATAGCCATGCATACACCCAACCAGGAGCACACGAGCTTCAAGATTGATAAAGGACTGTATTGTTACAACACGATGCCCTTTGGGCTCAAGAATGTCGGGGCTATGTATCAGAGACTGGAAAATAGAATGTTTATCGAGTAGATAGGAAAAACCATGGAAGTGTACGTGGAAGATATGCTGGTCAAGTCCAAACACAATTGTAAACATGTTGATGATCCTGCCGAGTGTTTCACTATATTTCAAAAGTACAACATGGGACTCAAGCCCTAAAAAATGCTCATTTGGAGTATCCTCGGGAAAGTTTCTTAGATTTATAGCAAACGTTCGGGGCATAGAGGCAAATCCGAATAAGATAAAGGCTCTAATTGACATGCCTTCACCTCGAAAGCTTCAATATGTCCAGAGTTTAACTGGACGAATGGCGACTTTAAGTAGATTCATCTCAAAATTTACAAACATATGCCTACCATTATTTAATCTCTTGAGAAAGGGCAAAAATTTTGAATGGTCAGACGAGTGTGAGCTCACTTTTCAAGATCTTAAAAAACATCTCGTTGAGCCACCTATCTTATCCAAACCAGTCACAATGGAAATATTGTACTTGTACCTCGCTACGACCGAGTATGCAATTAGTGCAGTATTTGTTCGGGAGGATAAGAAAGTACAAAAAATTGTCTATTATGTAAGCAAAAGGTTACTGGGGGTAGAGTTGAGGTATCAATTGATGGAAAAACTCGCATTGTGCTTAATACATGCATCCAAAAAACTCTGACCTTACTTACAAGCACACCCCATACATGTGCTGACTAATCAACCGTTGAGACAAGTATTGTCGAAACCTGAAGCATCCGAAAGACTATTGAAATGGGCGGCTGAACTTGGGCAGTTTGAGATAACGTATCACCCAAGAACGACAATAAAAGGACAGGCCTTAGTAGATTTCATAGTCGAGTGTACTGGAATCACCAACGAGGAAGTCGTAACCTTAGCCCGCGAGCTGTGGAGACTTTACGTCGTTGGTTCCTCTAACAAGAATTGGATAGGAGCAGGTGTTATCCTAATTACCCCATCGGAAAATAGGTTTTACTCAGCCGAGGTTGAATACAAGGCATTATTAGTAGGGCTTTGAATAGCTTCCGAGCTAAAAGAAAAAATCATTCACTACTATAGTGACTCCCAATTGGTTGTCCACCAGGTTCTAGGAGAATACCAGGCTCGGGGAACAAAAATGGCAGCACACTTGGAAAAAGTCCAGGCAACGTTCAGGCAATTCAAGTTCTATGTGATTGAACAAGTTCCATGAGAATAGAATTTAAATGCATATGCTCTAGCTTGACTCACAACAACCAAGGAAGATTATACACTTAATGTGGTACCAGTCGAAATTTTACCAGTACCGAGCATAATCGAGCCTGGCGAAGTTGGAATCGATATGATATACTCATAGCCTACTTGGATGACACCCATAATCGACTTCCTCGAAACTAGGAGCCTCCTAGCAAACCGGAACGATGCCAGAAAACTAATGTACAAGATACCAAGACACACTATCTTGGAGGGGAGATTGTACAGAAGAGGATATTCTATACCGTTATTGAGATGCATAACTCCACAAGAGATTAGAAAAATCCTAGAAGAAATCCATGAAGGATTTTGCAGAGATCACATCGAGGGGCATAGTCTATCAAATAAGGTAATTAGGCAAGGATACTTCTGGCCTACTGTAAAAGCATAATCGTTTGAGTATGTCCAATGTTGTGATAAATGTCAACGATTCACTTCAATCCCATGAGCTCCACCAACCGATCTCACCAGGATGAGCTCCCCATGGCCATTCGCGGTATGGGGAATCGACCTCATAGGATCACTACCACCAGGAAAATGGGGAGTCAAATATGTCGTAGTTGTTGTTGATTACTTCACCAAATGGACTGAGGCCAAACCTCTAGCCATAATCACCTCGACGAAAGTCTTGGACTTTGTGGTAAAAAATATAATTTTCATATATGGGATACCAAGGAAAATTGTCTTAGACAATGGAACCCAGTTCGATAGCGAGTTGTTTACACGATTCTGCAAGAAAAATGGGATAATTAAGAGTTTCTCCTCAGTAGCTCATCCATAAGTAAAATGGTTAGGTCGAAGCCGTAAACAAGACTCTAAAGAGCTCCATTAAGAAAAGGCTTGAAGAAGCTAAAGGCAAATGGCCAAAAGAATTACCATAAGTCATATGGGCTTACATAACAACAACTCGAACCTAAACTGGACATACCCCCTTTTCCCTAGCTTATGGCTGCGACGCAATGTTGCCCATTGAGGTCAAAATTTCGACAATTAGATGTGAAGCATACAACCAGACCTCAAACCAATCTCAGCTCGAGGAAACCCTAGATCTAATTGAAGAAAAATGAGAAGAAGCCCAACTTAAAAAGGTTGCATACCAACAAAGGGCGACAAGATACTTCAATAAAAGGGTCGAGACAGACATTTTGAATTGGGAAATTTGGTGCTCAGGCATGTATTTTTGGCCAGACGAGACCCCTCTATAAGTGTGCTCGGGCCTAATTGGGAGGGACCATACCAAATTGAATCCATCATTTGATCTGGAGTGTACAAACTAGTGAGATTAAATTGAGAATTGGTTCCACGAGCTTGGAATGGTGAACATCTACAACCTTATTACCAGTAATGTAGGAATGATGTTTATTTATTTGTAACCAAGCTTATATTTACTTTTTGCTTTTCATTAATAAAGCGTTATTCCTTATTCCAATTTTATTTTTATTTTTATTGTTTTTTTTTTTTTTTGCAAGCTCATGACATTCAATAACCTAAGATTTTACAATCACAAGAGATTAAGGAGGTATAAGTGGAATACAATCATACCATAGGCTCGAAAATATAGCATTAATAAAAATAAAATTACAAAGGATAGATTACTAACCAAACACGAATTCAACAAGTCTGAAACAAACCAGCAAAAACTAATCGACACAATTAAAAGTTTGAATTCTAGATAAACCAACGAAATTCATAAGTCGAGATAGGGCTGGAGTTTTTTGCAAAAACTTTTCGACCTCACAACCTCAAGACCATACTTGAGGATGAGAAAAGGTTACTATATTTAAGCAAGAAATAACTAGACTAACGAGACTTCACACCAATAAGCATTTTTAAATGCGAAAATACATGGTAAAATTTGTATTCGAACTTGAAGATAACAAAGTCAAAATTGTGCAGTCGAATGAACTATGTATGAATATGTAGAAGTCCAACCCTAAGCACATCAATATTTGTATAATATAAACAAATATAAAAGAAGGTACTTATTAGCATGCTTGGAATATTTCGAACCAGAAATATGATGAATAATATTAAGGAAAAGCATGAATGGTAAATAATGTGCAAAAAGGTTTTCAAACTCGAAACTTAAAGGCATAAAAAAACTACCATTAAAATTTAAGCATTCATCAAATAACTCAAGCTCGAGTTATAATTGTCTTTGCCTTAAGGGCATCAAAAATTATAATTAAAAAGAAATAAAAAAACTATGGGTCATAACCCATGTATGGGTCATAATCCACCAGTCCAACTTGTTCCATGGCCTTTGGAGCCTCCTAAGCTTCGAGCCAAGCTTATTCTTCTTCCAATCGAGCTTGCCACTTATTGATGTACTCGGTCTCCTTGACAGACAAGAAACTGGTATCGAGGTCAGGAATTGTTGCGCAGATGCGCTACATCGCCATGTTGACGGTGTTGTCCTTCTTGGTCTTAAATTCCTCAAGAAGATGAGCTTTCTCACTCTATATGAACTCAAAAGTAGTATTCTTGTCTTCCTCGAACTTGGCATTCAGTTCTTGGACCCTCTTAAGTTCTATGTCCTTAGCTTCCATCTCTTGTCGAGCCTTCTTCAGGTCGTCTTCTGCCCTAAGTTATGCCTCGTTGGCATTTTGAGCATGCACCTTGCTCATCGCAACCTCACGATTCAGGACATAGTTGTGTTGAATGAAGGCAAGGAAGTCATGCAATCAAAAACAGATGATAGGAATGGAGAAATAAGGAATTAAAACATGGAGTTTATCAATTCTTGAGGAAAAACTTATCGAAGAAAGCAACTCCCCACTCTTGTCAAAAAGAGTGTTAGCACTTTCGCAGGTTGTTAAGAACTCCCACTGGGGAGCCTCGAGGTTGCTTGGGCATTGGCCTACACGGGTCAAGGCATCAAAACCGAGTTGCACTCCGGGAGTGACTGTGGCATTGTCGACCACAGACTCGGGGACATAGGTTGAGACAGTGAGTTTGCGGTCTCGGATTAGAGAGTTGGAGATGAGAACTTTCTTCTGTTGGCTCGCAGGAGGAAGAGCCACAACCTCCGGGTGCACTGGAGGAACAGTAACAAGCCCTGATTCGGCCTGTTTCGAGGTCAATGGGGACGCCTCGTATCTTTTGGTGACCTTGGAAGAACAGGCTCCCTTCGAGGACACCCGATTGCACTTGGCTCCCTTGGATGCAGTGTGTTGACTGAGGATGTTATCGAGATCAGAATCCATCTTTCCTAAAAGAAATAAAATCAACAAACATTAAAGGTTGATTATGTTTGAAAAAAAAACATAATATAAATGTTGAAACTTTTAAGTAATAGGAACCTAACTGGAAGAATCCTTTGAGCTTGAGCTCGGGGACCAGGAAAGCCCCCTATCTTCAGATGATTCTAGGGGGTTCCCTCTCTAAAAGTAGGGGACATCCTCGATAAGTCCCTATAATCCTTAGTCCCATATTGGACTGCTAACCCATCCCAGACTTCATTTAAGCTATACATGTTAGGTAACTTATACAAGATCTTTATTTATTTTCATGTATGTCTAATATTAAACAAATTAATACGAGATAGCCTAAAACATGTTTCTAAAATTGAATTCAAAGAGAAACAGTGAATAGAATACTTACAGTATACGCAGCAGAATTAAAGAATCATTCCTTCAGTTTCTCTAACTCTTGTATCCTCTCTGTCGCAGAGTATTATCAAGAAACTGAACCGATCTTCTATTTTCTTCACAATCTTCCAATGTATCCTTAGAATCACCTAGACCAGTGTGGGAAATTCTCAACACATGAGATAGATATAGAGAGAAAAAGAGAAAATAACAAAGAGGCTTAGAAAAGGACTTGAGTTTAGAGAGAATCTAAAACTATCAAAAAACCAGTGATTAAACTTATTTGTCATCTGTCTTGACTTCTCTCTAAGCACTCCTTTTATAGACTCAATTAGGCCATTTAATTTAATTAAAAAATCAATAAAATAATAGTCATTTTAAAGCCCTAGGTCGAAATTATCATGGACTTTAGGCCCGTGAAATTTCACATTTGATTATAAGCCCATTGGACTTAAAAACAAGGCCTGTATTATTTTCTATTGATTTCATTATTTAAATCATTTATCAAATTAATTATTTATAATTTGAACTTTGATTTAAATTTATTTATAAATTTAGATACCAATTTATCTTAATTAATAAATCTGCCATAATTTCTCTTTTCTTCTCCAAATTACATAACTCTGTGAAACTATCCAAAATTGACCTGGTCAACTTTGATAATTCTAATTGATAATTAAATCAATTAATTGAGACTATCTAGATGATTGTATCCAAGGTACAATGGGGACCATGGGCCTATGAAATCAAGCTCCAATAAGTTATCATAAATCTAACAAATAAATTTACTAACTTATTAATTACTCGTGACTCCACTATAGACTCGGAATTGCACTCTTGAATTCATAGAACGCTCTATAACAAATATAGATATGTTATTAATTATCCATTGTTACAACCATAATTGTCACTCAATCCTTTATAGACGGTCTACAATGAGATAGGACTAAAATACTATTTTTCCCCTCATTGTATTTCATCCTTAAAATACTTAGTTCCTTGTAAATGATATTTCAGTAAACTAATTTAATTACTGAAATGAGATCTCTATCATTTAACACCTTGAACCAAACTAAAAGGAAACCATCATTTCACTTTTTCATCAGAAGCTATAGATGTTCATATCTATGATTAACACTCCCACTCAATTATACTACCGAGTTCCCAAGATGTAAGTGTGGGCTAGTCTGTAGGGTAAGCTGGTAACGAACAAGTCAAAGAACTCAAATAATACAATCAGTTAGAATACTAACCACTCATAATTGAGATTGAATTGACCTATGATCAACTATATGATATGACTAGAATAAATCATAACGGTATGTTTACTTATCTTATCAACTATCAATATCGGTCATGTCTGATGAAACAAATACATCCGATCTTATCTACTTTGCTAATGTTCTAGAAAGAACATAACACTATAATGTGTAAGTAGATCATATCGTAGATTGGCAAGTCATTGTAAATCCTGTGCACTGACTAATCTTAGGACTAACTTATTTTGAACATACAATCATATTTATATTCCACTGTGATTACGTCACTATATATAAGATGAGCTATATGCTCATGATTTAATAGAAGTTTATATTAAACAAATAATAATGAAAATAAAACATGTGAGCAAAGTGATTAACCAAGTCAAAAAATAATTTCTATTCTTTTATTGATAATAAAATGAGATTACAAAGAATTTGGGTTTTAATTAGTGCATAAAATCCCAACAATACATTGTTTGGTATCTCCCTAACCAAATATCGAACCTATTAACCATAAGATCTACCACTGACCAGACCACAAAATTATTATGGGGATCTTTAAAAAGGACTACAACGTTGGGCTCCTATCTAAGAAGGGTGGGAGATCACATGGATAGGTCTAACACAACCTTACCTCCGTCGGACGAGCTTGGCGAGGCCTTGTCTTGTGCTTCAGTCCCCGAGCATGAGGGTTCGATTAAGCGGGGAATGAAGGCCTGAGAATGTAAGCTCGAGTGCTTCTTTTTAGAGGATTGATTGGCAGTTGGTACATGGATGTTTTCCCACCTCGCAAACTTCTGAATCCCAGTGTCATCTGTAGACTCCCCTTCGCCAAGGAGACCGCATCATCAAAGCTTGTCCTCGTGAAGGAGAAAGTTGAGGGACCGTCGACCATATGGGAGCTTGAGAATATCTTCCTAATTGTATTTCATGTCCTTTGTAGGTTGTGGGCAGTGGTCGTTGGCTGCATAATTAATTTAAATGAGCATTCCGAGATCGAAATGAAAAAAACAAAGAAAACCACAACAAAATACTTATGGATCCATTGAAACGAGTAGAATCTGGACGGACCAAGACCGTCTGTCCAGAAGAATATGGTCTTGAAGTTGGGAGGATGGTTAGGGATCTCCTCGAACAACCTTCTCTTCTTTGGGTAGCTCGAATGATAATAAAAGCCATTCCCGTCGTGAGCTCAGGAAGGATTACTTTTGAGGCAGAAAGGTACATGATCTCATGTGACAAGGGTCCATCCCATTTCATCTCATGGTATAGCGACCTTAGTTCTACCAGAACCATGTATGAGTTGGACTGCAGATGGAATGAGGCAATACCGACGTAGTTGGTAAACTTCTGAAAATAGTCCTTTAGAGGCAGTAATGCCCCAGCTCGCATGTGCTCGCGACTCCAGGTCGTGAGCTTGAATTTCTTTTCTGGGTTGTTTTCACCTGGAGCAAAGCAGCTCATTTCGTTGGAGCTGGCAGGCCAACACACCAGCTTTCCGGATAATTTAGTCCTTGGTAAGACAAGAGTTCAGAAATTTGTCTAGTGGATGTAACAGAACTCCGGTAATGTTCAACCTGAAAGAAATAGCTATCTGAGGCCAGGGCAGAAGGGACTTTGGAGGTAGAGTGTGTGGTCAATTGGTTCGATGTACTCTCCATGAAATCGAAAGAGAGTTCACCTGGGGAAAAGGATATTGTGACCATACACTTGGGGATCTAGCAGGAGTGGTCAGATCTCAAGGTCTGGGTCAGGATGCACGACAAATCGTAATCTCCTTCTTTTCCCCTCTTCGACCTTGCCAATTTGACGATAGAAATGGGCGCGAATGTCTTCCCATTTGAGGCGCTCTTTCTGCTTCCAGATCAGTTGTTGGTTTCGGGAAAATGGACACTCAACTCAAGGAGACAGAGGGTGGTAAGGAGTCGCAAGCTCGGGCCCCCACCGATTCTTTGAAGATTGTGACATCTAATAAGAAAGTGTTGACGCCGTTTTTCATCAACTTAAATAAGAAAGCAATTAAACAAGAAAATATTGGAGGAAATAAGCAAAAATGAACACAAGAGGGTTTTACGTGGTTCAGCAGTTAAATCTGCCTGGTCCTCGAGTCTATGTTATTAGAGCTTGGGAGTTTTCTGGAAACTTTTCAGAGAATAGTTGCCCAAAGTTTTCTCTCCAGAAATCAAAAATCGATCCCTCACAAATGGACTTTTTCCTTGAAACTCCAGGATTCTCAAAAATAAATCCACTTTTCCCCCTTCACGTCAAATACACGCTCGGGGCTCGATTATTTCAATAGCTCAGGTTTCTTCCGAGCCTAATCTCGTTCTTTTGATCGAGCTTATTCCATGGTCTCGAGTACTCGAGCTCGAACCATCTCAATTTTTATCCTTGATTTCTTGTGTGCCTGGCCCTCACCCTTTTTCTTTCTTGCTAGATGTCGCAGAATTTGGAAAAATGGTGGGGTCATTACTCGCAATTCCTTATTCACCGAAGACTTCGAGCCAGAGTTGTCCTTTACTCGGAATCAGTGGATGATTCGACGCCAAATCGACGAGGTCAAAGAGAGAAAGAGGAAAAAACTCCGGGTCGCAATCTATCCAGACCTGGGCCCCGAGCCCAGACCAATTCCTCTCGACCCTACTCTTAAAGTAATGGTCGCTTTCAAACTGGGTGAACTCAAATTTTTATTGAGGAAGAATCAACAAATCGTCCATCCACCTCACAGCCGACCGCCATTCCCACCTCGAAGAGAGAGTTTTTCGAGGCCGGGCACTATTGGAGCTCGGTTTCCTCATTGGGACAGATAACCAACATCCTAGCTCGCCATGGCCTAGGATTTTCAGGCTCGCTAAGGTGTCAAGCTCCGACCTCCAACGAACATAGTTGTTACACCCCGGGAGATGGCAAACCTAACAATAAGTTGAGGCTCGCGACCTGGAGCCACGAGCATATGAAGGCAGGGGCCTTATTTCCCTTGAAGTCCTTTTTTAAGGACTTTCTGGATTTTGTTGGGCTCACTCCCTTCCTACTCCAGACCAACTCATACAGGGTCTTGTCAGCCCTGAGGTCACTTTACCACGAACTG
Source organism: Humulus lupulus (assembly GCF_963169125.1). Taxonomy (NCBI): domain Eukaryota; kingdom Viridiplantae; phylum Streptophyta; class Magnoliopsida; order Rosales; family Cannabaceae; genus Humulus; species Humulus lupulus. Next base: position 49,182,345 of record NC_084795.1, on the reverse strand, counting down.
AAGTGGGAAGGACCTTCACCAAGAGAGATTCTATATCTCTTTTGCCTAAAAAGCTACCCCTCCCAAGCTCGGGGATGAGATGGCTTCTACTACCTTTCGAGCTATCCCAGGGAGAAGAAGATTTTCGAGGACATGCCCAACCATCCTCCTAACTTCAAACTGGCGTTCTTTCTTACGGATGGCCTGGCTCCCTCCAAATATTACTCGTTCAAACGAATACGTAAGCATACGATCCTTTTCCTCTCATGCTCGACTTTTGTTTAGGCTCGAATTATCTCATAATGTATTCCATTCTTTCAGCCAACTATCAACGTCCCACTCCCACGGACGCAATGAGGGAGCATAAAGAAACTTTGCTCCAGCTTCCATATGGCAGGCGCGTCTTATCTTCTTCACGAAGATAGGCTTCGAGCCTGCGGCCTCCTGGAGATGGACCAATCAACAGACGATAGCTCTAAGGCACGATCCCCAGCTCGCCATCGCAGGAGTCTGTGCTTGGGGAACGATGCCAATGACAGAGGTAAGGTCATTCTTAGCATGGCCTTGTGGTCTCCTTCCCTACTTAAACATAAACCCGACACCTTGATCTTATGTGAAGATGATAGGGACAACTTTTATGTATGGTCCTGGGTAGATGATAAGGTCCATAGGTTTGATAGCTGGCTAGGGAAATACGACACAATGTATAGTCTGAATGAGGTTTGGGATGGAATAGTCGTCCAATATGGGACAAACGACTTTAGGGACCTTTTCAGGTTGACTTTCACATATAAGGAATGGACTCCCCCTGCCTCCTCCGAAGATAGGGGAATTACGTGGTCGCCGAGCACAAGCTCGGGGAAGAGTTCCAGTTAGGTTCCTCGTCACCTATTTTTAATTCCTTTAACTGTCTGCTTTACACTAATTTTAGCATTTTAAGCTCATTTCTAATGTGATTGTGCAGGTACAATGGATTCCGACCTCGAGAACATGCTCGCCAGTGGTGAAGGGGCCAAGTATGGCAAACGCCCAGGGGCCTCATTATTAACCTGGTCGGCCTGCTAAGATCCCTAAAAGGATCGAGAAAAATCCTCCTCCCACAGCTCCTACTGTTACGAGCCCGGTCGCGAACCCCACTCCCTGGGTCGAGAATCCTGCGGGAGATGCTCCTCTGCCTCCTGTCATCCAGATCCTTTCAACCCTTGGCCCATTTCCGAAGAAACCAGCGATGAATAAGGGGCGCCTGTTGTCGATTTCTACTCATGTTGATGAGTATGTCATCGACAACGCTATCGGGACTCACAAAGCCACTCTTGGCTCAAACGTCCTGTCTCTGGTAGGCCAAAGCATCAGCAATCTCGGGGCTCCTCAATGGCAATTCCTGGTCAACGCTCGGGACTCTAATGTCCTTTATGACAAGAGAAACAAACTTATATCCTCGGTAATTTGTCTTACCTCACTATTTATTGTGATTTTATTCGGAGCGTGATCTAACTTGATTTGTTTGTGTGTTAGGCTCTTACTGCAGTTGCTCAGCTGAATTATAAGCTGAATAATGAGGTTCAGGCGAGCATGTCTTATGCTCAGGAGTCGAAGGAATTCCAGCTCAGGCTCACCGATGAGTTTAAGGCCGCAAGGTCAAAGCTGGAGGCTAAGATCGAGAAGGTGAAGGCCGAGCTTAAAGAGAGAAGCTCCAGGGTTGACGAGCTTGAGAAGATCAGTGCCAAGCTTAAGGAGGAGAAAAATGCCACCAAAAGGCTCGTCACCTCGAGGAGTTCAAGCAAAGGAAGGATCGAGCGGTTGACTTGGCCATGTACAGGATTTGGGCCAGCAACGCCGATCTCGACACGAGCTTCTTGGGACCTAAACTCCACGGACCGTTACGGTGCACATTTTAAATAGTGCTAAACTCGCTAACCGAGTCTTTTGGCCATAATCGTGTAACTAAGTATGATTAGTGGTTTAGGGATTAAAAATTTTGATTAAGATATAACGTTTCACTAGAACGTTTACTATATACATTGGGATCCCAAAAATATAATTTAAAAGTTTATTACAACAAAATAATTACAACCAGCCAATCTAACTGGAAAAACTGGGTTTAACCCAAGTTCTTCTTTCAAACCTCGCCCGTGGCGGTCGAGCAGCTGCATATGTACACATCGTCACCTAAGCTCTCCAACTCAAGGATGGTCCAGCTTTCTTTTGCCTTTACCTGCACCACATAGCACCCGTGAGATGAAGCCCAGCAAGAAAACTCAATATGCTCATTAACAGTCATATCATGTCATCAAATCATATCTGGCATGCCTAGCAAATATAGCTCTATTCAAGCATGCAAATAAATTCAGATAATGCTGGGGAATCTAGGATAAGAAACCCTGCCCTCCTGATTGGATGACTATCAAGTCAATCCTAATCAGATGAGTGATTTAACACTAGAGGTTCTAGTAAACCATAGTGACTGAAAAGCAAGTCACCACGTGGCTCAGCACCCACAACCATGCCAATGATGATCATTATGATCATACAGAGCTTATAACCCTGAACAGATGAGTGAATATCACCTTGAGGTTCTGTTAAAACATAATGAGTGACTGACAAGTAAGTCACTAAAGGGCTCGGCACCCACAGCCGTGTGACGAAACCGTCACCTAGGCTATCCGGCATTGGCTGTAATCAGATGAGTGACTGCTGGGTAAGTCACTCGAGCTCAACACCCATAGCCATGTGACTAAAGAGTCAACGAGGCTCTTTTGCCCTGGCTCTAAGTGAGTAGCCTTTGGCTAGACAAGCGCTTTTAGTTTTCATTGAACTTGAGGTCGGTCCGGCATTAATTCTCATTTAAGTCATTCAATGCAGATGTTGATTAGATCTAATCTTTATCGGCTTGCGTTAAACACGCTAAGGCCGTCCTTGACTTGTTAGTCAATACCAGGTGACCAGTGCTCAGTACTACTGTGAACTTTCACAAGTAGATCACAACTTCACAGTAAATACTGACACCATTGCCAAATCTGACTAGTTAGTCAGTGCCACGCACAAGAAAGCAATGCTACCAAGCATATATTGTTAGGAAAATAAGCATATTTGCCTCAATGGAAGTAGGTAAGAATATTACAACTCTAGGCAATATATTACAAATAAATATAGATTGATTAAATAAGGTTACAACTCTATAACGGAAAGTACAAATAAACAAAAGAAGAAGAAGAATAGAATAATGAAAATTACAACTCTAAGCAAAAGATTACAAGTGTTTGAAACAAAAGAAAAGAAGATTACAACTCTAAACAAAATTATAAGTAAATATAACAAGAGAAATAAGAGGAAAGGTAATAGAAGAAATTGAAAGAACAAAACAAAGGAAACTCTCACTTACACAACCTAAGTGAAGAGTGTTAGAGATCACCAACTTTAACAAGGTTTAAAACCTTTGTCCAAAATCTTATTTCCCCCTAACTCAAGCACTAAGGGATCTCTCTCAGATATTGGAAAAGCTTTATGGAATTATCAAGCCTCAAGGTGTTTCTAGCTAAGTGCTCTAATGGATAGAAATGTTGTGTCTTACAAGTGAGCATTAGGCTCCTATTTATAGAGTTTTGAGACACCCTTTGAATTTCAAATTCCATCAACCCCCATGGCTGTTACCAATGATTAATTGGATGTTTTATGGAATTAAAATAGAGATTTGGGAGTTATTTGGCTGTTGGAAACGTTCAAAATTGGATAAAACTGAAACTTGGAATATGCTGCCAGCCACTTGGGCTGCGGCCTGACAAACAGGCGCCGCGGCCCTCAGAGCGATTCTGCCACTTGGGCGGCGGCCTGATAAACAGGCGTCACGGCCCTAGGCCTTTTCCAGCAACCAATTTTCAATTTTTCCAAAAACGTTCCAAATTTATTCCCAATTGATTTTGTAACTTCCATACACAATATGAGAGTTAAAATCACATCTCTATCAGCCATTTCTCATATGGCTTTAAGAAATTCATCTCAATATTGTGTAACAACTAATCTACACAATAATGGGTGATATTTGGAAGTTACAAATTTGTAACACCAAATATGTTACATATTTGGATATATCTCATATATCTAAATATTGTAACTCTCTATTATATGTTACAATATATGACACTATTTGTCACATTTATTTAATCTAAAACATTATATTATAACATAATATAATATTACGTTACATTATATAATAACATAATATAATATTACATTATATTATAAAATAATATAACATTCCCCCACTAGATTAAATAGTTATGTATTGTAACACTTATTTAAGCAATCATTATATTTTAAAATATTACATACCCCCCACTTAATTAAATAAGAACTCTCTCTTATAGGAGCCATTGCATTAATGCATAAAGTAAAGTATTTTTCAACTTGAACTTTACTATAGTGTAATTATCACAAAATTTGTCGAAAATTTGGATGCACTGGGCATTGAACCATCTTTTCATGATAACAAATCAGTGATAACACACACACCTTCGCGATGTTCACTTGAGACCTCTATGTCTCGCTTTGCACCATCAATGGCCATGTGCACTTTCCATTCATGGACGTTCTTGAGAATACTACCAATTCTCATCAGAGGTGGCACCACCCCTAGGTCCATATAGGTAGATTTCTTACAGTATTTTGTTACCAAAAATACTTGTCTTCACAAGACTGAATTCTATTAAAAAACCTTTCGATTTTAACCCTCAACTTGGTAACTCACTATTACTCAATATCTCATATGGGACTTGTTTTGAGTACAACTAATATTCACTTGATTGACTTGTTGTTACCTATTGAACCTAACACTAGTTGAATAACTAGTGTTAAGATAGGTTACCATCAATCGTGAATCTCTTTAGGGAGTTTAAGTCCCATCCCTCGAGATGATGCAGCCACTAAATCCCTCGTTAGTGGCTTAGTGAAAGGATCTGCCAGATTTTCACTTGTTCTCACATAGGATATTGATATGACTCCTCTTTGAATCAATTCTCTTACATATCCATTTCTTATACTAATATGTCTAGACTTCGCGTTATACACTCCCATGTATGCTCTAGCCAACGTTGCTTGGCTATCACAATGTACAGATATTGTGGACACATTCTCTTTGATTAGGGGTATCTCTATCAACAGATCCATTAACCATTCAGCCTCTTTGCCGGTAGTAGCTAGAGCTATAAACTCTGCTTCCATAGTGGAATGAGATATACAGGTTTGTTTCTTGGAACCCCAAGAAATTGCACCTCCACCAAGTGTAAATACCCAACCAGTTGTGGACAAGTTGTCCCCAAGATTGGATATCCAACTTGCATCTATATATCCTTCTAAGATTGAAGGAAATTTGGAGTTGTGAAGGCTTAGTCCTTTGGTTTTCTTGATATAACCTAGAACTCTTCCAATTGCCTTCTAGTGATCCACACTTGGATTACTTGTAATCCTACTAAGTTTACTCACCGTAAATGCTATATCAGGTCTAGTACATTGAGCAGCGTACATTAGACTCCCTATAGCACTAGCGTACTCCAATTGAGCCACCACTCTTCCTTCATTCTTCTCTAGTTTTACACTATGATCAAATGGAGTATTGGCATCTTTAACCTTGAGATGGTTAAATTTGTTCAATACTTTCTCAACATAGTGGGCTTGACCCAACGCGAAACCCCCACTATGTTTCTTTACTTTGATACCAAGTATGGTGTCAACTTCTCCAAGATCTTTCATCTTGAAAGTTGATGATAAAAACCTCTTCGTTTTTTCTATCCCTTTCATGCTATCACTTAGAATAAGCATGCATCCACATATAAGCAAACAATGATAACATATCCATTTCAAGTTTTAGAATACAAACACTTGTCTCCATTGTTATGTCTAAACCCATTAGACATGACGGCTTGATCAAATTTCTCATGCCATTGCTTAGGAGCTTGTTTCAATCCATATAAGGATTTTACAAGTCTACATACTTTATGTTCATATTTTAGTAGGAAAAACCCTTCGGATTGTTCCATATAGACCTCCTCATTGAGGTCACCATTAAGGAATGTCATTTTGACATCTATTTGATGAACATACAAGTTGTGTATAGAAGCTAAAGCGGACAAAATTCTTATAGAAGTTGTTCTTGCAACAGGCGCATAGGTATCGAAATAATCGATACCCTCTTTTTGCCTAAACCCTTTCGCTACTAATCTAGCTTTAAAGGTTTGGATAATGCCGTCAGTGCGGTATTTTCTCCTAAATTCCCACTTACACCCAATTGGATTAGACCTCGGTGGGAGATCTACCAATTCCCAAGTGTTGTTGGAAAGAATGGAATCCATCTCATCATTGATGGCTTCTTTCCAAAATGCACTATCTCTCAATTGTATAGCTTCTCTATAAATCTTAGGATCATCCTCAATGAGAAGTATAATAGGAATTTTCCTAATGACTTCCTCTCTATTTCCTTCTACCATGTAGAATGAAATTCGTTGAGAATCTATCTCATCCACTAGTAGACTTTTATGATTTTTAAAGCCTTTGACTTCTTCTAAGTTCAAAGGGTTGCTTTACATCCTTTTGAGAATTCTCCTCATGAGAATCAACTTTGGATGTAGAAGCTTGAGAATTGTTCTCATATAACAAATTCTCCTTTAGAGATGTTGAAGCCTGAGAATTGTTGTCACATAACATGTTCTCAAAGAATTCAACTTCTCTAGATTCAATCACAATATTAGACTCTAAGTCTAATAGCCTATAAGCATTACTATTGTTGGCATAACCAACAAAAGCACACTTTATGGCTCTTGAACCTAACTTTGTTCTATTAGGTTCATTTTTCTTGCAAAATGCGAGACACCCCCACACTTTAAAGTACCCTATGTTGGGTTTTCTTCATTTCCATAACTCATATGGAGATATCTCGTTTTTCTTCATCGGTATTTGATTAAGAATGTGGCAAGTAGTTAAAAGCGCTTCACCCCATAAGTTGAAGTTCAACTTAGAAAACACCAACATAGAATTTATCATCTCTAGATAAGTCCTATTTTTCCTTTTGGCAACACCATTGTGTTGTGGTGTATAAGGTGCAGTGCACTCATGAATTATAACATTTTCTTCACAAAATGTATTAAATTCATTAGAGAAGTACTCTCATCCGCTATCACTTCTTAGCACCTTAATCTTTTTATTTAGTTGATTTTCAACTTCTAACTTGTATAATTTGAAAGCATCAAAAGTTTCATCTTTATGCTTTAAAAGAAACACATAGGTATATCTATTAAAATCATCTATAAAAGTAATAAAATACATTTTACCACCTCTAGTTAACACACCATGTGAAAATTTCTCAAGCAAATAATCACTAATTTCACTTTTAGTTGTCTAAATAATCTCAAAGTCACTTAAACAACTTTTGTGTGTTTTCTAAGAGTCTCTTGGAGATTCTTTTGAAAACATCATTTTGACATCCATTGATTTTCTCATCAAAATAAATTTGAGGATGTCAATTTTAAACACTTAAATCAAATAAAATAAACCCTCAATGATCTATTTAAACACTTTGATTTCTAATGCTTTGGTTTAATATTATCTCCTCATTGAGATTAATTTAAAACATATTACCATCTTTAACAAGAATGAATAAAATTCTCTTCAACCTTATTCACTATTGGTATGAAGATTCAAAATTGCTTCTCCAATTTTGTAATGTCACCTCATTGAGACATTGAATATTTGAGAATCGTTGTCACTAAGTAATTCTCAAATGTTATTCCTTTTGACCACACTTTTAGACACCACGGCTATAGGCCAATATGTCATCCCATAATTTTGGATCCCTTAATCCATTTTCTTGCAATAGCACGACACATATCAAAATATGTGCCCCCTTAGGTTCATCTTTTCTTATCTCATAAGTTGAGATGATCAACACTTAAATGAGAAATTTTAAATTCTCAAATAATTCTCTTTATTTACCAAATAAATGGTAACTCGTCACATTGCAATAATAGAGGATAAAACTTATTTATATTATTATCACCTTAATAATCATATTATATGGCACACCGTAATAATCATGAAAATTCTCATGTATATATCAAAATACTTTTATATATTAACATAATTATGTCTCAAAGAAATTTCAAATAATTTGTCAACATATATCCAACATATTAGCATGCATTTTGAATCTCATAATTATATTGTAAGTATATCACAAATATCATACAATAATTCACATATCCACATATGTATATATACTATTGATTCATAAAATCAATATATAGGCATGTCAAAAACTTACCTAATTATTATGCTTTATAAATTCTCAAAACTTAATTTTCATGTCAAATGTATGTACTACTATCTCACATATAGCATACACATAAGATTAACAATCCCTACATTATGTAGAGTTTGTCAAAAGTTCACTACTAAGAATTACACATTAACTTTCACAAATAGATTTGTCAACTATGTTACAATGTATCTCATATTGTATTAACATGTTAACATCTACACAATTATTCATATATCAACATTTGAAAACTTGCGAATACATGAAATAAAATTTCATCACTATTATATAAAATAGTGTATACAATTACACTTACCTTGTCTTACCACCTAGTTCAATTGCATCCATAAAACCTATCCAACCTCACTAGGTCTTGATTCATAATCTTAATGGTCTCACCTTCCATTGAAACAAACAAGGGATAAGCTTTTGAATGTTAGGAAAATAAGTATATTTGCCTCAATGGAAATAAGTAAGAATATAACAACTCTAGGCAATATATTACATATAAATATAGATTGATTAAATAAGGTTACAACTCTATAACTGAAAGTACAAATAAACAAAAGAAGAAGAAGAAGAAGAGAAGAAGAATGGAATAATGAAAATTACAACTCTAAGAAAAAGATTACAAGTAAAGTAGTGTTTGAAACAAAAGAAAAGAAGATTACAACTCTAAACAAAATTACAAGTAAATATAACAAGAGAAATATGAGGAAAGGTAATAGAAGAAATTGAAAGAACAAAACAAAGGAAACTCTCACTTACACAACCTAAGTGAAGAGTGTTGGGGATCACCAACTTTAACAGGGTTTAAAACCTTTGTCCAAAAGCTAATTTTCCCCTAACTCAAGCACTAAGGGATCTCTCTCAGATATTGGAAAAGCTTTCTGGAATTATCAAGCCTCAAGGTATTTCTAGCCAAGTACTCTAATGGATAGAAATGTTGTGTCTTACAAGTGAGCATTAGGCTCCTATTTATAGAGTTTTGAGACACCCTTTGAATTTCAAATTCCACCAACCCCCATGGTTGTTTCCAATGATTAATTGGATTTTTTATGGAATTATTATAGATATTTGTGAGTTATTTGGCTGTTGGAAACGTTCAAAATTGGATAAAACTGAAACTTGGAATATGCTGCCAGCCACTTGGGCCGCGGCCTGACAAACAGGCGCAGCGGCCCTCAGAGCGATTCTGCCACTTGGGCCGCGACCTGACAAACAGGCGCCGCAGCCCTCAGAGCGATTCTGCCACTTGGGTCGCGGCCTGATAAACAGGCGCTGCGACCCTAGGCCTTTTCCAGCAACCAATTTTTCAATTTTTCCAAAAACGTTCCAAATTTATTCCCAATTGATTTTGCAACTTCCATACACAATATGGGGGTTAAAATCACATCTATATCAGTCATTTCTCATATGAATTTAAGAAATTCATCACAATATTGTGTAACAACTAATCTACACAATAATGGGTGATAGTTGGAAATTACAGATTTGTAACACCAAATATGTTACATATTTGGATATATCTCATATATCTAAATATTGTCACTCTCTATTGTATGTTACAATATGTGACACTCTTTGTCACATTTATCTAATCTAAAACATTATATTATAACATAATATAATATTACATTATATTATAAAATAATATAACATATATCATATGTCAAATATCCAAAAGTAGGGCATTCAACATGCTTACTTAACAATTGCTAGCATAATTATGATCATGCACAAACACAGAGACTCAAGCTCTGATCAATCTCATATTCATTATTCATGGAACGATCCTGAGGCGTAAGGTTTGAGTTCCCATGCTCAAAACATCACTTCGGCCACAAATGCCCTCAAGCGTCGCGGCCCCAACTCACTGAGTCGCATCCCTCAGCCAAAACAGAGGTGCCAACATCAGGCATCAGAACCAAGCACCGCATCGCCACTATTCAAGCGCCGCAGCCCCCAGACTCCTTCAGCAACCTTCATCTGCTTCATCGAGCCTGGGTCGCGACGCCCAAGAACAGGGTCGCGGCCTAACCTCGAACCAGCAATTTTTCCCCGATTTCTCCATTTTAAAACCTTCCAAAAACCTATCCAAACATCTCCAAACTCAAAAATCAAAGTTCCCAAACATCCTCATGATCCAAAACCGATAAAACCCAAGCTTCAATTCAATCAAAAACTCATCAAAACACAAAGTCCAATTCAAGCTTAAAAACTTTAAAAAACTTAGAACTTAAAACTTGAATTACCTCAGATTGAGTTGTTCCAAACTAAATTCTCTGGCTAATAAGCTTCTAATCTTTCCTAGGATCGCTATGCCTCGAACCTTGCTTGAATCTGAGTCCTAGAACTCAAGTTTCCTTCGAAAATGCGATCGGGAGACGAAAATGGAATTTAGAGGGAGAGAGAACTTACTGAACGTTCTTTTTATTTCTTAAAAGGTTACTTCAAGCTTTAGTAGCCTCAAACAAATCTTAATGCTCGGGGTCCCGAAAACATCCCTGGGGGAAAAATAGTCAAAACCTTCAAAATTTCCCCCTGATCTTACTAACTCCCAATTTATCACCAAATATTTATTCCCATTACCCAATAACTCAGTAATGCTAAATACCCCTTGACTCACTCTGAGTCAAGAATAAATCCCATTGTGACTAATCCACTAGCTTACCTCCTAGGATCGTCTCATGCTGAGTAACCCTAGGGTAACCAAATAATAATAAAGCACCATACATATATCACATATATGCCAAATATGCCCGAAATGACCAAAATATGAAAACCACCCAATTAATCAGAAATGGGTTCACATGCATATTTAATACACCTAAACATACATATAATAATTTAATAACGTAATAAATTAATTATGGCCCTCCCGGCCTCCTAATCAAGGTCCTAAACCTCATTAGAAAATTTGGGGCATTATAATTTTTAAGCTCGAAAGAGATGACATTGTAATAGTACAACCATTTATCTGTCACAAAACTCGTATGCTCTTGATCCGGGGCATGCATGGCAATCTGGTTATATCCAGAATAAGCATCCATGAATGACATAAGACCGTGCCCAGCTGTGGCATCTACAAGCTGATTGATCCGAGGTAGGGGAAAACAATCCTTGGGGCATGCCTTGTTGAGATCGGAATAGTCGGTGCAAGTCTGCCATGTTCCATTAGGTTTTGGAACCAAGACCGGGTTTGCGACCCAATCAGGGTAGAAGGCGTCTCGTATAAACCAGTTCGCCTTTAATCTGTCGACTTCTTCCTTCAAGGCTTTCTTCCTATCATCATCCAAGAGCCTTCGCTTTTGCTGTTTCGGGGAGAAGCTCTTATCAATGTTAAGTGCATGGCTTATTACATTAGGACTTATCCCTACCATGTCCGAATGCAACCATGCAAAAACATCCTGGCTCTTCCTTAAAAATCCAATTAATTGCTATTGTGTTTCTTCTTAAAGGTTTTTCCCCACCTTCATAGTTTTTGGGGAATCAGCTTCTTCGAGCTTGACTTCTTCGAACTCCTCTAGAGGCTCGAGGTCGGCCCTTTCTTCTATTCTCGGATCGATCTCTTCGTCTATTTCGAAGACTGTCCCATCCTTATTCTGAATTACAACAAGTGTTTGCGCACTCGTCTGCTTCTTCCCTCTAACGGAAATGTTGTAGCATTCCCTTCCTGCGAGTTGGTCCCTTTTCAGAGTCCCGATGCCACTAGAAGTCGGGAACTTGATGGCCAGATGCCTTATGGACAAAATGGCCCCCGACCCTACTAGGGCATGTCTCCCGAGTAGAACGTTATAGGCTGATGGGAGATCCACCACTATTAACTCCATCATCTTGGTTACCGAGATTGGGTAGTCTCCCAAGGTTACAGGGAGTTTGATGGATCCCATGCAGGCAATCCCTTCTCCTGAAAAGTCGTACAACGTAGTTGCACAGGCTTTTAAGTCGCGAAGCGCGAGTCTTATCTTTTCTAAAGTGGCTTTGTAAAGGATATTTATCGAGCTCCCGTTATCAATCAGGACTCGGTGTACCCTCTTATTCGCGAGGTGAAGGGTGATGACCAGCGGGTCATTATGAGGGAACTGCACATGGGACGCGTCATCTTCGATAAAAGTCATGGGTTGAGATTCAACCCTTTGTTGTTTCAAAAATTTGGGTTTAGGCTCGTAGGGAGACCCGTCACCAGTTTTTAGCTCATTCACGTATCTTTTTTTGGCATTCCTTCCCGATCCTGCAATATGGGGTCCCCCTGAGATGGTTATGACATCTTCTCCATCAATCGGAGGGGGTTGTTCATCTTCCCGTGCTCAGGAATTGTTGTTCTGGGTAAGTGGTGATGCTGCTGCCCTCTGGCTGGTGGAGGCCTAATTGGGGTTCTGATTTCTTACGTACTGTCTGAAATATCCTCTTGAGATCAGGCCTTCGATCTCATCTTTTAATTGCTTGCACTCATCGGTTGTATGTCCGATATCTCTGTGGAATCTACATTACTTATTGGAGTCTCTTTTCGCCTTTTGGTTTCTCATGGGGTCAGGTCATCTAAAAGGGACCTGGTTTTCATTAACCAGATAGATATTTTCCCGAGACTCATTAAGCTCAGTATACACCTTGTATACGGAGAATTATCTTTCCCCTTTCGTATTCTTTTCCCCATCCGCCTCGGGATTATTCCTTTCATTTTTCTTTCTCTTAGAAGGGTTGTCCCCAGGGTTTTGATGTCGTACGATCCGCTAAGGTTGAGGCAGACTTTGTGTTTGTTGTTGTAGTTATGGCCTGAGAGGTCATATTCAATGTTGACCTTGCCTCTTCTACATTAACAAAACTCTGAGCTCGTCGATTGAACTCAGCTAGGGACCTTACAGGCTTCCTTTGCATATCTTCCCAGAGAGGACTTCCATGCATTACTCCAGCTCGGACAACCATTAAATGGCCACTATCGTCGAAGTCACAAGCTCGAACGACTTCCAAACTAAACCTTGTGAGATAACTTTTCAATGTTTCATTTGGGTGTTGTCGGACATTGGTCAAGGCAGATGCCTCGGGCCTAATGTAGACCATGGCCTTGAATTGCTTCTTGAAATATCTTGATAATTGATCCCAAGAAACAATCAAATGTCTCTTATATTTTTCAAACTAGTTCTTCGCTGGTCTCGTGAGAGAGGCTGGGAACAGCATGCCCCTAAGCTCGTAGCCCACATTACTGGCTCGCATGATTGTGTTGAATGTACTTAAATGATTGTATGGATCTGAATTTCCATCAAATGGCGGGACATGAGGAATTCTAAATCCTTGAGAAAACGAGGTGCTAGAGATGTGTGGGGCAAAGGGCTCAAGTTCTTCATCGAACTCTTCGTCCCTTTCCCGGCTTCGTTCGTTTTGTCAGAGCTTGAATGCTCTTTCCAATTGCTCAATCCTTTCTTGGACTGGATCTACAGGGGGTCTGACTTGAATCAGCGGGTGCTGGTTATCATTGATTACAACTCTAGTTTCGCGCGTCGGCACAGGGTGCTTACGCCCATTGAAATGATCTCTCAGATCTAAATTCGATGGATTATTACGCCCCCAATTATGGTTTAGATGCTCCTGTAAATCTGGGTGATCACCTCAATTTCCAGTGTTTCTACATTCTTGGTCATATATACTTACAGACCTAGTGTCACCCGAGCCTTCGCTAACATGGCTCGTTGCATGGTTATTTCGAAATGGGTTTCTTGCTGGTTGCCTCGTCTCAATAGTGTGGGATCAAGACATTTGGCTTCTCGTGGGATGGGGATCCCTATGCTCCCTAGCAGTTTCCCCATTTCCATGCCTTCGCCCAGCTCGCCTTTCCTTATCACCATGGGTCGGTTGTGCATTCCTCCGAATTGGCGAGGGGTGCCTTATTGGCGATGGTGGATGTCTTTTTTATGATGGTGGCTGCCATCCGTTATGGGGCCTAGAAGACTCTGAGTTTGCTCGATCAGGTTCTGCAATGTTCTGCATGGTACCAGGATTTCAGGTTCGAGCCTCCGAGGGGGCTTGGTTATTCCCTACTCTAGCTGGTGCCTCCGCAGTTGGGTTGGCATGATCTTCAGCCCAGTTACTTCTCTGGGGTCTCGGCGGAGCAGGCTGCTCTGCTGGTAGCGGAGGTTGCTCTGCTCTTCGGGTAGCCATATTTTTGCGCGACCGTCCCCGTGGCCTATGCGGTGGAATGTGAACGTCCCGCAGAGGTGGAGCCTGGGTATCTTGCGGTGGTGGGGCCTGAACCGCCTGTGCTTCAGCAGCTAGTCTGGCAAGCTCTTCGTTGCGTTTCTTAGCTTCTGCCTACTATTTTCGCAATTGACGATTTTCGAGTTCCACTATTGGGACGTATCATTTAGGATTGTATTACATGTCCTCATCATCCCTGGGGGCAGGTGGTCCCTGAGAGTCGGATGAACCGCTCCTCTCATCCGGGTCAGAATTCACCATAGGCTGCTTTCCAGGGCGCCGGGGGTACTCAGCTTCATCTAAAATATCCTCCTCAGGAATGTTGGGATCATTTACAGCCATTGCTAATCGGAGAGGCTTCCTGACTAAACAGACTCATGCACGTACTGTTTAATGGCTCTCAACGAGAGCACCAAACTGTTGACGTCGTTTTTCATCAACTTAAATAAGAGAGCAATTAAACAAGAAAATATTGGAGGAAATAAGCAAAAATGAACACAAGAGAGGGTCTTTACGTGGCTCAGCAGTTAAATTTGCATAGTCCACGAGTCTATGTTATTAGAGCTTGGGAGTTTTCTGAAAACTTTTCAGAGAATAATTGTCCAGAGTTTTCTCTCCATAAATCAAAAATCGGTCCCTCACTGATGGAGCTTCCTTCTCTAATTATAGAGAAGGTTTGCAGAATTCATTCCCAAATATCTTGGGAAGATATTCTGTGAATCAATTAATATAATGCTATTTAATGCATTATTTCCTATATACATGGAAACGTCCCACAAAATGTGGGATCAGATAATAGATTAAATGATATCCCTTAAACATTGGGATTGTACAATAATAAATATATTCACATGTAAGTGATTAACTCGGATACAGGATTCATTAAATCT